>NW_004955451.1:14224347-14264536 GCF_000276665.1 Chinchilla lanigera
GCTGTGCCGCTGAGCTAAATCCCCAGCCCCTAAATAAATAATTTTAAAAAGTGTTAGGGATGTAACTCAGTGCAAAGGTTCTATAATCAATCAATCAAATTTAATAAAAAAAAATTAATTGCAGAGTTATAAATGAGACATCCATGAATAAGGAAGCTAGAGCATTTGCAGGTATATGGCAACCTAAGGGCAGGAGAATGGTGACAGAAGAGAAATCAAATATCCAAGACACTTCTATGATCAGGTCTGTCCTAGGAAAAGGAAACTACTAAAAAGGGCTTAGATTCTTCATCCAATGAACTCTGGAGGGTTGCAAATCCAACACATCTAAACAATTCTTTTTTTCTTTTCTTTTTTTTTTTTTTAAACAATTCCTTTTTTCAGACTTGGGAAAAAGTGCTTTTAGAAAATTAAATTGCTATGACAATGCCAGCTACTATATCAGTCACACTACACATTTATAAATATTCACAGCCCATACTACTATGACAATAGTAAAAGGAAACAAGAGCAGCAACAAAATACATTCCCTAGTTAGTACTGCCCTCCACACTGGGCGAATGAAAACACAGGTAAAGGGTAGCCTACGCTTATTCTGAGGCTCCCTCTTGTCAGCAGGCTTACAAATGAACTTCCGAAGACCACCAGTTCATGAATCAGTGTGCACCTACTCCAGGTGAGAACTGTAACTGTTGGCTCCTTCTGGAGCATTCTGGAAATATACCCAGGGAGACTTACTGATTTAGTGAAACCATGGAAGGGTATCTATTCATACTGCAATATAATTTTTAAAAAACAGGTTCAAATTTGGGTTACTGGCTGATGCACACTAAACTGTTAACGGAGCAGGCTGAGTGTAAAATTTATCTCCTCAACATTAATACTCTAAGACAACCCCAGGTGGAATCTGAGAATTTCACAGTTTGAAATAAAACTGATATAATAATTTTCTTAAATTCTCAGAAAGTCTTAAACCTTGGTTTTAACTTAAGCAGAGAAATTTCCACTTATTTTAAAGGGAAAAATAACTCAGTAGAAAAAGCTACAACTAATAAAAGGTTATATTCAAGCCTGTTACTTTTACCGTGGCAGATTATTACATATGTACCTTAAATATAATATGATTTTCCTGAAAAGTGAAGCAAAAATTTGTTTTCTTGGTATTGACTCAGTTTTCTCAAGCCTTCTGAATCAATGATGAAGTTTTGTTTATTTTTATCCCAGAATTCCTGAAGCTAGATCAATTCTCAGCAGGAATGACTTGACTTTTATCCCCCATGACATGTGACAACAGAGATATATTCATTTATATTTTATTTATTTATTTATACCAAAGTAAACAAACATGTGTATCTTTTTTACTGAGGGTATATGTGTGCTAGGGACAGAACCTGGGGCGTTCTGTATGCTACAGAAGCACTCTACCACTAAGCTATATCCCTAACCCTTGGAGGTACTTTTGCGTGTCATAGCTGAAGAAATACTACTAGGAACCAGTGGAGGGCAGCTTGGAGTGCTGCTGAGCATCATACAATGCACTAGGCAGTCCCCTTGAGCAGATTTTTCCAAATCAAATTGTCAATAGTCCTGAGCTTGAGAAATTGGGATAGATCAAGTACGGTTCAAATTCATGCTAATTCAATTCCGAAAGTGAGTAGGTACAGAATGAAAAATTTTGCTCAAGAAAATAAATTAGTTTCTGTGGACTATATAGTAATTTGTGAAGATTCTCAAAATCTGAATATACTGCTAGGTGTGGCGGCACACACCTGCAATCCCAGCACACAGAAGCTGAGACAGGAGGATCACTGTGAGATTGGGGTTAGCTACATAGTGAGTTCAAGGTCAGCCTGAACTACATGGCAAATCTCTGTCTCAAAACAAAACAAAACAAAACAAAACAAAACAAAACAAACATGCCTACATATAAACAATAGCAGTAGCACATGCCTATAGTCCCAGCTACTTAAGAAGCTGAGGCAAGAGGATCCTTCGAGCCCAGAACATAACACTAATCTGAGCAACACAGAATGACCCTATCTCAAAAACAAAAGAAGAGATTATCTATAAATATCAAGGAATAAAAATGTTATTTGCTCACCTTAACTGCTGGACAAGCTCTGGACAACTCTGAAATCAAAGAAACTATGTTAAAATATTAAACTACATGAACACTTTGAAGACATAAACAGTTTTTCTCTTTTAATAATAACACATGCTTTGTAACAAAAACATTAAAGCTACAGAAGGCCCTTATATTAAGATACAAAAAGCATCTTCCTACATGGTGAGTGGTGAATCACGGAGTAGGGTGTAAAATTAAAAACCAAAATACAGGAATAGTTTACAAAGAAATGAACACTTAGTAGCTTGTTAAAACATTAGGAACTCTCTTTATTGCTATCCCTGGAATCTATATTGAACTCAGTGACTACATACATTTTACATTCATTCCTATCAGAGGACTTTTCTCAGATTTGTCCTTGATTGTAATCTCTTTGAGGATGGGAACTGTAGGATCTATTTCTGTATCCCAGGCACCTATTGTTCAACTGCGGCTCATTTTTGTTGATATGAAAAGGAAAGGGTTCCTCTGGTGTTTCTGTTTGTCAAAGCCTTTGGATGGTGTCAGAGATGGACCAAGTTACTCTAAATTACATTCTAAAGACAACAGTGTAGCCCACCACATCATCCCTACAGTGGCTCATGAAAAAAACCTATACCCAAGCTATTAAAACCCCAACAATTCATTTTTAAATTATGTTCCTAAATAAACCCCACAGATTCCAGTGAAATATCAACAACACATACCACAGGATTCTCCCCATGGTGAGCCACTTTTACATCACAAAGCTGTCCTGCAGGATCTAACTGCACTTCCACATAGAACATATCTGACGTGATGTAACATTCAGTGCCACTGGCACTGAGATGAGAGCCCAGTCTAGCAGGAACAAATCAAAACAAAAATTAATAGAAGACACATAAATAAAGCCACCCAAAGTTAACACTAAGTGAAATATTTCTGCCTACAGATGAGACTACATACCCATTCTGTCTTGCTATTGACTCCAAACGATCAGTCATTGCTGGTAAAGATGTTACTATGAAAAAATTTTTTAAAAAGAAGTCACAAAGAGTGTTCCAAATACATGGTATTCTTTAAAGACAGAAATGTACTAAGGAGTATATCCCATTTTCCAAAGCCATAAACATATTTAATAGTTCAAATGCTTGTAACCTGCACCAGGTTTATTGGTTAAGGTCTGCCTGGCATGCTTAAGGCCTTAAATTCAATCCCCAGCTTCACAACAGAACAGAACAAAACAGAACAAAAACCCGCAATGTTCACAGTATTATTTACAACAATTAAAAGATGGATCCGGGGCTGGGGATTTAGCTCAGCGGCAAAAAGCGCCTGCCTGGCAAGTGCAAGGTCGTGAGTTCGGTTCCCGGTACCAGAGAAAAACCAAAAAAAAAAAAAAAAAAAAAAAAAGACCAGCTTGGGCTACAAAGTGAGCTCAAGGCCAGCCTGAACTGCGTAGTGAGACCCTGTCTCAAAAAGACCAAAAAAAAAAAAAAAAAAAAAAAAAAAAAAAAAAAAAAAGATGGATCCATCCCAAGTGTCCATCAACAGGTGAATCAGATAAACAAAACATGGTATATAGAGCGAAATATTTTTTAACCCTCTAAAGTAAAGAAATTCTGTGTGTGGATGAAGGTATAACTCAGTGGCAGAGCACTTGTCCAGCATGCATAAGGCCTTGTGTTCAATCCCCAGTATCACAGGAGGTTAAAAAAAAAAAGGTAAAAGAAATTTTGATATATGCTTCAACAAGGATATACCTTTTTTTTGGTTCTGGGAATCAAACTCAGGACCTTGCACTTGCCAGGCAGGCCCATGTGCCATTGAGCTATACCCCCAACCCAACAAGGGTGTACCCTGAAGACATTTTGCTAAGTGAAATAAACCAGTCATGGACAAATATTGATTACACTCATATGAAACATGCAAAGTAGTTAAGATCATAAAGATTGGGGCTGGGGAATTAGCTCAGTGGCACAGCGCTTGCCTGGCAAGCGCAACGTCGTGAGTTCAATTCCCGGTACCAGAAAAAAACAAAAACAAAAACAAAACAAAACAAAAAAAAGAGAGAAAGTAGATGGTGGTTGCCAGACACTGAGAGAAAGAGAAAGTGGGACACTATTGTTTAAAGGCTACAAAGTGTCAAACTTTGGAAGATGAAAGAAGTTGTGCAGGTCAGGTGTGGTGGCACACACCTGTAATCCCAGCACTCAGGAGGCTGAGGCAGGAGCATCACTGTGAGTTTGAAGCCTGCCTGGGCTACAGAATGAGTCCTTGTCTCAAAAAAAACAGTGAATGTAGTCAATGCCACTCAACTATTTAATTAAAAATGATTAAAAAGGTAAAGTTTGTTATGTATATTTTAGCACAATTGAAAAAAAAGAAAAAACTCACCTGAATTAGGTTCATTTGTGGTAGGTCAAAGTAAATTTGTGTGTGTGTGTGTGTGTGTGTGTGTTTATGTGGTGCTGAGGAGCCAATATAGGCCTTTGTATGTTTTAAGCATATGTGCTACATGTGAGCTACATACTCAGACTACTGAAATATCTTTTTACTTTCATTTTTGCCAAAATTAAAATTAGTCATTATAAAAATAATTAACCAAACTCATGAGTTAAGTTGTATGCTTGCTTTACCGAAAAAAAAATTTTTGTTGATGTTTTTTGAGACAGGGTCTTGCTATGTAGTTCAGGCTGGCCTCAAACTTGCAGCTATCCTCCTGCCTTCTGAGTGCTGGGATTACAGCATGTGCCACCATGCCTGGCTACTTTTCCTGAAAATTTTGTCCACAAACACTTTAAAAGGTTTTAGAGTTGAAATGTCCATCTTCTTACTAAGAATTTTTTTTTTAAACGTGAAAAAAAGAAAAAGAATTTTCTCTTTGTTATTCTGCATCAGTTATATTTTATCTAAAACAGCATGAAATGTACGTTTCAAAAGTTCAAGGAAGAGCTCATTTCAACTTCATAAATGAAAACAAGAGCTACTTCAATATAGAAAATTAGGGGCTGGGGATTTAGCTCAGTGGCAAAAGCGCCTGCCTGGCAAGCGCAAGGTCGTGAGTTCGGTTCCTGGTACCTGAGAAAAACAAACAAACAAAAAAAATATAGAAAATTAGCCTAGCTCAATTTACATTTCAGGTGTAAATATAAAACACCTGACCTATATCCCCGGTCCTGGGACAGGGATATAGCTCAGCAGCACAAGCACCTGCTTGGCAAGCACAAGGTCCTGAGTTCAATTCCCAGTACCAAAAAATAAAATAAAATAAAACAAAACAAAACAAAACAGTCCTTAAACTGGGGGTCTGGTGAAGTCAACACATTTCAAAGGTATTTACAAACCTTTAAGGGCCTTCTGCAATGTCTCCAAACAGCTGACCAAATGTTGATGGCCTCCAGAACTCATCACAACCCTCTTCTCCTGTATCAAGGGAGAAAATGTTGGAAGTAAAAATCAACCAAATCAACAATGCTTCAATTAAAAAAATTTTTTAAAAACATAGAAAAGTAACAATGCTTCAGATACATATATTCACTGTCCTAGTAGTAGTAGTTCACTATAGTCTATACACTCTATGATCTACAGACTCATCTGTGAATCCATCCACCCAAAGGAAGACATGTTCTTATCTGTGATGGTAGAAAGAGATATGCCTAGATCTAACATGAGCTTCAGGGAAAGAATGAGGAAGAATAAAATAAATGAAGCCAGGTATGTGGTGCACATCTGTTATCTCAGCATTCAGAAGGCTGAGGCAGGAGGATCGTAAGTCTAAAGCCAACCTGGGCTACATAGCAAATTTAAAGCCAGCCAGAACTACACACCAAGACCCTGTCTCAAAAAAAAAACCAACATCTACTTCCTATAGAAGAAACTATATCCTAAAATTTAGGTTTTTTGAATTTTATTGTTGTTATTATTATTATTGTTATTTTTAAGAGTTAAAAAAAACTCACTGGAGAAAAGGAATGGGGAGTAGGAATAGTTCCTGAGAGACAGGAAGGGTCCTAAAAGAGTTGACCAAGATTTAGATATTTAAAGGAGGTAGCTCAGAATTCTCAAAGATACATACTCCTTATTTAAAGACTGAGTTCTGTTCATGTGGCTAGGTGGTTAAATGAATTGGTCACTAAATGAGGAATAGCATAGAATATGTATGTTATAATATTTAGAACAAAGAAATGGTCAAAGGAAACTCTAACTTGCTGACTGTTTTTATTTGCATAACATACACCACTATAATGTATAATAAAACATAAAACTATAGAACTGTACTGTACAGGACAATCAGCAAAAATCACAGCACTATATAAACAAGGTAGCCAGCATGGTGACGCACACTTATCATCCCAGCACTTGAGAAGCAAAGGCAGGGGGACTTCCGTAAGATGGGGGCTAGCCTGGGCTACAGAGTGAGTTTAAGACCAGCCTGAATTACATAGCAAGATCCTGTCTCACAATGCAAAAAATAGGGCTGGGGATTTAGCTCAGCGGCACAGCGCCTGCCTGGCAAATGCAAGGTCGTGAGTTCGATTCTCAGTACCAGAAAACAAAACAAAACAAAAAATGAGTAATAAACAAGGTATATTTTTAAAAAAAGACATTGAGGATCTATAAACAAGATGTATACCAAAAAAAAACCTGTAAATCTGAACAGTCTGCCTCCGTGCTCTGAATGACCATTAAACAGAACGGCAGGTAATCTGAGAAATGTAACCTAATCTTAGTCAAACTCTTACAGAAAATGTAGTTCACAAAAAAGATTCCCAAAGAGCAAAACCTTTACATAGTTTTTCTAACTCTATCCAAAGAAGTTTTTCTCTGCAACACATTCCAGCACCCAGAAATGTTTTTTGCGTTTTTTTTTTTTTTTTTGGTTTTTTTCCAGTACCAGGAATCGAACTCACGACCTTGTGCTTGCCAGGCAGGTGCTGTGCCACTGACCTAAACCCCCAGCCCCCAGCACCCAGAAATGTGAACAGTTTTTTGGTCCAAGGATAGTGTTTCAGGTTTTTCCATGCCCTAAATAAAGCTCTAATTCCACTCTCCTGGAACAAACATCTGACTTATTAATAATCTGTATTCTCTTGTACTCTGAATAAAGAAAGAGATTTTCTGTGCAATGAAAACCAGATTTAGAAAGTAGAAAGATAAAACCCTGTTGTCAATTAATAAATTCGCATTCTAATTTACATGTTAACCTATTGGGATTTGGTTGGCATGCAGGTATTTTTTTTTAAAAATCTTAAAGAAGGGGCTGGGGATTTAGCTCAGCAGCAAAGTGCGCCTGCCTGGCAAGCACAAGGTCGTGAGTTCGGTTCCCTGTAGCGGAGGAAAAAAAAAAAAAACAAAAAACAACACCTTAAAGTCTGTACCTATCAATAAAATTAGGTTTTTCTTTTTCTTTATTTTTTTTTCAGAGTTGGGGATAGAACCCAGGGCCTCGTACAAGCTATGCAAACACTCTACACTGAGCCACATCTACCAGCCCAAAATCAGGTTTTGGAATTTGTAAAACTGACAGGTACACAACAGAAGACATGATGATCAGAATAAGACACTGTTTTCCCCAAAAGGGTGGACCTTAATAGAACATATTCCAAACTAGATACAGTTGCCATGGAATATTAAATGACATCTGAATTTACAGACTGGAAAAACTGCCATTTTTCATTTATTCTTAGACTTTTTTTTTTTAATTTTTTTTTGTTTTTTTTCCAGTACCAGGAATCGAACTCATGACCTTGAGCTTGCCAGGCAGGTGCTGTGCCGCTGAGCTAAATCCCCAGCCACTTTTTTTTCTGAAACAGGGTCTTATTATGTAATTCAAGCTGCCTTTGAACTCACAATGTTGCTCAGGCTGCCTTGAATTTACAGAGATCTTCCTGCCTCAACACTCCACATGCTTGGATTACAGGCAAGAGCCATCATACTTTGCAACATTTTTAAAAAAAATACCTTCTTTACACAAAGCAGGGTGTGAAAATACATATGCATTTACAGAATCTATAGTTACAGAAATCTTTTAGCAATATCACATTTCGATATTCACTACCTTGACTGCTCCTTACAAGAAAACTGTGAAAAACCCAACTGATGTTATTATGCACTTCCATCTTCCTGATGAGGAAACTGAAACTCAAAAAAGTTACATAATTTCTCCAAAGGAACACAGGTGGTAAGTACTGGTGTCAAGCCTAAAACACACGGGTTTTGTTCTGCTTTTCTGCAATGCTGGGAGATGAAACCCAGGCCCTTACACAGGTTTGGTCAGTGCTCTACCACTAAGGTATACCCTACCCTGAAATACTGAACCATTGACAGCAAATTCAATTCATGTAATGCTAGTGCTATACATAATCATTTTAAGCATTAATAAGTCTACTAAAAGGGGATATAGCTCAGTGGCATAAGCGCCTGCCTGGCAAGCACAAGGTCCTGAGTTTGATTCCCGGAATAAAAAAAAAAAAAAAACAAGTCTACTAAACTGTACTGACCAGAACCAAACTCTAATTTGGTAGAGGACAGACTATCATCACTAAATATAACATATACACAGAAGCCCAGGGTGGCGGTGCACTGGAATCCTGCACTTAGGAGGCTGAGGCAGGTGAACTGCAATGAGTTCTGGGACACACACAGTTAAGTTCAAGGTCAGCCTGAACTACGCTGTGAGACCCTGTCTCAAAAAACAAAAACAAAACACAAAAACCAGGGCTGGAGATATAGCTTAGTGGCACAGTGCCTCCCTAGCAAGTGCAAGGTCCTGAGTTCAAAAAAACAAAACAAAACAATACAGGTCCTGAGTTCAATTTCCAGTACTAAAATAACAAACAAGCCAGGCATGGTAACGCAAACCTGTAATCCCAGCACTCAGGAGGCTGAAGCAGGAGGATCATTTTGAGTTCAAGACCAGCCTGGGCTACAAAATGAGCTCAAGACCAGCCTGAACTGCATAGCAAGACCCTGTCTCAAAAAAACAAACATAAATAAATAAAAATGAATGAACAAAAAAAACCCCATATACACAGAAAAATTACCATACCGTAAGTGAGGTGAGCATGACGTAAACATTCTCATATAATCATTGGCAAGGTCAAAAAAAGGAATAATGGGGCTGGGAGAGCACTGGCCTAGCCTGCACAAGGTCCTGAGGTAGAGCCCCTAGCACCACAAATAAAGAAATGAAAGAAAGCCTTGGCCGGGCATGGTGGCACACACCTGTAATCCCAGCACTCGGGAGGCTGAGGTAGGAGGATCGTTCCAAGTTTGAGACCAGGCTTGGTCTACAAAGTGAGCTCAAGGCCAGCCTGAACTGCAGAGCAAGACCCTGTCTCAAAAAAAAAAAAAAAAAAAAAAAAAAAAAAAAAAAAAAAAGCCTTCTTGTCATTTGACCATCACTAGAATCACACGTGAACTTTCAACATCCAGCTCTTAACATCCAGCCACCACACACCACTACATACCGTCACCCTCCACTTAACTAGATGAAAGATCCTCACATCAGTGACTGATTCAGTAAGAAACAATACAAAAGAAAGAAGTTATTAATGCATAGATGAAAATACAGAGTATTAAGAATGAATCAAGCCACATGTGATGGCACATGCCTGTAATCCCAACATTTGGAAGGAGGTTGAGGTAGGAAGACTGCCACAAATGTGAGGCCAGCCTGATCTACATAGCAAGACCCTGTCTCAAAAAAAAGAGAAATGAATCAAAAAAAGAAAAAGAATAAAGAATGAACGAATCCATTTAGGCATAATGGTGCAACCCTGCAATCCAGCACTTGGGAGGTTGAGGCAGGAGGATCACCACGGGTTTGAGGCCAGCCCGGGCTACATAGTGAGTTTAAATTCATAGTGAATTCACCTCAATTCCACTACTCTGGGAGGTGAAACAGGATTTTAAGTTTGAGCCCAGCCTGGGCAACATAGTAAAACACTGTCCCAAAATAAAGGGCAAGAGATACAGCTCAGTGCGAAGGCCTTTGGTTCAGTCCTCAGTACTGCAGCGCCACAGAAGACAAACAAAAGAATAAATGAAAAATTCTATTAGTACTATATTGATACAATAAAGATATCACATTAGAATGCAGCTTGACAGGACGTAAAGGAAGTCCCTCTATACCAGTCTATCAAACATGTCCCTCATAGTCTTTTTATTTTTTTCCAACACTGTAGAAGGAACCCAAGGTCTCATACATACTAGGGTTCTACCACTGCGTTACCGTATATTCCCAGCCCAAAAACCTACTTCTCAGCACCTTTGCCTGATGTATATCAATGTCTTCAAAAAAAATTAATACAGCTTTATAAATATAGTCAGAATCTCCATATCTACAGATTCTACACTATTGGATGAGACCAACCATCAATCAAAAATATTCAGAAAGAGGGGGCTGGGGATTTAGCTCAGCGGCACAGGGCCTGCCTGGCAAGCACAAGGTCGTGAGTTCAGTTCCCCGTACTGGAAAAAAACCACCCGCCCCCCCCCAAAAAACATTCAGAAAGAAACCTGCTCTGTATTGAACATGATGAACAGACTTTTTTCTTACCATTCTAAACAATACAGTATAAAAAAAATTTACATAGTATTTACATTACAGTATTATGAGTAGT
The DNA here is from genome assembly GCF_000276665.1 of Chinchilla lanigera. Classification (NCBI taxonomy): domain Eukaryota; kingdom Metazoa; phylum Chordata; class Mammalia; order Rodentia; family Chinchillidae; genus Chinchilla; species Chinchilla lanigera. The sequence continues at coordinate 14,235,058 of NW_004955451.1, forward strand.
CTACAAATTATTTAAAATGTATGGGTGGGTGTCTGTTGGTTATAGTAAATATAGTGCCATTTAATATAAGAGACTTCAGGCTGGGTGTGGTGGCGCATGCCTGTAATCCCAGCACTTGGGAGGCTGAGGCAGGAGGATCACTGAGAGTTGGAGACCAGCCTGGGCTACAAAGTGAGCTTAAGGCCAGGCCAAACTGCATAGTCTCAAAAAGACCAAAACAAAAAAAGGGAAACTTCAGCATCCATAGATTTTAGTATCCATAAGGAATTTTGGAACCCTAAGAGGTCTGAAATTGAGTCACAAGCATTCAGGTGTCTTATGATAAAACTGAAAATATACTATTATATTGATCTTGAATAACTCCGTATGGGGAGCTTAGCTTATGAAATAATTATCTAAGCACAATACTTTACCCACTTCCCCATGATCCTCACCATGACTTGCCGCACAAGCTTAATGGTTTCACTCCAAGGTCGATTTTGGTTAAATTTTGCATGAAGCCTTTCCAAGAGGGAACTCATCTTATTCAGTTTTTCCGACTCTGCAACATAAGTCATGAAACATCACTAGAAACTCACATTAAGACCTTTCACACTTTTTCTTGTAAACAAAACCTCCATATTACATCTCAAGAATTCAGTCAAAGCATTTTTCACACAGTTACACACATATATCAAAACATGGCAATGATACCCAAAATTCTGGAAAATTATTATCCACTAGTAAAATATATACACTACCAAAATATTTTTGTGCATTTTATTTTGTTTTGTTTTTGAGACAGCTCAGGCTGCCCTCAATATAGCTCAGGCTGGCCTTAAAAAGTAGTACATAGCCCAGATGGCCTTGAACTCAGGATCCTGCTACCTCAGTCTGCACAGTGCTGGAATTAAGTTGTGTGCCACCATGCCCCGCTTTACTTTTCTGTATCATTTACATCAAAACATATAGATATTTAAAAATTTTTACTTAGTTTTGTTTTGAAGTGTTAGGGATTTTAAGAGCCAGGGTCTTGTTATGTTGCCCTGGCTGGCCTTGAATTTCTAGACTGAAGCAATCCTCCTGCCTCACCCTTCCAAGTAGCTGAGATTACAAGTGTGCAATACTGCACCTGGCTTAAAAGATATTTTTAACTGCAAGAAGACATGTATATATGAGTCTGCTGGAAGGAACACCACAGAAGAGGACTACCTTCTTATCAAAAATTTTATGAGAAAAAAAGCACTTCTAATTATGTTGATCTGCACAAAATTCCTCAATGGTATATTCTGAACGTACGTTTGAACATACTCTCATTATGATTAGCTTTCAATGTGAAAACACTGACTTCCTACTGGGCATGGTGGCACGTGGTGGCATGGTGCTAGTGAAAACTAGCACTAAGGAGACTTAAGGCAGGAAGATCATGAGTTCAAAGCCAGCCTCAGAGAGACTGCAAGAGCCAATCTTCTAAAAAAAAAAAAAAAAAATACTGACCTTAATATTTTGTCGTAATTTTGAAATGAACTATGATCAAGAAAGCAGTTTCTACTTGTCATTAGTGTTTTCTTATTTGAATTCTAACTAAAATTATAATGACAGAGAAGAGACCAGTAAAAAACAGTGAGTTTCCTCCCAAGCCCTATATCCTTTCTCTTAAAGAGTTGAAGTGTCTCCTATACATGAAGAGACCACTGGAGGTAAACACATATTATGCCTGTCTATGAGGAGGCGAGCGTAAGTTAATGTGGAAATAACCATCCTAACACAAAAGAAGAGACACGCTATGGAATACCTAAAGCAGGAAAAGTTCAAATCAGCTGCAGGAAGAATACAGGAAATGACAGTTGATGTCGGTATAGAAAACATGAGTGAACAACAATAAAGTGAGCTACGTTAACATGTAAGTATGGCCCAAACGCTGAGGAACTGTTTAAATGGGAGCGTGGAAATCCGGAGAATCAAGAGTAAAGTTCATCCGAAAGTTGTTTTTCAGCATTCCTGAGTTAGTTCGGCTACAGAAAGAATGAAAGTCTGCGCACCTTTAAAACACACAGTAGCTCATTAACCGAGCGCTACGACATTACAGGGAACTGCCAGCTTTTAACCCTAAGAATCTATTCATTCCACTCACGGCGAAACATTCCCCAGGACCTTTGCACTTCCTTCTGTGTTACTGGGTTTCCGTCCTTACTCAGACATCTCTGCTGGAACGAAGCAGAACCAGGTTTTGGATTCGTCCGCCTAGTTTCCCATGACTTTGGGCTAAAAGTGTCCGGAAGCCCAACTGATTGTCCCGAACTGTGCAGGAAACCTTCGAGGAAGCTGGGATCCACCATCACCCGAAATCGTGGCTCCACTCGTTACCAAGGCACGAAGTGAACCTAACACACAGACCAACCCCTGGCCTCTGTGCCCCCGGAAAAGCGGTACTCGCCGGGCGTCGGCCCCCACCCCTCTCCCAGATTGGCTCCCCCAGCTGTGTCCCGCCTCCTCCTTCCCCCCTCAGTCACTCACCCTCGGTTTCCCCCTGAGCTTTCATCCTGACCGTGGTGAGGGCCCGGGACACCACGAGAGCACAAGCCTTTCCCCACCCCTAAGAGGGGAACCAGGTTGGCTCGAACTCCCGGGACGCAGGGCACCCGCAGTCCCCACTCTTCCCGGGAAGGTTCAGTCTGAAGTCCCCGGCGGCAAGAAGAGAAAGGTGCTCGCGGCCGCCGCCATCTTCCCCAACGGAACTTCCCAAAGATCGCGAGATGAACTGTAAGAGTGCGAGAGAGAAAGAGAAAAAGAGGGCGACTCAAAAATCTCGCGAGAATTGGTTATTGCGTTATTCCCGCGAGATTTCTTCCCACCCAGCCTTCCTTTCACTCCGGTTGTGACGGGCGTTGCTGTCCGGGTATTGAACTTGCGAGCAGGTAGAGTTCCGCTCCTCTGCAAAAACTGGCGTTTTTCAGCTAGAGAGTCAAACAAGCTGCAAGTTAAAAGCTCTATCTCTCTTTACGGAAAAAGATTAGCTTGTCAGAGACTATTAGTATCACGAATGTTTTATCGAAGGTAGTACATTGTGGCTGGTGTATGGTAGAATGCATGCTTAAATTAGCATGCCCAAGGTCCTGGGTTCGTTTGCCCAGCACCGCAAATAATAATAATAGTAACAGTAATAATAATAATGCAAGAGTCCCCTGAGTACTACCTGAACTAAGTATGCTATTAAAAAGATACTGGTGCTTCATAACACGACGTTCAAAAACAACTTGATACACTTAATTACCATTTTCTAATGTTTAAAATATTGTAAGTACTTCTTGAATTATATTTTTGAAGATCTGGAGAATTTGAATTATTTGAAATGAAGTAAGCTGCCTTGAGATAATCAACGCACCTGATGGTATTAAGTATATTATTCATCTTTGATTGTATCCTCTTATGTAATCATGTGAAAACAAGCAGTTTCGTTTGTTCTCTACCTTGTACATTACACAGACTAGGTGTTCACCTCTGTGTGTCAATAAATCCTCACAGAGAAATTCAGAGGAGTGTTCAGAAGTTTATGGCCACTGTTACTGAAGAACTAGACAAAAACATCAATGCTATTAATGGGTAAAAGTTCTTCATGTAACTAAGACCAGTTTTATTTTTATTTATTTAGTTGGTTGATACAGGGTCTCACTGTGTAGTCCAAGCTGATGTTAAACGCATGATCCTCCTGCTTTTGCCTCCCAAAATACTGGAATTACAGGCATTCATTACCACACTTGGCTCACTTTTTAAAAAAAAAATTTTTTTTATTAGTACACGTGCTCACTTATTTTTAAAAATAGTCTTCTATACATATCCTTGAAAATAATTATTGTTGAAAAGTTGGATTTTACCTGGTTTGCTGCAAGGTGGTTTTTTTTTTGTTTTGTTTTGTTTTTGTTTTTTTGGTCTTTTTGAGACAGGGTCTCACTGTGCAGTTCAGGCCAGCTGTGAGCTCACTTTGTAGCCCAGCTGGCCTTGAACTCACAACGATCCTCCTGCCTCAGCCTCCCAAGTGCTGGGATTACAAGTGTGCGCCACCACACCCGGCTGAATATTATTTAACCTTTTTTGTTTGTTTGTTTGTTTTTTTCCTGGTACCGGGAATCAAACACAACCTTGTGCTTGCCAGGCAGGCGCTGTGCCACTAAGCTAAATCCCCAGCCCTGATGCAAGGGTTTTAAGCAGTAGATTTAAACCGGTTCAGACTTTTCCCACTCTTCAAAAACACTATTTAAACTAGGTGTGGTGACACGCCTCTAGTCCCAGCACTAGGGAGGCTGAGGCAGGAGGATCACAACGACTACATAATACCTTGTCAAAAAAACAAACAAAAAAACCTTCTATTCAAACAATTCTTCAAAGCCACCTGGACATCTGGACAGATACTGCATTTCTGGTGACCAGGAACAGCAATAAAGATTTAATAAGGACAAATCCTTTGGGAACGTTTGGGAACATACTTACTCCCACAGAGATACCTATAGCATGCCCCTTGGAAGCAGAATGCAAATTACAATGGTTTGTTCCTCTTAAGCTCTTTTGTTAGTGTTACTACCAATGAGTTTTCTTGGGGCAGAAATTTCCTGTTATTTCTGTATCCCCAATACTTAACATAGCTGGGCACAGTAGAAAAATATTTTACTGGCCAAAACACCTTGCAAGACCCAACTCTTCTCCTCTTGCCAATGCCCCAACATACTGACCTTTTCTCATTTGCAAGGAATCCCTGCATTCATTCTCTCAGACTCTTCAACAGAGCTTTTTAACTGCTAAGAGTCCTTCTGCATCCCATGCACTGTACACTGAACTGTTTCCCCAACCAGGACTCTGTGTGTGTGTGTGTGTGTGTGTGTGTGTGAGAGAGAGAGAGAGAGAGAGAGAGAGAGAGAGAGAGATTGATTTTGTCTTGAACTCAACCTCACACATGCTAGGCAAGTGCTGTAGTGCTAAACTACTAAACTACATCCCAGCACATACACACCCGTATGCTTTTCTTGAGACAGTCTCACTAAATTGCTCAGGTTAGCCTTGACCTTGTTCTTCCAGCCCCAGCCTCAGCCTCACAAGTAGCTGGGTTTGTAGACATGTGTCACCACATCATGCCTGGTAGACAGGCCTTCTACTCAGTTCTCAATTTTTCCTTCCTCTGGACAAGAGAAGCAAGGGCTCTATAACCTCTGTCTTGAGGTCTTCTGTTAGATTATCTCAGAAAGCAGAGGGTTTTGTTTTGTTTTGTAATGCTGAGGATTCAACTCAATGCCTCATGCATAGTAGACAAGTGCTTTACAGCTGAACTATTCCTAGCCCTGTTAAATGATTTCAAACTCATGTGTGGAGGATGATGGGTACTGGGGGATTGAAACCAGATCCTTTGAACTAAAACATCCCTATTCCTTTTTATTTTTCATTTTAAGATAAAGTCTCATTGGGGATGATGGTGCATACCTCTAAACCTAGCACTCAGGAGGTAGAGGCAGATTGGAAGCCAACCTGGGCTACATAGTGAGTTCAAGGCCAGCCTGAACTACATATAGAGATGTCTCAAAAACAAAACAAAATAAAAAACTAATAAATTGACAGTGGGTGGTTATTGTGAGCTATAGCTATATTTTTACTGTATACAGCCTAAATAGAAACTTTCTGACCTGTTCTGGAGGATTCTAAAGAAAGTACTGCCATCACAGAGTTGTCCTAGAGCTTATGCAAATAACATAAGGGAAATGGTGCTAGAATTACTGAGTTGAATGTTTTTGTGAAGAGTGAAGCAACCCTCAGTTTACAAAAGCGGTATTCCCACCAGTTATTGGGCAATATATGAAGTTTACAGTAGGTTTTCTAGTTTTAAAATTTGGACAAATTGGGTATGGTGTCTCATAGTCCCAGCACCCTGGGAGACTGAGGCAGGAGGATCATCAGTTGGAGACCAGCCTGAGAAACATAGGCCCTGTCTCAAAAAAAAAAAAAAAAGAAAGAAAAGAAAAGAAAATTGGACACAACCTGAAATTTTCTAGGGTAGAATTTTATCTGCCAAAGAAAGGAAATGTAGTATAGTATAATGGACTACTGGTTTAAGGGTAAGAAGATAGCTGTCCCTATGATTTCATCTACTTAGTGTAAAGGCGGTAAAATCCAACTACTTGTCTGATTTTCAGCCTTTATTAGATGCCTGTAATAATGTTCATCCTAGCCAGGTGTGGGGCACACCTGTAATCCCAGCACTTCGGGACACTGAGGCAGGAGGATGATAATTTCAAGCCCACACTAGGCAACCTAGTGGGTTGGCAAGACCCTACCTCAAAATAAAAATAAGGAGACTGAGTAAATGCCTGCCATCCCAGCACCAAGGAAGCAGAGTCAGGAGGATCACTGCAAGTTTGAGGCCAGCCTCTGCTACATAGTCTGGATAGATAGATAGATAGATAGATAGATAGATAGATAGATAAATAGATAAATGGCTGGGGATATAGCTCAGTGTGAAGGCCTATGTTAAATACACAGTACCATAAAAAATAATAATACCCATCATGGCTACCTCACAAGTTTATTTGTTCAACTGATATTTATTGACAGGTTTAAAAGTGATGTGGAAATTTGAAAAACGTAAAAATTCAAGATAGAACTTCAAAGATTCAGAGCAAAAGAAACTTCATTTATTTATTTATTTACATTTTGTGTTTTTGATTTTTTTTTGGTTCTTTTTTTTGTTTTTTCTGGTACTGGGAATCGAACTCATGACCTTGGGCTTGCCAGGCAGGCGTTGTCCCGCTGAGCTAAATCCCCAGCCCCCCATTTTGTCTTTTTGAGACAGGGTCTCACTATGCAGTTCAGGCTGGCCTTGAGCTCACTTTGTAGCCCAGGCTGGTCTCGAACTTGCAACTATTCCCAGCCCTTTATTTTTTTAAATTTTGAAACAGGATCTTATTAATTGTTCAGTTGCTCAATTTGGGTTCGAATTTGAGATCTTCCTGTCTCAGCTGCACAGAATGCTACAATTACAAATGTGCATCACCAATCCCAGCTTCTGTATTATTCCTATGGCATATATTGTTTTACATCTTATGGTGTGAATATACTATTATTGTTTTGTTTTTATCTTTTTTTTTTTTTTTTTTTCTGGTACCAAGAATCGAACTCACAGCCTTGTGCTTGCCAGGCAGGCGCTGTGCCACTGAGCTAAATCCCCAGCCCCCGGTTTTTATCTTTTTGATACAGGGTTTCACTATGCATTTTAGGCTGGCCTTGAACTCACTTTGTAGCTGAGGCTGGCCTCGAACTCACAGCAATCCTCCTGCCTCAGCCTCCTGAGTGCTGGGATTACAGGCGTGAGCCACCACGGCCTGGCACGAATATACTGTTGATATCCTACTTGAAGGCCTGTTTAAGTGGATGCTATTACACCACAAAAGACAGCCTAGAAGTCTCACTTTTTTTACCCCCCAGTGCTTAGGATCTAACCAAGATCCTGACACAAGTGCTCTACCATTGAGCTATATCCCTAATCAATCCCTCACAGATAAATATATTTTTGAGACAGGGTCTCCTTATGTAGTTTAGGCTGGACATTTCCTGTAGCCCAGGCTGGCCTCAGACTTGTAGCAATCCTCCTACTTCAGCCTCCAGTGTGCTGAGATTACAAGTGTGCACCACCAACACTGGCCCCCTCACAAATAAACTTTTCAGAAAAGAATGAAAAAGCTTGGAGTGGCCATGGTGGCCCACACTGTAATCCTAGCACCGAGGGAGGCTGAGATAAGGATTGCAAGTGCAGATCGCACCTTATGAAGAAAACTTACTAAGACCCTGTCTCAAAATTTAAAAAATAAAATAAATAGGGCTGGGGGGTGTAGTTAAGTGGTAGAATGCCCTTGGGTTCAATTCCCCAGTATCATAGAAATAAATAAATAAATATTAATCTTGGTCAAATTGCTTTTCTGTCCCTTTGCTTTCTTATTTACAGAATCCTATTTCAGAGAGCTGTGAAGATTGAATGGGTTCATTTGGTGGTTTTTTGTTTTGTCATTATGCAATCCAGGCTGGCCTTGAACCCACTACGGAGCCCAGCTGGTTGTAGAACCTGTGCTCCTCCTGCCTCAGCCTCTGGAGCTTTGGGATTACAGGCATCCATCAGGTGCAATGGCTTAATTTGTGTGAAGGAGTTTTGTGACACAGGCCTATAGTCCTAGCACCCAGGAGGCTGAGATAGGAGGACCCCTGGGAGTTCAAGGCCAGCCTGGGCTACATATTGAGACCCTGTCTCAAAAACAAAACAAAACAAAACAAAAAGAATGAAAAGAAAGAAGAATGAGAGGGTAGTTTAAAATACTATTCTTATTCATAATTATTTTTTGTTTTGTTTTGTTTTTTCCGGTACCGGGAATGGAACTCACGACCTTGCGCTTGCCAGGCAGGCAATCTGCCGCTGAGCTAAGTCCCCAGCCCCTTATAATTATCTTTTGCATGAAGATAAAAGGCTAAATTACCAGTAAGAGCCATGGGGCCATCTCAAAGCGAAAGGCACTTTCAGGTCCATAGATCTGAAGAGTGGAGGTAGTAACTCAAAACGGAAGAACTAGTGCTGTAGTCTCAGACATGAGTTTGACTCTTAGCTGAGCAACTGGTGGGATTATAGCTTTGTTACCATAAATTGTTCATCTCTGCGTCTGGGCTTCCTTATCTGTAAAATAGGCCATGAGGCTGTGCTGTCCTGTTGGGCAGCTATGAGGATTAGAGATAACGTATGCGATATGCCTGGCACGAAGTCTACACCCTAAAAAGCAGGAGCATTGTTAAGACACTAAAGGACCTTAGGTTGCAATATTCCTACATTCACCCTTTGCCCTTTAAAAAATATCCTTACCCTACTACTTTAAAAGACTTCTTATATGAGGTGTGCTAAAATGCGTTTGCACTGGAACCTGGGAGGTGGGAATGTTTGTTCAATCAGTTTAGGAAGGTTTAGGGGTTTTTTATTGTTCGTTTGTTTGGTCTTTTTGAGACAGGGTCTGGCTATGCAGTTCAGGCTGGCCCTGAGCTCTTTGTAGCCCAGGCTGGTCTCGAAATCCCAACGATCCTCCTGCCTCAGCCTTCCGAGTGCTGGGATTACAGGCGTGCGCCATCACGCTCGGCTAGATTTAGGTTTAAGAAACTTTAAAAAAATTTTTGGTAAGCTCCATCTCAAAAAACCTTTCCCCAGCTGGACAACCGAGAGGCTTATCGCGAGAGTTTGGCGGAGCGCGTTTCTTGGGCCTGTCCGGTTCTCGCGTTGTTTGATCCAATAGTAGGGATAGGCGAAAGGGGAGCTCGAAGTATCGCGAGATTTGCGAGACTCTCGCGATGTTTTTGCGTTTGCCCCTCCCCCCTCCTTGAAGTGCCGTTTCGGTTTAATCTAGTGTGACTGAGTGTGAGGGAGCGAGTGTGAGTGTGTGTGTGTGTGAGGTATTGAGGTGAGGCAGAGACTAGAAAAGGGGGCTCCCTCAGGAGCGAGGGACAAAGGGGGCGTGAGTCACCTCAGCCGCGGGACCCCGGCGACAGGAAGCTGCTCTGAAGCGGGCCACCGGGAAGGGGAAGGGCCCTCGCAGTGCTCACAGGGCCCCAGAGCCGGAGTCGGCCCCGCAGGCTTTCTACTTCCTCGAGCTCCCGGCAGCCGGGCCTGAGGAGAGTGGCTCGGCGGGGCGCGGGGAAGGACGAGCTCTCGCAGGTCCGCCGCGAGGAACTCCAGTCTCCTTCGCCCCGTCTCCCCGCGCCTCATGTAGGAGGGCGCCGAGGCGGCGGGAGGGGGAGGAGCCCGGCCGCGCGTCCCTTCCCTCCCAGCCCCTGCGAGGGGCGCTCGGGGGGCGTGCAGTTGGGCCGGGGACGGGAGGGGCGGCTTCCTGCGGCGCCGGGGAACTTCTCCCCGTCTTCGGGCCGGGGCGAAGGTAATGCCCAATTCCGAGAGACATGGGGGCAAGAAGGACGCGAGTGGAGGAGCTTCTGGAACTTCGCAGCCGTCATCGGGAGGTGGCAGCGCGAACAGCAGAGAGCGTCACCGCTTGGTGTCGAAGCACAAGCGGCACAAGTCCAAGCACTCCAAAGACATGGGCTTGGTGACCCCAGAAGCAGCACCCTTGGGCACAGTTATCAAACCTTTGGTGGAGTACGATGACATCAGCTCTGATTCAGACACCTTCTCTGACGACATGGCCTTCAAATTAGACAGGAGGGAGAACGAAGACCGTCGTGGGACGGATCGGAGCGACCGCCTGCACAGACATCGTCACCACCAGCACAGACGTTCCCGGGACTTGCTAAAAACAAAACAGACCGAGAAAGAAAAGAACCAGGAAGTCTCCAGCAAGTCGGGGTCGATGAAGGACCGGACCTCAGGAAGTTCCAAGCGTTCAAATGAGGAGAATGATGACTATGGGAAGGCGCAGCTGTCCAAAAGCAGCAGCAAGGAATCGAGGTCGTCCAAGCTCCATAAGGAGAAGACCCGGAAGGAACGCGAGCTGAAGTCTGGACACAAGGACCGGGGTAAAAGTCATCGGAAAAGGGAAACACCCAAAAGTTACAAAACGGTGGACAGCCCCAAACGGAGGTCCCGGAGCCCCCACAGGAAATGGTCTGACAGCTCCAAACAAGATGACAGCCCCTCCGGCGCCTCTTACGGCCAAGATTATGACCTTAGTCCCCCGAGATCTCACACCTCTAGCAATTACGACTCCTACAAGAAGAGTCCTGGAAGTACCTCAAGAAGGCAGTCGATCAGCCCACCTTACAAGGAGCCTTCTGCCTACCAGTCCAGCACCCGGTCGCCCAGTCCTTACAGTAGGCGACAGAGGTCTGTGAGCCCCTATAGTCGGAGACGGTCGTCCAGCTATGAAAGGAGCGGCTCTTACAGCGGGAGATCACCCAGTCCCTATGGTCGAAGACGATCCAGCAGCCCTTTCCTGAGCAAGCGGTCTCTGAGTCGGAGCCCCCTCCCCAGGTAAGCTGTCTTCTAGGGTGGGTTGTGAGGGACTGGCAGCTGTGATAACATTTTGTTTAAGTCTCCAGTGTGCATCATTGACTAGGATACTTTGCTGCTGCCTAGTCATTCAAGTAGGTGAATCTGGTCTTTGCTTAACCCAGAATTGGAGAAGTACAGATTTCATTTGCTTCCAACTGCTAAAGGTAGGTAACTACTTTCAGAAATAGCTTCGGTTGTAAGCTTCGGTGTGGGAAAAAACATGCTTCTGCCCAGTTAGTGCATGGTGTTGCTGTAGTACCCCCACAGCTTCTCTAGCTATATCTGGGTTTATTTTTTTTATTTTATTTTTTTTTACTTTTTAAAATTTTTTTTTGTCTTTTTGGGACAGGGTCTCACCATGCAGTTCAGGCTAGCTCACTTTGTAGCCCAGGCTGGTCTCGAACTTGCAACGATCCTCCTGCCTCAGCTTTCCCAGTGCTGGGATTACAGGCCGATGCCCGGCTCCGCTATTTCTGTTCTTTTGGTTTACATTTTTGCAAATCATCTTGGTATTAGTGCTTAATTGGAGACTTGAGAAATTCCTAATTTTCATTTGTAGTATTATCCTGAATACCTTGCCTAGGTCATCCTACCATTTGTGCTGTCTGCTGAGTGCCCAAAGCTTTAAGTGTATTCATTGCTTAATTAACACTCTTAAAACGGAAAAAAGGGTCTTACAACAGACATTTGAGTGGAAACAGCTGATCAGGCAGTCTTATTATTATTATTATTTTTTTGTCTTTTTGAGACAGGGTCTCACTATGCAGTTCAGGCTGGCCTTGAGCTCACTTTGTAGCCCAGGCTGGCCTCGAATTCCCAGCAATCCTCCTGCCTCAGCCTCCCAAGTGCTGGGATTACAAGCGTGCACCACCACACCCAACTAGGCAGTCTAATTTTTGACAGTAGAGTGTAGAAGAAATGTGTTCCAAGGACAGTTTGTTTTTTTGTAGGGAATTTTTTTTTTCTTTTCTTTTTTATTTGTCTTTTTGAGGCAGGGTCTCGCTATGCAGTTCAGGCTGGCCTTCAGCTCGCTTTGTATTCCAGGCTAGTCTCAACCTCACGACAATCCTCCTGCCTCAGCCTCCCAAGTGCTACGATTACAGGCGTGTGCCACCACACCTGGCTCTATTTTTTTTCTAGAAAATCAAAAACTAGAAATCAAACTCAGGACCTTGTGCTTGCCAGGCAGTCGCTGTGCCACTGAACTATATCCGTATGGTACCTCTATTGACATACCTTGTGAGCACTGGCAAGTTTCAGAATTTTTCCCTACAAATATGGTAATCCTTCATTATGATTTTTTTTTTTTTTTTTTGAGACAGGTTATCTCTGTAGTTCAGACTGGCCTTGAACTCACCATGTAGCCTACAGTGGCCTCAAACTTGTGGCAGTCCTCTTTCCTCAGCCTTCTGAGTGCTGGGATTACAGGCATGCACCACCACGCCCAGCTCACCGTGAAATTTTTGCAAGAAAGTCATGTTAGTTTGAAATTTCAACATCGGAGTGAATTACCTGTGGAAAACTCTTCTTATTGTTAGGACGTAAAGAACTGCACCTTCTTTGTAGACTCACCTCTAATCACAAAAGCAGAACATGAGCTTTAGTTAGACGTAAGTGGAATTCTAGTGTTGTTTTGTGACTTTGGCAAATGATTTACTTTTTCATGCCTAAGTTTCTTCATGTGTAAAATGGGGATAATTGCCTATTTCTGAGATTGTTGGATTAAATTAATAAATATGAAGTGCATAACATGGTACTTTATACATAATTCTGCTCAGTCACTTCTGTGAGGATAGTGTGGAACATTTTTTGAAACTTTCAAAAAATGAAATGATGTTAACTTGAAGAAATCCTTCCAAGTGTTTTATATGTCAGTATACTTTTTGCTAACTTAAAGTTACAGTTCTTAACATGGATTTGTTGAACTGCAAAGCTTCTATCTGTCAGGGGCTGAGGTTTCTTAGTATTTTTCCCCATTTCACCTTAAAAATTTCTCAAACAGAGATTGAAAGAATTAAGTGAATAGCTATGTATTTAACACCTAGATTATACGGACAATATTTTTTTGTTTTGTTTTGTTTTTTTCTGGTACCAGGAATCGAACTCATGACCTTGCGCTTGCCAGACAGGCGCTGTGCCACTGAGCTAAATCCCCAGCCCCTATACAGTTAATATTTGCTATGCATTTTACTACGTATCTGTTGCTGTCTCCATGAGTTCCTCTCTTGTTTTATCTCAAATTAAGTTCCATTTGTCAGCATACTTTAAATATTTTAGCATGTGTATTATTGCTTAGTATCCCAATATTTTTGGAGGGCTGAAGGGTAAAATTATGTACAGTGAAATGCAGGTGTATCTTTTGTAAAATTGCATAGTTTTTCTTTTTTCCTTTCCATTTTCTTTCCTTTGTTTTTTTTGAGACAGTGTCTAGTTGTGTAGTTCAGGCTGGCTATGTAGCCCAGGCCTTGAACTTGTGGCAGTCCTCCTGCGTCAGCCTCCTAAGTGCTGGATTTACAGTTGTGTGCCACCACACCCAGCAAAATTACATAGTTTTCTTTTTTTTTTTTTTTTTTTTTTTTTGGTTTTTTGTTTGTTTGTCTTTTTTTTGTTTTTTTTTTTTTTTTTTTTTTTTTTTAGGGTAATTCAGGCTGGCTTTGAACTCACTGTGTAGCCCAGGCTGTCCTCAAACTCATGGTGACCTTCTGCCTCCTCAGCTTCCCAAGTGCTGGGATTACAGGTGTAGTCACCACAGCCAACAAAATTGCATTGTTTTTAAAGGAAGCCTATGAAGTAGTCTCAATATTTTTGAGAGAGTATTTCCATTAAGGCATTTTGAAGACTTTTTAACTGTTAGGGGGTGTAGAAATAGAGAAGGCTAAACCAGTAGAGCAAATATCAGTTAAAAACTGGCAGAAATTCCTTTGGATTCTTAGAGAAAATAGCAAACCTGAAGTTCTCTTAGGTGGATTGAGGAACCAATACGCTCTAATTGAAACTAGTGCAGCAGTAGCAAAAATAAATCTAGAAAGAGCTGGGTGTGGTGACACACATCTGTGATTCCCACACTCTGGAGGCTGAGGCAGGCAGATCACTGTGAGCTGGAGACCATCCTGGGCTACATAAACAAGTTCAAGGCAAGCCTGCACTACATAGTGAGAGCCTGTCTCAAAAAAACAAACAACAACAAAAAAAAATCTAGAGAGAATTGGAGACATAATGAGATGGTAGAAGATACAAATATGGATGTTACATAATATTCCCAGAGCTGTGTGGATGTTGGCTGGAAATGCTTTGGCACAAAAGCAGTGTTGCCAGGTGTGGCACATGCCTATAATCCCAGCACTTGGGAGGCTGAGGCAGGAGGATCGTTGTGAGTTCGAGACCAGCCTGGGCTACAAAGTGAGGCCAGCCTGAACTGCATAGCATGATCCTGTCTCAAAAAGACAAAAAAGAAAAGCAGTGTCTATGTATACCGAATTATCAATGATTAATGGTACCGATTTCATTCCAAATGTGTGGTACCTTAAAATTCAGGGGAAAAGTGCATGTATTTTAACAGACATATTACTTATTGGTGCCTGTATTTATGTATTTCTTATCTCCTTCCCCCCTTTTTAGAGTGGACCTAAAAGTCAACAATAGCATTTGTATTGTTAGAAATATCACAAGTAGATGACCACTCAGATGTTCTATTTACAGTAAGCTGTTTAAACATCAAGGGTTTGTAGCAGAGTTCCTTAGGAAGATTGGGTCATGCTGAAAGACGAAAGAAACAGTAGTTGGTAGTACATGGTAGCTAGCATTACTTAGTGTTTAGGATTTTGGGCATTTACTCTGGGACAGAGATGTTTCATTTTAGCTATAAGTTACACAGAGAATAGTTTCAACCAATTATTTCTAAGAGATGTATTAGTTTTCTTAAGGATGAGTATTTGGTAAATCTACAAGTACTTTCAATATCTTACATCATGATGTTCATGTATACGTTGTTTTTCATAGCGTTAATTGCAATAATAATTTTATATGTCTAATTTTTGGAGTAAACTTCCTAAAAACGGTATAGGTGAAAGAAAACTATGACCACCACATGAATGTTTCTCTTACATATATATGCTTTTTTTGTTTGTTTGTGTGGGTGGATGGTGGTTTTTTATTTTGATGCAGAGTCTTGGTGTGTAGTTTAGGTTGTCCTTGACCTCGCTAGCCAGACTGGCTTTGAACTACTAGAGATCCTCCTGCCTCTGCCTCAGCCTTCCACGTGCTGGAATTACAGGCATGTGCCACTAGACCTGGCTTTTGTTCTGTTTGTTTTGAAATATTTTGATTCATGTCAGTTTTATCAGTGATCAAAGTAAAGAGAGATAGTGATAAACTGGAATAAGAACAATTTGTTTTATAGTAATGGGCAAATTATGTCTTGTACAGTCATCTTTTTTTCAGTCACATTTTTGGGATTGTTTTGTTTGTTTTTTGGTTTTACTTCATTTGGGGCTTAAGGAGGTTAAGCTTTCATAAAATGTAAAAGGAATTAAAAAGATGGGGTTTTAGGTTAAAATAATCCGTCCCATAGATTTCCAGATTTTATTTACTAGTCCTTATGAAGAAAACTAGGTACATACAATAGTATCTTGCTTTTGAGTGCCTAAAAAGTTGACTGAAAGTCATTTCATATTAAAAGGATCAGGAGCTCTTATATTTTGAAAACTTCTAATAAATTATTACCATTATTTTTATTTTATTTTTTTGAGACAAGGTCTCACTATGTAGTTCAGGCTAGCTTTGAACTTACTGTGTAGCCCAGGCTGGCCTTGAACTCACAGAGATCCTCCTGCCTCAGCCTCCTGAGTGCAGAGACTACAGGTGTGCGCCACCATGCCCAGCTAACATTTTCTTATTTACATTCTTTTTTAAAATTACATTCTTGTTTTTTGTTTTTTTTTTCTGGTACCAGGAATCGAACTCACAACCTCACACTTGCCAGCCAGGCGCTGTGCCGCTGAGCTAAATCCCCAGCCCCTAAACTTACATTCTTATAGATGTTAACGTTTATATACTGGGGTTTGTCTACCATGGCACAACTTTTTTTATTTCTTTTTGTCTTTCTGGGACAGGGTCTTACCATGCAGTTCAGGCTGGCCTTGAGATCACTTTGTAGCCCAGGCTGGTCTTGAACTCACAATGATCCTCCTATCTCAGTCTCCCGAGTTCTGGTATTATAGGCATGCGCCACCACACCTGGCCTGGCACAACTTTTTGTAGGCTAAGGCTACAAAAAACATTTTCTTGGGGCTGAGGATTTAGCTCAGCCTGGCAAGCGCAAAGTCATGAGTTCGATTCCCTGTACCAGAAAAAAAAACAAAAAACATTTTCCTAGGATCTGCCTATTAAATAGCTCACTATTTAAAGTTAGGGCATGTTAGTTACCTTTAACTTCCTGACTGATGACTCACCTTTACTATAGAGTATGTCTTTTGTTATCCTCATTTCACTGTATCAAAGGTTAAAACCAGAACTTGGAAGTAAGGATTGTGAATGTGGCTATTTCTTTTCCAACATTGGAAAGAATATTGATTTACTGTCTTTCAAGTTAATAAGTAGTAGATAATTTTTAATGTTATATGATTCAGGTGTGTTTTCATGTAAGATTTAGTTTTTTCTAATCTGTATTTATTGAATTTTATTTTTTGGATAGTTTTAGATTTATAGAAAAATTACAAAAATAGTAGTGAGAGTTCTAATATATCCTTGCACCTAGTTTCCCTTATGGTAAACACATTATGTAAGTATGGTACATTGGTTTTACACACATACACACACACACACACACACACACACACACACACTCAGTCTCTCTGATTTACCCAAGGGTAAAAGGCATGCTAAGCAAGCACTCTGCCACGAAGTTATATCTCCAGTTCTTTAAATTTTTATTTTGAGACAGGGTCTTGCTAAGTTGTCCAGGTTGGTCTTGAACTTGGGATCCTCCTGCCTTAGCCTCCTGAGTACCTGCTATTACATGCATATAGGACCAGGTATTTGTTAGGAATAATAACTGATACTGATATCTAATTATTAAATGAAGTCTAATAATTTATTCAGATTAGCCTTTACCCTAATATCTTTTCTGTTCAATAATCCAGGCCTCCTTAGGCCTCCTTTGGTTGTTTTGTTTAGTTTTGATACTGGAGATTGAACCCAGGGTCTTCTCTCTGAGCTACCCCCAAACCCTTTTATTTTATTTCTTATTTTTATTTTACTTTTTTGAGACAGGGTCTTGCTATGTAGTTACGGCTGGCCTTAAACTCACTATGTACCCCAGGCTGGCCTGGAATCACAGCAGTCCTGCCTCAGAGCTGGAATTACAGGTGTGGGCCTCTACTCCTGGCTTTATTTTTTGAGACAGGATCTCCTAAGTCATTTAAGTTGCCCAGGCTTGGCTCAAACTTGTGGATCCTCCTGCCTTGCACTCTCAGAGTGCCAGCTGGGATTACAGGCATGCTCCACCATGCCCAGCTAATCTATTTTTGGATTGATAAATTACTCAAAATGGGTTTAAAATTACACTATTTTATAAGTTGTTAGCTGATCTGTTTTATTCTATGTGTTGTAGTAGCCTATCCATTTTAAACTCTCTATTCTTCCAGTAGGAAATCCATGAAGTCCAGAAGTAGAAGTCCTGCATATTCAAGACATTCATCTTCCCATAGTAAAAAGAAGAGATCCGGGTCACGAAGTCGTCATTCCAGTATCTCACCTGTCAGGCTTCCACTGAATTCCAGCCTGGGAGCTGAACTCAGTAGAAAAAAGAAGGAAAGAGCTGCTGCAGCAGCAGCAGCAAAAATGGATGGAAAGGAGTCCAAGGGTTCACCTGTATTTTTGCCTAAAAAAGAGAATAGTTCAGTGGAGGCTAAGGATTCAGGCTTAGAGTCTAAAAAGTTACTCAAAAGTATAAAATTGGAAAAATGTGGCCCAGATACTGAACTGCTAAATGTAACACATTCAAACATAGAGGTCAAAAATTCTTTAGATACAGGGAAAGTAAAGTTGGATGAGAACTCTGAGAAGCATCCTGTTATGAAAGATTTGAAAGTACAGGGAACAAAAGACTCTAAACCCACAACACTGAAAGAGGAGACTATTACTCCAAAGGAGCCAGAGATACCAGAAAAGGAGACCCCTCCACCTCTCCCCACAGTTACCTCTCCGCCTCCTTTACCAACTACCACCCCTCCCCCTCAGACACCCCCATTACCACCTTTGCCTCCACTACCAGCTGTTCCACAGCAACCACCTCTGCCTCCTTCTCAACCAACATTTAGTCAGGTTCCTGCTCCCAGTACTTCAACTTTGCCCTCTTCTACTCACCCAAGGACATCTACTCTATCCTCTCAGGCAAATTCTCAGCCCCCTGTACAGATTTCTGTGAAGACTCAAGTTTCTGTAACAGCTGCTATTCCACATCTGAAAACTTCAACATTGCCTCCTCTGCCTCTGCCACCCTTGTTACCTGGAGACGATGACATAGATAGGTGAGTCTCATAGTTAAATGGAAAAAACCCTCTCAATCTAAGTGTATTTTCTGTTTTAAGCTTTGTTAAACTACCCTACTGCATGACTATTCAGAATGCTTTTATGAGTAGGAAGTGCTTTTGATACTGATGTTTACTTTTCAGTGAAAAAGTCCATTTTCATGATATTATTACTTGGGAAGAAAGAATTAGAATTTGAGGCCTAGAAAACCCATCTTATCATAAGTTTATTTATTTATTTATTTTTTTGTTTTGTTTTGTTTTTGGTTTTTCTCTGGTACCGGGAACTGAACTCACGACCTTGCGCTTGCCAGGCAGGCGCTTTTGCCACTGAGCTAAATCCCCAGCCCCCAAGTTTATTTATTGATAAAGCTAGTTTTAATTATTTTAACAATGTTTTCTCCTCATTTATTTCTCCCCATTTATTTATTTGTTCATTTGTTTTGAGACAGGGTCTTGCTATATAGTTCAAACAGGCCTCGAACTTGAACTTGTAACTGTCTTCATGCCTCACTCAGCCTGCCAACTGCTGGGATTACAGGCATGATTCACCATGCTTGGCTGTTCTGTATTTTGAAAAATTTAATGTTATAAATTAAAATTCAACATAAAAAAGTTAATAGAACAGTTAATTAACATTCCTGTATAATGTACTTCATTAGGTTCACTAGCTATTAACTTTGGTGAGGGAGGGAAGATTGGGATAGGATCTCCCTGTGTAGTCTAGGCTGGCTTTGAGTTTGAGATTCTCTTGTCTTAGCCTCCCAAGCACTGAGATTACAGGTTTACACTACCATGTCTAATGGTTAACATTTTGCCACATTTGTTTTTTTGGATTTGTTTGTTTGTTGTTTTTGTGGTCCTGGGATTTAAGTCAGAACCTTGAATGTGCTAAATGATCAACTCTACCTCTGACCTATATCCTTAGCTGTTTTATTTATTTTATTTGCAATACTGAGGGATTAAACTCAGCACCTTGCACATGCTAGGCAGGTACTCTACTACTGAGCTATATCTTCAGCCCTCCCAGCTCTTTTATTTTAAGACAGTGTCTCCTTAAATTGTCCAGGCTAGCATAGAATTCATAGTTGGCTGCCCAAGTAGCCAGAATTACAGGTGGGTACCACCATGCCTGATCCCACCTTTGTTTTCAGTGCAGAAGATATCTTGACACTTCTAATATTTTGCATGTCTTTTTTATATAATTATAATACTTTCACCATTCTGAAAAACTTAATGTTGTTTTAATAACACAGTATTAATAGTCATAGCAATAACATAACGATAATATTTAAGTAGCCACAGCAGTCTCCAAAATGTTTTCTGTTCTGTTTGAAATGAGGTCTCACTGTGTTATCTGACTGGCCTTGACACCCTCCTGCCATACCTTTCAGGTAGCTGGGATTGTAAAGAAGCACCACTATGCCTGGCTTTCCAAAATGCTGATTTTTTTTTTTGGCAGTATTGCTAATTGAACCAAGGGCCTTCACACTGAGCTACATCCCCCACCTATTTGTTTGTTTGTTTTGCTGTTTTTGTAGTGCTGGGGTTTGAACCCAGGGCCTTATACATGCAAGGCAAGAGCTCTACCACTAAGCCATATGCCCCTACCCATTTTTTTATTTTTTATTTTGAGGCAAAATGAAAATTAGTAAATTACTAGGTTGGGCTTGAAATTACAATCCTGCCTCAGTCTCCCAGGATACTGGATTATAGGCATACACCAGCATGCCTGGCTCTAGAGTGTCTTTGGTTTTTTTTTTTTTTTTTTTGTCTTTTTGAGACAAGGTCTCACTATGCAGTTCAGGCTGGCCTTGAGCTCACTTTGTAGCCCAGGCTGGCCTCGAACTTGTAACGATCCTCTGCCTCAGCCTCCCGAGTGCTGGGATTACAGGCGTGCGCCACCACGTCCAGCCTCAGAGTGTTTTTTATAGCTGGGTTCTTTGGCTGTTGTTTCAGATCCAGCATTCAAACTAGATTTGGAAAAGGGTTGCTTTTAAAAAATTTTTAATTATCCAATAGAAAAAAAGAACAATGTGTTTTAATTATCCTATAAAAAGAAAAGGAACAATATGTAGAATATTTGATAGTGAGAATATAATTCACAATTGGAAGGTTAGAAAAGCTTTAATTTTAATGAGTCCTCTGAAAATTTTGAGAACTGATGATGAAGGATGAATCTGATTTTATCGAAGACAAGAATGAGAAAGTATTTAATTTAATGGCAGGCCTAGATAGGCAAGACCACCAAACATGCGCTAGCAATCACATAAATCACGGCAGTGTTTGTGTTGAGTTTGAGCCCTTCTGTTTTGTGGAAGATGAGTTGCATTTACTGCAACAAACTTTTCCTTAGAAGCATGAGCCAACCGGGCATGGTGGCACACCCCTGTAATCCCAGCATTTAGGAGACTGAGGCAGGAGGATTGCTGTCCTGAACTGCATAACAAGACCCTGTCTCAACAAACAAAGCATGAACCAGCTCCTAAGACTGGTACTTTGTGGGTGACATCAGTAATTTGAATGATGGTTCATTTTAACCCTGAGGTCTGTGTTACTGTAAAAGGTAGATGTAGGGAAAGAGATGTATTTCCTTGTGGTGCTGGGATTGAACACAGGACATGGTATGTGCCAGGCAAACTCTTTATTGTTGAGCTACACCCCTACCCCCACCTTTTTTTGTTTAAGTACGGAAGATGGAACTCAAGGATGCCATACAACTAAGCTATATCTCCAGCTTTTATTATTTGTTTTGAGCTAGGGTAATGCTAAGTTGCACTGGCTGGCCTTAAATGTGTGATCCTCCTGCCTCAGCTTCCAGAGTAGCTAGAATTTTAGAAATACAACATCACATCCAGCTGTAGAATCCTTTAAAAGAATGGCTTGAGCTGGGCGTGGTGGTGCATGCCTGTAATTGCAGCATTCAGGAGGCTGAGGCAGGAGGATTGTTGCGAGTTCGAGGCCAGCCTGGGCTACAAAGTGAGCTCAAGGCCAGCCTGAACTACATAGTGAGACCCTGCCTCAAAAAGACAAAAAAAAAAGATTCCTGTACAGAAAACCAAAACTGTCCTTGGAACAAATTTCTTCTACACTATACTGTCAAAAAAGTAAGATTGTCTTGGGGCTGGGGATTTAGCTCAGTGGCACAGTGCCTGCCTAGCAAGCGCAAGGTCGTGAGTTCGATTCCCAGTACCGGAAAACAAACAAAAAGCAAGAACAACAAAAAATAAGACTGCCTAGCTGGGTGTGGTGGTGCATGCCTGTAATCCCAGCACTTGGGAGGCTGAGGCAGGAGGATTGTTGTGAGTTCAAGGCCATCCTGGGCTATCAAAAGAGCTCAAGGCCAGCTTGAACTGCATAGCGAGACCCTGTCTCAAAAAGACCAAAAAAAAAAAAGAATGGCTTGAGATTTGGGGAGGTAGGTAGCTCAATGGTAGAACATCTGCCTAGCATGTATAAGCTTCCATTCCCACCAGAAAAGAAAGGAAGGGAGGACGGCAGGCAGGTAGGCAGGCAGGCAGGCAAGGAGACAGGCCAGCCGGCCAACCATAGTGGCCAATCTCATCTTTAAAAAAAGTTCCAAATACAGTACTCCAGTAATAATAAGTACTTATGAATTCTGCTACTTTCTAAGAACTATAAAAAAGAGGAAAAGGACTTTATATATAGAAAAATGTAGTTAGGGTTTACAGTGTACTTTTCTGCTTTACTAGGGACTAAACCCAGGGTTTCACATTGATGCTGAGGCAGGAGGATCACAGTTGGTTTTTTGTTTGTTTGTTTTGTTTTGTTTTTCCTTTTTGAAACAGGGTTTCACTCTGCAGCTCAGGCTGGCCTTGAACTCACTTTGTAGCCCAGGCGGGCCTCAAACTTGCACTGATCCTCTTCCCTCAGCCTCCCGAGTGTTGGGATTACAGGTGTGCACCACCACGCCTGGCGAGGATCACAGTTTGAGGCCAGTCTGGACTACATAGTGAATTCAAGGGCAGCCTTGGGAGGCTGAACTACATAACAGGACCCTATCTCCAAAAAGAAAAGATAGGATCTTTCTGAGGTAGCCAAGCTAGACTGGAACTTGCAATCCTATCTCAGCATCCCAGAATGCTGGAATTGCAGATTCATGCCTGGCTCACTTTTATGTAGTTTTGTTGGAAAAGAAGATAAAAGAGACCCTAGCCCATTATGTGCTTACAGAACCTCATTTCGGTTTCCATTGTGACTAGAGTGTCAGTGTGACTAAGAATCTTAATTCTGAAATATTTACTTGGTTAACCAAGTCTGCATGTAACTATTGAACATAACATGTTTCAGAGTAGAGTGCAGATTGCTTTTGTGTATATATGATACTGGGGATTAAACAATGCAGGGCTTCTCATGAGCTACATTCCCAGACCTTTTTATTTTGGGACAGTCTCCTTGAATTGCCTATGCTGAGTTTAAACTTATCATCCTCCTGCCTCACCTTCCCAGAGTATTAGGATTACAGGTGTGCACCATCATGCCCAGTTCAGAGTGTGGCTATCTGTAGATGGAATGATTTTGGTGCTGAAAGCATTCTGTCTTCCAGAATGGAGAGGGGCTACACTGAGACCATTCAGTGTATATATGCGAGGGCTGTCTTTTAAGAGTGTATGAGCCATAGGTGGTAGTGCACACCTGTAATCTGAGCTCCCTGGGAGGCTGAGGTATGAGGTTCATAAATTGAAGCTCACCTTGGACAAGGTAACAAAATCCTGTCTCAACATTTTTAAAACAATTTAAGATGGGATGGAGGATATAGATCAGAGCCAGGGCCTGGGTTAAATCCCCAGTACTATAAAAAAAATTTCTTAAAAAAAGTTCATGCAAGCTGGGTGTGGTAGTGCACACCTGTAATCTCAGCACTCTGGAGACTGAGGCAGGAGGATTGTTGCAAGTTCGAGGCCAGCCTGGGCTTATTACAAAGTGAGCTCAGGGCCAGCCTGAACTGCATAGAGAGACCCTGTCTCAAAAAGATCCCTCCCGCAAAAAAAATAAGTTCATGCATGCTTGTGGTGGTGCTCAGTTGTAGTAGAAGCTTTCAGGAGGCTGAGACAGAAGGACTATAAATTGGGGGCCAGCGTAGGCTGCATAGTGAGTTCAGGGGTGACCTGGACTACTACTTTTTTTTTTTTTTCTGGTCTTTTTATGACAGGGTCTCGCTATGCAGTTCAGGCTGGCCTTGAGCTCACTTTGTAGCCCAGGCTGGTCTCGAACTCACAATGATCTTCCTGCCTCAGCCTCCCGAGTACTGAGATTACAGGCATGCACCACCACGCCCGGCCATCATTTTTTTGTGGGGTGGGGAGGTACCAGGAATCGAACTCATGACCTCAGGCTTGTCAGGCAAGCCCTTACGCCACTGAGCTGTATCTCTGGACCAACCTGGACTACATATTGAGACCCTATCTCCAAAAAAACACAAAACATTTCAATTTATTTATTTATCTATCTATCTATCTTTTTGAGACAGGGTCTTGCTATGCAGTTCAGGCTGCCCTTGAGCTCACTTTGTAGCCCAGGCTGGTCTCAGACTCAAACAATCCTACTGCCTTAGCCTCCTGAGTGCTGAGATTACAAGCGTGCGCTACCACAATCTCACCTGTGGCTCCATTTCATTTTTAAGTTGATGACCTTTTTCTTTTTCTTTATTTTACTTTTTGATGCTACTATGTCTATGTATCAGCTCCTCCTATCTTTGAAATGAAAAATAATTATTATGTAAAGAACCTTCGTTGAAAGACATCTGAGAGCTGTGCGTGGTGGTGCATGTATTTGGAAGGCTGAGGCAGGAGAATTGCCACAAATTTGACGCTAACCTGGACTACATAGAGAGTTTAGGGCCCGCCTGAACTACAAAGCAGGACCCTGTCTCAGAAAATGAAAGGAAAAGAAAGGAAGGAAGGAAAGGAAGGGGAGAAGGAGAAAGTTACATAGGGAAGTGTGTCCCTTTCTACTTTATCCTTTTTATTTTATTACTTTATCCTATTTATTTACTGGTTACTTGAATAAATGAGTAAATAAAACTTTTGAAGGAGCTTAGGTCAAGGTTCCTTGAAATAATAGTGGACCTATAGCTAAGGAAATAGTTGCCGTATAAATGACATAAAGCTTATTATGTTAGAGGACTTGTAATCTTCAAGTAGAGTACTTTTGGTAAAAGAATGAAATTTAACCTTGATTTATTTTGGGTAGGTGTATATTAACCCAGGTGTCAAATGCACACATAAACTTGGCTGATGGTATTTCTTTTTTTTTTTTTTTTTTTTTTTGAGACAGGGTCTCGCTATGCAGTTCAGGCTGGCCTTGAGCTCACTTTGTAGCCCAGGCTGGTCTCAAACTCACAATGATCCTCCTGCCTCAGCCTCTGGAGTGCTGGGATTACAGGCGTGTGCCACCACTCCCCGGCTCGGCTGATGGTATTTCAAAGCCCTTTTTCATTTGTGGTCTACAATGCTTGAATCTGCAAGCAAAGGCTGCCAAACCACCCACCTTTATTCTCTTCATGATGTGGCTCTTAATGGAAATATTCCAGCTTTAAGGAGATCATCTACATACTTTCCATAGCTATTTTAGTGAACCATATGGGTTTTTTTTAGATCATTTTTTCTTTTTTGTGGTACTGAGGATTAAACCCAGAACTATTGCCCAGGGCTGCATCTCAAGCCCTTTTTTATTTTGAGACAGGGTTTTGCTGAGTTGCCCAGGCCGGCCTCTTCCAAACCTCCCAGGGTGCTGAGATTATAGACACGTGCCACTACACCTGACAAAATCTTTTCTCTAGGGTGTGGTGACATACACCAGTAATTCCAGGACTTGGGAGACAGGCAGAATTGCTGTGAGTTCGAGGCCCACCTGAACTACATAGCGAGACCTTTTCTCCAAGAAAAGTATTTTCCCTTGCCCTATTTTTCTAATATATATTTTTTTTTTTTTGAGACTGGTTCTCATTGTATAATTTAGGCTAGCCTTGCACTCGCAATGTAGCTTGGATTGACTTTGAACTTGTAGGGATCCTCCTGCCTCAGCCTCCCCAGCACTGGGATTGTAGATGTGTCCTAGGGCACCTGGCGCTATTAGCTTTTTTTTATCTGGAGTTTACCAGACTTCATTGGAATCTGTGTTCTTTTTTTAATTTATTGTTTTATTTTTTGAGACAGGGTCTTGCTGTGTAGTCTAGGCTGACCTCAAACTTGTGGTGATCCTTCTGCCTCTCCTCTCAAGTACTGGGATCACAAGTGTGCACCACCATGCCTGACTGTATTATTATTATTATTTTTTTTTTTGAGACATGGTCTTACTGTGTAGTCCAGGCTGGCCTTAAACTCACTATGTATCCCAGGTTGGCCTCAAACGTGTAGCAGTTCTCCTACCTCAGCGTTCCAAATGCTGGGATCACAGGTGTGCACCACCATGCCTGACTGTATTATTCTTAAAGGCTGAGTCTCTAAAAATGTTAAGGTTTCTGTAGAAAAGAAAAGATCTTTATGAGCATCAAATTTAATTTCATATTTTGCTGAAACCATGCTTGGGGAGGTGGGAGATGGAGTACTGGCAGTTGAACCCAGGGCCTTCACACTGTTTTATCTATTTATTGATTGGTTGATTGTCTTTTTGAGACAGGGCCTGGCTATGCAGTTCAGGCTGGCCTTCAACTCTCTTTTTAGCC
Organism: Chinchilla lanigera; assembly: GCF_000276665.1. Lineage (NCBI taxonomy): Eukaryota > Metazoa > Chordata > Mammalia > Rodentia > Chinchillidae > Chinchilla > Chinchilla lanigera. The sequence continues at coordinate 14,261,261 of NW_004955451.1, forward strand.
CAGGTTGGCCTCGAACTCACAGCAATCCTCCTTCCTCCGCCTCCTGAGTGCAGGGATTACAGGTGTGTGCCACCATGCCTGGCCACATTATTATTATTATTATTTTTGTACTGGGAATTGAACTTAACGGCCTTGTGCTTGTCAGGCAGGCACTGTGTTGCTGAGCTATATCCCCGGCGACACTGTTTTAAAGCATGGTCTTGCTAAGTTATGCAGGCTAGTGTCGAACTTACTATTGTCCTGCCTCCGCCTCCAAGGAACTGGGACTATAGGCTCAGATTTTTATTTCTAATTTTTAATATAAGTTTCTAAATATCCATGAAATAACTTTTTAAATAAACTACTTTTACGGTAAGGAGAAACATGATCATATTTAAAATAATTTATACTATTAAAACTTGAAAATGGGCTGGGGGTGTAACTCAGTGCTACAGCGCTTGATTAGCATGCAAAGCTGTAAGTTCTATCCCCAGCAACAATGACCCAAAAAAAACCTTGAAAGTGATCCATTGAGAAATGGTTTAAGTTTAAATGATGAATATATGCTGGGCATGGTAGTGCACACCTGTAATCCCAGCACTCAGGAGGCTGAGGCAGGAGGATCCTTGCACATTCAAGACCAGCCTAAGCTATCAAAGTGAACTCAAGGCCAGCCTGAACTGCATAGTGAGACCCTGTCTCAAAAAGACAAAAAAAAAAAAAAGAAAAAAAAAGGTGAATGTATAAATTCTATGTTTTAGAGTTAAATACTTATTATGTATTTATATTGTACCTACAAATGAATCCCATTATCATAATTTCTAAGACACTAAAATTTGGACAGGTCCGTAGCAACCTTTTTAAAAAATACATAACTACTATTATTTAACCTAATTACCATGTGTGAACCTGTGTATAGGTGTAAATGTGAAACCAGGAACTACTCATGCTGATAAGGTATACATCAGCATTTCCTGGTACTGAATCTTCAGGTAATAACTGACATACAGTATCTCCTTCCTTAAGTTAGATGCTATATCTACCATGTCTTGGTCACTATGTAAAGCTGCATGCATCTTAGTGCCTTTCACTGAAGAATATTGGCAATATTGTTGAACATTATATAGTTTTAAGGGTCACCATTAAAGTTTCAGGGTTTTTCATGCATATTTGTTGAAATAGAAATTGACCTCTACTGAAATTGTATGCCCGTAACTTGTTGTACATATCCTATCAGATAGTTAGTTCTTCCTTCTTAAAATAAATATGCAATAAATGTAGTTTTTCAGAAGGAGCGTATAAAGTAAACTTTGGAGGAAACAAACCCTAAATACAAGACAGACTGAACCAAACTTGAGTAACATTTATGAGGCAGTTTGGATACTTGGATTTTTCTTTTTCTTCTAGTGAAACAGAATCAAGAAAATCTATTGCTGAATCATGAGGCATTAAAGTTTATAAAGAATATTCTGACATTTGAGAAATTAAGAATTTTTCCTTCCTAAATATCTTTAAAAGTCTATATTGCATCCTGACTCAAGAGTTTTCTGGTTATAGATCTTGTTCTGAGCTAGAAAAATGTAAGTACAGATTATGATGTTCATCTCTACCAGTAACTCAATAGGAAGTTTCAGGTAATCATTGCATCCTCCATTCATTATTGCCATTCTGGTTAATGTGGTTCAAACTAACCTAGATTCTATTGTTCTGTCTGACTTACAAGGGTTTAAAATGATAAAAACTAGTAAGAAATATAGCTCTTGAGACTGTTCTTGCTGAGCGCGGAGGCGCATGCCTGTAATCCCAGCACTCCAGAGGCTGAGGCAGGAGAATCGTTGCAAGTTCGAGGCCAGCCTGGGCTACAAAGTGAGCTCAAAGTCAGCCTGAACGGGATAGTGAGACCCTGTCTGAAAAAGACCAAAAAGGAAAAAAAAAAAAGACTGTTCTTACATTTTGAATAAATGAGATCTCTTATGGAAAAAAATTAGAATTTCACACAGAAAGGGCATCTGTATACTTTAAAAAGATATATTGCAAGGAATGGATCTGTTCCTTATGGTTCTAGGAAGTATTAAAGCAAAACATCTATTTTCTTATTATCACCTATCAGAAAAGAACTGTGGAGGAGTGGATAGGATTCTGAGATCCTTTTCAACCTTCTGATAATGGAAGAAGTAGAGTTTATTTGTAGCTATGAACTAGTGTCCTGCACTGGAGATGTCTGTCTTTTCTGAGGACACACATGGCACATCTTCATGAATAAATAGTTATGGTTAAAAAAATTGGATCCAAGAATTGACTTTTTTGATCTATTCCAGGAAAGCTATCCTTTTTTTTTACACTGACTACTATAATTTGATGGTTACTACAGTAGGCCTCCTGCTACCAGGTACTTTAATAATTCTGAAATAGTTGCTTGGACTGTTTCTCCTTAGATTTTTAGTATGAGATTTACTTATTTTGTCTGGTCAGAGATGCTTCTACTTTTAAAAAAGTAGAATAATTTAGTACAAAAGGTGATTGAAATACATAGTGAATGTTTACATTTTAAAAAAATCTATTACACTAAAAGACACAATGCTATTAACCCCCTCAAAGTACTCCCTCTTCTTTGAACATACTTATCCCATTGTTCCTGGCCACTTTGTGAAGCAGATCTAGACGTTTTCTTTCATGAAAATTTTTCCATGAGATGTGATAAAAAAATATGGTGAATTCTGCCTTCTGCAGAAAGGTAGACTTATAAAAACATTCACTGTTAGTCTTTATCTTATTCACTGGATCAGGCACCAGTAACTTAGCGCTTCCCCAAAGCCAAAGTAACTGTGAAATAAAAAGTTTGGGTTCAGGACATTGAGGCAGTCATGACACCACCCCAAAAAGACAAAAGAGGACTTCTAGAATTGCTTCAGAAGATTGCAAGAATGATTGGATAAGTGTGTTTGAAGTGCATGTGTGTTTGGGGGGGGGGTCTTCGGAGGGGATAGATGCCAACATGTCTTTTACTATAATAATTTTGTTTTTGTTCTTTGTTTGCTTGTTTGTTTGTTGAGATAGGGTCTCATTATGTAGTTCATACTGGCATTAAACTTACTATGTGTCCCAGGGTGGCAAAGTGATCCTCCTGCTTCAACCTCCCAAGTGCTGGGGTTATAGGTGTGTGCCACCACACCCAGCACTATCCTCTAAGAAGTTTTTAAACATTCACTGTATGCCTCCATCACATTTTATACATTTTTCACTAGTTTTTGATGTCCAACTTAGCTGTATTGTGTGTGTGTGTGTGTGTGTGTGTGT
>NW_004955451.1:14264706-14266129 GCF_000276665.1 Chinchilla lanigera
GGATTACAGGTGTGTGCCACCACACCAGGCTCAGCCCATTATATTTTGAGTCAGGGATCACTAAATTGCGTAGGCTAGGCTCAAATTTGGGATTCTGCATGGGCCTCCCAAGTACCTGGGGATTACAGGTGTGAAGCTGTAGGAGGATCACAAGTTGGAGCCCAGTCTTGACAATTTATTGATTAGTGAGCCCCTGTCTCAAAACTTGCTTTTTTCTGCCAGGTGTGATGGCACACACGTGTAATCTTAGCACTTGGGAGGCTGATGCAGGATGGTCCCTGTGAATTCCAGGCTGGCTTGGGCTACATAGTGAGGCAAGGCCAACCTGTACTACATAGTGAAACCTCATCTCAAAAACAAAACAAAGTTTCTTTTTTCCATATTTTCCCACATATTCAGTAATACAGTAGTGCTAAATTGTTTAGCTCTTGTTTATTATTTAAATCTTTATAGAATCTGTGTAACCTCAGCATTTGGGAGGTAGGAGGATTACCAAGAGTTTTCAGGCCAACCTGGGCTACATAGTGAGTTCAAGGCCAGCCTGAACTAGAAAGCAAGACCCTGTCTCAAAAAAAACAAACAAAACAAAAGAGTATAGAGTAGGATTGGTAAATTCCATGAGTTTCAAAACTTATTTCCTGTATTTTATTTCATCTCAGTAAAATCTAAGTAGAATTTTAGGAAAGACATTAAAAGTTTGATAAAACAATTTATGTAATATCCCAATTTTTAAATTTTCTTTTGTTACATTACATTTTTTCCTTAAAATATTTGTAATCCTTTAATATCTCTACATTATAATCTTCCTTGTAAAATTGTATTTTCATATCCTTTAAGTAATTGCAATGTTTTTTCTTCTCTTCACCTCTATTTAGTCCAAAAGAAACTCTTCCTTCAAAACCTGTAAAGAAAGAGAAGGAACAGAGGACACGACATTTACTCACAGACCTTCCTCTCCCTCCTGAGCTCCCTGGTGGAGACCCATCTCCCCCAGAGTCTCCAGAGCCAAAGGCAATTACACCACCTCAGCAACCATTTAAAAAGAGACCAAAGTGAGTTTTGGAGAGATCTGGTTTTTTTTTTTAAGTGTTGAAAAATGTCAGTCCTTTGTTCTGTGGAATGTCCCTCCATTTGGGTTTATCTGTTGTTTTCTGCAGAGAGATCTATTCTTAATTGCAGCTTTTGCCTTTATTTTTGGACTAAATCTATGTTTCTCCCACAGTCTATACCAGTAAAATCATAGAAGTTTGGTCCTAAAGTAGATTTTTCATTTTTATGGCCTAAAGCCTTTCTAGGAAGACCTGTTCATTTACACCTGCAGATACCTAGCTAGTTATGGTTTGGTTTTGTTCTTAAAGAAGTTGAATATCTTATTTGTTTCTTACTGTGCTGCAGAGCTGGTTTTTTTTTTTTTTTTTTTTTT
>NW_004955451.1:14267726-14269276 GCF_000276665.1 Chinchilla lanigera
AAGCAGGCCTGAACTCACAGCGATTTTCCTGCCTCAGCCTCCCAAATGCTGGGATTACAGGCATGAGCCACCATGCTCAGTGCTGTAGTTTTAGAAAAGCAACAGATCCCAAATCCAGATACAACAGAGGCATTGGTGGTATAGTATAGTTAGCATAGCTGCCTTCCAAATCCAGATGTAGTGAAATCTTTTGAACTCTTTATACTGAGAGTACTAAAGAAGGGAAAGCTCCTTTGATTTAAAATGTGTCAATCATGTACACATTAATGAAAAATTAATAAAAGGGACTTTTTTTCCTAAAGCATATAAATTGGTATGCTCTAGAATATAAACTGGGTCTGATCTAATTTTTATTTTTTTGTTTTTTAGGTATATAAAAAAATCTCATTTCTTAAAAAACTAGGATTAGCAGTCCCATTCAACCCAGCTATTCCCCTTCTGGTTATCTTCCCAGAAGAATTAAAAACGTCATACCACAGCAGTACATGCTCACCCATATTTATAGCAGTTTAGTTTGTAATAGCTAAATCTTGAAAGCAACCCAAATGCCCATCAACAAAGGAATGGATAAAAAAGATTTTTTTATATATATAATGGAGTGCTCCTCAGCCATAAAGAAAGGTAAACTTGAAACTTTTATAGAAAAATGGATGCAATTTGAGACCGTATTCGTAAGTGAAGTAAACCAGCCCCACAAATGTAAATATCGTATCATCTCACTAGTGTGAGTGAAACAGTAAACAAGATCCAAAAGGTACAGTAGATATTATGAATAGGGAAGAAACTGATCAAAAGAAAAGAAAAACTGATGGGAGAAAGGGGAAAGGAAAGGATAAAGGGGAAAAAATATATACATACACAAGACAGTTAAGGTGGTTATTCAGCTGGTTTCTCTTGGTTCATTGAGGGGAAAGTTTTGTGCTAGTAATTTTCTGGATAATGTTTTATATCTATATCTTATTTTCTGTGAACAACTAGTGAATATAACAATGCAAAATGTGTTGGATTATTGTTACTCTCCTACTAGCCTGATTCCATTTGATTTAATTTGATTTTTTTTTTGTTTTGTTTTGTTTTTTGAGATAGGGTCTCACTATGCAGTTCAGGCTGGACTTGAGCTCACTTTGTGAACTTTGTAGCCCAGGCTGGTCTCGAACTTGCAATGATCCTCCTGCCTCAGCCTTTCAAGTGCAGGGATTATAGGCATGTGCTACCATGCCTGGCTTTAGCCTGATGTATTTGTTTTTTTGTTTGTTTGTTTGTTTTTCCTGTACTGGGAATGGAACTCTCGCTTGCCAGGCAGGTGCTGTGCGGCTGAGCTAAATCCTTAGCCCCCTTAGCCTGATTTGAAACTCTGCTTTATTGTTATTTCTTGCTTTTTTCTAATTAAAATTTTCAGTAAATCTCATTATGTTGTTTTGTTTTTTGTGGTTTTTTTTTTGTCTTTTTGAGACAGGGTCTCACTATGCAATTCAGGCTGGCCTTGAGCTCGCTTTGTAACCCAGGCTAATCTTGAACATGCAATGATCCTCTTGCCTCAACCTCCCGAG
>NW_004955451.1:14270723-14280666 GCF_000276665.1 Chinchilla lanigera
AACGTGAGTGTTTTACAAGTAAAGGTAGAAAAATAGATATCGGGGGCTGGGAATTAAGCTCAGCGGGACAGCGCCTGCCTGGCAAGTGCAAGGTCGTGAGTTCGGTTCCTGGTACCGGAAAAAAAAAAAAAAAAAGAAAAACAGATATCAAGTGAGAGGAAGGGCATATAATGCTGATTCATGATGTTGACTGAAAAATGTAATTGATAATAATGGTCTGAATTTGTTTTGACAGGAGAGCTAGTAGCTCTGAAGAAGGTGAGACTAGACAATGAGAAAGAGGGCTTCCCAATCACAGCTATCCGTGAGATCAAAATTCTTCGTCAGTTAATCCACCGAAGTGTTGTTAACATGAAGGAAATTGTCACAGATAAACAGGATGCACTGGATTTCAAGAAAGACAAAGGTACTGGCAAAGAATCATGTTTCTACAGGTTTGACTGATACAGTTGTATTTTCTTAGCTTATTTGGTTATGTGAATTTTTATTTTCCAGTACTGGGATTTGAACCCAGGGCCTTTTCATTAAGCTACATTTACAGCTGTTTTTCTTGGATTTTTAAAAAATTTTTAGATAGGGTCTTGCTTAGTTTGCCAGGTTGGGCTCAAACTTTTGAACTTCCTTCCTGAGCCTCCCTGTATGCTGGGATTACAGGTGTGTACCACCGTGTGCACCTTCTATGTGAGATATTTAATAGGTTATACTAAAGCCATAACTTTCTCTCCATAATCCGTGCCAGAATTAATATTGACGGATTGCTTTTATGCTGAGCAGTGCTCATTTTATCAAATGTTGGTTCTTTAGTGTATTCTCCTTACCTTTAAAATTTGCTTTTGTTAGGAAGGATCTGGTATAACTTCTAATAAAGGCAGCAAATAAATAATACAGGATCTTTTTTTTTCTTTTCCTTTTTTTTGGTACTGGGACTTGAACTTAGAACCTCACGCTTGGCAGGCAGGTGCTGTGCTGCTGAGGTATATCCCTGGTACAGGATCATCTTCTAATCAACCTTCCTCAGTTTTTTAGGTTTTTTTGTTTATTTGTTTTTGCTTTTTGAGTTTTGTTCAGTCTGTTTTGTGTTTATGTGGGATACTGAGAGTCCATCCTAAGGCCTCGCTCATGGTAAGCACATACTTTCATCACTGATCTAAATTCTCAGATCCTATAGTTTAATGTGTATGTGTCAGGGGTTGGGGGCGGGGGTTGTTGGGTTGGCTTTTGTTGCTTTGAGACAGGGTCTTGCTATGTAGTTCAACTGGCCTTGTACTCACTATGTAGCCCAGGCTGCCTGGAACTCAGTATGTGGCCCAGGCTGGCCTGGAACTCACATTGATCCTCCTGCCTCAACCTCTTAAGTACTGGGATTATAGGCGTACACCCCTATGCCAGGCTTTGGTCCTTTAGGTTTTTAGAGGTTTTTTTTCTTTTTTTCTTTTTTTTAAAAACAAAGTACAAGCCAGGCATGTTGGCACATGCCTGTAATCCCAGCACCCGAGAGGCTGAGGCAAGGGGTACCATGAGTTTGAGGCCAACCTGGGCTACATAAGCAAGTTCAAGATCAGGCTGAACTACAAAGTGAGACCCTGTCTCAAAAAACAATCAAATAAAACCCCCCAAAACAAAACAAATTACAAAACAATAATGGAAATTAAAACCCAGATTAGGGAGGCTGATGCTAGAGGATGATAAGTTCGAGCCCGGCATGAGCAACTTAGTCATTTAGCAAGACCCTGTCTCCAAAAAAGAAGTGGGGCAGTACCCTCAGTGCAGAGACCCTAGGTTCAGTCCTCAGGACTGAAAATATAATACAGTACCCAGATTAATCACTTATAATTTTATACTGATACAGTTTAAAATTCAAAGAAGGTATTCCTAGAAAGTAATTTTTTTTTTTTTTTGGTTTTTTTTATGGTACTGGGAATGGAACTCACGACCTTACACTTACCAGGCAGGCGCTGTGCTGCTGAGCTAAATCCCCAGCACCCTCTAGAAAGTATTTTATTAGATCATATAGTTCAATTTCATGGAATTATAACTTCTGTTTCTATTTAAGATAGAAAATTATTCCTTGTTTTCATACTTAATTCTTAAAGTAATCTACACATGACATCATCCAATCTTCTGTAAGAAATCTTAAGGTTTAGATGTAGACAGTTGAAGATGGAGCCTATAGGCATCTGTGAATACAGTCTGGAGTTTGGGAAGGTGAAGTATGCAAAACTAAGAAGTTAATAGGTAAAGTTAAACTCAACTTGTTTGCTGAGCCTGAAGGATGGTGGCACTAGAGGAATAATAATCCTAAATTAGGTAGTTCGAAAGCAAATAAAAGAAAATTCAGGTTGTGGAACAGTAATTTAGATAAGTTAGTAAAGGTTAGATATGAACAGAATTTAGAATACTAGGTATATTTCTTGGTGTGTATAATCTTTCCGATTATAGAGTAATACATAGGTAGTTTCAGTAAGGATGCAGAAGAACATGTTTAATTGGTTGCTTTTAGAGAGAGACTTTTCCTCCATGCCATTCTGTACTATATACAGTATACATTTATTGTGTACTACTTGACTCTTTAAAAAATCACAATAGGAGCCAGGCATGGTGGCACTCATCTGTAATCCCAGCATTCTGGAGACTAAGACAGGAGGATCAGTGTGAGTTCCAGGCCAGTCTAGGCTACATAGTGAAACCTGAAACCCTGTCTGAAAAAAAGAAAAAATCATAATAAGTAAATGGATGAATGAAAATCACAACAAGTAAATGGATGAATTAATATGATGCATGGAAAATACTGTAGAAACATTGAAATTCTAGAAGAGGGAGTAAAAAAAATGGCAATTCTCTCCCATTCCATCCTTTTTTGATTGTTTTTTTGTTTTGTTTTGTTTTTTGTTACTGGGAATCGAACTCAGGACCTTGCGCTTGCCACGCAGGCATTTGTACCCCTGAGCTATATCCCTGGCCCGTCCCATTCCATCCTAATACCACCATCCGGAGAAAACCACTATACTATTAACATTTTGATGTATTTGCTTCTAGTACTTTATACACAGTATATTTATTTTAAGGTAACTGAGATCCAAGTGTATTTAGTCTTTTATAACTTGAGATAATTTCTCACATCATTAAAATATTTTTATGACATAAAGATATATGAAGTCAAATTTATTTCACCAGTCCCTGTTGAGCATTTAATTGTCAGTTTGAAAAATACAAGGCTGGTGTGCCAACACATGCCCGTAGTTCCAGTTACTCAGTAGGCTGAGGTAGGAGAATCACTGAGTCCAGGAATTTCGGCCAGTATGGGCAAAATAGCAAAACCCTGTCTAAAAAACAAGAATGAAATAGCATTTCTTGAGTCATCCTTGAACATAAATCTTTGTGTCATGAACTTAGTTTTATTTTGGTGCTAGGGATTGAACGCAGAGCTTCACACATGCTAAACATGTTCTGTACCACTAAACTATACTCCGATCTTTTTTTTTTTTTTTTTTTTTGTCTTTTTGAGACAGGGTGTTACTGTGCAGTTCAGGCTGGCCTTGAGCTCACTTTGTAGCCCAGGCTGGTCTTGAACTCACAACGATCCTCCTGCCTCAGCCTCCTGAGGGCTGGGATTACAGGCGTGCGCCACCATGCCTGGCCTATTTTTTTTTCTTTTTGAGACAGGGTCTTGCTATGCATGGCTGTCCTTGAGTTCACTTTATAGCCCAGGCAGCTGATCTTGAACTTGCAACCATCCTCCTGCCTCAGCTTCCTGAGTGCTGGGATTACAGGCATGTGCTACCATGCCTGGTTTCTGATTTATTTTCTTAATATAGCTTCTTAGACATAGAATTACTTAAAGAGGTTTTCCTATTTAATGTCATACTGCTTTTAAGAAAGATGGAAAAAAACAAGAAGAAAGATGGTACCAGTTTATGTACCATCAGTGATGCCCAGCCAACTGTATCCTCCCCAGCAATGAACATCATCTTGCACCGTATGACCGTGTGGTCAGTGATGACCAACTAGCCTAAGTGTAGAGTAGGCTGTCCTGTCTAGGTTTGTGTAAATGTGCTCTGAGTTACACAACAGTGAAATCACCTAAAAATGCATTTCTCAGACTCTAGCCCAGTAGTTATGTGTGATTGTGTATATTTTTAAAAAATTGTCACCTAGCTAAATGGGTGAAATATGGTATTACTTTGGATTGCATTCCACCTATTGCTTCTTGGTTGGTTGGTTGGTTGGTTTTATAGTTCTGGGGATTGAGCCCAGATCCTTTTCATTGGGCTACATCCACAGTCCTTTTTATTTTTTTATTTTGAGGCAGGGTCTTGCTAATTTTCCAAGTGGCCTAAGGTGGGTTCAAACTGGGCATCCTCCTGCCTCAGCCTGCCAAAGTGCTGGGATTACAGGTGTATACCATCATACTCAGGTTAGATCTAGTATTTCTTACAATATTTGACTGTCATTTGCTCTGCCCAGAATGAAAAGATAGTGTACATTTCAAATTGTTTATAACTACTCTTACAGTGTACTTCTAATTCCTTTTATCTACTTACGAATTTAGGAAGTTTAGTTAGGTAATTCACCGTTTTTTTCAGTTCTTAAATACTGTGAATTTTGCCGATCCCTAGCCCTGTTACGTGAATGCTGTTAACTGAGGTGAAGACTTTTACAAAAGTAGTCCTAAACAGTATGTAGCAAATGGACGTGATTGCCTTATGGATAAGACTTCACTTACAGTAGGCAGCAGACTGGATTTAGCCCAGGGTCTGTCATTCACCGGCTGACTTAGATCATCAAAAAACTTTTTTTTTTTTTTTTTTTTTCTTTTTTCCCCAAGAACTAACTTTGAAGAACAGGCTGACCTTGAACTAGCAACCATCCTCCTGCCTCAGCCTCCCATGCTGGGATTACAGGTGTGCCACCACACCAGGTATCAAAGGTCTTTTGATACAGCCTGATCATGATAGTTGTCCTCTCAAGAGGTAAGCAATCTAAAGAGCACTGGATTAGGAGTCTGGAAGATTGAATTCTAGTATTAGTTCTGTTATTATTTTTTTGTTAGAAAGGACAAATTACTTAACTATTCTTAGTTTTTTTATCTATGAAATTAAAGAATTATTCCAAAGAACCTTACGATCACCTCCAAAATTACATTAAAATTTGAGGTATTGTGATTTCAACATCGTTTTTTCTTATTTTTAATTTTCTCATTTTGTAGGTGCCTTTTACCTTGTATTTGAGTATATGGACCATGACTTAATGGGACTGCTCGAATCTGGTTTGGTGCACTTTTCTGAGGACCACATTAAATCATTCATGAAACAGCTAATGGAAGGACTGGATTACTGTCACAAAAAGAATTTCCTACATCGGGATATTAAGTGTTCAAACATTTTGCTGAATAACAGGTAATATATATACTAACCAAATAAGATTATATACTTCTTTCTCTTCTGAGTTTCAGCTAGCTAATTGGGAGTATCAGTAGACCTAATAAAATACCTGAGATCATACTTGTTTTAGCATTAAAAAGTCTCTTATGGAATGGATGCTCACTAGGGACCTCAGAGGTTAGTGGGGAAGCTATACAAATTAATTGTCCAATTCAGGAAACATTTATTAAGCCTAATTTTTCCCCCTGATTTTGGGAATACCAAAAAGAGATAGTCTTGAGGAACGAATAGGAATTTATCAGAAATACTGACAGTGGGGGATCAGATTGCTAGGAGGAAAAAAAAACTACATGCATGAAAGCACATAACTACAGAAAGAGCACATAATATCTGAAAAACTAAGCACATCAGTATTGCTGGAACAAGGAAAATAAGGCATATAATGGCAAGATATAAAGCAGGATGGTTGCTAGAAGCCAATTTAAGGATCTTGCAAACCCTACTAAGGAGGTTAAATTTTGTCTGTATTTGACAGGGAGCCATTGAAGGGTGCTGATCCAGTTTAATGTTAATTGTATGAGTACTGTGTTTAAACTGCAGTGGTGGTGCACGCCTGTAATCCCAGCACTCGGGAAGCTGAGGCAGGAGGATTGTTGCGAGTTTCTCATGTACTCTGTGACTCAGAGTTAGAGTTGAAGTTCTTAAATCTATATCCATAATAAATACTTCCAAGAACTTGATGGCTGTCTTTCTGCAGCTTTTTAGCTTGTAATGTTTATATACTTTTTTCTCTTCCCTTTGCTCCTTGGGAGAGGGAGCTTATAGCAAGGACTACTTGTAGCTCTACTTGGTGTCCTTTCTGGTGGGACTCCTCCCAGTCCCTGGCTTCCTGCAGTTTGGACACTTTGAGGAGGTTCAAAATTAACTCCCTCTTCAGCTTGCTAAGCAGGGAGTTGGAATCCCAGGGATTGGGATTCTTTGGCCACTTTGTCCTGTATACTCACATACTCCTGGATGAGATGGCCAGGAGAAAACTGAGAGGTGGCAACAGGAAGAAAGAGCAGTTGACGAAAGTAGAGAAGAACAGTGCTGGGCTCTGCATTGTTCATTATACTTTTATTACACAAATATGAGATTAGAGCATTTTAGATAGGGAGATATCTGTTTAGAAACAGCTCTAGCTGGGCATGGTGATACACGCCTGTAATTGTAGCACTGGGTAGGCTGAGGCGGGAGGATTGCCTTGAATTTGAGGCCAGCCTGGGCTACCTAAGCAAGTTCAAGGCGAGCCTGCACTACATGGCAAGACCTTGTCTCAAAAAACTAAAAGAAGAAAAAGAAGAAAAGGGAAAAAAAAAAAAAAAAGCTCTAATAATCACTATAGGAACACTGTAAGAGCCCTGTACATTGGTACATACCCATAACCCTAATTACTTGGCAGGCTGAGGCAGGAGGACTTCAAGTTCCAGGGCAGGCTGGGCAGCTGACTGAGACCTTGTCTCAAAATAAAAAGGACTAGGGATGAGTTTAGTGGTAGATTGTGGATTTGGTCCTTAATACCACACATACAATATATATGTGTATATATATGAATAGATAAAACGATAAGTGTTTGAACTAACACAGGCCTTGGTAATAGGAGTGGACAGGATAGGTTTGGTAGATTGGTACATGAGTAGACTTTGGTGAATGAATGAGAATGAATAAGAGAAAATATGACTTAAAAATTTCTGACCTGAGAAACTACGTAGGTGCATGGCACTCGCAGTCATTACATGAAATATGGAAGAAAGAATGGGATGGGTGGAGTGAAAAGCAGATACCTTACAGGTTCTGTTCTACATTCAGGGTTGTGATGTCTAATAGGCATTTGGTCATGTGGAAACTCCAGATTAGCAGTAGATTTTGAAGTTAAAAAATACGGAAAAGAGCTGGGAGTTGGAATATTACAGGCGTGGTAGTGCACGCCTGTAATCCCAGCACTTGGGAATCTGAGGCAGGAGGATTGTTTCGAGGTGGAGGCCATCCTGGGCTACAAAGTGCGCTCAAGGCCAGTCTGAACTGCGTAGCGAGACCGTCTCAAAAAGACAAAAAAAAAGAAAAGAAAAAGATAACAGAAATGGAACCCAAGAGAAATGATCAGAGAGATTGAAAATAAAACAAATATTATCTTTGCAAGCTAATGAAGTTTAGGTGAATGGTCATACATGTCAGATAATGCAAACAGACTATAAGATCTAAGAGGAGAGTCTGAGTAAAATGCCAGAGATGACATTAATGTAGGGTGAGGGATAAGGGAATGTGTAGCACAAATAATGGGATGGCAGTGGTAGGTATGTTTAACTTGCAGTACCTAGGATTGAACCCAGGGCCTTGTACATGGTAGGCAAGTGCTCTACCACTGAGCTACATCCCCAGTCCATTTTAAAATTTTTATTTTGAGACCAGGTTTTACTAAGTTGTCTGGGCTGCCCTCAAGCTTGCGTCCTGCCTCAGTCTCCCATGCAGCTTGAATTACAAGTGTGTACCAACAGTCCCAGCTGATCTTGTATTCAGTTCTCTAGGCAGAGCAGGAAAGATAAATTGTCTACTGATTCAGAATTGGGAATTTATGGATTAGATGTATCAGAGGGTCACAAGTGAGAGGGAACTTGAAATCAGTAATTTGGTTAATCTACCAGTGGTCCAGGCTAGTTAGAGGAGGAAGTACAGTGTGAGGGAGAGAGGAAATAGAGGTGTCAAGTACCTGATGATCTTGTCACAAGTCAGTTTAAAACCATGGTCTCAGAAAGGATTCCTTGTACTTCCCTCTATAGAGTATACGTTATTCCTATGACTCAGGACATAATAAACAACATGAAATAATTCTGTTCTATTTTATTTTATTTTATTTATTTATTTTTTTTTTGGTTTTTCTCCGGTACCCGGAACCGAACTCACGACCTTGCGCTTGCCAGGCAAACGCTTTTGCCGCTGAGCTAAATCCCCGGCCCCTGTTCTATTTTATATTGCCAACATTTGCCAACACTTCCACACTTCTTACCTCATGTGAGCATAGTTGGAAGGAGAAACAAGTAGTCAGTAAAAGTGCTAATACAACTTTCTGTGGCAGGTTAATTTCATGCTGTTAGTCCTTACTGTGAGCCAGGCAGGAAATAAGCTAGGTACTGGTGATTCTTAGGTCTGGCCTCTTTTATAACTATGTATCTGTTGCCATTTTAACTTTGTGTATCAGCATGCCCTGCTTTAAGAGTTGCTTTAATGAAGGATTTCATTGCTAGTCTTTAACTTGTTTTGATATTCTGTCCCTTTGCTCATACTTTGGGGAGCACCTCCTAGCCTAGCCTTCTCTTTCTACTGTCTCATTGTTCTGCCTTATCTGGGCTACCAGGCAGCAGGGATACCCAGCCCCCTATGAAAGAGTGAGTTGGCTTTTCATCCGAGCAAGGATATAAATATGATTAGATATGATTATTCCAAATCAGTTAATAAATGGGCTTTTGTTTGTTTGATTTTAGGGTTTTTGAGACAAGGTCTTACTCTAATTTGGGCTGGCCTTGAACTCATTTTTTGGGGGGGATTGGTGTAGGAATCGAACTCAAGACCTCACACTTAGGGCCGGTGATATAGCTCAGCGGTACAAGTGCCTGCCTGGCAAGCACAAGGTCCTGAGTTCAGTTCCTGGTACCAAGAAAAAAAAAGACCTCACACTTGCCAGGTAGGTGCTATACCACTGAGCTAAATCCCTAGCCCATCACCTTGAACTCATCATGCGGCCCAGGCTTGCCTTGACATCACAGCGATCCTCTTGTCTCAGATTCCCAAGTGCTGGGATTATAGGCATGTGCCACTATACCTGGCAATAAATAGTTTTTAAATAGTTTCCCAACATCTTGTGTTGTAGTTTCATAAATTATAATTTTTTTCTTTTTTTTTTTTTTTTGGTTTTTGGGTTTTTTTCTGATACCAGGAACCGAACTCACGACCTTGCACTTGCCAGGCAGGCGCTGTACTGCTGAGCTAAATCCCCAGCCTAGTTTCATAAATTGTTCCTTAACGTTACTGTCAAAGAGAATACTGAGGACTGGGGATGTAGTTCAGTGGTAATGTTTATTTAATATGTGCAGGGCCCTGAATTTAATCCCCAGCACTGTAAAAATGAAAAAGAAGAATGAAACCTGGTTATTATCCCTTTAAAGTAATGCTTCTCAAAGTATGAGTCTCAGATCAGCTGTACTGACATCACCTGTAGCCTCATTAGAAATGCAGATTCAGAGCAGGGGATAGTGGTACATGCCTATAATCTCAGTTACTTGGGAGGATGAGGCAAAAGGATTGCAAATTTAAGGCCAGCCTGGCAATTCAGTGAGGCCCTGTCTCAAAAGTTTTATAGGAATGCTATAGATACAGCTCAACATAGAGTACTTCCCTCGAGAGTGTGAGGCTCTGAGTTCTATAGTCAACATCACCCCCATCAAAAAAAAATCCATGAGCCCTGACTAGGTAGGTCATCATCTCTGAAAATGGGACCTAGGAACTTTTTTTTTTTTTTTTTTTTTTTT
>NW_004955451.1:14282001-14290367 GCF_000276665.1 Chinchilla lanigera
GATCAAACCATTAAAGAGAATAAAAAATAATAGAAAAAGGAAACATTAGAAACAATAGTCTCACTAGACAAGATGATAGGAATTCACCAGTTGTTATACTGCATATTGTTATCTTCGAATTAGTTGTTCAGGTTATCAGATATAAGCATGCAAAATTGGTCAAAAAGAAAAAAAATTAGGTATTAACTCTTCCTATCAATAAACCATTAGACATCAGCAGGACAGTTGTCCCAGCTATCCTTCCATATACATATATATGTATATATATTTTTTTCTCTTTCTTTCTTTCTTTTTCATCCCAGTTGTTCCTTCCTTTGAATTTCCCTTTCGTAATATCTATTGTACATTTTGGGTTTTATTTACACTTTCAGGTTCTTACACTAGAGCATCTTTCAATAGCCAGGTCATATTTTAAATTTTTTCAGTTATTTAAGAAATGTCTTTTGTTGCTGGGCGTGGTGGTGAACGCCTGTAATCCCAGCCTGTAATCCCAGCACTTGGGAGGCTGAGGCAGGAGGATCATTGTGAGTTCGAGACCAACCTGGGCTACAAAGTGAGCTGAAACCCAGTCTGAACTGCATAGAAAGACCCTAGGAAAACAAAACAAAACAAAAAAAAGAAATGTCTTTTGTCACTAGTTTGTTTGCACCAGAATCAGTCATTAGATTTGTTAGGCCTCTTAAATCTCTATTAATCTGGAACTTCCCATTCTTTTTTGTCTTCAGCAGTAAGTATTTAATCTAGCAGGTTCTAAGCATTGTTGCCTACCAAGCAGTGAAAGAAATAATGTAGTTAAGAAGTCAAATCCAGTCAGGCACAGTGGCACACACCGGTAATCCCAGCTACTTAGGAGGCTGAGGTAGAATTACAAGTTGGAGGCCAGTCTTGGCAATTTTGCAAGACCCTGCCTCGAAATAAAAAAGGGTTGGGGATGTTACTTCTGGATTCAGTCCCCAGTATTGCCATACAAAAGCAGAAAAAAAGAGCTGGGTGTGACGGCGCACGCCTGTAATCTCAGCCTTCCTGTAATCTCAGCCCTTGGCAGGCTGAGACAGGAGGATCACTGTGAGTTCAAGGCCAGCCTGGGTTACAAAGTGAATTCAAGGCCAGTCTGAACTGCATAGCAAGACCCTGTCTCAAAAAGACAAAAACAGAAAAAAAGAAATCAAAATGCAGTATGGTACCAGGTGTAGTGGTGCACACCTCCAATCACATTATTTGAGAGGATGAGGCAGGAGGATAGCAGTGAGTTCGAGGCCAGCCTAGGCTACCTAGAGAATGCAAAGCCAGCGTGGTCTACGTAGCGGTACCCAGTCTCAACAAACAAAACAAAACAAAAAGAATAGAAATAAGAAAAAAGAGGTAAAAATTCATTTTTGTAATTCTTTTAACTCCTGAATTGGCTCCCTTTTTTGAGGTATGGTTTGGGGACCACTGCTGTTACTACAAAATAATTGTTTTTTGTTTTACAGTGGACAAATTAAATTAGCAGATTTTGGACTTGCTCGGCTGTATAACTCTGAAGAGAGGTAAGGCATTCAAAATTACAAGTAGAGGGCCAGGGATATAGCTCAGTGACACAAGTGCCTGCCTGGCAAGCGCAAGGTCCTGAGTTCAATTCCTGGTACCCCCCCAAAAAAATTACAAGTAGGAAAGATCACTTGAGCCTAAGTGTTCAGTGTCAGACTGAACAACGTAGACCCCTGTTCCAAAAAAGTGTGTGGTGGAAGCAAAATTACATATGGGAAATAGAAAAGAATCCTTATTGGAAGGTGTTATCACACAGATTTTAGGTATTAAGTTCTGTGTAAATTCTTGAGTTAGCCCTTGGCTTAAATAAGTCAACCTAAACTGGAATAAAAGTTGTTTCTTTGGCCAGGCATGGTGGTACACGTGTGTAATCCCACCACACCAGAGGAGGATCACCATGAGGTCGAGGCCAGGCTCGACTGCATAGTGAATTCGAGGCTAGCCTGAACTACACCGTGGGACCCTGTCTCAAAAAAAAAAAAATTGTTTCTTCATCTCCCACTTCTATCCTGTTTATTTTTAGACTGTTAGTTTCATGTGGAGCTGTTTTAATAGTTTCAGCTTCAATTGGCAGCTATGTCTATTTGCTTTTTTATCAAAGGCCATTATAAATTTACATATAATGATTTTACATTTCAGTCGCCCTTACACGAACAAAGTCATTACTCTGTGGTACCGACCTCCAGAGCTGCTGCTGGGAGAGGAACGTTACACACCAGCCATTGATGTTTGGAGCTGTGGGTAAGGTTCTCTTTACCTTTTTTTCTGTAATTCAGATATTGTTGATATATTACCTATTTTTACTCTACATGGGCTTTTTACAGAAGTTCTTAAGTTCAAGAGGGTAGACACACTTGTTCCGTTGAGTATTTTTTAGTTTTGTTTCCTTTTTTCTTTTTGAAACAGGGTCTTGCTCTTGAGTTCAGGCTTGTCCTGAGCTCACTTTGTAGCCCAGGCTGGTTTCGAACTCATAGTGATCCTCCTGCCTCAGTCTCCCCAGTGCTGGTATTACAGGCATGTGCCACCATGCCGACTAATTGTCTTTTTTTTTTTTCTTTTAACTTCATTTGAATTAGTATCCAGGTGATAAATTCAAGTAAAGCCCATAGAGTAAAGTCAGTTGTAAGTCTTTCAATTAGATATCCCTTTTCCGTCTCTTTTTTGGATTTGTATCCTTATAGTTTCCATAGGGGAAACAGTCATTTGCTCTGTAGACTTCTCACAGTCTGGAATTTGCTTATTGTACTCATATGGGGTTTATTTTTTTGTCTTTTTGAGACAGGGTCTCACTGTGCAGTTCAGGCTGGCCTTGAACTCTCAGCTATCCTCCAGCCTCAGCCTCCTTAGTGCTGGGATTACAGGCGTGCACTGCCATGCCCAGCTCATTTTTGTTTATTTTTAACATGGTTCTTCATCTGTTTCATTTTCTGTAAATAGTAGGCAAGTCCAAGATTGATTCTCAGGCACCTACTGACCCTATTTTGAGGTGGTTTTGGGTAACTAACACCAGTTATGTAATCAATGGCACAGCAAACTTGGGGGTAGGGAATGATAGGAGTCTCTAACCAGAGTAACAAAAAGTGCATTTTCTCTGGGTAACTTCAGATCAATAAAGTAATCCACTATAAATTAGTGGTTTTATGCTATGACTTTATGGTGGCAGTTCTGAACATGCCTGATAAAATATTCATCCTTGCTAGGGCAGATTTACACATATACCCTACTTTATAAAAATTTGTCTTTTTTGAAACGTTATTAGCTATTGATGATACTGCCCACATTCTGTAATTCATTTGAGGTTGTTTTGTACTGGTCGTATTCTCATTATAGCATTCCTTATTGGAATACTTATATAAAGATAATATTTATGTGGCTAACCCCCGGGGTAAACCTCTTAAGAGACTTAAAGGTTAACTCTTCCATTTTATCAGTTTTCAAAATAATGACATGGTGTTCTCTGAAAATGAGTAAATGAGGATTTTTTGTTTCATTATAAACTCTTGGATTTAAACATAATTGATGTGTTTTAATCCATTGTGGTTATCATCCTTATTCTTATTTAAACTATCCAGTCTTTGGCCAGTGGGAGTTTTGCCAGGTTATTTCTCATATTCCCTGGATACATCATAGTAGTCTTATGACAGCCAAGCTTGTTTTCTGGTTCCAGGCTTATCCTGTTCATTTCCTCCTCAGACCTGGAATCAGCCATTTCCCTGAGGAGTTTCTTTTAGTGAATAATGATGTTTAGAAACCACAATGTGTTTGTTAGAGGCATCACTATTTTTTTGTTGTTGTTGTTTTTCCGGTACCAGGAATGAACTCACGACCTTGCGCTTGCCCGGCAGGTGCTGTGCCACTGAGCTACACCACTAGCCCTGGCATCACTATTTTTCAAAGAGCCATGTGTGTTCGTTGTTTCTAATGTTGTATGGCACGCTGTCTTTGACCTTCTTGCTTCATGATTTTGACATAATCCAGTGTGCCTCTTAAAGAGCTGATCACTTTTTCCCATTCTTTCCCTTCTGTTAATGTCAGTCTTTAAGAAGAGCACTATATAATTTCTAAATAGCCTACCCCAATCAAATGAAGCTTTAGTTAAATTTTACTGACTCAAGCTGAGTGTGTTTGTGTTCTGGACTATTTGCTGTAACAGTATTAGCATTTAAATTGTAACAACTAGGCTCTAAATTAACGCCCCATTAAGATGCATGGGAAAAGTTCATAGCCCTGTTGGTACTCTTATTTCAGTCTGCACAAGTCACCTCAGTGCAGTAACAAAGTGTTGATTACACAATGAAGGTATCTTCCCTACCAAAAGACTAGAAATGAAAAGACAAAAACAACTGGAAATTGAAACTATAAAAAATTAGACTTTCTTTAAAGCCCAGTGACTTACTGAATTGAGATGTGCTTTACTTTTGAAATGAACTTACTGCTTTTGTGATCCAGGGTAGTTTCTCTGAAGATACTTGTATAGAATCTTTCCAGAGAGTTACGTAGTGGAGTGGTTCAGTTTACCAACCAAAGAGAAAACTAGAAAGAGTGGTCTGAAAACCTCACTATGCTTTGCGGGTTTTCCTTTTTTCCTCTTAGTTTACCAGTTGTTACAAGATTGTATTTGGAACTTGATTTGGCAGTTGATATTGGAGACAGAACTTAATTTTACTTTTTCTCTTTCCATCTCTAAGGTTTGAGAGAATATTGGAAATAAATTTTTTTTCATTTGATAAATGCTAATTTATGAAATAAATGCAAATACTTTAGTAAATGCCAGTAAATGCCTACACAGTGGTGTTACTTACCTAAAAATTAGGATTGTTTTATTTTCTCAAATTAAATCAAGCTAAAACATTTCAAAGTAAATCTGTGAACTTAGTTTTGTATTTGTATATAAAACTCATTTGAAAAGCACAAGCCAGCTAGACATGGCAGCGCATACCTATAAGACCAGCATTTGGAAGGCTGAGGCAGGAGGATCACTGCAAATTCAAGACCAGCTAGGCTACAAGAGTCTGTCTTAAAAAACAAAAGCACAAATCAGAGAAAAAAGCAATTGGTCATTTTAAAATTTTTTTTCTTTTTAGTGAAATAGTCCAGAAATATAAAAAGTATAGATTAGTCATGTAATTTTTCTTTTAAATTTATTTTGAGATAATTTCAAACTTACACAAAAGTTATGAGACTATATGGGCATGGTGGCATGCACCTATAATCCTAGCACTCGGGAGGCTGAAGCAAGAGGATCACAAGTTTGTGGTATAAACCTTTATCCACATTTCCTAAAGTTTTAAAAACTTTAAATTTTGGTTTATTTTATTAGTACATGTGTGTAGTACATAATGTTTACATCCCTTGTGAAAAGTTGGCACATGGACAGAACACATCTTTTTTATTTTTTATTTTCAGAACACATATTAATTCCTTTTTTACCCCCTTTCCCTCCCCTTCCTCCTCACTGAATTTTTCTTTCGGTTTTTCTCGGGGGTGGGTATCAGGAATTGAACTCAAGACCTTGCGCTTGCCAGGCAGGAGCTTGGGCTGCTGAGCTATATCTCCTGCCTCAATGAATTTTTTTAAAGTTTTTTTTTTTTTTTTTTTTTTAAACTGAGTCATGCTAAATTGCCCAGACTGGGCTTAAACTTGAAATCTTTTTTTTTTTTTCCTTTTTGAGACAGGGTCTCACTATACAGTTCAGGCTGGCCTTGAGCTCACTTTGTAGTCCAGGCTGGTCTCAAACTCGCAATGGTCCTTCTGCCTCAGCCTCCCGAGTGCTGGGATTATAGGCTTGTGCCACCACGCCCAGCTTGAATTTGAAATCTTTATAGCCAGGTATGGTGGCGCAATACTTGGGAGGCTGAAGCAGGAAATTACTTTGAGTTCAAGGCCAGCCTGGGCTGCAAAGTGATTTCAAGGTCAGCCTAGTGAAACCGTGTCTCAAAAAGACAAAAAAAAATCTTCATATAAGATTCCCTCTTACATAGCCACAGCACAATAATTAAAATCAGGAAATTTTAGCATTCATATACTATTTTTATTTAATATAGTACTTTAGTACCTATTTGATATTCTAGTTTCATTAGTACCCTTATACTATCCTGGAACCAATACTCCCAAATCTAGGATCATGAATGGAACTTGGTTGTCTTTTTTATTTTAATCCTTTCGAGAGTATCTCGGTTTGCCCAGGCTGATCTCAGCCTCCTGAATAGCTGGAATTATAGACATGAACCACTTGGGAGGCTGGAGCAAGAGGATCCCTATGAGTTTGAGGCCAGTCTCAAGTACATAGATAATAATAAATTGTTTTCTTTGCAAATACAGTGGGCTGCACAAGAGGGCTTTGCGTAGTATGTATTTTACAGAACAAATTAATGACAAATTAGTATTTCCTTTATAGAAACTACTGAGCTTCCTCATAAAGTTGTCTTTAATTACTTTCTTATAGTAGCATGGTAGAAATGAAAGACTCTTGACATTTTCTTCCTGCTTATAGACTGTCCCTTATGGGTGGAAAAGTTTAATCTGTAGGCAAATTTAAATCCTTTTACCAGTGGTGGCAAACCAGTGACACACATGCCACAGCGGATTGTTTATATCATTGAAAACTCTAAAAGATTTACCATCACTGCTCTATAATACCTCTTTTCATCACAAGAAATGTTTTCTTTGAGGAAGCTCAGAAGCTGAAGTTCTAGTCTGGTTTACAACATGGTATATCAGATGTTGTCTGATATGCTATAAAAGTTTGAGAGTTGGGCGTGGTGGCACACATGTGTAATCGCAGCACTCAGGAGGCTGAGGCAGGAGGATCATTTTGAGTTCGAGGCCAGCCTGGGCTACGAAATGAGTTCAAGACCAGCCTGAACTGCATAGTGAGACCCTGTCTCAAAAAAAAAAAGAGTTTATTGAGACATACTTGAAACAGGTCCAAGGATTTCTTTCTTGACCCCTCAATTTTACTCTTTCTAGGTGCATCCTTGGGGAACTGTTCACAAAGAAGCCTATTTTTCAAGCTAATCTGGAATTGGCTCAGCTAGAACTGATCAGGTACAGCTTGCATGTCTTGAGTGCCCAGGTGTGATAGATAATCTAATTCTCTTAATTTCTAAAACATTTCAGTTATTTTTAATTTACACCATTGCCTCAGTTCATGAATGCTTTTGTTTGTGAACAGTTTGATTCACAAACAAATGCTTGGCAAAATTTTGTTTTTGTTTGTGAACTCTGCATTGGGTCATGAACATGACCGTGTCCATCTTTTCCAGAATGATGGAACAAATTAAGTTAGTGAACTGAGGTACCACTGTCCTAAATTTCTACTAAATGATTATTCAAGTAAGTCTGTTTTTGCCGAGTCAGATTTACCTCTGTTGTCACAGTTTATGTATGGGAAGAAACTGTGTTCCACGTTATATAAAATGTGTGTGTGTGTATATATATATTTACATAATAAATACTATATATGTGTGTGTGTATATTTATATAAATTTTTTATTTATATTTTTAGCTGCTAGGGATTGAACTCGGCCTGTGTAAGCACATGCTCTCCCACTGAGCAGCACTCCCAACCCCTCCACATAATATTTTTAAGTCCTATCTTGTGTATTTTATTAGTTCTACAAATAATAGCATGCTGTAGCTGAGTGCAGTATGTGCTTGTAGTCCCAAGTACTACAAGGTGGGAGGATGATTTGAGCCCAAGAATTCAGGGCCAGCCTGGGCAACACAGCAAGACAGTCTCAAAAATAATAATTGTAATGTTTACTATTTTCAAAATGGCTTGCTTCTTTGTTTTTGGTTTTTTGTTTTTTGTTTTTTTTTCCGGTACTGGGAATCGAACTCATGACCTCGCACTTGCCAGACAGGTGCTGTGCCGCTGAGCTAAATCCCCAGCCCCAAAATGGCTTACTTCTTAAATTAGATTATGATTAAATTTACAGAGCTAAGGATATAGCTCAGTGGTAGAGTGCTTGCTTGCCAGGCACAAGGCCCTGGGTTCAGTTGCACCAAAAAATAAAAATAATCAAGATTAAGTATTAAACTTATTCAGCAAATAGTTACTGAGTCTGTTATATAATAGATTATTTTTCTATCAAACTTTGTGATTTAGAGAAAAGTAAGATAGAAGTTTAATAAACATGCATATTAAAATAGAACCTATAATAAAAGGTAAGGGGAGGGCCTGGGATTAGGATGGAATATGAGTCCTTTTTTTCCTCTGCAATAAAATTGAAAGGAAGAGGGGCTGGGGATTTAGCTCAGCAGCAAAAGCGCCTGCCTGGCAAGCGCAAGGTCGTGAGTTCGGTTCCCGGTACCGGAGAAAAACCAAAAAAATA
>NW_004955451.1:14290467-14291641 GCF_000276665.1 Chinchilla lanigera
TGAGGCAGAGTCACTATGCAGTTCAGGCTGGCCTTGAGCTCACTTTGTAGCCCAGGCTGGTCTCCAACTTGGAACGATCCTCCTCCCTCAGCCTCCTGAGTGCTGGGATGACAGGAGTGCGCCATCATGCTCAGCTGGGGCCTAGGAACTTTAAGAAGCTCTTGATGAAAACTTGAGAAACCCTCTGAGGCACCCCCTCTGAGGTGATAGTTTATATCTTTGTGTCATAGGAGGTAATGGAAGTATATTTAATGGAAGGAGCCTCATTGATTATAAAATATTGTTTACTCAGGTAACAGCTGTAATCCCAGTTTTAAAAAAATCTGTTAGTAGCTGTAGTATCCCAGCACTTGAGGGCTAAGGGAGGAGGATTGTGAGTTAAGGCCACCCTGGCCTACATGTTGAGACCCTATCTCAAAAAACAAAACAAACGAATAAAAATAGCCACAGTCAAAAAAAAAAAAAAAAGTTGGGCGTGGTGGTACACAGGTGACGCATGAGGATCCTTGTGAATTTAAGACCAGCTTGGACTGCAAAGTGAGCTTAAGGCCAGTCTGAACTGCATAGCAAGACCCTGTCTTAAAAAATAAAAATAAAAATAAATAGCCACAATATTGTTGTGGTTTACTTTTTACTATG
This sequence comes from Chinchilla lanigera, assembly GCF_000276665.1. Lineage (NCBI taxonomy): Eukaryota > Metazoa > Chordata > Mammalia > Rodentia > Chinchillidae > Chinchilla > Chinchilla lanigera. Next base: position 14,291,107 of record NW_004955451.1, read on the forward strand.
AAATGTGACAAAATTATAAGAAAATTGTGGTTAATATAGTTAATAATACATATAATTACTATTTTGTCATATTTGCTTATTTTTCTACTTGTTTTAAAGTAAACTGCAGAGTCAACCATGGTGGTGCACACCTGTAATTCTAGCATTCTGAGAGGTTAAGGTAGGAGGATTGCAAGTTCAAGCCCAGCCTGAGCATTTTAGCAGATAAATAATGAATAAATAAATGAATGGAGATGTACCGCAGTGCAAAGGGTTCAATCCCCAGTACTGAAAAATAAATTTATATATAAATTACAAACATCATTATAGTTGATACTAGTCTGAAAAAATCATTTCCTAGTATCTTTTATTTGTTTGTTTATTTTGTCTTTTGGAGACAGGGTCTCAGTATGCAGTTCAGGCTGGCCTTGAGCATACTTTGTAGCCCAGGCTGGTCTCAAACTCACAACAATCCTCCTGCCTCAGCCTCCCAAGTGCTGGGATTACAGGCATGCACCACCACACCTAAACCCTAGTATTATTTATTTATTTAAAG
>NW_004955451.1:14299549-14310507 GCF_000276665.1 Chinchilla lanigera
TCAGGAATCAAACTCAAGACCTTGTGCTTGCCAGGCAGGCACTTGTGCCACTGAACTATACCCTTGGCAGTAAATTCTCAATTATCAAAACTTTCAGTTTTGGACTCTCTTCTCTCACTTTCCCCGTAGGACTCTATAAAACCCAATGCCCAATTATTGCTATAATTTCTAGTGTATGAAATTGTACTGGAACTAACTGAACAGAGCGAAATTTATAATAAAAACCTATGTGGGAGATTAAAAATGTGCTTTACAAAAGCAAATACATGGATCGTTTTGGATTGTTATAGCAGTATGTTTTCTTACTGTCTTTTTATCCTGTTCTTTCTACTCTTAAAGCAGTAAGGTCATGTTTTACCTTTCTGCATACCCTGTAATAAGCAAAGATTGCCCAGTCCTCAAGAGGTAATAATTCCTGCTTCTAGAACCTCCAAAGTTCAGGATGCTGACTTACTTACTTTCTTGGTCTTGCCTTTTGTTTTGTTTTCAGCCGTCTCTGTGGTAGCCCTTGTCCAGCTGTGTGGCCTGATGTTATCAAGCTGCCCTACTTCAACACCATGAAACCAAAGAAGCAATACAGGCGGCGTCTGCGAGAGGAATTCTCTTTGTGAGTTTGGCAAAAATGTGTACTTCATTTGGTCTAGCTTTTTTCTGGCCTAGGTAGTATCTCAAATTACTGTAGCACTCGTTTTACTTTTGAACAATGTTATGAGTTTTACCATAGCCTTCTTCTCATTTAAGGGCTTTAGACAATAGAAAACCACTTTATTTTGAATAATACATAAATTTCTTTATAGTCCTTTTGATCTTTCCAAGGAAAAGAGAATAGAACTAGTGACTTCATGTTTTTTACCTGCACTGCAGCTTTGCTTTGCTTTGCTTTGCTTTGCTTTGCTTTGCTTTGCTTTGCTTTGCTTTGCTTTGCTTTGCTTTGCTTGTCTGTCTGCCTGTGTGCCTTGTCTGTTTTTTGAGATAGGGTCTCCATGTATAGTTCAGGCTTGCCTTGAACTCACTGTGTAGCCCAAGGTGGCTTCAAGCTCACTGTGATCCTCCTGCCTCAGCCTCCCGAGGGCTGAGATTACAGGCATGTGCCACCACACCTGGCTGGAGCGTTTCTTAAATCCTGTAGGGGAGTATATTTGCTCACCCACATTAGCCAACTTCTAGCTCTTTTTGCTTAGAATTACATGGAGGTGGAAATTGAGAGCCCTTTTGACACAAGGTTACAAGTTTTAAGAACTGTAGGGCCAGGCAAGTATAGTGGCACATGCCTGTAATCCCGTCACCCTGAGAGGCTGAGCCAGGATCACAGGTTCAAAGTTAGTCTGGGCAAATTAGCAACTTGCAAGACCCTTTCTCAAAATAAAAGATTATAAAAAAAGGGTTGGGAGTATAGCTCAGTACATAGGCCCTGGGTTTAGTCCCCAGTACACTGTAGGGTCATTGTGAACTTAGCATTTCCTTTTCTTTTCACAGTATTCCTTCAGCTGCACTTGATTTATTGGATCACATGCTGACACTGGATCCTAGCAAGCGCTGCACGGCAGAACAGACTCTACAGAGTGACTTCCTTAAAGATGTGGAGCTCAGCAAGATGGCTCCGCCAGAGTAAGTGCTGGTGGCTGTGTAGGGACCCTAAAACTCCCCTAAGACTCAAAGTGATGGTTTAAAAGAATTACAAATAGCTAATTCTCAAATGAAGGTGTATCCTTGAATATTATGGTTGATAGGAAAGTTTGTTATATTATTTTAAATAATAGTCAGTGTAGCTATAATTTTTGTTCTAATTTGACTAAGTAATCTTTGTCTCTGATCCCTTGCATATTGCCATGTACAACCTCTTTGCAAGTGTTCTTGCTTTTGTTCTTACCCATTCCATCTGTTTAAGTCACTTAGATCTGTGGTAGCCATTATTTTCTCAGTCCTAATTCTAAATAGTTTGCATCACTGTCTGCTCCTTGAATTTTGACATAAAAAGTAAGGTCTTTGTATCATATTTCCATTGCAATCTTTTTGAGGGGGCGGATGTACCGGGAATTGAACTCAGGACCTCACACTTGCCAGACAGGCCTGCATCACTGAGCTGTATCCCCAACCTATCCATTGTAATCTTAGACAGTTCTTGTATTATGTAGGATCTGTAGAAGTATCCTCAACATTCTGGCACTAAGAAAGTCTATAGTTTATCTTTGAATTTATCACTGACAGTATTATAGCTACTGTGTCTTTTTTTTTTTTGGTACCAGGAATCGAACTCAGGACCTTGTGCTTGCCAGGCAGGTGCTTGTGCCGCTGAGCTACATTTCCGGACTTTTTTTTTTTTCTTTCATTTTCTTTCCTTAGGACAGACTGCATGCCTTAAAGAATAGATCGGGTGAACATGCATAGATGGTACTATAAAGCTGATTATGCCAAACAAATGCCCAAATTAATTTATCTCACAAAAATTTTCGTATACTGAATGTGGTTCAAATATATAAGCTTTTTACTAAAATTTGTGAGCTCCTGCTACAGAGATTTTGTTGTAAGATTGACCGACTTTTACTGATTATATCATTGAGTATGGTAAAGTCTAGAAATACACCAAACAGTGCATAGTGCTAAACTCCATAGATGAAAAAGTTAATAACACTCAGTCATAGAAATTTGGTGGCTAGAATGAAGAAAAAAACAGTCTTTGGTCCTCACAGAGCAAATAACAGATTTTGCACAGAGGTAATTTAATCATGATATATTTATATGGTTCCTAGATTTATATCACTTTCCTGAACTATTTATAGCTATTAATGAGCCAGTTTGTCCTTTTATTTGTTCTCAGCTGAAATTTGACCATCTGTTTGACCTTTTTTTTTTTTGTTTTTCTTTTTGGTGCTAGGGATTAAACCCTAGAGGTATTCTAATCCCTAGCCCTTTTTATTTTGAGACAGGATCTCACTGTTAAGTTGTTCTGGCAGGCCTAGAACTTCAGCTTCCCTTACTGTTGGGGATTACAGGTGTGCACCAGCATCCCTAGCTAAATTCTATTTGTCTTTGTGTGTTTGTTTTTCTTGTTATGTCAAGAAAAAAACAGTATTTGACTAGAATATGGACATTTATATAGTACTGTGTCCCAAATATTAGTAAGATTCTCACTTATCACTGTATAAACCTTTTGAATTTGCAAACTTACTTCCTCAGGCTGCCATCTGCCGTAATTTTTTTTTTTTTTTTTTTCTGCCGTAATTCTGTATGTCCTGGTACATATGTCCTTATGTCTTTATGTCCTTAGTAACTTTTATGTTTTCCATATCATTTCCACTTCCCATGTTGTTGCTTTCCCATTTTAATCCTTTATCCCTCCTTCACTCACTGCTGCATTCTTGTTTGCTTTTTTCTAGCCTTCCTCACTGGCAGGATTGCCATGAATTGTGGAGTAAGAAACGACGACGACAGCGACAAAGTGGTATTGTGGTGGAAGAGCCACCTCCGTCCAAAGTTTCTCGGAAAGAAACTACCTCAGGGACAAGTGCTGAGCCTGTGAAGAGCAGTAGCCCAGCACCACCTCAGCCTGCTGCTGGCAAAGTGGAGCAGCCTGGGGCTGGGGATTCAGTAGGTCAGTGCTGCAGTGGGGCCTTTGTGCTTCTAATTTTTTTTTTTTTTTTTTTTTTTTTTTTGGTTCCGGGAATCAAACTCAGGACCTTGCACTTGCCAGGCAGGCGCTCTGCCGCTGAGCTATATCCCCAGACCCTATTTTCTTAATGTAGCACACTTTGGCAAATTTTGAAGGTCAAGTGCAAAGAGTATGCATGCATATATGTGTGTATATGTGTGTGTGCACATGTATCTTTTAGTTTTTGTCCAAGGAGGCCTGGGTAAAGAGGTTAGTGTCCTCATTTATGGGGAGAACATAAACCATATTTGGTACATACAGTTCACAAAGGCCATGGTAGACCATTTTCATTCCTGGAAATAAGGTATGCTGCATAGCACAAGTCAGTGAGTTAGGTAATCAAAATTTAAAGTTAGTTCACCCATGTCTTTCAAATACACATAATTTAGAGCCACATTATGTAAGGTTTGATAAGATTTTAGAATCCAGTGTTAAATTACAATTGCTATAGGTCAGTGATAGGTAACCTTTTAGAGACTGAGTGCCCAAACTGCAACCCAAAACCCACTTATTTATCTCAGATTGCCAACACTGTGATTAAACCTGAATAGTGAGGTTTGAATTTAGAAAAAACAGCTGTTACCCGATTCTCAGCTGCTGGGGTGACGTGGTTCATGTGCTCATTGGGAGGACTCTGTTTGCCTGGTGTGGCACGCTTGCCGTAGGGTTGCCACCACTATCAGTAGTTAGTACTGTAGACTGTTACTTGATCTAAATATATCTTAAAACTGTGTCATAATGAATTATTATAATGAAATACTTCTTTGGTACCATGAATTTTTCTAAACTGCAGATATTTTTCTGATTCACTTTTTTTTCCTGTCCGTGTACAGTGGTAGTTCTCAACATTGGCTCCATTTTAGAATCATCCAAGAAACTTTAAAAAAAATGTACCCTCAAACAAAATGCCAGATTTCTAGAGATAAGATACAAGGCATCAGTTTGTTTTGTTTTATTGAGATGAGGTCTCTATAGCCCAGACTGGCCTCAAACTTGAAGTCCTCCTGCTTCATCCTCTCAAGTGCTGGTGTTACAGGTGTGTACCACCATGCGTAGCTTGAAATTTAAAAGCTTAGTAATTCTGTACACTGAGGATTGTAATCACTGACCATGAAGATGATAGATAAAATGAAATCACTTTCAAACACACAGATGTTTTAGTTAGTCTCTGGGTGTTTTTTCTTTTGTTTTGTTTTTTTGAGACAGGGTCTTACTCTGTAGTTCAGGCTGGCCGTGATTTCACTATGTAGCCCAGGCTGGCCTCAAACTCTTATGATGATCCTCCTGCCTCAGCCGCCCAAGTGCTGGGGTGACAGGCATGCACCACGATGCCCAGCTAGTCTCTGTATTTTTTAAGCAAGATTATAAAGATTCACAGCCTGTGTCATGACAGTTTGAGACATGAAAAATGAGATATTCCAAATGAAACTTCATTCTTCGGATATTATAAGTTGCTGTTGCCAATTGAAGAAGGCAAAGGGCCCTTGCCCTGCCTCGTCCTCTTATGTTGGCTCCACTGTCTCCCCACAGGCATTGGTGACATCACACAGCAGCTGAATCAAAGTGAATTAGCAGTGTTATTGAACCTGCTGCATAGCCAAACTGACCTGAGCATCCCTCAAATGGCACAGCTGCTTAACATCCACTCTAACCCGGAGATGCAGCAGCAGCTGGAAGCCCTCAACCAATCCATCAATGCCCTGACAGAAGCCACTTCCCAGCAGCAGAACTCAGAGCCCATAGCCCCAGAGGAGTCTTTGAAGGAGGCACTCCCTGCCCCAACAGCCCTGCCTTCAGCAGAACAGACAACCCCTGAAGCTTCAAGCACACCAGCTGACATGCAGAATATGTTGGCAGTTCTCTTGAGTCAGCTGATGAAAACCCAGGAGCCAGCAGGCAACTTAGAGGAAAACAACAGTGACAAGAATAGTGGGCCACAGGGGCCCCGAAGAACTCCCACAATGCCACAGGAGGAGGCAGCAGGTAAACAGACCGGTCATGAATCTCTTTGAGCTCAGGTGCTATTTATCCTCTTAAAAATCTCTTAACATTTTATTTTTCACACCAATGACCTCAGTTTCAGTTTTTCTCTAATCTAGTCTACAGGAGAACATAGCACCAAGGTGATGTATTTCTTACCCAACTTCTTTTTATTTAAGTCTCAAAGCTTCTTGTAGCACCTTTCATATACTGATTGTTTTTCCATTTCATAGGATGTTGGTAAGTAAAATCCCTTTATTCTAACCAAGGACACCACAACCGTGGCTGGTAGTGTGTCTTGAACCACTGTGTGTGTGGTGCCCAGCTGGTCCTAGAACAAACTGTTACCACATTGTATTTCTTTACCTCTAGTGGAGTGGATGCTGCATACGAGAATTACCTGGAAGATCCAGTCAAGAAAACCCCAATAAAATAATCATTTTAATTTCTTGAAGAATAATTTGGGAATAGCTTTAAGTAGATAACACCATATATTTATTTTCCAAAAATAATAACACATAAAAATGATTCCTATAAGTATGTGTTCCCTGAAAGAAACAATGGAATGGACCCCAACATTATAAAAAGGAAAAAAAAACTGAAAAAAGGTATTATACCTTGATCTCACATGGCCACAGCATGCAATTAGAGAAAAAAGAAGTTTAAATTCTCTGATGAATTCTGATTCACAGTCTGTTTGCAAAATCTGAGTGTTTGCAACTCTTTGGAAATTTTCACTGTTCATGAAGACCCCTTGCATTGGGAAATAAGAAGAGGCACAAGGGCTGAAGAGGTACACTAACCCTTCAACTTTAGGGACCTGCATTCACATTTCATGTGCAGTAGTGCAGAAAATATGTGCTTTATTTTCAGTGGTCTCAGGTCAGTCACATAAGTTGTGTTTTGTATATGAAGATACTTAAAATTGGAAGGTATTAAAGAAAATCCCTTACTTCACAAGTAGGAAAACTGCAATCTGGGGAGTTTAAATAAGTGGCTATAGTCTTTTGGCAAAAAACTGGAGCTCATGTGCTTCTCGATTCACTGTGCCACTCTGTCATGATGAACAACTGTTTTATTTAAGAGACTGTAAGACCTGGAGTAACAGAAAAGACTGTGTAGAAGTAAAGCGGCCTCTTCATCTCATCGTTCAGGTTCTGACTCTTCCTCCTCCACTCACCAAAAATGATGCAGCTCTATTGAAAATGCCTAAGGCTGGGCGTGGTGGCACATGCCTGTAATCCCAGTGCTTGGGAGGCAAAGGCAGGAGAATTGCTGCAAGTTTGAGGCCAGCCTAGGCTCCATAGTGAGTTCAAGGCCAGCCTGAGCTACACAGCAAGACCCTATCTCCAAAAAAAAAAAGTAAAAGAAAATGCCTGAAAGAAGTGGGTCCAACTAAGTAGCATAGTGATTAGAAGAAATTCATCCAATAGTTGAACCAACAAACTATCAGCCACATGATGAAAGTGAAATAAAACTAAGGCCTACCTATGGCCAGAAATTGTTGGATTTACTTTTCAGAGAGAGTTTAAAATGCCAGCACTAACTATAGTAGCCTTCCCTAGGCTCTCCTGTTTTTTCTTGATGTCTTACGTAGCCATCGCCCTGTTCATTAGCACTTCCACCAGAGGGCAGACTATAAGCCTGGGTGACAACCTATCGGTTTGGCTACTGTTCATTTACTCTGTACTTGTTGGGAAAGGGCAGTGGTTGAAATCTAATGAATCAAAAGAAGTTTTGAAGTTATTTTTAAATTTACTTAATACCTCCCTACATTAGTACAAAACTGTTAAAGATTGACAACATTAACAATTTAAATCTTAGAACAATATGATTTGTAATTCATATTTTTTAATTCCTTTAAGAAGTTTTAACTTTAGTTCTTTACAATCCATCTGTGTTGCTATTTTGAAATAGAATTTTCATTTTATATATGTGAATTTGAGCTCAAGAATTCTGTTCAAACACACAATTAGGCTATTTACATAAAAGATAAAGTTTAAATATGAAAAGTGGTGTAGCTGGAAGAATGTAAATTTAAATTTGCCCACTTTTGCAGTTATGCATTTTTCAAGTTGTTTGCCCTAAGTGTTAAAAACACCTGGTGTTCCATCTCATGCATAATCCCCACATACTTTTAAATGACTGGTACTTTAATGTCCTTATATATTATATAGAAAGATACATAATGTTGACAGCAAAAGGCTCTGAAATCATAGGTACTTATAGTTCACTTAGCATGTCAAGATATCTACTCTTCAAATTGGGAGTTTCCCATAGCTAATTTTTGGTCCTTGAATTGATTTTCTCCAGCTACCCATCACCCAAGCCATCAGTCAACAAATAACTTCCCGGGTATACTACGTATTAGGTGAATAACTTGTCCCTCGACTGTCCTGGTTTTAAAACTGATAGTTGGCAACCTTGGCACCCTGTCAGTCCTGGGAAAACCAAAACTATTGAACAACCCCCTTGTGTGTTACATAAAGCACCTAACCCTCATCCTTGCACAGCAAAGGAAATGCAAACTTGCTGCTTTTGTAAAATAAAATCAAGGTAAACATGCTAATTATGAAAATAATTGTAACAAAACATTGCTTTCAGCTTGTCTAAGTAATGACTTCATATCACTGCTAGCTCAGAAATGGTAGAGTGACTATATGGATATTTTAAAATATGCTTCCATGGGGAAAAAAAAAATCAGTCATTTAGTGGATATTCCCAACCTTTTCTTTAGCAGGGTGACTCCCAGTTCTCTAAAGGCACTGTTCTGACCATACTTCTGTCTCTGGTTTTGCATGTCCTCAATCTCACACCATTTTACATTTCTTCTCTCCTGTCTTCGCAGGAGTTCATTGTCAGACAAATGATTGCCAAGAGTAGGCAAATTTAGACAGCAGTGGAAGAAAGAAAGTCTAGGGAAGTGGTTCAGGAATGACAAAGATGTTAGTGAAGACCAAGTTAGTATTAGTTCCTGAATACTAAGTTCTCAACACTCTCCAGGATAAATGGCAGTTCATCAGCAGCCCATTCTGAATGACACAACTATAGTGATTATTTTTTTCACAGAATGAAAAAAGTTTAAAAGGTAGGAAAATAAAGTAGAAATTATGGTAAATTGGTTTAGTCTTTATAATTACTGTTAAGGTAAGAAGTTGAACGACAGTATGGTGGTTAATACCCCTTTCTTGACAATGTGAGTAGAGGGGAAAGGTGACTGAAGTTTGGAGAAGCAGTTATACATGATGGTAATGAGTTTTTACTTTATTTCATCTCTCTTGTATATTCTGTAAGTTTTATTTCAGGTTAACCTTATATCATCGAATATTCTGTAAATGTGTTAGCCAAGTCTGTGTAAGGTCTCTGTTGTACAGCAAGATGATGTTCTAGAAATATGACCACAGCATGTATATTCCCTTTTATCTTCCTTCTGCTGCCCTATCCTCAATAATGTTTTGCTCTAACAGCAACAAAGGAGTGGTGAGGTTGCCAACAGTCTACATTAGAACAGTTCTTTAAGGAAGGAAATGGAGGAAATCTCAGACAAAAATCAGGACGATGGTTTGAAACATATCATCCTTTTACACCAGCTGTTAGATCCAGAATGCAACTGTTTTTAACAACTTGATTTTATTTATAAATTGCAATTTTCTGATCCCAAGATTTTATTCTTTATATATCTGGTAATTTGTGTTGATACTTGTTTATGTTGGGCAGTATGCGTGTATGTGTGAGTGTGTTTGTGCTTATATCACATGATTTTTAAGATGGTGTTTAAAAGAAGTAACCCTTCCACAGCATGTCCTCCTCACATTCTTCCACCAGAGAAGAGGCCCCCTGAACCCCCTGGACCTCCACCGCCGCCACCTCCACCCCCTCTGGTTGAAGGCGATCTTTCCAGCGCCCCCCAGGAGTTGAACCCCGCCGTGACAGCCGCCTTGCTGCAACTTTTATCCCAGCCTGAAGCAGAGCCTCCTGGCCACCTGCCACATGAGCACCAGGCCTTGAGACCAATGGAGTACTCCACCCGGCCCCATCCAAACAGGACTTACGGAAACACTGATGGGCCTGAAACAGGGTTCAGTGCCACTGACACTGATGAACGCAGCTCTGGTCCAGCCTTGACAGAATCCTTGGTCCAGACCCTGGTGAAGAACAGGACCTTCTCAGGCTCTGTGAGCCACGTTGGGGAGTCCAGCAGTTACCAGGGCACAGGGTCAGTGCAGTTCCCAGGGGACCAGGATCTCCGTTTTGCCAGGGCTCCCTTAGCATTACAGTCAGTGGTCGGGCAGCCATTTCTGAAGGCAGAGGGAAGCAGCAACTCTGTGGTGCACACAGAGACCAAGTTGCAAAACTATGGGGAGCTGGGGGCAGGAACTCCTGGGGCCAGCAGCTCCGGAGCAAGCCTTCACTGGGGGGCCCCAACTCAGTCTTCTGCTTACGGAAAACTCTATCGGGGATCGGCAAGAGTCCCACCAAGAGGGGGACGAGGGAGAGGAGTTCCTTACTAACCCAGAGAGTCCATTGTCCTGAAAGTTCCTTCCCTGTCCATCTTTCCATCCAGTCCTCTGAACCTTTAATGAAATCACTTGCCAGAGTGAGGTAATCATCTGCATTTGGCTACTGCAAAGCTGTATGTTGTATTCCTTGCTCACTTGCTACTTAGCAGGCGACTTACAAAATAACGATGTTGGCGCCAGTTCCCCTGGATGGGCTATAGCCAGAACATTTCCTTCAGCTTTACCTAGGAGATAGTAGAGAATATGGAGAGGGTCGTTCAACTGAAAAGTAAATGTTGTGTTAGTGTATTACCTACACTTCTTGAGCAGAAGAGAAAAGTTTCTGTTTTGAGATGGCTCAGGCTCTTCGGTTTTTAAAGTTTTGTGTTCTTTTTTTTGTGATTTCTTTGTTTTAAATTTTAATATAGATTCCCCCGCTCCTTAAACAGAATAGTGTTCACAATATTTGAGCTGCTCTTAGGCTTTTGCTAGAAAGGAAGCAGAGTGGCCTGGCTGATTTAAATAAATGTTTTCTTCCTCTCCACCATCTCACATTTTTGTTTATAAGTGAACACTCCTCTGTCCCCATTGAGCATCTTGAATATAACTTTTTTCCAAATAAATTACTCATTCTTAAAAGTTTGCTCCATTTTGACAAAGGCTGTGCCTCTTTCCTGCACAATGAAGCAGGTTGTAGAAAGTGGCAGATAAATTTTATCCAGTGTCTATTTCTGCTCATTTTCTGCTGTACTTCGCCTTCCCTCCTTTCTTCCTTTCTCCATTCTTCTCTCTTCTTGTTTTCCCCTTCTCCTATCTTCCCTGTATTTCTT
>NW_004955451.1:14310607-14320523 GCF_000276665.1 Chinchilla lanigera
TTTTTTTTTTTTTTTAATAAAAGAAAGGAAATTCAAAATCCTACATTGTTCTCTGTAACTCTTCAATTCTAAAATGTTTTGTTTTTTAAAAAACCATGTTCTGATGGGGAAGTTGATTTGTAAATGTGGACAGCATAGGACATTGCTACTGAAGTGTGGTTAGACATGATGCCTCCGTATGCTAGAGGGCTAATAAGGATTAGCATATTGTTTACACATACATTTTTATGTCAAAACCCCTCTCAAACAGCATTGTGATGTTGTCAAAGAGAAGAGAAACATCCTGAAAATACATGGAAATGTGATCTAGTTTAGAGTGGGTATTTTTCTGAAGCTATGTCAATACCTGATAGCCTTTTTTAAAAAAACGAACTTTAAAACAGCATACTATGAGAAAGAACAGTATTGATATGTACACATTCTAGCATGTATACCCTGCCATTTCTTTTGGGGATTTTCCTCCAGTGATCTGGTTTGGTAAAAAGATTGAAGTATGACTTTCTGACAAGGACTCTGCCTTATCCTAAATAGGAATGAAAAAGAGACAGCCTCTCAAGGTGGGGTAACTTGGGGTGCTTCTCATTCTAACTTCCATTCCTGTGAGTACCAGCATATGGCATGTTTTAAAAACATACATGTCAGAGGACTTATCAGCACAGAGTTAGACCTTAGTGAACTGTAGGTTAACCGTCTTCTACCAAAAAAAAGGCAAACATGCTATAGCATTGTGGAGAATAGTTTTCAAAACTCAAGTTTCATGTTACAATGCCAAGTTCTTATATTAAAAATAAAATTACTTATAAGAGAAAGGTGCATTAACTTAAAAAAAATCTTTGAAAAATGAAAGAACCCTCTTCAGATACTTACGTGAAGACTATTTTCCCATTACTGAAATAGGTAGAGATTGGTGTGTGTATTTCTTTATTATTCTCTGGTTTTTAATCTGGCCTTGACCTTAAGGCCAAACATTGATGAGTAAGAGAACTTCCTAGCCATTTTGGCTCTGATGGCTTTTTGTACCAGTGTGTCAAATTAGACTTACTAGGCACAATGACATGCTGTCAGTAAATTCCACTGAAGTTCGTATGAGTCTTCTCTCTGTTGACTTCTTAGTCTTCAGATATGGGCCTTTGTATTTTAGAATATTTGTATTTGAGGTATTGGGCCCCACTCCCGTTTTTCATTAAAGAAGCTGAGCCTTGGATACTTACCAAAGTATCTGTTCAGTGAAAAAGAATTGTTTTCCCATCAAATATGAATAAAATTCTCTGTATATTTTCATTGTATTTTGGTTATCAGCAGTCATCAATAACTTTTCCACCCCTCTTTTCCCTTATGTTTAATTATGCCAAATATTCTAAATTATATACTTAAGCTTCCATTCCCCCATCCCTACTAGGGAAGGGGGTGGGTAAATGTGTGAGTGTGTGTGTGTATGTATGATCCCATCTCATCCTTGCCCCCATTTTGGGGGGCTAACCCTTAAAAATAAAAAAAAAAAAAAAAAAAAATGTTTAGTAATTTTGGCTCTTTCTAAAAAGCAGAGGAAAAAGTCATTTAAATATCCCGGAATCTGTGTGGAGAAAAAACAGGTATTTGGTAATTTTTCAGCTACATTATAAATGTGATCAAAGTAAAAGGTTTGGCTGAATAGCAACTTGACTGTTCAGAAATCGCAAGCCCAGTTTAGTTATTCCATTCAAAAGTTTTGATTTTAACTATTGGACCTTGAGAGATACTAAGCCTGTTAAATACATTATTTTGAACAGATTCAAAATCTGATTCTGTTCATAAATGAGAGGCAAAACTGGTTTGACCGTGATCATTTTTGTGGTTTTGGAAGCAAATTTGCTTGACCCAGTTTCCTTAGGTTTTTCTTCAGCTGTCCATAGGAACGATGAGGACTTGAAAACGACATGAGATAGAAGTTTACAACAGGGCAGTTAGCACAGAGTCGTAAGTAGGGCTTCTCTTAGCTTATACGATAGACATCACTCAATCACCTGTGTGTGTGTGCGTGACATGCATATATAGTTACAGTGCTAGAATGGTTGCCAGCAGGTTTTGAGAGAGAGTGCTGCATCAGAAAAGTGTCAGTTGCCACCTCATTCTCCTGATTGCTAGGTTCCTGGCACTGTATTCCTTTCTCTCTCGTTTTTTTGCCCCTCACCAGGTATACCTTGTCTGTGTACAGATATTTTGTAATTATTAAATTTTTTCTTTGAGTTTATAAAAATGGAAAGTGGAGATTGGAAAATTAAATATTTCCTGTTACTATACCACTTTTGCTCCATTGCATTTACTTCTAATTTCTGTACCCTTTGAGCATATCTCATGTATGAAGGACATTTTTTCCTCCACTTTATTATCTTAAGTGTTCTCTGTAGTAGAATTGCTATAGACTTCATAAACTAACGAAAACAAAACAAAAGCTTAGGATTTACAAAAGGTGCCTGAATACTCTAGATTAAAAACTAGAGGATTTTTTTTAAATGAGAGGCATCCATAAAATACGAGTCTTTTTTTAAAAGTAGAAAACAATTACACAGATAATGGTCACAAGCCATCAAGAGTTGAGCTTAATGTACCCTGACTCCTCCTGACAGGAGAGGTAAGTGGGTTTGAGCTCAACAGTCTTTAAGGGAAGTTGGTAAGAAACTGCTTAGATCCAGAGAATAGGCCTTAAACAAGGCTCCCCATCTTCCCGCCCCAGCCTGGTTCCCTCAATGTTAAGAGAGCAGGGTCAGCGTGCAGATTTGTGTACCTAGCTCTGTTGAGGTTTCCTGATGTGTTGTCAATCCAGAAAGTGAACCAAAGTTTTTTAAAAGTTAAGATCCAGTCCCTGTTTCTAAAAAGCTTTCCCATCTCCACCTAAGGAATTGTTTACCCTTCTCTTTCATGGCTTAGAACACTGAGGATAAATACTCCCTTGTAATATGTACTATAATCCTGCTACTTCCACCATGTTGGAAGAGAGCAGATAGAATCCACTGGGAGAAAAGTATCTGGAAGTTGTTAGTAGGACAGGCGCGTTGTACAGGGTGATGGGGTGCACCCAGAACAAGGAAAACTGGGAGGAAGTTGAATTCAAAACTGCTACTGATGAAGGTTGCAAGCCTGTTTGAGTCCTCAGAAGTTTTGATGTCCTCTTGCCTATGGACTGTCATATCTTTTATACCCAGAAGGAGAATGGGAAGGTAAAGATGGTTCCAGTTCCTGGTTAGTCTCCAGAGGAAAGGAATTAGTTTTAGGTCTTTGAGTGAACTTCAACCTGCTAGAGAGTATTGTCTCTTTATAGCAGTGGCTGTCTTTTCAATTCTGGGACTAAAGGCTGAGGACCTTACAAGGGTAGGCTTTATTCTGTGTGGTAAGGCTAACACCTCACAAGAGTTACCAGTTAAAACTTGGTGCTAAACTAGAATTACTGTTGTTATCAGAAATTTTATAACCAGACTTCTTTTAGCTATTTAGTGACTTCTCTTTTCACAGTTTAGTCATTCTGAAGGCTAAGAATGGGAATGGGGAGTTCCTTAATGATGAAATACTCCACCATTCCAAGGGAGTGGGCTGCTGGGTCTTCTGGTTGTCCTCAGAGACAAGGTGAGCATTTTGAATAGTGTGATTGATTTTACTGTCCAAGTGTGTCCAAAGTGGGCTTTCCCATCTGTAGGGGCATCCTTGTAAATGCTAGATCAGCAGGAGATTACTCCAGCTAGGGTTGGTAGACTAGGGGAATGGAACCCCTGAAGGAACCGGTGGTGGTACTTTACCACTCCTCCTTGTAGAGAGCTGTTTCTCCATCACCCACCCACCCACTTTTCGTACCCTTTTTTCTCTTCTCCCCACACACTGACTAGCATGATTTAAGCCTACCATAGATGTTGACTGCTTAACCCTGCTCAGTGAGTTATTGCTGTTTCATGGTTTTAAAGGGTCTTTAAAAGTACATAATTAACACAAATGTCTGTCTGGATCCTTGACTTACGGGGTAGGAGTTCAAGGAGGGCAAAGTACTTTCTTATTGCCAAGAGCTATGAAAGATGTTTTTAATTTAAGTTATGTGGAGTACAAGAGATTCTTTTCTTTTTTTCTGGCAGTGAAAGGCAGGGATTATCTTAGTATTCCTGCTTCCCCTCTTCCACCCTTCCGTCACCTTTTCTCCCTTGTCCTGAGATGGTTGCTGTTACTGATGCCATTTCTTAGAGTTACAGATGGTGTCTGTGGGAAGGAAAGCTTGGTGAGTAAAGGGATCTGGTATCAAGTAGAAAAGACGGGCTGCCTTGATGCCCTGGTGATTAATCACTGGGTGCCAAGATGCTTTGATCACTGCATTGCTCTCACTGTCTGATCTCAAAAACTAGTAGTCCAGGGCTGCAGGAAAGAGGCTGGTGTAGGCTGAGTCTTTGCTGCCCTCTAGTTGGGCAGTTGTTAGTGAAGCTGTCCTGCTACACAGCCCTCAGCTAGAGTAGACTTAAAAAGAGATAGTCATGAAGTCAGATTCTAGGACCTAGAAATAGATGGATTTTTGTTGTCGCTTCTGGCGTAGTGATAAACTAAAGAGAATTGATAGTTCTAATGGAATAAAGGACATTTTATCCAAGCTAAACCATCCCTGAGGGAAGTAGCTGAAGAGACCTTTTAGAAGGACCACAGTATAGCAGTGAGAGCTAAGTGAGGAACAAAGCCTCGCTCTTGGAAGGTACCTGTTTTCTCTGCTGGAGCGGCCTGTCTGAGGGGCTGTCTCTGGGAGGAACCCTTCTCCCTGCTGTGTCTCAGAACTTCAGTAATGCCCAAGGGACATCCTTGGTGAGAATCATCTTGTAGACAACCACTTACCCCAGACTAACGCAGTGTTGAATGCTTTCAGGCCTGGAAAAAACAGACTGGATTCAAAGACAGAAATTTTAGGAACCAAGTCTCTAAATAATTCAGGAGCTTCTAAGTTGTACTCACAAAATGAAGCAATAGAAAAAGGAGGTAGAAATAAGGCTAAGAAGGGACAACTAGCGCACTCTTCTTAGCTGGGCTGCCAGGAAAGTTGGATATGGTATGGAAGGGAAAGTTATGGTTGGGCTAGGGAAGTTTAGGAGGTGATTGCTTTAGAGGTTCATGATTTGTTTCAGGGAACTCCTGAGAAAGTGCCTGTGGGCAGATTTCCCCTTGATCATAGCAGTAATATCTTCAAGGTTGGAGGACGGGCCTGAACCCTTGGGCTGGGGATAGTATTCCCTATTTTCTGTGGGGAGCCTAGGGAATACAAACAAAAATGTTAAGCAGCTTATATGGGATGTGTGTTTAGCACTGCTCTACACAGTTTAAGAGAGTAATCAGGAATGAGGAGATGCATGTTAAGATGACTTACCAAGTTTTAAAACTCTCCAAGTGGTTTTATGAATTCTAGGTCCTCCTGGAAACTAACATTCCCTTCCCGTTGTTTTAGCTCTTAATTGAGGGCAGCACACGTAAGGACAATCCAGCCAGAATCTCTGAGTTGCAGTCGTAGGGTGTTGGAGCTACAAAAAGACAGGGGTTTGTTTAGTTCACTGCCCTCTTTGGCCAGTGAAAAACCAAGCCCAGGAAGGTAAAGAAACCTGTGGTTTTGGAAGACAGGAGAGAAGGTAACTAAAGTCAAGTACCTACTACATGTCAGGCACTGTGCTGCTTTGCTTTTCATGTCTTTGATTCTTGGGCATCTTGAGGATAAAGGTTGGAAGGAGTGAAAGGCAAATCGCTTTTGTTATCCTGAGGTATTTATTTGTAGGCGATGAAGGGAATGATGAGCCACTTTTTCCTCTCTGACCACACGGGGCTAACATAGAGGAAGTAAGTCTCAGCCTTTGAGAGTGAGGTTAGTCCATTGACGTACCTGCCAGACAGTTGAAAGATGTAGACAACTTCTCCGTTCTAGAGACCTTCTAAAATGACAGAGACAGGTCTGCTAAGGAGCAAAATTAGTTTTGGTAGTGGGGTTGATTTTCATTATAGCAAATGAGGCCATGATCTGAGAATATAAGACTAATCTTGGAAGTAGGGAACAAAATGATGCTTTCTCTCCTAAGGCATCTTCAGAGAACATAGTGTTTATGTGATGTGAATCAAGGAGGTAAATTCCTTTGGTTGCTGTGCTTGTTTGGGGTTTTTTGCTTTTTTTATGTTTTGTAAAACTTTGGAAGTCATGGAGCTGGATTTACGATTTTGGAAAGACAGTGTCAAATCTGGGACAGGCTACAGTATGAACGGTGGCAGTGAGCTTGTGCTCCTCGTGGCTGTTGGATGTATCCCGAGATTTGTTCCGTGCCCGAGAAAATATCACTGGCAGAGTCCAGTCCAAGTGGGAAGGCATTTAAGGGAGGACTCCACTTCTGGGAAGTGGGTCTAATGAGAGGTGAGTTTCATACCTGGGTGGGAGGTGGGGAATTGGTATTTATAAGTCAGTGCATTGCAGCAGGTTACAAGATAGTACCCTAACAGAGGAGGCCAAAGCAAAGAAATAAGCAGAAAACATGGAGTTCATAAAAAACTATCATTTAAAAGTAAAGATGGAGGAACACAGAACAGAGAAGGAAGGTGAACAGCAGGAGGACACTCGTGGAAGGAAGGACTTAGGTGTTTCGTGTAGAGGGCTGTGGATTGATGGACTTAGGACAGCGCAGGAAAAGAGGCTTGAGAGAGCATTCTTGGTTGCCTTGGTGACCCAAGTGAGGAGCTGAAATTTGGCTTGGTGAGCAGTACAGGGAGCAGAGCATGAAGAGATGAGAAGGTGAGGATTTTTGTCACCATACTAAGTCCAGGAAGCAGAGAAGTTCTCTGGGATGGTATTGTTCTCGCCCAGGCGTGAGGCACCATCAGGGCCCATACTGGAGCAGGGCAAGGGCAGTCGGAAGGAAGGAATGGGGTCCACAGGAAGTGGCTCACAGCTTGGATATGAGAGGAGGCAGAAAAGCTGCCCTCCAGACAGTGATCCCAGGACACGTTTGTGCTGACAGTAGTGGTGAAAGCTTGGTGAGAGGTAGTTGCTTGCCGCTGTTTTTGCAGAGGAGGTGCTCATTAACCAATCAGTGTGATGTGCTGTGTTGAGTATTGCTGAGTCCAGGAGGGGGCCCTGCCGCTGGAGGTTGGGGGGGCAAGTACAGTGCAGGGTGGAGAACCGGGCAAGTGTGTTGTGGAGTATGCCTACAACTTCAGGAATGCTGGCCCACTCTGGATCTGGGAAATAAAAGACCAATTTTTGTCAGTTTCTTCACCCTTAGTGCTTTTGGACCAGCCTGTGGCAGCATGTGCGTGTGGATGCACAGTTCTCTGGCTTGATTCTTGGAAGGCCTTTTCCTGTCCTTCCCTGGGGGTCGTTTGTATCGGTGGTTCCTGCTCCTAGAGTCATAAAGTGGGAGCCCCCATTTATTAATTGGGTTGGGACCGGGGAGGGGGCCGGCGGGGGACTCTTAGTGTGGCAGGCGGGGGTCTTCCTGAATGAGCCCATTAGCCAGCCCCAACGGCAGCTAAAACGGGGCCGCAGCCAAGTCCTCTCCGTTTCAAAAACCCTCCATCGCCTGCAGCAGATCAGAACAAGGCCTGCGGGAGCCCTTAGCTTCTGATTGCAGCTGTGAGGAAGGACAAAACAATTTATAGGAAGCCAAGTAGCTCCTGTCTCACTGTCTCTTCCTTTCTGACTTTGGGAGGAGGAAGAGTCGGGTGTTGCATCCCTACCTACCGCGGGCTTCTACAGGCACGTATAGGCCTAAAGTAGGAGAAAAACAGGAGTGTGTGGGCAGTGACTGGACATTTATATCGATGCTGTGGATGTATTGACACGTCCTTGCTTTCTTCCCATCTACACAGTTGTGTTGGATTAGCAGCCACTACTGTGGGGCTTCCTAGGGCAGCACCAAGAGTGTGCTGTGGGGTGGGGGTGCATACCATACTCTTTCCCCGTCCCTGCCTCCAGTCTCCTATCTGGTTTAGTAAGGTTCAGGGTTAGGGAGGGCCCCCTCTCTAACTTCCCTTCCTCTTGATGGGAGGGACTTGGCATTTAATGGAAGACCTCCTGCCAACACATCTACTGGGAAGATTCTCTACAGGGGCCCAGAGAGGAGGGGAAGGCAGGCATGCCTACCTCCCTGATGGAAGGGCTCTTCCATAAATTGTCAGAGCTAGGGAAATGGTCGTGTCATCCAGCCTTTCCATTTACAGAGCGGGTCACTGAGGCATGAGGAAGGGAAGAAAGTCACCCACATTCTTACACCAATTTTCTGCAGCCAGTGAGGACTAGATCCAAGAGGACAGAATCTCACCTTCCCTCAGCATAGAGCTCCCAACTGCAAGATCAGAGACCTGGGTTTCCTAAGAAACAGAAGGAAGGGCTATGTGATTTTGAGGGGGAAAGGACAGACATTGGGGGGAGACAGTAGATTTAAAAGCCTTTAGTAGAAAAACAAATTTTGTATATTTTTAAAGAGTAATTTCTCAGCTTGCAAATGTTTATGTAATTCTTACTTAAATGGAAGAGCTCTGCTTCCTTAGGAAGCACGTGGCACCCTCAGCCCAAGATCCTGATGCCCGGAGTCACTCCAAATTTTAAGGGGCACTCAGCTACCGTCTCTGGAGGGCAGATGGCCAGACAAATCCTTAAAGGCAGTATGAGGAATTTAGTCTAAGTGTCAACTCAGGTTCCTCCGCATTACACAATACACCTAGATTGAGAAACAAAACAAAAAACAGGAAGGGAGAAAGGAAACAGCTCATCTGCTAGAAAGCTAATGTGAGTGTGTTTATCTTTGAATGAGGGACAGGGTTATAGAACTCAAAGCAAAATCAAGTATTTTCAGACTATAGGAAAGTTGGGAGGCTCACCTTTTTTTGTTTTGTTTTGAGTCCTTGGTATTCTTTGAGGAGGCAGAACGTGGTGGTGCTCACAGTGGTGGTCTGACCCTCACTTGGCTGACCCGTTGGTCCTTGGGTGTTGAGACTCATTTCCCCTCTTTGGGGCGGTAGCTGCAGTCCCTTCCACTTCGTGCTTTGTGTGAGCTTATCGGGGAGCCCCTGAGGAGCAGAGAAGGGGATGCTGAAGGGAGAAGGGTCCCATTGGGCACTTGGACATAGTGCTAGGGTCTGGGTTAGTGGGACGAATAACAAACTTCAGTACGCATCCTTTACATTTTGGCATCATAATCCAATTAGCATACGGGGACTGTGGCGTGGTCCCCAAGCAGATTCATCTGTGTCCTACTTATATCAAATCAAGTCTGATGTCTTACAGAACATTCTGTATTATTTCATAGTCAGGACCTTTGCTACAAGCCTCTTCTTCAGAGTGTTTCTTGAGGAAGCTCTGAAGGACGAATGAGCCTCAAATCCAAGCTGGTGATCTGATCTCATATTAGGTATTCTTGTAACCTTTTGTATGAACCATTAACTTTTGCTGCCCTTTATAAACCTAGGTTTCACCACTTCTGTTTCTGTTGAACTTTCTGACTTATTCTAAGTACAGGGCTGTGGTGTTGTGATTGACAGCCCAGGAGCTAGTTCCTTGGAGAACAGTTGTAACTCTTTGGCAGCATACTTGAGGTTTCCTGCAACCTAGGGAATTCGGGTTTGAGAGAATCAGATGTATGGAATGCACCTGCCAGCACTGGGCTCCTGAGTGAAAGGCCAGAGACCCTCCCTGATGTCTCGTCCCTTGTCTCCTGTCTAATGCAGCCTGTTATTTTCCATTGCAGGTGGCAACAGCAGCAGGGATGGCCCTTGAGGAATTTGGTGATGTCCCTCAGTCGCTTTGCATCCAGAGCCTGGAAAATTCAGTCTCTGTCACAGAAGTTAGAGCCAGGTAGGAGCCTAAGACCATTGGCCTGCTTTGGTTTGAGGTCTTCTCCCCTCCCCCTCCCTCCACCCCCCCCCCCTCTTCTATTTTTACTTTTCTTGT
>NW_004955451.1:14320623-14331533 GCF_000276665.1 Chinchilla lanigera
CCCCACACACACTTCTGGTCTCAGGGAAATTTCTGTTTGATTATTTGTTTTGTTTCTTTGAGACAGGATCTCACTAAATAATACAGGCTGGCCTTGAACTCACTCTGTAGCCCAAGCTGGCCTCAATTCCCCAGCAATTCTCCTGCCTCAGCCTCCTCAGTGCTGCGATTATAGATGTGCCCAGCTTCAAGGAAATTTCTCCTTTTTTTTTTTTTTTTGTTTGTTTGTTTGTTTTTAACCCCATTCTGGTTTTCTGCCTGTTGGTTAACAAGTTCCCTCTTCCAGCTAGAGTGGGTGACCCTCTTTGGCACAGAGAGTCATTTCCCTTATGTTCTTTCCTTTTGACCATCTGCGTCCAGGGTGTCCCTCCACAGTGGGAGCACTTTCAATTCTCTGCTCTAGGACAGCTGCCCCATTCTTCTGCCACCCCCTATCCCACACCAAATGCTTCCTTCCCAGAGAGCTATTTTGTGTCCCTTTCTTCAAGTCCTAGTGGGACAGTAGATCTCTCCTCACTGCCTCTGACCAGCTTCTCCACCTCCTTTCCAGGTTCAGTGAACAATTCTACCTGTCCAGACGCCGTGTGAGATGCCAGAAGTAGAGGCCTACAGCCTGTGTCCTCCATCCCCAGCGCCGAGTGGGTGCATCACCTGCCCACCACCTCCACCCTCCTTGCCTGCTGGGAAGTGTGCTGCTCCTGCCCCACCCCTGGTAGGTGCTTGTTGTCTCTGGGTATGTTTCCTCCCAGAGATAAGTCTGAACCCCTAGGTTCAAGTGACCTTCCTTCCTCAGCCTCCCGGTGTGCTAGAACTATAGGAGTGTGCCAGTAGGCCTGACTTCTCTGGGACCATTTCTGTTGTTTGGCTTCACCTAGAAGGAAAGTCTTGGGTTGGGCTGTGGCTCAGTAGCAGAGCACCTGCCTAGCGCACACAAGGTCCAGGGTTTGCATCCCAGCACCACAGCAAAGAGGAAGCCTTGGTGACTCCCAAGCCCTGATTTTCCAGCAGCCCCTCCTGGTGTCAAAGGTCCATCCTTTTCCTGTGGCACAGACATTTAAGGGGTCTGGAAAGGGACCAGTAATCAGATACTGTTCTCACAGAGGAGGGATATGGTGACAAATGGCCCTTCTCCTGGGTGCTAGAGGTCTGAAGCCCCAGATATGCACCCAGGGAGAATACCTGATTCTTTTGAGGGAAAAGGGTTTTATCTGGTACCCATTTCCCAGGACCAGGATCTTAGGCTCTGAGAGTCTGTCTGGCCTTACTCACTCCTACCAGATCCCTAGGGAGGTGTCTGAGGGTAGAGTCAGCCACTAGGACTTCCCCTCCTTTAGCCCAGGTCTCTTTGCCCGCTGGGAGCTTTGGAGAGTGGTCAGGCGTCAGAGCATCCTCCTGCTGCCTGGGCACCATGAGTGAAATCACCTTATCCCTGTGACCTTGGCAATGCCTCTCTCAGCTCCTGCAGCCCCAACGGCACAAGCAGCAGGCCGGGCCAGCCCCGCCGGCAGAAGCCAGAAGCACTGTCTCTGAGGAAGGCACTGCCTTCCCGGTAGGCAGCTGCTTTGAGTTAGAAGTGGAACAGGTGGACCATGGTGTGTAAGAGGGATCAAGCAGATGTTAGGAAGCAGGAAGTGTACCTGTAAGTAGTCAGGTAGTATGTATGCACAGGACACCTTGACGGCTCAGAGACGACCAACAATGATGACTCCACAGCCTGACCGGCAAGCTGGGTGTCAGTGGCTCCCACCAGTCCCAGTCGCACCTGCTGGGCAGCTGCAGTCCTGGTTTCTGCCACACGAGGGCACTGCTGACCAATTAAAACTCACTCCTTGTAGCCTGGGTGAAGGCGACCTTTCCCCAGAACAGGTCAGAAGGCCCCCAGAGAGCCCAGATGCGGAGCTGGGGAGCCAGCAAATGACTAGCACCACTTGTTCTTCCTGTGAGATGACCTCAACCCTGAGACACTGAGCTGTGGTGGCCTGCGGCCTCAGCGCACTCCCACCTGAGCCCAGGAAGCCCTGGCTGCAGTCCTAGAACACTTTGCACAGGTGCTGTCTCCCTTAGGGCGTGGCATGCGCCAGCTGTTCCCCTCCACTGTCCCCTTGCCTCCATGATAGTTGCTTTCTGAGCCAGAGGGTATGTGGTTTTGGGGTGGGGGGGGGTCTCTTACAAGTGTTCTGAGAAAAGTATCTCTGAGGCTGGCCGTGGTGGGGCATGCCCGTAGTTCCAGTACTTGAGAGGCTGAAGCAGGAGGATCACTGCAAATCAAGGCCCATAGTGAGTTCAAGGCCAGCCTGAACAACATAGTGAGACTCTCAGAAAACCAAAAAGAAAAGAACCTTTGTTAGTGAGAAAGCACTGGGGAAATTGAAGACAGGGAAAGTGAGTCAACCCATCAGCTCCCCAGCACAAACCCACAGAACTCAAGACAGCCTGAATGGCTGGGGTACACTCAGGACACACCAGGGCTCTGAGCCAGAGGGGCATGTGTGTGAACCGCATTGGCCATGAGCCTCATACCCACTCTCTGCCGGGTTTGGCACTGCTAGCGGTGTCACGGAACACCCATGGGAGTGAGGACCCGCCACCCACCCTCAGTCCCCATGAACCCCTTCCAGGCTGTGTAGACTCCCGGAGATGACAGAGGTCCTCCCCGCCCCGTGCCCGAGGCCCCTCCCCAGGAGGACAGCTTGATTAAACAGTCGGTGCTGCTGGAATTACTGCACAGCTGGCGCTCCCCCCAGCACCCCGAGCAGAGCAGCAGTGCAGATTAAAATCTCCAATTAGCGTTAAAGTGAAGTGAGGAGGTGCGGAGGCTGCCAAGGAGGCCAGACGGGGGCCCTGGGCCGGCACCCCCACTCCTGCCTGGATCCTGAGTGCCACCCTTAGTCCCCTTCCTTGCTAGCTGCTCTCCAGCAGTACCCAGTGCCTATCAGCCGCGCATCGCTATGCTCCAGACGGGCCTCCGCTGGGGGAGGCCTGTGAGGGGACCCTGTGAGGCTGGAGGAGCAGGAGAGCAGCCGCCGCTCGTGCAGGGGGTGGCCTGCTCATAGCCTGCCAGGCAGCCGGGCCAAGGTGACTGCACGCAACTGTGCTGCTTCTGCCCAGAGCAAGGGCAGGCAGGGCGAGGCCCTCCAAGCCCGCTTTCCTACACTGTGCTCAGGGGCATGGTGCCCACATGAATACCCACTTCTGTGCCATTCCATTCTGTCTGACCTGTCTGCCCTTACCCAAATCATGGCTCCTTCCTTTCTCACTCCCTGCATCCATCTCTTGGTTTCCTGTGGGCAAGAGCAGCCATGGCCAGGCTCGGTGTCGCTGTGCCCTGCACCTGGGTCCCCATCGCTCCTCATTATCCTCCTCCCAGTCTGGGGAAGAGCAGAGATATGGCAAGAATGGAGGTCTGAGACCCTCTGACCTCTAAACATCACACCCTTCTGAAGGCCCTGCTACCATTTACACTTCTGCCCTTCACCCACCAAGTGCAGAAGTGGGCAGCGCAGTTGGCCACACCCCCTCTGCCCTCTGCCCTTTTAAGGGAAACGGAGGTGGGTACCCAGCTGACTGAACTGACTCACACCTCCAGAAATTAGACACCAGGGCACAGTGCCACCCTCCCAGGCTGGCACATGCTACCCTGGCAGAGGTTCAAGTAGCCCCCCTGCCATCGTCCTACCCCTGTGTCTTCCTCTACTCTCCTCCTTTCTCTCCCCCTTTTTCTCAGCTAAAGCACAGCTGAGCCTTAGCAGGGTTGGGGAGTGGAGAGACCAGGCTGGGGCGGGGGGTGGAGCTCCAGCAGCACGCTTTCACCTGCCATTTAATTGGATGTATTTTTAATTAATGGGACCTTAGGGACCAACATGAGACAATCTGAGCTCTGAATAGGGACAGGGGAGGGATTGGGGAAGGGAGGAGGATTGGGCCACTGGGTGCGGTTACCGGGAACCCAGGCCCATCAATCACTGGCCACTTTGCGTGCTGGCATGGAGAACAGCGAGGTGGAGGAGGTGGGGAGGCACTGGAGAGAGGTGCCAGGATTTCCCCCAGCGGCCAGGACCTCCAAAAGGAAGGGGAGGGGGCTGTGCTGGTTGTCTCAGGTCTGGAGCCCGAAATTGCGGCCAGGATAGTAGGTAAGGTCACTTCCTGATGTTGGGTCCAGTCAGCTTAGCCCAGGGAGTGTGATACAATTGTCAGAGGAAGTTGGGGACAGAGGTCTGAGGTTCCTGAGGAGAGGACTAGAGCGAGGGACCATGGAACCAAAGACTGCAAGGCGAGGGAGGGAGATTTGAGCGCAGTTTCTAGGTTCTGCTGTGAAATAAGTGTCGCGGAGGTTACATGCAAGCGAGTGGGATGTCTCAGGGTCTGAATCACAACTTCAGTGCTGTGAGGAAGACAGCATGGGGTTCATCTTGCCCAACCCTTTATTTTACAGATGTGGAAACCAAGATCCAGAGAGGGGAATTGAGTGGGATCCTGCCCGGGAGTTGCTTTGTGTTCCTGGATTTGGAGACTTCCCGGAAGCAGGAAAAGGAAACCTAGGTAGGTGTGGAGGGAGGACAGTCAGGTGAAGAGGGTAAGTAGGATCTTAGGGTCCACGGCCTGAAGTCTCCCATCTCTGACCCCTGAGTCTTAGAAGCAGCATGGCCAAGGCCTAAAGCTCAGTCCTTAACACCAAAAAAAAAAAAAAAAAAAAATGGCCAGGGAGCAGAGTCAGGCAGGTGCAGACTCTACGGGGTGTTACTGGGAGACAGTGCCTTCACGTCGCCTGTCCAAGGGCCATCCCATACATTCCCTTGCTTCCAA
This sequence comes from Chinchilla lanigera, assembly GCF_000276665.1. Taxonomy (NCBI): domain Eukaryota; kingdom Metazoa; phylum Chordata; class Mammalia; order Rodentia; family Chinchillidae; genus Chinchilla; species Chinchilla lanigera. Next base: position 14,325,426 of record NW_004955451.1, read on the forward strand.
GGAGATGGTTTCTGCAGCCCCACTCCATGAGATGTTGTCATGGGCTCTCAGGTCTACATGGACGGAAATGGCAGCTACCCTATCTCCTTCGCCAGAAATAAATCCCCCAACAAGGACTAGATATGATGTCTTTTTGGGACTCTTATCCCAAGTTTATCTGCTGTAAGTGAAAGCACCGGAGACAGTCATGTCAAAGGTGTAGTGAGATGCGATCTGACACCTCTCGTCTGTGTCTAAGCCTAGAACAGAGACAGAATTCAAATGCAGGGCCCTGGTTCCCCAGGTGACCTGGCCTGCACCTCTGAGACCCACTCTTGTGGCTTTGATGCCTGGGCAGAAGGACAGCTGCTGCCGCCTTCCCCATTCTTCTGCTCCCTTACTGTCCACCTGCTAGGGCTCAGGAAGGAAAGGTGAGGCAACAGGGAGCTTTCCACCAGGTGGCCAAAGGTAGTCTTTCTTGGCACCCTCCTCTTTGCTCAAAATCTTTGAGACTTTGTTCTAAGCTTCCTGAGGCGAAGTTGGAGTAGAACAAGGATGGCGCAGAGCTTGGAGGCAGAAGCCGTGTCACACTTCCCAGGCCCCCACACCTCCTCCCACCCCCAGAACTGCCTTCTCCTCCTCTGTCCTCGCCTTCTCCTCTACACCAGGCCCCGGGGCGGAGCAGGATGGCCTCTCCAGTGCCAGCCGCCCACTGCCCTCCCTGAGACCCCCAGCCTGTTCACTTGCTGTCCAGTCCTCTGCCTGCTCCACGGCCTTGGGGTGTTGGGCCACTCGTGTCCCTGAGGACAGCCCAGAAAAACCCCTCCCAGGCCCGCTGCCTTCCTTCAGGGGCTCAGGGCTGCTGCTGGTGGAGAACTGTGCAGGGCTGGAAAGGAAGCTTCTGCTCTCGGACATATGAGGAAGCCTGCAAGTGGAGAAGACGGGGGACATGCTAGCCCTTTGGGCAGGGACACTCACAGTGAAAGTCACTTGGAGGGTTTATTAGTGGCAGCTTTCTCCACGCTGCCCTCTCTGCCTAGAACCCAAAGCAGTGGAGAAGAGCACGCAGCAAAGACTTGCTCTGGAGAAGCTGCCGCCCTCGCTCAGCCTCTGTCGCCCTTCTTCCCTCCCTGCTGCAGGGCTTGGGAGGGCCTAACTCCACCATTCCAGGTTCTGGGTGTTTGCCTAGGGAACAGAGCCTCCCAGCCTCAGGCCCTGCCAGCCCTGCCTCAAGCACCCAGGGTTTCTGAGCCTGCAGTCTGAGCCTGGAGCCCGCTCTGGAGTCCAGGAGAAGCCTGGAGCTGTTTGAGGAAGGAGAGTGGACGAGCTGCATGGGAGGCAGAGGTGCAGCGTCCAGAATTCCCGCCTTCCAAAGGAAAGGAACAGGTCGAGGTGCACTGACCCGGGCATAGCCTCCTTTCTACAGGACCCATCCTCCTCCCTGGCCCAGGCGTTCCTCTCCTTTGGAGAACTGTAGGAACCCAAGCCTGTCACTTTGATAGCTTGGGGGTGCTCATGCAGGTCCCTCTGTGGAGCTCCCAGTGCTGGGGAAGGAAGGAGTGGAGGAGGCAGTGAAGAGGAGGGGAGGTGGCGGTGCATGGTGCCCATCAGCACCAAGGAGAGGAAACTGCCAGAGAGGGAGCCGCAGGATATGCCTGCCCAAAACGGCCTCCGTACCCCGCCCTCTCCTGCTGCCCTCATGCCAGCGAGCTGTGTGCCCGAGTGCCAGCTCTCCTGGCTGGCACTCCTGTTCCGTGTGCAGGCAGTCGGCTCCCTGCCCCAGCACAGCACATGCTGGGATCTCTCACACTCCTTCACTCGCGCATCTCCATGTGTGTGTTGTGGATTCCAAGGGATGCAAGGGGTGGCCCTGTGGGAAGGGGGTGGGCCTTGGGCCCCTTAGGTGCCTACTTGCCGGGCTGGCAGAGCAGGGAGGGGAGGTTGCTGACAACTCAGTGGAGCCCGAGGTTCTGGTGACTCACGGCAGTGGGGGTGGTTCCTGAAAACCAGAGGCGAGGGGCCCAGCCTGCTAGTGCTCTCGTCACCCCAGTTCTCCCCATTCTGAGGTCTGTGACAGGGAAGGTACCAGCTGTGAAAAGGGCCAGGGGACCGGGGAGCTTGACCGTCTCCAGTGAGGAGCTTCCAGAGGAAAGGCTAGGAGAGCCCGGTTAGCCTCGCCCTGCTCTCTGCAGGCTGCCTGAGTGCATGTGCGGGAGCAGCCCGGTCCTCACCCTCCCCGCACCCCATGTCTTTTCCCAGGAGAGGACATAGCTACTACTCCCTGCCCTCATCTGCCTGCCTAGAACCCTGGGTAGCCAGCTGACACCAACTGCTTAGAACATACATATATACATAAAGCCCTACTGCCGCCAGACCAGAACATGGACAGATTCTCACCTCCTCTCAGTACTATTCGTGCTGTAGAAACCTGGGATGAGAGAGGAGCAGCTAGGGGCTTGGGCTGGCTGGACAGGCCATGGCAGACTGGGAATGGAGCAGAACTGCAGGTATTCAAAAGTGCAGATGTCCTCCTTGTTCCAGGCCAGGCCTTCTCCATCCTTTTTGGATCTGGAAGGATGGGACACTGCTGGAGATCACACCAGGAAAAAGAAACCAGCAAATGGATCCATAGAACCATTCATGCCCCAACCATAGTCCTGGGGACTGGGGCTGGACCTGGCCAAGGAAACAGCCAGGGCTCTTGGGCACTGGTGTATCTGCACCCGTGAAATAAAGACGCTGGTATCTGGCCCAGAGGATGGGCTAGAGGAAGGGAGTCCGTGACCGAGCCTGAGTTTCTATTTGCCCACTTATGTCCCTTCTGTTGCTAGCAGCTCCTGCAGCTAGGGTGAGGGGCCTGCTGCCCAGCTGCCCCTAATGATCCAGAGATGGTTTTGGTTGGAAAAAGAGACCGTGCACACTTAATCCAGGCTAGCGGGGTCAACCGTATGTACCCCCTTTCTCCCTGGCAGCACAAGAAGCCTAGGGAGCCCAGGACAAAGCTCAGTCCTGGGATGGGATATGTAGTTCAGCGGCATAAGCGCCTGCCTGGCAAGCGCAAGGTCGTGAGTTTGATTCCCAGTACCAAAAAAAAAAAAAAACACAAAACAGCTCAGTCCTGACTAACCCAACACATCCCTAGGTTCTGGGTATAAAAGGGGCACTGCGAAGGGGCGCTGAGTGTACCAGGTGGGGTGTAGGCAGGTGTGGGGAGTTGAGCACTAGGACAGGTAAGAGTTGCTCTTCCTGCCACATGCTCCTGATCCTTCTCCTCAGCCCCGGCTCTCTTCCCCTTTTCTTTCACATCTCACTAGCAAACTCTTCTGGCCACCTCTGCTCCTCGCTACCTCGTCCCCTCTAGACTGAGAGGACACAGTAAGTGCTGCTCTGTTCTCTGCACTTTTCTCTCACACTTTCTTCAGCTCTTCCCAGCGCCCTGCTGAAAGCTATCTGCTTCTGAGTCCTTTCCATCCGAGAATGCCATCAGGATCTGAACCCTGGCTCCCAGAGTCTGCTGCTTCCCCGATCCTGCGGATGTCCGTGGGCTGGGAAAGACTCATCTATCTTCACCCTGGCCCTCATGTATGCCCAGGCCGACACTGGTGTGTGCACTGGCATCAAGGGCCCTGCCTTGGAGTAGAGGGCAGCCCTAGGTGTGCGCTGGGGCCCCAGCGCTGAATGCGTGTGTGCCTGTGCATTGGGCACACTGGTTTATTAGTGTTATTTCAGCATTGTGATGCAGAGAGAGTAAGTGTAACAGCTGCTCCTTGCTTGCAGTGTTTATTGTTACCTAGAGACAACCTCTTGGCTTTTTCCCAGATCCCCCTCCCCCCAGCCCAACCCCCTCCCTGCCGACAATCCTGCTCTCCCTACACTGATGGGAAATTTATAGCTTGCCCATACTATGCCTTTAACCCTCTCCTGTCCATCGGGCAGATGGGCCAGGGAAGCCAGGATGAGCAGTGGGAATGCTTGGGCCCCAGCAGGATTAAACAATGTGTGGGAGAGGGAGGAAGGAATGACACGTCCCCTCCGTTCTGTGTGTCCAGGCTCAGGCCCTGGTTGCCCTTCTGGTCCTCACAAGAAGAGAGGCAAGAGCTCTGGATCTGACCTCGAGATCCTGGAAGAGTTCATTTGACCCAGCCTTGGGATTCGACATCCTCCCGACAAGACCCTTCTCTTCCCTGGGCATCTCTGAGCCCCCAGCTGTGTTAGCTGAACCAAAGCAAATGCAGCCAGGTAGTACTGGAAGGGAAGTGGAAGACCAAGTGGCAGAACCCTTAACCCCTCCTTACTGTCTGAGAGACATGTAAGAGAGATGTCATACCAAGAGGCTCAGGCTTGGGACACTGGCTAGACCTCCATAGCTGGGCAGATCCAAAGCCCAAATCCAAAGCCCACCTTAACCCAAGTGTGAGGTAGTGTGAAGTCTCAAGAGATTCCCAGGTTCATCTTCACACTAGCCTTGCTCCATTTCTCCTGTGTGTCTTTTGCTTTGGTCCGGCGGGGCGAAGGCTGAAAAGACTAAAGCATCCTTGTCGTGGCCTCCACAGAGCTGGGAAATAGAAGGCCCTGGAACTGTGCATGGAGGGATCATGAGGAGCCAGGTCATCTTCTCCCATCCTCACTGGAAGCACAAAAGAGGAGGGGTTGGGTGGAGCAGGCAAGATGGAGGTGAAACACATGGGAAAACTTCCTTGTGGGATGAAAGACTTCAGCAGAATGCTGTCTTTGGCCTTTGAGGAGTTGGAGTCTGTGCCTACATGTACATGAATGCTGGAGGAACATGCTTCCTTCTGCAGGCTGCTCCAGACACCAGCCTCAGCAGTCTCCACCCAGCGCACCTCCTCACGCCGACCAAATATAATACTTACGGTGCTTAGATCACAAATTAATACGGCAGAGAGCCAGGTCCCAGTGCCAGCTCTGCCACTCGCCAGCTACCTTGGTAAGTTACTTGGCCCCTTTGAGCCTGAGTTTCCTTATCGGTGATGTGCAGCTGAACAACTCCCCTTGGGTGGTTGTGAGAATCTGTGAACTCATGTGTAAAGCACCCAGGACAATGCCTGACACTCAGTGGGTGCTTGGACAGCAGAGCACTGTCACTGCACGGAGCCAGCAGGGTCAGCGTGGTTCCACACGCTCTGTGACGCCCCGTACGTGCTGGGGAGGACGTCCGTGTTTTCTTGATGACGTGGACTAGAGTGGCAGTGCCTGCAAAGGACCCAGATTCTCCAAGGAATCAGTTCCCCTATCCCCATGCCTCAGCCAGGGAAGAAGCTACTGTTCCATGCCACCTCTTAGGCACTGTTGTGCCTGGAAGTATCGCTCCATCCAGGATGAAGTGGGGGAGAAGTAGCCTTTAGGGTAGGAACAACTAGCTTTCTCCAGGCACTTCACAATTTGCCAAGCACACTGACCAATACGCAGAGCAATCCAGGAAAGAAAAGACCTCCATTTATTGGGTGTCTACTACGTACCAGCATTATACTGGGTATTTTTAAAATTTTTGTTGTTGTTACCTGTTTTGTTTGGTTTTTGTTTTTTTGAGACAGGGTCTCACTATGTAGTCTAAGTTGGCCTTGAACTCCCTGTGTCCCAGGCTAGCCTTGAACTCATGGTGATCCTCCTGGCTCAGTGGAGAGTGCTGGGATTACAGATGTGCATCACCATGTCTGGCTGTGAGTGTTTTTGTCTCTTTTTGGTACTGGGACTCAAACTCAGGACCTTGTGATTGCCAGGCAGGTGCTTATGCCATTGTGCTGTATCCCTGGCCCACTGGGTATATTTTTTTAAATATGTGCAAAGTCTGTAGAGTTTTTTATCACCTACATAAACTGATTTATAAGTCTCATCCCCTGTTTTTAATCATGTAGATTTTTTTTAGGCAGGGTCTTGCTGTGTACTTCAACCAGGCCTTGAACTTACTTTGTAGCCCAGGCTAGCCTCGAACTAACGGCAGTCCTTCTGCCTCATCCTCCTGAGTGCTGGGATTACAGGTGTGTCCCACCATGCTCAGCTCATGTAGATATTTTCACTACTATAAATAATATGGCAGTGAATATCAAACAGATAAAACTTTTTTCCTGTATATATGTGTGTGTGTGTGTGTGTGTGTGTGTGTGTGTG
>NW_004955451.1:14331703-14351003 GCF_000276665.1 Chinchilla lanigera
TTTTCTCCGGTACCGGGAACCGAACTCACGACCTTGCGCTTGCCAGGCAGGCGCTTTTGCCGCTGAGCTAAATCCCCAGCCCCTATTTTTGAGACAAGGTCTTGCTAAGTTGCCAAGGTTGTCCACAAACATTGGATATTCCTGCCTCGGCCTCTTGAATAGCTGAGACTATAAGTATGCACCCTGCTTGGCTTCACACATTGTTAATAATAAATTCCAAGAAGTGGAATTGCTGGGTCAACAGATACAAATAACTACCCCCCATGGTTATGATCATTTTATTGATGTAGCCTAATGAGAATAATATTTATTAATCTCCCTCTCTGGAATTCTGCAATGAGAACACACACACAGGCAGCTCCATCTCCTCTATACCCAGCAGAGACATTAATAATTTATCATAGCTTTTTTTTTTTTTTTTTGGTGCTGGGAATTGAACTCACGACCTTGCGTTTGCCAGGCAGGTGCTGTGCCGCTGAGCTACATCCCTGGCCCTATCAGTTTTTTTTCTTAAATGAGACAATTATAGATACACATGCAATCATTAAGAAATAATACAGAGATCCCTTGTACACCTTGCCCACTTTCACTGAAGGGTAACGTTTTGCACAAATGTTATAGTATCACAGCCCGAATATTGACATTGCTACAATCCACTGGCCTTGTAAATACTTTTCTTGTTCTTGCATGTGCGTGTGTGCATGTGCAGTGTTAAGTCCTAAACTGTTTTATTACCTGTGTAGGTTTGTTTATCCACCACTACAGTCCCAGCTCTACAAAGATGCATTGTGTTTTATTTTTATAATCACACCTTACTCGCTCAGCATTTTGCACAGCTACTCTGTCCTGCTGTCCTAAATTTTGTAGCTTCAAGAAGTGGAACATACAGCACATAACCTGTTAGGACTGGCTCCTTCCACACACAGTTCCCTAGAGACCATCCAAGTTTTCTTGTGTATCAACAGTGCGTTGCTTTCGTTTATCTCCTAGTACATATACCACCGTTTCTTTAACCACTCACCTGTTGAAGGACATCTGGGCTGATTCCAGCTTTTGGCTATTACAAATAAAGTTGTTATGAACAGTTATGTATGAGTCTTTGTAGGAACATTTTTAACATTACCAAATTGTCTATCAGCAAAGTTCTCTTATTTTTGTACTCTAGTACTAGCAGCGAATGAAATTGCCCCTTATACTTAGTTCGCTGAATGTTTTATAGTCACAATTATTAACCCCCTGTTACGGTTTCTCACAGATCCCCCAAAGCCTCATGTGCTCACAGGCAGACTTGAAGGGGCACTGGATGGTAGCGGTGTCATGGCTGACTAGCTCGTAGGAGGAGGTCCTGTGGGAATAGGTGGTCATTGGGGCGGGACCAGAGGGGTCTGGCTCCCTCCCTGGATGCTCCCTCCCCTCTGTGCCATGACCTGAGCAGTCTTCCTCCTCCCAGGCCCCTCTGCCTCGCGTTTCTATGTTTGAGTCCACCGAATGGGCTGGAAGTTCTAAAACGGAAGCCAAAATAAGCCTCTTTTCCCTTTCAGTTGCGGGTGTCAGATACTGTGCATCAGCCACGAAGAAAGTGACTAAACACCTCCTTGCCAGGTGCTCCTCCTCTCTCCATTTTGTAGATGAGGAAAACTGAGGCGAAGAGTGAGTCATTTCCTCGATCACACAGTGTTAAAGGGCACAGAGAGCTTAGCTGTCAGGATGAGGCGCTTCCTGCCCCTCCAGGCTGGCAGGCAGGAGGCTCTGGGCAGTGTGGGACAGGGCAGGTGGAGATGCCTCTCCTCACACCCTCAGGCTCAAGCTCAGTGGAAGCAAGTGCCAGCCCAGTGCCTGGCCTTCACCGCACTCCTGCGCTTTCCCTAACCTGGCTGGGCAGTGAGGTCTCAGGAAGCTGGAGAAGCCAGTTGGTGCCGTCCCTCAGTGTCTGGGCCCTGGGGAAGCTGATGGGGAGACCTAAAGTGCCCAGTTGTGACAGATGGCAGAGATGCCAATGTACAGAAGAGGTTTGGCCTCTCCTGGCAGCTGTGTTGGCCACCTCCCACTTCCTGCTGGAGGTGGCCCTTTAATTTTTTTTTTCTTTAGTACTGAGGATTCAAGCAGGGCCTTTACACTGAGCTACATCCCCAGCCCTTCTCTTATTTTTTATTTTGAGGTACGACCTCACTAAATCACTAAGTTGACCAAGCTGGGCTCAAACTTCAGATCCTCCTGCCTCAGTCTCCCAGACCACTGGGATTCCAGGAATGCACCACCACACCCAAGTGAGATTACTCCTGCTCCCTTGGCCTGTTCTAGTGGCTGTCTGCCCGAGCAGTTTTCCTCATTTACGTACAGCTTCAGAACCAGGCTGAGGTTGCCTATGACTCTATCCTTTGGCCCATCAGTGACAGCCTAGCTCCCAACAGCACCCCATCCCTACCCAGTAATTCCAGCCACGGGAGAGAATAAGCACTGAGACTGGGTGGGGACGATGGAGATCACCCTGGATCAGTGGAGTGCGGAGAACTGTCCACTCTGAGCCTTTGTCTTGGCTGGAAGTTCTCTGACAAAGGGAGACCACTCTGCTGGTTCTTCCCTTCTTCCCACGTGAGTTTCCCTGACTCCCGGAAGTCCTGGGAGTGGCTGGGAAGACAGTCCCTTCCCTCTGAGGCAGGGCAGCTCCTGACCAGGAGGCCTCAGGACCCCCCGGCTGCCCTTCTAGTCCAGGTCCTCCCCTCTCCTGAACCATCCCTTCCCCTTCCTTTTTCTTCCTCTCTCTCAGCAAGTTTTTTATGTGATTACAGGCACTGCATGGTAATTAGTGCTAAACTCATTTGCACAACTACAGTTAATTGGCTACAACAATTAATTAATGTGTTGGAAATTTGGCACTGGAAAAAAAAAGTTTGTCATCAAAAAAAAAGGGCAAAAAATTGTAGAATGAGGTACCCATAAAAATTGAGGGCAGGCTTCAAAAGCCCAGCTGGGCCTCCAACTTGCGGCCAGCGTTAGATGCCTCCCCTCTCAACTTCAGCACATTTTTCAGTTTCTTTTTCTTTCTCTCCCATCTTTTCTCTTTCTCTTTTTTCTTTCTTTTTTTTTTTTTTTTTACAACTTAAGCAAACTCATTTCCCTGATAAAATATAGCATGACTAATGGCTAGAGCATGTAAAAATCATTGGGAAAATGTCCTTGGAAGACGAATGCATTTTCAGCAGAATAATTAACTTAATTAACAAATTCACATGCATATTCATCAGGCTATTAATGTCTTCTCGGCTCAGCTTGATGAACATTGCGGTAATAACCATCTCATTTACATACTGCATTCTACTGCGATCCAAAACAGACAACATACAGGCGAACACACACTCGCACGAACACACAACACTGCTTGGCTTCCAGGTTGACTGGGAGTGCGTGCGTGTGCATGTGTGTGCGCGTGTGCATGTGTGTGTGTGTGGCAGGGAGTGGGTGGGTGGGAACCCCGACTGGGTGGCGTGATCTTTAGCGGGTCATGAGTCAGGTGAGCCAGGCATGCCCACATGTGGATGTCTGCAGAACTTCATTCCCATTCTCTCTCCCTCTCTTTCCGTCTTCCCCCCTCCCGGCCTCCTTCCCTCTCTCCCTCTCTCTCCCTCTCTCCCCCTCCTTTCGTGTTTCCTTTCCTCTGTGTCATTTTCTCTCGCTCCCCCCACCCCCCCATCTCTCTAGGGAAAAACTTGGTATCCGTGCCAACTTTTCCCCTCCCCACCTCCCTCTCCCTTCTCCTTCCCCTCTCCCAACTGCTGCCAGCCGGCGTCAGCGCCGAATTGCCATCTCCTTGAGCTCTCTGTGGAGCAATCTTGGGGAGCAGTAAGGTGTGACGCGGGCTCTGCCGGCTTCGCAGCACCGCCTGCGGAAAGAGCGCGGGATGGAGGAGGAAGATTAAGAGAAATCGGCGCAGGCTCCGCTGCCATTGGTGTGTGCGAGCGGGAGGAAGGGAGCGGAGCGGGCGGGGGAGAGGAAGGGGGAACCAGCAGCTGTCGGCCTAATTCTTCTAACACTCTGCTTGTGGTCATATTAGAAAAACAGATTATGCCCCTCGGTGCCACTCACTTATACTTGACATACGTTAATGTTCTATATCTCCATTCCCGGGTCTCCACGCGGTGGACTTGGGGTCGGGAGGCTCGGGCCCCGAGTGGCCAAGGGGCACAAAGGAGCCCGTCCTCTCGCTCCCGACCTCCTCTTGCCCTTTAGAAAGCGAGCCTGGACCCAGCCTTCGCCAGATGCCACCGCTGGGCCCAGTGCTCTGCAGCCCCTTAGGAGGTAGAGGTCAGAGGACCCGGAAGCCTTTTGCCCTAAAAGTCACCTTCCCCATTTCGGGTCTCACTGTAGGGCCAATGAGAAGAACTGTGGCGCCCCCACCCTAACCCTTTTAGAAGCCCTCCACCCCAGTCAGAAGTCCGGGGGCCAGAGAAAGGAGTCTGTGATAATGGGCGCCCCGAGAGGGGGTCACAAAGAAACCTTGAGTAGAAAGAGGCCAGGATTGTTTCTGGGTTGCTATGGAAACCAGGTTTCCTCCTCCAGGCAGGAAGGGAGGAGTGTCTGAGGCTTTCCTCCTTCCACCAATCCGGAAGAATGTGCGGGTGGGCGGAGCTTGCTAAGGCCTAGGGAAGGGGCTGGGCTTGGGGAACAATCCAGCCCCGCCCGCCCCCTAGTCCAGAGTCCTTTGACACCCACCCTCCCCGCCTCTCACCCCAACATTCAGTCAAAGGAAGCTTTTTCCTCTGGTGCCTCGTCCTCTGTGGAGACCTGTTGCTTAGCAACCGCTAGTGCCGTCTTCCTAATAATTCGCAGGGACTGAGATATAATATCTGTCTCTATATTCAGTTCCCCTCCCCTGTCTATTTATATTTAATAACTTAAGCCCTGTCTTGGGTTCCCTCGGCACCTGCTGTAGAGGGCTCGTAAGGGGATTAAGCTCCAGCCTGAAGGAAGGGCGTGACACCTGGGGGAGGACTTCTCTACAGGAAGTGTGGGAGAGGGATAGAGTGGATAGGGGTCAGGGGAGCTGGGGAGTCATACTCTCTTAATCACAGGTAGAGAGGTGAAAGTGCTCAGATCGCGGAAGCATCCGCAGGGATTCCCAGGGTCAGCTCCAGGACTTGCAGCAGAGCCTGATGTTGCTTGCCACACACCTCCCTGTCCAAGCTTCGGGACCGCTTTTCCGTCCAGGGCCCTCAGCCCCCGGGAGACCCCCCAGCGATTTCAGTTTCCTATGTCTGGATGTTGGTATCCAGGAGGGGGCGCTGTGCTGAAGTAGGACCCCAGAGTCTTGCGGTCCTCTGGGTGTCTCCCAAAGTCTTGTGGTCACTAGGAAGGAATTCTGAACTCTCCTCCAAAAGGTCCCCAACTGATCTGACAGCCTGGCGCTGAGCGGAGTCAGAGCGCTGCGTTTGGGCGCCCTCTCCGTACCCTCCTGTGTTGTGTGTTGTTACCTGCTTACCCTTTTAAACCCCTTCTTGCCCTGAAGTTTACTTTGCTGGACCGTTGCAGGTGCTATTAAAGTAATACGTGAGTGAAAACGCTGAAAAGTCAAGTTGCACTCTCAGGTGGATGGCTGGGGCGAGGAAGGTGTCCTGCATCCAGCCTGACCCTGGGCTTAGGCTCCTGCAGCTCTGCCTGTGCCCACCCTCTTGCCCTGTTGGCAGTAGAGCTGTGAGTCTTCGCCCCTGGCCGTGGGGGCGGGGCTGGGAGTTATAAATCCAAACCAAACACGGCGCTGTCTCAGGACAGCCATATGGTGGTGTCCCCATCATCCTCCTCACCTCCAGGCCCAACCTCAGACCTTGGTCGCCAGCGGCCAAGACAGCAGTCAGGCTGATACCACCCTCCCTGACCTGCTGCTTCCCTGGCCAGTACCCTCACCACCGTGCTAGCTCACAGACACACAGTTTCACCCACTGTACCCCCCTTCTCCGAACCTCTTCCAACCCGAGCCTTCTGTGGGAGACAGATGGGGTGTCTGTGATGGAAAAGGCTCTGGGCTCTACGCCGCCTTGGGTGGGCAGTCCCCTCCCCAGCTCCCCACCGCTCCCTCTCCCCCCCTAAGACACTCAGATCCACCCCGAGCACCCCTGGGAGCTGCTGAGGAGGCCAGCTCTTCGCGGCTCAGCCTCTGCCTCTTTCTGGAAGGCTGGTGCGAGGAGGAAGTAGTTAGGGGCTGGGAAGGTCCTGTGAGGGGCAGATGTGGGGAGGAGAGAGAGGCCTTGGCATTTCCTTGAAGACTGATGGCTGAGGCTTGGGGCCCTGAGTGGACAGAGGGGATCAAGCCTGTGCAGCTCCTTTGCTGTAGAAATCTGGGGTCCCCAGAGGGAGTTCGGCACAGGGAGGGGAGAGGGAGCTAGCATTACTTAGAGCGGGGCACAGCACAGGGCCACGCCTTTCCATCCCTGACTGCCAACCAGCAAGCCAGGAGTCGCAGCGAGAGGCTTCTCAGTTGGGCCTCCCCCTCCTCTGCTTCTGTGCTGGTGCCGCCAGTTCTCCTACCCTCAGGCTGCTCTTGCTTGTCTCTCTGCAAGTGCCTCCTCTGCTGCTTAGGCTAGATGAAGTCCCCCGTCCTGCATGCACAGGGCACTGTTGTCCTCCCCACTTAGTGCCGTGATGTCCCCTTGCTGTGCAGTCATTTGAATGATAGCTCCAGTGTGCGCAGATGGAAAGTTCCACCAGGGCAGTGACCACATCTGTGCCCACCACAGCACCTCCCGTAAAGCAGTGTTTGGGTAAAGGTTTGTTGAATGAATGAACGACAAAGGACATCTCTGGGCTAAACTCAGATTCTGAGCCACTCTGCAACCCAGTGTGAAACAGAGTACCCAGGCCATCTCACTGTCCCCAGAGGAAACCATCAAGGCAAGAGCAGCCCTTGTTCAGGGACCCAGGGCCTACTCTGGAGAACCACGCCCTGCCTGCCTGCTCGCCAGCTTCCGCAGAGACTGAGAGGATGCAGCGTCCCCAGAGCCTCTCCCCTTGCACAAGCCTGAAACCACTCACAGGAGGTGGAAAGGAGGGGAGTTCCATCAGAGAAGGGTGCTCTGAAGAAAATCCCTCTTTTCTGCCTCAGCCAAAACTGCAGAGACCATCTGCTACCACCCCTCTGTCTGCTTCTGTCCTCTGTCCCTGGGCTTCGGGAAGGAGCTGGTTAAACCCAGCAGGAGGGGCAGTTTACTCGGAGCAGGACCGGCTGCTTGTTCCCTGAAATGCCCGGGAAGCTGAGCACTGAGCAGCGCCAGGTGACCAGAGCGGAGAACACAGGGTCCAGGGATGGCAGGTCCTGTACCCGCTGGGAAGCAGGGTACACAAGGTGGCCTCTAGGAGGTGTCCAGCCTCCGGCCCAGGGCTTTGGCTGACTTCTTTGCTGCCCTTGCTGTCTGACCTCAAACAGGTCTGAAGGAGTTAAGGTTAGGCCAGGCTGGTGACTTTGCCCTTCCTGGCTATGCCTGACCCCAAGCACGGTACAAGCACGCAGATAATTGTCAACCTGCCAACCTGGAGCATCTCTGTGACTCAGCTCAGCACCAATTCCCAGTCCTCAGGGCAGTTTCTCACCCAGTCTCCTTCCCTGGATGGTACCCCTCGCACCCCGATATCTGGGGTCATGAATCTGGAGCCATTCTAGGGAATGTTTCTCTGTCTGACCCCACCTGTTCTCTGGGCCCCTACTGAAGCAGGATGATTCAGGCTGCGGGCCAAGTCCTGTGTCCTCATCAAAGGCAACATCTGTCCCCTCCAAGAAGATAACCCTGGAGGGAGGGGGAGAAACAGGCACAAGGGAGAAACCCCGATCTTGCCGGGGCCTTCACCCCACATTCCACTGCAGGCATCGATGGGGTACGGGGCCTGCACTTGCCCAGGCCCCCATGCAGCCCTTCATGCCTCCAAGCCCCGACATCAGAGAGCCCCTCCTGGGCTTACCCAGCTACCTGGGCCGCTGCCGCTGCCAAGCGGCCTTCTTTTATTCATGCGTTGTTTTATTGCTGGCAACTGCTGCTGCTTGCCGCTGTTGGAGGCGTTCCTGCCAAATCCATCCCAACATCTTGGCCTGGCATCAGGGCGGCATGCTAATGTGGAAATTTAAAGAGCCGCTCTCGGCTTTAAATCGGAATTTTAAATGAGCAGCAGTGCTCCGAGGGGACCCAGGCAAAATCGAACAGTATCTGATTCACCCTTCTTCCTCCCACCCTCACAGCACCACCCTGACTTCCTCCCACTGCTCCCTTTGGTTTGGACTCTAGAGGGGGTGGTGGCCTAAGACCATGAAGGGGAGAGGGAGCAATCAGGACAAAGGAGCCAGTACAAACCAGGGTTATACAGACCAGTAGAGAGCTGGGGTCCATCACCCAGGACCAAGGAGGGACCCACTGCCTGCTGTCACGGGCAGGGGAGCAGGGCTGGGGATGATGAAACTGAGGACTCTTTACTTCCCATTGTACCCAGAACAGGAAGAGAGAAGGTGGAATTCCACAATGACACTCGTACACAACATAGGCCTCACACACGCTTGGCTGTGTGCACACATCAGTGCACGGGGCTGGTTGGGTGGTAGCTGAGACCCCCGTAGCACACATCCACATAAGCTCACAGACCATCCGTGCATGAGGGGAATCAGTTCCACTTGCTTCCCGTTTCTGAGCCACTGTCCTAATGCAGAATAAGTTGGTGCATTGCTAGCCTGAACTGCACCCTGGAGTTCTCCATGGACCCTAATGTCCCAGTTCCTGGCAGCCACTTTGAGTCAGCTGTGGGGATGGAGCCCCGGATCGCAGCAGGGGACATCAGGGGTTGTGCTTTGTACCTGTTCTGGCCACAGTATGATGTCCTCTCTGGTGACCACCAGCTGATGGGCTCAGATATGTCACCTGCAAGGGGTGCTGGGCACAGCCTGTGGCTCTCTGTGACCCCTTTTCCTTATTTGTCTCCAGGAGACAGGTGGCTCCTCATTATCGGAAAATATTTAGTGCCTCCTCTCCAGGAGGCAGACACCATGCTTACTTCAGCATAATATTTCACAGTCGTCTTAGTTAATGGCAGCCTCAAGAATCTGGGTGGAAGGCTCCACAGTCTCTTGCACAGTGACCTCAATCTGACCCTGGGCTGCCAGGCCAAGGGATGCTCCCAGACCTTCCCCAACATTCTTCCTCTCTCAAAGAAGTAGACAACCCTCAGGGGTTAGTGTGGCTGCCTGCCAAAGGCTTGGGGCAGGCCTGGGGCATGCAGCTGGCACCTGCCCACCAGATCCCCAAGGAGTACTGTCCTCCCCCACTCCTATGGCCCCATTCAGATGGCGCCTGGGCTACAGGGAGACAGAGCTCACTGCTCCCCATTCCCAGAGAAAACTCCCATCCTCTCCCTTTCTGCTATAATCTTACCCCAGGATCCTCCACCCAGACTCCGT
Organism: Chinchilla lanigera; assembly: GCF_000276665.1. Lineage (NCBI taxonomy): Eukaryota > Metazoa > Chordata > Mammalia > Rodentia > Chinchillidae > Chinchilla > Chinchilla lanigera. The sequence goes on from NW_004955451.1 coordinate 14,341,128, forward strand.
ACCCTGAAGACACCAGGCAACTCTCCTGGGCAGGACCAAAGCCTCAGAGCAGGGGGAGCTAGGGCAGGGGACTTGAGGGTGAGGCGTGGGCTGGAGTTCCGGGGGGAAGTTGTCAAGGTCGAGGAATGGATGAGGAAGAAGAATTCCATGTGAGTGAGGTGGTATAGGGAACAAGAAGGGCAGGGGCTGAATGACTCTGCCTCTCATCTAATTAGCAACATGCAAATAATATGCAAATAACACCCTCTTTGTTTGGAACACCACAAGGCCTGTGCTTTTTGGAAGTGGATTGCAAAGGGACCTCTAGGCCTCATCTCTGGCCCCCCTAGACATGGGACACCCAGGCTTAGGAGAGAAGACGGAGTGTGGCCATCTGGCTCTAGCTTATTCTGTGGATGAACTACTTCCTGTGGGCCTCAGTTTCCCTACGTGTGAAATGGAAGACCATCCTGGATGGAACCTAAGGCTTCTTTCCAGCACGGGCAGTCTGGGGTTCTGCGATCTGGAGCCCAGTGCCAGTGCAGGGTGGAGGGGTTGATTCTGTTCTGGGGTGGAAGCCAAGGCCCTTGGCTTTCTTGCCTCTGCCACCCTCCACACCTCCATGCACCTGCCATTCCAAGTTTGGGCAGTTTCCTGAAGGCAGCGTTTTCTCCCACCCCATGCCTTTACCCAGTTTCCTGAGACGAGAATGCCCTCCCTGTTGTAGTCCCTGGTGGCATTTCAAGCCCAGCTAGATGATCCAGAATAACTTCCCCATGTCAGGATTCTTTTTTTTTCTGGTACCAGGAATCGAACTCAGGAACTTGCACTTGCCAGGCAGGTGCTTGTGCTGCTGAGCTGTATCCCCAGCCCCTCAAGACTCTTAATCACATCTGCAAAGCCCCTTTTTGTAGATAAGGTAACATTCACAAGTCCTGGACAGAATCAGGCATGGACAGACCTTTTTTTTTTTTTTTTGGTACCAGAAATTGAACTCAGGACCTCAAGCTTGCCAGGTAGGTATTGTACTGCTGAGCTATATCCCCAGCACTTTTTTTTTTTTTTTTTTTTTTTTTTTTTTTTTGAGACAGGGTCTTGCTGTGTAGTTCAGGCTGACCTTGAAGTCACTATGTAGCCCAGGCTGGCCTTGAACTTGCATCAATCCTCCTGCCTCAGCCTCCCGAGGGCTGGGATTGCAAGTGTGTGCCATCACACCTGGCTGGATAGAGCTTTTAAGAGTATTATCAGACTACCAAAAAGCAATGACTTTGTTGTTGTTGTTGTTGTTTGTTTGTCTTCTTTGAGACAGGGTCTCCCTGTGCAGTTCAGGCTGGCCTTGAGCTCACTTTGTAGCCCAGGCTGGTCTGGAACTTGCAACGATCCTCCTGCCTCAGCCTCCTGAGTGCTGGGATTCAGAAGTGTGCCACCACAACCGGCCAACAATGATGTTTTAAATTTTACCCTAGTTGTTAAGTCTACCCTCTGGCAAACATAGCTGTACTTTTTTCTCATCTTATTTAAGTCTCACATTAACCCTGAGAGTTAGACATGAATGTTTCTATCCTACAGATGCGGAAGCCAAGGCTCAAGGGGATTGAATTCAGCACTGAAGATCACATAGCTGGGAGATGATAGAGCTGAAAACCAGATGAGCTTGGCTCTAAAACCTGTGAGCTTTTCTCTTCACCAACAGCCTCTGAACCTGTCCCAGCCCCTGGCACCGATTTCTTGCCCAAGTGGACATCAGCAATCGAGGGGTAGGTGCACAGAGTCGAGAGGACGAGGCCCAGCCTCCAGTGATTGTGACTCAAGCTTTCTTGTGCCAAAGCCCCCTTATTACCCCTCTCTAACCCCCTCCAGCTCTGACCCTTCTTTCAAAAGCCTGGAATCCCCCTTAGTTTTCAGCCCCTGCCAACTACTGATGCCTGGAAGGGTGGCACGGTGCCTAGACTTCAGGCAGGAACTAGCAGATAACCGAAGCGGAGGGACATCTGGAAGTCACCTCTCCAAGCCCTCTGCCCACACCCAGGCCGGCCCAGGAGGGCAGATCAGACAGGGTCAGGTCAGTGCGTGGCAGAGGGCGAGGTGGCCACCTCCTCCTCCCGGTCCCTTTCTCCAGCCTCATTTCTTACATCATATTGGGAAGTCCCCACTCAGCTCTAACCCTTCCAGGTAAGCACAACCGCAACTGGTCAGTGGCCCAGGCCCTGGAGTCTGCAAAAAGTAAAATGAGGTTTTTGGCTAAGTCTTTTCACCTCTCTGGCCCCCTCATTCTTCATGTGTAAGGCGGGACGGGTAAAGGTGATAATGAGAACGCCCGTCTCGCGGGGCTGCTGGCGGGAAGGGCGACAGAGCAGAGCCCGGGGAGAAAGCGTCCAAGCCACGACTTGGAGTGGCAGGTGCTGCAGGAATATTCTGTAACAGCCCTTCAGCCCTCCAGCCAAATCCCCTCCGTCCTGGGTAGCACCGGCTCCTGCTCACCTCCGCCAGTCTGGTCTGCCTTGCGCGCTAGACTGTGAACTCTTCTTGGCAGGATCTTGTTCATTTTTAATCACCGCGCGTTCCCCTCCCCAGCGTCTAGCCCGCGCTTGGGCATGCAGGCCCAATATGCCCTCAATAAATAAGCGAGCGAGGGTGGGAGTCAGACCCCCTAGTCCTGACTGCCGGCCTGAGCCCTCCTCCGTAGGACCCTTTCCCCCTTGGGAACCGGCGGCGGTGACGGTGGCAGGGAAAAGAGGCGCTGCGGCTTTAAGATTTCTCCTGGGCGTCCGGTTGCCAAGGCGCGGTTGCCAGGGGCTGCGTAGGGCGGTGTCCAGGCCTAGCACGCGGTTCCGCGCTTCCGCCGCCGTCGCCGCCGCCGCCACCGCCCGGCCGCGGGCTCGGCTGCTCCGAACCGTCTGGCGGACTTGGCACCGGCCCCCACTCCTGGTGCCCCCGCGGTGCGTGGCAGGCTGCGGCTTCATTATCCTGATTGATTCCTCCTGCTCCCCGACACCGTGGGGGCCCCGGCCGAGGAGGGGGGCGGAGGCAGCATCTGCGGGCCCCTTCCCGGCTCGCCGCCCGCAGCCCGGCTCGCAGCGGTCCTGGCGGCCCTTGCCCCTGCCCAGGAGGATGCGCAGGGCTGGGGTGCAGAAGGAGCGCGGGGACAGACTGAGAACTTGGCGGAGAGCGAGCCTGGCAGAACGGAAAAGGTGACATCTCTGAGGAACAGCGGTCAGGCCGAGGCAGGGTGACACGTGCCGCGTCCCAGCCTCCCTTAGGCATCTTCAGTACAGCTCCCAAGGGGAGGCAGGGGTGAGCTGCAAGGATCCGAGCTCACAGGGAGGCTGGAGACTTGGCTGAGCCGCAGGCCGGGCCCCCAGCTCTAGCAGGGTCCCCACCCCCAAAGCAGTGGCACTGTCTGTGACCTGAAGAAGTCGCTTTACCTTTCCCAGCCTTGATTTATTCATCTGCACAATGGGTTTGAGGCCTCTGATTTGTCAATGGCTCCATGGAATAACAGGTCACATGTGGTCGTCAGGACCCTACCTAAGTTCCCTGGCCAGAGTAGAAAGCCAGCTGAGGGCTGCCCGCACCCCTGTGCTGTCCTGGGGGCTCTCTGGCGGGAGGTGAGTCTCCCTTGTATGTTTAGATCCCCAGCCCAAGCTGCCCCCTGTCAAGGTACAGGGGCGGAACTGCTGTGGTCCCCCGCACAGCATGGCGTGGACTTAGTGTCCAAATACACAGCCTGCTCCCCCGCACACCTGCCATCTCTCCATAGACCTCTGTCTGCCTGCAGACCCTGGCGGCTCCCCCAGTGCCTCAGCCTTGTCCTTCCTAGGCCAGGCCTGGGACATTTCTTCTATGGCTGTGACCCTTTTGAGCAACTCCCAAGTTTAGTCCCCCTCAGCCTTGGGAAAGAGGGCAATGGCAGAGAATTCCAGGCCGTTTCCCCCCAGACCTGTGGCAGTGTTTGTTCATGAGCATGCCTGAGGTCATTCTTGCCCTCGGTGTCCATTTCTGGGCCTGTTTCCTCTGGGGTTCATTTATTCTTCCAAGCGGTGTGGGCACGTGGTACCCCCTGGCAGATGGGAGTGGGGGGCAGGCATAGATGGGGTGCTCAGAGCTGCACTGTGACCCCGCTAACCTCCTAGAGGGTGACGGCCAGGTGCACACAGCAGCCTCTCCAGTACGGGGTGCCTGCTGCAGGGTGGCCTTCTAGCTTCTAGAACCTTCTGCGCTGTGATGCTGTCTCCCCTCCGCCAGCGTGGCACTCTTGCCCTGGACTATTCAACCAGAGTCGAATTACTTTCCTATGGAAAAGACAGATCCTGGAATGTGAGTCTGGGGCCTTCGTGCATCCCCTTTGGCCGGGATTACCTACTTTTACAATAATCGCGCATTATTTTTAGGTTCATCACAGTAGAAGCAGCCCCAGTTTGGGAGGGAAGACGCCAGGGAGGGTGTTTCCCTCTGGTAAGCGGAGGCACTCAGTGCATGGGTAGGGACCGGCCAGGCTGTGCAGGACTCCTGGCCAAGTGGCCCTGTGCATGGCTGCCTCAGTCTCCCCGCTGGCCATCCCCGCTGGCTGCCCTGTCCTCAGCCCCTCAGTGCCACTTCCTGCTAATAGGAGCCACGTGGGCCCCTCACCGTGGTGTCTCCAGGCAGAAGAGGGAGCCACAGCCGCCTAGTGGCTGCCAGGGAGGCTGGCAGGAAGAGGCATCTCCACCAGGCGTCTCCTGGGAAACAGCAAGCTCCCCAGAGAAGGGACATTTGCAAATAAAAGTCCTGCCTGCGTTGTGTGCTTCGTGTGTGCGTTGGGTGGGAGAGGAGTTAAGAATCCTCCCCAGCCCCTCATCTCCTCTCCTCAGGGAAGCCTTTCCCAGCAGCTCTCCTGCCTCCCTTTCGGCTCTGCTGGGTCTGGACAGTGGCCTTCGATTCAGGGTGTAGGTGGGGAGAGCCCTGGGTTAAGTGTCAGAGACCCCCCCTTCCCCAGGCCTAGGTTGTTCCTCTGTAAAGTGAGGGTGCCAGTTGAGATCACCCTATCACTCCCCACCCTCCAGGGGCTGCCCCAGAGGCCCTGCCTTCCTGTACTTGGGACAGAGCTCAGAGTTCCTTGCATGACCTTGACAAGTGGCTTAATTCGGCCTGGCCTTTGCCTCGAGCCTGTGCACCTGGTATTTCAAAGTCAGACCCACAAAAGAGGTCCAGAGGTTACGGAGGTCCCCAGGCCCCAGGCCCGCGGCTCCTTCTTGCTGTCTTGCACCCGGGGCCACTTGCCTGCCGTGTCTTTTCATTGGTGACCGCTTCTCGAAGGACCCTCTTCCCATAGTGTCCCAAACCACGCCGAGGGAGCACCATCACACCTCCTGGGAAACAGAGGCATGGGTGATGTCCCTGCGCCCTCCATCCTCACCTCTGCCTGCTCCCTGTGCTGTCCCTTGCTCTAGAGGGACGAACCCAACCCACGCCCAGCCCACCACGCCTCCCCAGTGAAGTGTGCCGATGGGAAGGGGACGAAATGTGTTCTGCGCGTGCGCGAACCCCGCATGGAAAATGTCATCGCGATGTACTGCAAGCATGGACTCGTATAAAACTTTTTTTGAGCCAGGCTCTCACTATGTAGCTCAGGCTGGCCTTGAACTCACTGTATAGTCCATGGTGGCCTCAAACTCATGGAGATCCTCCTGGTGGGATCTCTAGGATCCACATGCCTCCCAAGTGCTGGGATTACAGGTGTGTACCACCACACCCAGCTAAAATTCTATTAAAATGAGATACTCAAAATGGGGACAGGGGCACTTTGGAACCCCTGTGCACGGCTGCCTCAGTCTCCCCACCGGCCATCCCCGGCTGGCTGCCCTGTCCTCAGCCCCTCAGTGCCACTTCCTACTACTAAGAGCCCCGTGGGCAGAGGTCCGAGAGGCCCAAGTGAGAGCAAGTGGCCCTGTTCCGTGTAGAGTGCCCTCTCCCCTGGTCTCATCGCCTGGGGACCCTTCCTGAGGGTAGGGGATGTGAGGGAGCTCGCCACGCGGAAGCAGCCCCCACGGTCTTTGGGGCAGCCCTGTGCAGGAAGGGGCTGCCCTCTGAGGAGGAAGCACTGGCAGCCAGCCCTCATCTGCCCTCTGGCAGGGACCTCGGAGTGGGAGGCGAGAGCACCGGGAGGGCGTGGTGATCTGGACTCTCCCTCGTCACCTTTATCGGTCCTGCTGCGTCCCAGGCGACAGGCTCTGTCCCGGTTTGGCCTGGACTCTGGCACGCTGTCCCCACCCCGCTCGCGAACCGCAGGGCTCGCCTTCTGTTCTGACAGGGAAGGAAACTGAGACTCGGCGTTATGTAACTTGGCCAAGGTCACACAGCTCATCAGGAGCGAGGCCAGGCTCCCAGCCCGGCCCGGCGGCCTCCGCTGGTTCTCCCTGCTGCCAGCAAGTCCTCCTCCCGGAAAAGCAAGTCTGGAGTTGGGGTTGCAGTCAGAGCTATCAGGATCCCCAGAGGCAGATCTATTGTCATCTGCCCTCCTCTTCCTCACCCATCTGCCAGACAAGTCGCAGGTGAGCCCCCCGCCATGGCCCCTGCCCCAGCCCCAGCCCCAGGGGCCAGCGCAGCCCTGCCTGGCTCCCCGCCTCTGCCTGGTGCCCCCAAGGTGGTTCTGAGGTCACCCCACACCCCAGCGCCTGCTCCCTGCGCCTCCACATCTCCGAATGTTTGGGGAAAGCAGGACAGCAGAGGAGGTCACTTGAAGGTTGGAAGGGGGCTCTGGTTATGGGCCAAGGATTGGGGGGCCTGGCTGTTTCCCTCCACCCTGAGGAGCCCTTCCCCCACGCCACCCCCTCACCCCCAGAGACAGCCCGAGCTTTGCTTAGTTAATGAAATACAAAGGAAGGAATCAAGGCTGGGGGCGGCTCCAGAGCCCTGGAAAGCGAGGGAGAGGAGAAAAGTTGGGTCTCTTCCAAAGAGTTAATGTTCCACAGTATGATCGATTAGGTGTCAGATGTAATTTCAAACCAATACAAGATGAATGGCATAATTTTCCCTCTCTCATTTTAGACAGAATTAAGAATCCATTAGCTAACACAAATTTTTGGCAAGTTTAATAGGAGCTCAAATCTACATTCGGAGGAAACGCTCCCCAAAGCCTGTTTCAGGCTTTGACTTCTGGGCCCCCCCCCCGCCTCCAGCGTCCTCGGCTCCTTCCTCGGCTCCTTCCTGTCCCCTCGGCAGCCTGCCCTGTCCCCAGCCCCGCGAGAGAAGTGGCCTGACCCCTGCACCGAGGGAGGTGGCCGCCCACCATTGTCCTCAGCGTGTGGGGGCGGGGAGGGCCGGCAGTGCTCCCACGAAGTGTCGGGGTGGGGAGGTGGCTGAGTTGGTCTGGGCTCCTGACAGACAGACCGGGAGAAAGCTGAATGGAGCGCCAGGCCCCTGGAGCCGCAGCTACTCTTCACTTTCACCCCGGAAGAGCTGTCTGTGTCCCCGACAAAGCATTACCTAGTTCACAGAGGGACACCAACCCTAGGCTCAATTTCCCTCGATGACACGCATCAGTCCATGGCTACACCTGAGATGTGGGGAGATCTGCAGTCACCTCATTGCATACTAAGGAAACTGAGGCTGGGAGGGGCTGGTTGGAATCAGCTGGGCCAAGAGGGCTGTGGCCCTAAGGCACGAACCTCTGTGCCTCAGTGTCTTCATCTGTAAAATGGGAAGGCTCCCAGCTCAGCTCATACAGATCATTTATTTTCTACAGAGAGTTTAATATTTTTTAAGATTCTGCCTTTAAAAGTAGTATAGCCGGGGCTGGGCATGGTGGCGTACACCTGTAATCCCAGCACTCGGGAGGCTGCGGCAGGAGGATCATTGTGAGTTCAAGGCCAGCCTGGGCTACAGAGGAAGACCATGTCTCAAAAAATAATAATAATTTTAAAAATTTAAAAATAAAGACAGCATTCATGACCATCCAGGTAGAGGGGCCAAGTGTTTACTGTGTGCAAGGCTGGCAGGGAGACAGAGGTGAGATGGAGCCCTGCCCTGAGAGGCCGGAGAGGCCAGGATGGCAGTCATGGCTGCTGACCCTTCGCAGACATTTCCTCGAGTCTGCTATGGGAGCTGAGTCTTTGCCCGTGGTAAGCTCCAGTGCAGCTCCCAACAGCCTGGGCAGAAGTTGCTGTCATCACACCCATTTTGCAGACCAGGAGAGGAAGCCCAGATGGGCGCGGATGGAGGATGGTGGCGCGAAGGAGGTTTGTGTGAGGTCCTGACTGATGAGTAGGAGTTTGCCAGGTGGGCAGGAGCAGCCCAGCAGCACGGACAGCATGACCAAGGTCACGGGAAGAGGTCTCAGCGAGGGCCGGCGAGTCACTGCTGGCGAGTGCCAGCTGCACCTGTGCAGCAGGTTGGAGGGGAGCTGAGAAGTCCTTCCTGTCCTTCCTGTCGCCTGATTCCTGCGTGCACTGTGTGCTGTGCAGGCTACGGCTTTGCCCACTGTGTGATTCTGGGCGCGGGGCTGGGATGTGGTTCGGTGGGAGAATGTGGCCCGGCATAAGCCAGGCCCCAGGTGCGATCCCCGCCGCCGCAGATAACAACAGGTACAGCCAGCCTCTCCCTGAGCCAGCAGCTCTTGTTTGGTTCCTTCTTCTTCATGGCAGTAACTGTGGGAAGCAGGCACTGTTGCCCCATTTTTCAGATGAGTCACCTGAGGCTCCAACATGGTCAGGAGATAGAGACACAGCCAAATTGCAAGCCCAGATCTGATACTGGAGCTCGCTGTGTCCTGGTGGGCATCAGGGAACTCAGGGGGACTTTCTGGCAGCCTACTGAGTTGTTTTTTTTTTTTTTTTTTTTTAATTTTTTTGTCTTTTTTGAGACAGGGTCTCCCTACGCAGTTCAGGCTGGCCTTGAGCTCACTTTGTAGCCCAGGCTGGTCTTTAACTCACAGTGATCCTCCTGCCTCAGCCTCCCGAGTGCTGGGATTACAGACCTGTGCACCACGCCCAGTTCTACTGACCAGAGGTGGGGAGGCAGTAGGAAGCCTCAGCTCTGGTCCAGATGAAAGTTGCTGAGTGCCCTAGCATACACCTGTGATCTCACCACTCAGGAGGCTGAGGCAGGAGGATTACCAAGAGTCTGAGGGCTACATTAGTGACTTCATGGCCAGCCTGCGCTACAGAGTGAGACATAGTCTCAAAAAATAAACAAAGGTTGTCCTGGGCTATATATGGACCCATCCCTCTGCTTTAACCCAGCAAAAGGGCCCCGAGGGAGCGGGGAAGGACCAGCAGTGAGCAGCTGCTGCTGGCTGTGCAGGGAGAAGGACAGAAAGATGCTGAGGGGGCGCATTAGGTCCTCTTAGTCCTCTAGAGAAGACCCTCGATCTTTTACTTGGCTCCTTCACTTTAGGCAGCCCTTCCTGCTGCCTTACTCTCACCCCTCTGGCTGGAGTCACAGCCACCCCATCACTGGCTTTGGGAAAGCTTCTGTACGGGGTGGTGGTACACTGGGGAGGCTGAGACAGGAGGAGCACCAAGGGGCCTTCCCCGGGCAGGTAGTGAGACCCTGTCTTGGAATTATAAATGGGTGCAGTGCAAAACTGGGCATCTGAAATGAATAAATACTTCTCAGATGGAGAAAGAGAAATGGCAAAGATATGAAAAAAGTTCAAAAAAAAAAAAAGAAAAAAGTTCAACATCACTCCTCATTCAAGAGATGCAAATTAAAACAACACTGAGATTCCATCTCATCCGGGAAAGAATGGCTGTCATCGAGAAATCAACCAAAGAAAAAAAAAGAAAGAAATCAATCAATAACAAGTGCTGGAGGGGCTGTGGGGAAAAAGGAACCCTACTCCACTGCTGGTGGGAGTGTAGACTGGTGCAACCCCTGAGGAAATCAGTGTGGACATTCCTCAAAAAACTAGGACTAGCG
>NW_004955451.1:14351178-14353093 GCF_000276665.1 Chinchilla lanigera
AGTGATATATGCAACTTATGATTATAGTGGCACAGTTTGTAATAGCTAAATCTTGGAAGCAGCCCAAATGCCCATCAACTGAAGAATGGCTAAAGAAGTGTGGGTTTTTTTTTTAATATAATGGAGTACTACTCAGCCATAAAGAAGATAAGCCCAAGACATTTCTGGCTAAAAAGATGCACCTTGAGTCCATACTCTTAAGTGAAATGAATCAAACACAGGAGTAAAGTCACATTGTTTCTCTGGTGTGAAAAACCAAAAGTATAAATAAGGACCAAAATGTATAACACATGTTGTGAAATAGAAGAAAATGCTCAAATGGGGAGGGAGCTAGGCAGAGGGGAGGAGAAAAGGAAGGAAGGAACACGAAAAAATGAGCAAGGAATTATAAACGGATGGGTGGATGGGTGGGAGGAGTAAAGAAGTGAGGCTGTAGCTCAGTGCAAAGGCTCTGAGTTCAGTCCCCAGTCCCCAGCGAGAAGGTGGAGGAAGGGCTCCTTCCTACCCCACATGGGCGGCCCCCAGGGCCCAGGGCTGTCTCTGCCCATGGCTCTGGTCGCCCGAGGGGAGGGAAGCAAGGGCACAGGGAGGGATAGAGACGTCTACTGCCTGCACAGCCAAGCCAGGCTTCTCTGCGTGAAAGAGGGAAAGAGCTCTGGATTTGGGGTGGGTTCCACAGCATCATGGGGGTCAGCCCAAGGTCACCCCGCTGAGCGAGAGGACTTGGCGAGGAAGCTACCTACAGAAAAGGGCCTGGAGGGAAAGAACTTCTGGCTTGGCGGGCATGGCCGCACACGCCTGTCATCCCAGCACTCAGGAAGAGGAGGCGGGCTGATCCCCGTGCGTTCAAGATCAGCCTGGGCTACAGAGCAAGACCGGCTCAATAAATAAATAAATAACTTCTGCCTTGGAAGCAGGTGGACTCCCGAGAGAGCCCAAGCCTCCGCCGCCCACCACAGAGGCAGTCCAGGCAGGGTGCAGCCAGGGTCCCGCATGTTGTGAGATCCAGCCCTACGCGGGCCCGGAACGGGCTATGCCTTGGCCCCCAAGTCTCTCACTCTGTTCTAGTGTGGGAGACCGACCGATGAGACCCACCAATAATTAGGTTTGAGTTTGAAGAGTGTGGGTGCTGTGGAGAGTCCACAGAAGAGTGGTCTAGATGAGAGGGGAGAGGTTGCCATTTGCTTCCCCAGTACTGTGGGTTGAAGGCCTTGTGTTTGCTGTTCAGCTACATCCTTAGCTACTTTATTTATTTATTTAGGTGCTGGGAATCAAACTCGGGACCTTATACTTGCCAGGTAGGTGCTTGTGCTGCTGAGCTAGATTCCCAGCCCCTTTAGTTCCTTATTGTTATTTTTAAGATGGCTTTCAAATGCCACCCTTTTAAACAAGGATCTGTAGGCTGGGTGTGGTGGTGCACACCTCTAACCCCAGCACTCAGGAGGCTGAGGCAGGAGGATCATTGCAAGTTTGGGACCAGCCTGGGTTACAAAGTGAGCTGAAGGCCAGTCTGAATTGCATAGTGAGACCCTGTCTCAAAAAGATCAAACAAACAAAAAACAAGAATCCTCCTAATCCCCTATGTAAAATGGGTAAATATCTGCCTGGCATGGTAGAGAATATCTAAAATCCCAACTACCCAGGAGGCTGAGGCAGGGAGATCTCAAGTTCAAGGACAGCCTGTGTTACTTAGACTCTGTCTTAAAATAAAATTTTTTATTTTTTTTGTTTTTGAGACCTGGTCCCAGTATGTAGTACCTGGTCCCGGCCTTGAACTAGTAGCAGCAATCCTCCTAGAAGGCCTCAGCCTCCCAAGTGCTGAGATTACAGGTATGTGCCACCAAACCTGGCTTCTGTCTCAAAATTAAAAATACGGACAGGAGTGGTGACACAAGGCCAGCCTGAACTGCATAGT
>NW_004955451.1:14354513-14370546 GCF_000276665.1 Chinchilla lanigera
CATGCCTATAATCCCAGCACTCTGGAGCCTGAGGCAGGAGGATTGTAGCAAGTTCAAGGCCAGCCTGGGCTACAAAGTGAGCTCAAGCCCAGCCTGAACTGCATAGTGAGACCCTGTCTCAAAAAGGCAAAAAAATAAAAAGAATGATCAAAGGGCTGGGGGCTTAGAAACCCAAGTAAGGAGGACCTGGAAGCTGGAAAGAGGAAGGGGCTGCCCTGAGGGCACAGCCATCAAAGGCAGCCCTGGTCTGTCCTCTTGAACTTGGGTTCTAAGACCCTGACCTTTTTGTTTGTTGGGTTTTGGTGTTTTGCGACAGGGTTATGTAGTCCAGGCTGGCCTTGAACTCACTGTGTAGCCCAGGCTGGCCTCAAACTTGCAGTGATCCTCCTGCCTCAGCCTCCTGAGTGCTGGGATTACAGGCGTGCACCACCATCCCAGGTGACTCTGACCCTTTAATTGAATTCTTACCATCGCATTGCACAGTCTCTCTGAGCCTCAGTTTCCCCAGCCTGATGGGGATGGGCTTGATCATTAGACGGTGGCAGGGAATCTGTCTGTCCTTTTCCTCTTCCTTTCTGACCGGCCAACAGAGACCACTCAGAGCCAGAGCCCCGGGGAGAATGAAAAAGCATAGCACGCTGACCCCAGGCCCTGGGCCCAGGCATTGCTCTGACCCTGCGGTGGGGAGCCGGGGGGGACCACAGTCGAGGCAGAGGGCTGGGCCCCTCACCTCTGAGCTGGTCCTCTTCCCACAGGAGGAGCTCGAGGAAGGCTTTAATCAGCACCTGAGAGAGACGCTGGGTTAAAGCGATGATTTGAAAGGTGTATTATTCAATTACACTTAACAAAAAGATTTATAGTCAAGTAAAATATAATTAGGAGCTGCCGCAGACAGGTCTCCTGAGAGGAGGAAAGGGAGGTGAGACCGAGCCCGGGAAGACGGCGTGGAGCCCTGGCTGTGGGCCTGGCTTGCCACGCGCCACCCACCCTGTAAAGGCCTCACAAGAGACATGCATGGCCTCACAAAGAACATGAAAAATTATCGATGACTCCCCCTCTTGTCCTTTCCACCAGCGTCATTCCGCATTCTAGCCACTCCCTGAAACTCCCTGAAATGTATCGTTCCCTTCTTGTAAGTTTCCTAAAGTTTCTATAGTTTCTCGGAAGACTGCTTCACAAAGACTTCGCTTGCCAAGCGGGATGTGGTTTTTTGGCTTAAAAGCTGCTCTCACACCTGGTTTGGGGCTGACCTGATCCTACCCTGCATGGAGGCTCTCAGGCAGTCGCTGGCCAACTAATAAAGGCTCACTTTTAAATCTCATTTGGCGATTTGTGTGCTCCGGTGCTTGTCGGTCGGTACCTTGGTTCGGTTCTGAGTCCAGAACACACCCCAGCTCTTCAAGTTCATAAAGTGTTTGTCCAGCCAGCATTCAACCCGCACTCACACCAGGCTGGAGTGTAGACCAGGAACAGGACCGACCCTGTGGTCCCTCCCTTCAGAGCCTACAGGCCAGGAGGGAGGCAGAGAGAAAAACCCAAACATGGAGCGTGGAGGCGCACACCTGTCATCCCAGCACTCGGCAGGCTGAGGCAGGAGGATCGCTGCAAGTTCGAGGCCAGCCTGGACTACAAAGGGCGACCCTGTCTCAAAAACAAAAAAAAAGAAAAACTCAAACAAAACAAAATCTGCTTTGGGTGAAGGGTGTGTCGGGTTGCAGACCGAGACTTGGACTTGGAGGGTGGAAATGAGTCCACCTGCAGGGGGTCCGGTGGTCCTAGCAGACAGCCAGGCTTGGCCTGCGTGGGAAAAGAAGAGAAGGAGCCGGCATGAGAGAGCTGGGGCACAGAAGGCGACCCTGGGCGGGAGACTGGGCCACCACCACAGCCTGCTTCCAATCCGGGCCCACCCTGGGCAGAGACCACCGCCATTCACAGTGCTCTTGCCCCAGGGCCCTGGGCCATGGCAGCCAAAGAGCTTTAGGGTCCACACCGGGGGCACTGCCAAGGAGTCTTCAGCGGAGCAGAGTGACCAGGCAATGGACCCACAGGGCCAGGCCGGCGGCGACACCTGGCTCAGCAGGCGAGGGCAGGAGAACTAGGGTGTGATAAAGAGCTTTGACAGACTTTGGCCAAGATGCTGCCAGGGCTTCCGCCCAGGAGAGGGCGCCCGGTGACCCAGCCTACAGCGCCCCTGTGGGTGGGCTTCGTGTACCCCGCTCTTCCCTTCTTCCTGCTCCTCTTGGGACCGGGCTCTGCAGGTTTGGAGAAAATTGGGGATTTTTGTTTGTTTGTTTGTTTTAGTGTTAATCATTTTTATGGAGAAAAAAAATTTTTTTTGTCTTTTTGAGACAGTCTCGCTATGTAGTTCAGGCTGGCTTTGAACTCACTTTGTAGCCCAGGCTTGTCTCTAATTTGCAAGGATCCTCCTGCCTCAGCCTCGTGAGTGCTGGGATTACAGGCATGTGCCATCATGCCTGGAAAATTCTTCATTATTTTTTGTTTTTGTTTTTGTTTTGAGGCAGGGGCTTCTTGCTATGTAGCCCACGCTGGCCTCAAACTCATGGCAAGCCTCCTGCCTCAGCCTCCTGAGTGGTGGGATTACAGATGTATGCCACCACCTCTGGCTCTGGAGAGAATTCTGTCATCCCTTTAGTCGCTCAAATTCCTGAAATTCTCTCTCTCTCTCTCTCTCTCTCTCTCTTTTTGGTGCTGGGAATCGAACTCAGCACCTTGTGCTTGCCAGACAGACACTGTGCCACTGAGCTATATCACCGGCCCCTCCACTGTAATAATATAATAGCAGTGGTGATCAGTGAATGAGAGACCTTCTGAGCTAATTACTTTACTGGAATAGTCATTTCATTCATTTATTTATTTGTGTTTTTTGGTGTTTTTTTTTTTTGAGACAGGACCTCACAGTGTTTCTCAGGCTGGCCTTAAACTTATGGTGATACTCCTGCTTCAGCCTCCTGAGTAAGGTCATTTTAAAATTTCACAGAGAAATGAGCTACTGAGCCTCCCACAGCCAGTTAGGATTAGGGCTGAGCCATGTGTGGTGGCATATGCCTGTAATTGCAGCACTTGGGAGGCTGAGACAGGATTGCTGCAAGTTTGAGACCAACCTGGGCTACAAAGTAAGCTCAAAGCCAGCCTGAAATGCATAGTGAAACTCTGTCTCAAAGAGATAAAAACAAAGGAGAAAGAAGACGGGGAGGGATGCAAGAGGAGGAGGAGGAAGGGAGGAATTTGGCTGGGATGAGGAAAGCAAGGGTTATCCTCAGTACAGCAGGCTGGGGTGAGGAGCTGGATGCACTGGTGGAGGAGGTGCCATCTTGATGCTTTCTCTCCCCTCTTTCTTTCTCTCATGAAGCACAGGGCAGCGTCACCTCCCAGGCTCCCCCGGGTATAGAGTTCAGGCGCCCAGACTGCCACCTCAGCCGCTGTGCCAAGGAGAAGTGCTCGCTTCCGCCTGCGTGGGTCGGGCTCCTGCCTCTTCCCTCTCTGACCGTGGCCTAGGCGTGCGCGTGGCCTGTGCGTTTGTGCAGGAGCTGATGTGCAAAGCGCAGGTGATTTGAGCACAGGCACACAGGGTGAAAGAGGCCCACGCCCTGTCCGTGCCCCTGGGGCCTCGCAGAGCCCGGCACTGTAAACCTCCAAAGCCTTCCGGGCGGGTTCTGGGAGGACCGAAGGGTTCCAGCCCAGTGGAGTTGTGCACGCAGCTCCCACCTCTTCCTGCTCCCTGCCTCCTCTACCTCATCCCCGAGCCGGGCAGGATGCCCTCAGCCTGTGCCGGCTGGCACACATGCCACATGGTGCCTGGCGCGCGTCTGGGCAAGGATGACGCCCCCAGGACCTGCTGGGACACCAAGCCACCCGCTGCCGCCCCCACCTCCAGAACGGAGCGTCCTCATCCTGTCCCCTCTCCCACCCGGGGACTCGGAGGAGCAGGCGGGGACACGACAGACAGATACGAACACGCAGATGCACCCAGGGACGCCCACGGGCGAGCGCCCCGGAGAGGCGCGGCAGGCGCGCACAGACGCGGAGCGGCAGGGCCAGGCGCCCAACCCGCGCCTCTGTCCGCGGTGCTGAGCTGCAGCCTCCGCGCCCTCCGCGCAGGAGGAGACGGAAAGGGACGGAAAGGGAAGGGCGAGAGAGAGACGGGACTGGGAAGGGCGATGGGCGAGAAAGGAGGAGTGGAAAGGAGGAGAGAGGCAGAGGTGAAAGGACGCCGGGCCGCAGAATGCCTAAACCCAAGCACTGCGCTCCCAGCCCCCGCCCGGCTGCAGGCTCCACTCAACCATTTGCCGCTCCCTGTCCGTCAGGGGCGGGATTGGGAGAGTTTGGGACGGGTGCCGCCAGGCGGGAGAGCTGGCTGTGTGGCTTCTGGGGCTCCGGTGGTGACTTCCAGCCGCCACTCGCTCCGGGGCAGTCGAGATTGTGGGGAGGAGACAGACAGGGACGGCTCCGCCGCGGCCCCGCGGTAACTTCCACCTGCCTTCTCGTCCCAGTCTGTGTTGGGCAAGTGGACAGCAGCGCTGATCTGGATTTGTTCTGGGGATTGCAGGGATTTGGCAACTGCTTAATGCTTATCCCTAAGATTGGATTATGGGTTCCTCGCTCCCTCTTGAGAGAAAAACTTCCTTCCAGGGAGACCGCATGCTGGGGACGGCTCTCCTGCCAGAGCCCCTTAGCTGTGGGACTGGTGGGACATGGGGATCCCCGCTCTCCTGGTAGGAGAGGTTTTCCAGGGCTAAAGAGGTTGTCATGGAACTCGGCAGAGAAGATAAAGGAAAGGGCAGGAGAAAACAAAGGGAAAGGATGGGAAGAATGGCTTAAGAAGGAAAGAAAGAAGGAAAGGCTAGAGGAGGAGGGAGACACCATTGGCAGGAACAAGAGAGGACACAAGAGGCCCAGACAGACTCCGGTCCTGGGGGGACGGCAGAAGGACGCCAGCCAGGTGGGGAACCCCTCCCTCAAGTTTCCCAGGGGCCCCAGCAGCCAGGAAGTCACACTCCTCTGCAGCTGTTCACAATGGCTTCCTCCTCCGGGGCTTCAGGGAGGGCAGCAGCTGCCCTGGCCAGGAGGGTTAGGCCATGTGGGCGGCTCCCTTCTGGGGAGAGGGAGAGGAGGGCCCTCCTTGGCCATTCCCAGCACTCACACAGTGGCAGAGATTCACCTTCTCTGGAGAGAGAGGGTGTTGGGTCCATAAGGGTGAGGGGCAGGGGGCGTGGGAAAGGAAGCACATAGGAACGCTAGCGGTGTGGGTGTAGCTCTGGTGCCCTCCCCAGTGTGGGAGGGGGTATGGGATCTCTAGCTGAAAAGATTATTATTATTATTATTATTATTATTTTGAGACAGGGTCCTGCTACGTAGCCCAGGCTGGCCTTGAACTCACTATGGAGCCTACGCTGGCCTCAAACTCCAAGCAGTCCTCCTGCCTCAGCCTCCCAAGTGCTGGGATTACAGGCATGCATCACCATGCCTGGCTCTCTAGCTGAAAAGTTTGCAACCCCCTGTTAATCTCTTTTCCTACCAAGAGAGAAGACAGGCCTAGACTACAGCTGCCATATGTGCCTTGGTGTAGATCTAAGGAAAGTCCCAAGCTCGAAGAGTTGTTGGGATGAGTACCAGCTCATGTACAAGGCTGAAGTGGGTTACTAATATATCATGTGTGCAAGTGTGTGCCAGCTTCCTTGTTGGTATTATTATTACATCTCGGCCTTGCTATGGCTCAGCTGGGAAATCCTTCATGTTTAACTACGCCTTCTGCCTTCTCCTTACTGCCCCAGGCCCAGTGTTTAGGTCTCCCTCTGAGCGCTAGGGAGGACTGGGATTTCCCAAATTGACTCTCCATGAGAAGGTGGCAATAAGGAGAGTGCAGGATCCTAGGACCCAAGGCACTGAGTTTTCCCACCAGGGATTCTTGAAGCTGTTTTTCAGGGTCCTGAAGGAGCAGGACGGGGCCTCCCTGCCCACCCTGGAGCCCGAGCCCGGCTCCCTGCTCTGCGCCTCTTCTCCCAGGCTTCTCTTCCAACCCTCTTCCCCCTTTCCCATCCATCCTTCTGCTCCTTCCTTCCTCGCCGGGCTTGCAGTCTCAGGAATCTGGCTGGAGGGAAAGGAATTCTCTCACTCTTGGCCGGGAGGAGGGGCTCCCCCACCCTGCACTGGGCGAAAGAGATGTCTCCTCCGGAGGTCAAGGGGGCACCTGGGGGCAGGCCAGGGAGGGGCGCCGGGGCAGCCCCATGTCCCCCATTCCCCCCAGCTCCTGTCTCATCACTGTCACCATTCAATCATGGCAGATGGGCTGCAGCTGTGAGCGCCAGCCCGGCACACAGGCTGGTCCGTGCCACTTGGGAGAGAAGGAAGAGGAGGGAGGGAGGGAAGGAGGAGGGAGGAGGGAGGAGGGAGAGGGAGAGGGACAGAGAGCAGGAGGAGGGAAGGGAAGAGGGTGCAGGAGGAGGCAGAGCCATGGCCGGGGAGGATGAAGACAGAGCTTCCTGCCTCTCGCTCCCCAGCAGGAGAGCAGAGGCCGGGGCTGGGCTCACAAGCTGGGCAGTGCCAGGCGAGATGGGCATATGCCCTTGATTACTACCAGGACCGCAGGCCAAGCCTCTGCAGCCGCCATGGCCTCATAAATCAGTTTTTAAGTAGCAACCACATGGACATTTCCCAGCTGAGAGGCCTGGCCTCCATCGGCCCAATGAGGGCAACCCTAGTAGAGGGGCAGGTGCCAGGCCAGGGCACCAAAGAGACAGAGGTGGTCCCGCGGGCCTGGTGGGAAGTGGGATTGGAGCTGGTTCAGGCACAACCTGGGGGCAGAAGCTCCTGGCAGTGTGACAAGTGGCTGAGGAAAGCCCGGCCCCCACGCCCCATCCTGGACTTCCCTGGGGGTCACAGAGGGCTCAGTGCCCCCCGGCCCCCCCCAGCCATTGCCTCTATGAAGAACAGCGAAAGTGTGGGCGGAAACATGTCCCTGACACAGGACAGCGGCCCTGCCTCCCGGCCCAGCTCCCTGAAGTTGCTTGGACCATGAGTGGCAGAGCGTGGGTGGCTCAGTGGTGGGACTTCCCTGTGTCTGCGGGAACCGGCAAGCGGAACGTGTGGTGACTGGTCTGCGTATGTTGGGCGGGGGGCCTAGCCCAGGAGACATTCCTGCACACTCTACTTGGCCCTCCTGCGCCTCATCTGCCCTCCTAGCACCTCTGTGGGGCCGCCATCCTGCCCTCCTGCCCTCCCTGCCCTCGGGGCCCGGGTGCGGGTGCGAGGTGAGGCGGCTCCCAGCCCTGCGCCCGAGGCTGCAGCGCTGCCCGGCTGGGCGAGGGCGCCTGCCTCCTCCTCGCATGCGGTGCCTCCTTCCTGGGTGAACAGATGTCTCGGAATTCTAGATGTGCTCTCCACCCCCCTCGCAGCCCCCCCAGCTGGCACCGGCTGTGGCAGTGGTGCCCCCTCCCCCCAAACCCAGGGCCGCACGGCTGATGGGTCCCGGGGTGGTGGCCCTGGCTGGGGCGCTGGGAGACCCAAACCAGGCACCCCTGCCTCCTCTCCTCCTCTCCTGCCTTCTTTCTTCTTTCTCTGGTTTCCTTGGCCCCGTCTCCCAGGCTCTCCGCCCTACCTCTGCCATCTATGCAGACCTGCACTTCACTGAGGGAGAAACTCCTCCTGGCAACTTTAGTGGAATCCTTCCCTCCAGAGACCCCCTTTCCCTGCGTTCCTGAGCCATCCCCCCAACCACTGGCTGCCTGCCTCTTCAGAAACCTGGGGTTCACCCGGAAACTGTAGAGCGGGCAAGGGGGCGGGCTGGGGGATGGCACTGGTGGGGTGGAGGAGCCAGGTTGGCCCGGCTGAGGGACACCCAAGTTTTCTAATCACTGCTAATTAATGAATAATCCAATTCTGTAGACCCCCCAGCTCAGGGAGGGGGTGGGGCCCGCAGCGGGCAGGAGGGGGCCTTGGCAGGCCTGGCAGCCGGGGCGGTGCCAGGCGCCCTCCCCCACCCCCACCCGCCAGCATTCCGAGGTAACAGGCATTTGTTACCCAGCTCGTGCCAGGAGCGATTGGCAGGTTCGAGTGGCACAGTCGTTCCGCACACAGATGTCCCTGCGTTCACTCTTCTGATAGGAATTCTGTCAGCTCCGAATCTGGGAGAGATGAGCAGACAGCTACACAGACAGAGTCACAGACAGACGCAGACGGAGCCAGACCCATTGTCTGGAGAACACAGAACTCTGCACAGTTATTTCTCTCTCCTGAAAATATTTTTTTTTAAAAGAAATAAAGAAAAATAAGAACGCAGCTCCCACTGATTTGGGGGGAGGCCCTTGCTGAACTCCAGGAATGGCCCCAACTGTGCGCTCCTGGTGTGGCCTGCTGGGCCTTTCCCAGGAGCCCCTGGGCACTGTGCAGCATCCGGGAGCTTCAGAGTTGACCAGGGCAAATGCTGAAGTTAGAGATGTCTGTCTGCCCCCGCACCCCCGGCCCTTTGGGAATTCTGGAGACGGGGAGCCAGCTAGTTCTAGAGCACCCCGGTGCAGGCTCCAGCAGTCTAGGAGCTCTGAGCCTTGAAGTCCCGGAACTTCCACAAACTGCTCATCGGTGCCCAGTTCTTGACGGCCCTCTCCACTGGCAAGAGGGCAGTGGTGCCGTCCTGCGCCCTGGCTCGGTGGCACCACATACCTGGTCCCCACTTCTGTCCACGGACCCGTGGCAGCTTGCTGAATGCGCGGCCTGCCCTCTGCCATAGGAGCACAGAGAGGTCAAGCCCCGTGGCTGCCGTGCCCTCCGGCACTGCCCTCTGCTGCCCAGACACCCTTCTGGCTCCTGTCCCCACTCTGACCCTCCGCACCGGCCTGGCCCTCCTGCCTCTGCTCCCACCAGTCGCCGTGGCAGTGAGCTAGCAGGTCACTGGGCATCTGCAAGCGGGCTGGGCACGGGGCGCCGCTGGGAGTTGGTTCTCCCCGGGCAGCCAGTGGAGGAAGAAGGCAAGGTGGGAAAGGAAATTCACTCCAAGCAGAGGAAAGGGCACGGAGGTGTTTGGGTTGTGGTTCACGGTTTTTTTTTTTTTTTTTAATCTTTCTTAAAAGAAAAGAAAAGGAAAAGAAAAAGCCCCCATCCTGTGTCATCATTTTTATGGGATCTGCAATTCTGGCAAAAATCTGTCTTTAATTTAGCTGTCCATATAAAAATCCTCACTGTATAATAATGAACAGATGCCATGGAATTTAAGCTGGAGCCTGGGCTCCTCCCCGCCTTCCCCCCCGCGCCTGGCACCGGGCACCGGGCACCGGCTGAGTGGCACAGACTGGCACCAACACACGAGCGAAGGGTGGGCAGGGGGCGACCTGGGCTGCACGCCAGGGCGCTGGGTGGGGCAAGCGGGAGCCCCGCACACCGGGGAGAGGGGCCGAGCCTTCTTCTCTTTTTCTCCAAAATGATCAGGAGCTAAGAGTTCGGGTTTGATTTGGTTTGGTTTATGGGGCTTTGTGGTTCTGATTTTTTTTTTTTTTAATTTAACACCGCCCTTCCTTTCATAGAAACCCAAATGTTTTTGATATTTTAATTGAGTTGTTTCTAGCTCTCCCCCTGAGGCACCCTGGCCTCGCCCGGAGCCGGAGCCGGAGCCGGAGCCGGAGCCGGAGCCGGAGCCGGGACGAGCGAGTTCGCAGCAAGCGGGTTCCCAGCCTCGTTCCTGGTGCGCGCGCCTCCTGGGGCTGCGGCGGCTGCGGCGGCCCGGGCACCCAGCTACCCTGCGGAAGACAGAACCGAGGTGGCATCACCTTGGGTAGTGAGTGAGATGGAGAGAAGCTCCAGCGGCCCCCACCCCAATTCTTGAGCTGTTCCTAAGGGAGAAGGAAAAAAAATACGGAGAGTCGGGTGTCGCCTCCTGCCTCAGCCTTCCGTCCAGAGAGCAGGCATCGATCGGCCTAGGCAGGAGGGGTTGGTTCTGAGCCCCCTACCCCCACCCCTCGCCTTTAATGCGACTCTGGCGAGAACAGATGTCCCAAGCCGGGCGGACTGCCCAGACCCCGCCCAGCTGTGCCCTTGGCAAAGACTTGGCTGAGGGTAGGAACTGGCACGCGGGTTCCCAAAGGGGCTTGGGGGCTTCGGAAGCCCCAGCGGGACCTGACCCCACAGCCGCGGCCTCCTGGCCAGTGCAGCCTCCGGCGGGAGGCGGCAGAGCCCCAGGAAGACCCCATCCTAATTCAATTAATTCCAAAAAGCGGAAGGAGAGAGAGAGGGGGAGAGAGAGAGAGACAGAGGAAGAGAGACAGAGAGAGAGAGAGGCACATACTAAAGGTGTGGAACTAGGTAGCCCTGGCCAGCCCTGGAGACCGAGCAGTGCCCAGCACTAGGCTGGCAAGCAACACCTGGGCGCACATCCGGGCGTCTCCAACCCGAAGCCGAGCCCAGCTCCCTCCGTGCGCTTCCACTGGCGGGTGGCCCTCCCTAACTGGGGAGCTGCGACAGCCCAACTCTGGTGTCGCCCACGCCCTCCCCTCGCCCGCCCGGCCTGCCCGCTGCCCCGTGAGCCCAACCTGGTCTCTGCCTTTCCCCCTGCGCTCCCAGGCTGGGGAGCTCCGAGTCGTGCCTTAGGATGGGAGAGTTCAGCGGGACGGCCTTCGGCCCAGCACCCCGCACGGCACCCACCTTACCACCCCTCAGCTAAGGACACTTTGGCGAGACTGTTTAAAGATGTAGGGCAGAAAGGCAGAAGCTGCTTGGGGATCCGAACAGGGCAGCGTTTCAAGGCTTCCTGTCTTTCAGGTGTCACTGGTGCTCTGGGCTTGTGCCCAGCACCTGATGCCCAGAAAGAAGGAAAGGGCAAGTGCCTCTGGCTGTGGGAGGATGGGTGGGGTGACCTCTGTCCCCGCCCAGTCAGGAGAAGCCAGGCCCGGCCGCGCTGCCCCTTGCTTGTGGCTGGGAGGCTCGGAGCGGAAGCCAAGCCCGAGGCTGGTCAGGTTCCACCTGGGCTGCCTGTCTGTCCCAAGTTTCCTAGAGAACTAGACCATGGCATCTAGAACCACCCCCAGCCACCAGTGCCTCCCCACCATGGCGGAGTCCCCTAGGAGAGGGGACTTCCTATTGCGGGTTCTGAGGGAGAGAAGGAAGCAAAGTTGTGCCAAAGGGAACGAATTCTCTGCCCTCTGCCCACCAGTCGGCCTGCCGCCTTGCCAGTGAAAGGGAGAAAGCGGAGGCGGGCACAGCCCGGGAGTGGCTGGAGCACAGGGCTTCCCCGTCGCTGACCCTCCCGACCCAGCCTCTCCCTGCGCTGTCCCTCGGCTCCACGAGGGTGAAGTCAGAGCTGGGGGTTCGCTGGGGGACAGGGGCTCTCAGTCCAGGTCCTGGCTGGCATGGAGTTCAGCGGTGCGGGCGGAGGCGGCACCAGCGTTCCAGCGTTCCCTTCCTGCCAGATGGGCTACTGGCCTGGACTCAGAGATGGCTCCGAATACCCGAACCCTGGACACCGGACGGGGCCGGGAAATCCTGGGGAAAACCCCTTCCCGACGGAACCACCAGGGGGTCTTCAGGCAGGGGGTGGAGCCCAGCGGCCAGAGAGGGCTTAGAGACCCCGCTGCTGCGGCTGAAGCCCACAGGACGTCTGTCCCCAGAGCCTGCCCCCCCCACCCGTCCCTTCCGCCGCCCCCTCCTCCTGTCTGTGAGCTCCGCCGAGTGTGCGGCCGGCGGGAGCCAGAGCGAGAGACCGGCGAGGGGCGTCTGGGGCCGCGTGTCCACGCAGATCTTCCTCTCCTGCTCATCGCGCGTCTCGCCGGGAAGTTAAGTGTTGGGGGGAGGCTGGGGCGAGGGGGAGCAGCCGAGCGCCGGGGTGGGGGCAGGGGCAGGGGCCGGGAGCGGGCAGCCGGTGTGGGCGGCCGGGCTGCCGCAGCCGGGAGCTCAGGAGCCCTTCCCCGGGAGTTCCTCCTGCCCGCTCCACCCGGCACTGTGGCCGCAGAGCCGTCAGCGCCCCTGAACGGGGCTGGAATCCGGCTCGCGAACGCCGAACGCGAGGCGCAGCCGGGGCTGGAAGAGGGATTCACCGAAGTCTGTGGCTGGGCCAGGGGAGCCACGTGGAGGGGTCCTTTGCTTCCGCCAAGCCACCTGGATGCCACCCAGCCCCGGAGCTCACAGCAAGTTCTGCGAAACCTGCTGAGTGGGACACAAGCCCGGTGAGCCTTGTTTCCAGGGCAAGAGAAGAATTAGGCCTCAGGATGGAGGCCCAGTTTGTTTTTCTGCTCCAGTCGCTCCTGCCAGGCCTTGCCAGCACCATGCGCAGACCAGACTGCTTCAGGCTGGAGTTGGGGTGCGTGTTCTGCTCCCCGCACCCCACCAGTGGTGGAGGAGAAGAAAGAGGGGCCGCTTCCTCTCTCCCAAGAAGAGGGGTGGTTCAGAGCTCCTGAAGATCCCGTCAGCAGCCACCATGGTGAATCCTGGGGACAGGGGCCCAGTCTGCCGTCTCCCTCTGGAGAGGCAGGCCTGAGAATTCCAGAGAAGATGGTGAAATTTTGAAGGAACTTCAGCAAGTCTTTCAAAAGTGCACGAGAAATCCAGAAGGGTTTTGGGAAAGGTTGCACCCTGCCCACACCCAGGGCCAGGCCTCCCTCTGCAGCCAGCTGCGTGAGGCTCAGTGCTTTGCGGTGGACAGCTTCGGGGCTGGGGTGGAGCAGAGCCTTGTCTCTACTCCTGAAACTAGGGGTTCTGGGTGGACATTTGGGGGAGCCGCTAAGCTCAAGTCTAGCATAATCCAAAGCCCCCTTTGGCATTAGGACTTCCTTCTTCCACTACCTTTTCCTCCTTTGATCAGAGAGGTCTCATGCGGGGCTGGGGATCTAATCGACCCTGAACTAACCCTGCACTCACCGCCCTCAGCCCTCTGCACCGCCACAGCCCCGTGCAGTCCTAAAATGAGTGAAGGTATTTTTGGAAACGGTCCCTTCCCGGGAGTCCTCAGGGTGCCCGGGTTGCAGGACGAAGGCCTTTGGGATTCACACTCCTCTCCAAAAAGTCCATGGCTCTGGTGGGCCCTGAGCAGGGGAAAGAGTAAGGGAAGGGATTCTTTTAGAGAATCTGGTTCTGGTTCGGAGCTGACTCTGTTTATGAAGCTCTGAGAAAAGGTGAGGCCACCAGGTCTGAGCTGAGAGGGCCTCCCAGTGCCCCCATCCCCACTACCCCCGTGTGGGGTTCTCTCTGCCCACAGCAGAGGAGGAAGGAGGCGGGGCCAGGAGGCAGGACCCCGCTCCCTGTGAACCTGTGAACCCAGGCTTCTGAGCGGGTCACTTCCACTCCACCAGGGCGCCTCCCAGAATCTCGGGGCGGCCCTGCAGCCTCCTCCACACCCCAAAATGTCAACAGGACTGAGGCTAAAGCAGGTTATTCCCCTGGGTCCACTGAAATACAAATTTAAATTGGAAAAGGGATTTCCCCACTAATATTTCGTCCTCAAGCCCATATATATATATATATACATACACACATACATACATATATTTAAAAATACCCCTGCCTGGCTCAAATGGTTCTCTTGGTTTCTACCCACTTGTTTTTTTTTTGCAGCAGTGAGCACAGGGTTGTACAATGACCTGCTCTTCCACCTTGATCATCTTTTTAGTGATGAACAGATACTATTTTAAAAGGAGGGGGGCCCAGGTGTGGTGGCGCAGGCCTGTAACCTAGCACTGGGGAGGCTGAGGCAGGAGGATCACTTAGAGTTTGAGGCCAGCCCAGGCTCCACAGTGAGTTCAAGGCCAGCCTGAACTGCACAGTGAGACCTTGTCTCAAAATAAATAAATAAATAGGTAGACAGGAAGTGGGTGTGCACGTGTTGAGGACCAAAAGAGCCTAAGAATCTGCTGGCTGCTCTGTGCTGGGAACCTGTGTCCCTGTCCAGGACGGAAGGGTGGGGATGAAGCTGTTCCTCTGTGCCCACTGGGTGTGTTGGGAGCCTGTGGGATGGAAAGGCCACCCAGGAAGGCCCAGGGTCCCTCTCTCTGCCCTCTTCGCGGTCACCAGACATTCTACCTCCATCACCCCAGCCCCAGCTCAGCCCTCCCACCTGCCCCCCGCAAAAGGAGGCTGCCGTGAGAAACCGGGGCCATCTTTGCATCTCATTTACATAAATATTTATTAATCATCATTAAACTGAACAGAAACACGCAATGCACTTCGGGTGTCCGACGGGAGTTTCATCTTCACTACAAGAGGAAGGTAAAATTGCGTGTGTGTTGGTGAGTGTGTGGGTGTGTCGCCTGTGGGTTTGCATTTTTTTGCATCGTGTGTTTGGATGCCTGATGCCCTGCCTCGGGTGGGGTGAGGGTCACCTTGTGCATCCCTTTTGGGAGAAGTTGCAGAAGGGGCCCCCACATTCCCCAGCCACCTGCTAGCCCAAGCCGGGAGGACACCGAGGACCCAAACCGCTCTCCAGCCGCCGGCAGTCGCAGGTTGCCTGGCACCCGCCCGGGCGGGCGCGGTCCGGGCAGGGGCGGAGCTGCCCCACGTCTCGTCCCCTTGGCCTCACCCCAAGAGGGGACAGAGGAGCCCGCAGGGAGGAAGCGACAGGGCGCGCAGCCCCCTGTCCCGGGACGCCCGCGCCGGCCTGCGTGTTCGTGCGGTGTGGGGTGCGTGTGTGTCGCTCATGCAAACCCTCCCTCCCCAAACTGACCCCCCAACAGTTTGCCATTCCATACAAATTTGGAAACAGGTTTTTAAAAAACAGTATGACGTACAACGGGGACGGGGCAGGGGAGGGCAGTGGCACTGGGGCCCCAAATCTCCGAGTCATTGATTGTAAGAACCTGGGGAGGGGAGGGGGCGGCGGGGCCCCCACGTCACCAAAGTGCACAGATCCGCCTTGGCGGGCGCCCCGGGCCGGGCCGGGCCGCTAGGCTCAGTCAGAACCTCCTTGCATAGATATTTGTGTCTTTTTTATTATTATTATTATTGGTAGTAGTTTTTTGTTTTTGTTTTTTTGTTTTGCCTTTTATTGCTTCTAAAAGTTCTTACTGCGTTTTCTCTCCGATCCGGACTCTGCGTTCGGCCTTCGTCGCCTCTTAGCTTTTTTTGTATGTATGTTTGTTTGCTTGTTTGTTTTTAAAAAAAGGAAAAGAGTTACAAATTATCTTGGCCTCTTTCCTCTCAATACGCATCCCCTCCCGCCAAAATGAAAATTGCAAAACGCGGAGATTCAGGTTAGGGGGCGGGAAGGCGCTCCAGGCTTGCGCTCGGCCCTCTGCTAGAAAGAGGGGGCGCCTGGCCTAGGCAGCTTGGGGTCTTTTTTAAAATAATAACGGGAGGGGAAAAGCGCACCCACCCCCAACTGCCCCCTCGACAACGCATTTGGGCCTGCAGGGAGGAGGGAGGAGAAACCGAGAGAAGGGATTGGCAAGGGGGGTCTCCGAGGAGCACACGGATAGAGGTCCCTGCAGGCGCACTCTCTGGGCGAAGGGAGCCCGGAGCCCCTGGGGAGAGAAGGCGAGTCCCCCGGGAGGAAGCGAAGCCCGGAAGGCCAGGCCACCCACAGCTACGGACCGCGCTGCCCTGGAGCGCGCAGGCGACGCCTCGCTCCTGGCGCCCGGTGCCCTGTGCGCGCCCGAGGTCGGGGAGCCCCTGCCCTGGGGGGGCTGGAGCGAAGGGGCGGGCAAAGGCGAAAGAAGAAAAAGAGGGCCCGGCTCCAGGTCTCAGTTATGGAAAAACGCGTTGAGCTCCTCGTACATGGGGCCCCGGTCGTGGTGCAGGTGCATGTCGTAGGAGAGCAGGTTCTCGGAGTGCACGCCCCCGCGCACGGCCGCCGAGCCGAACACCAGCCCGTGGCCGCCGGGCCGCGAGCCGGGGAGCGCCGAGTAGTGCATAGAGTAGTGGTAGCTCTTCTCGTGGTCGGGCGACGAGTCCTGCTTGAGCGAGAAGTTGCCGTTGAGGCAGAGCGGGGGGCTGAGCGGGCCCTCGTACTCCGAGCTGTTGTAGTCCGGGCTCGCGCCGCCGCCGCCCGCCGCCGCGTACAGCGTCTCGTAGGCGGCCGCGCAGTAGCCGTGGGTCCGCAGGGCGT
>NW_004955451.1:14371311-14379538 GCF_000276665.1 Chinchilla lanigera
GGGCCCGGGCGCAGGCGGCGGCTGCGGCGGCGCGTCGCCCTTGTCGCTCCTGGGCTCGTCGTCGTCGCCGTCGCCCCAGCTGGCGAACTTGGGCACGTCCGAGAGGAGGCCAGGCTCGCTGAACAGGCGGGTCAGCATGGTGCCTGCGGGCGCCCCGGGGCGCGGGGGAGACAGAGAAGGCGCAGAGTGAAGGCGCGCTGGGGTCCCGGCGCCCCCCAGCCGCCCGCACCCCGAGTCTCCAGCGGGCTGCGGCCCGTGGTCCCGGACGCCCCCTCCTCCTCCTCCTCCTCCTCCTGCCGCCCCGCCCAGGCCCGGCTGAGGCTCAGGCCAGCTCCCCGAGCCGGACACGGCTCCGCCCCTCGCGGGGATGGGGGGCCCTCCTGCCGCCCAGGTCCTTCCCAGGTCCGCGTGGGGACCCGGTGGGGGCTGCAGGAACCCGATTTCCCGGCCGAGGAGGCGGCGCGCCCGCCCCAACCCTGCGCGCTCCCGGAGGTGAAGGAGAGTAGCTGGGCGGGTGCTGACGGGGACAGCGGCCCCTCGCCCACCGCGGCCCGGCTCCCCTACCCTCACCCCCGGGCGGCCCCCCGCGTCCCTAATCCAATTTGCAAGTCGGCCAGTTGGCCGAGCACCGCCCTCGCCCCCAGCCCGGGTGCAGGTGGGGGACCCCCTCCTCGGCCCTGCGCCCCGCTCGGCGTTGGCCCAGGCAGCCGGGACTGGAGCGCGGGGCGGGGACCGAGGCCGGCCCCGTCCGTGTCCCCAGCGGCCAGGGACCCCCCTGCGAACCCCAAGCCCCCTCCCTCCCCCACGGCCCTTCAGATCTCGTTGTATTTGGGGATGGATGGGAAGAAAATCCAAATTTGTTTGCTTGTTCCTCTTTTTGTGGTGGTGGGGAAAGGTCGCAGGTTCCTTCGGGACAGCCTCGAGGGTCCCCTCCTCGGCCTCCACGCGCCCCCACATCAAGATTCTGCCTCCCCCCTCCAAGCCCATCGCAGGCAGAAACCCTCCTTCCGCAGCCCCCAGCTGCAGCTCTTGGGGCGTGGGGGGGACCCAGGGCGCCTCCGCTGGACGCGCACCCGTGAGGGGTCCTCGTCCCGGAAAGGGGGCCTTTGGGGACCCTCGTGTCGGCCGAGCAGCCCCCCCCCCATTGGCAGGTCAGACCCAGCTCCCTCTCGGACAACTTACCTCGGAGAGGAGTCGAGGGGAGAGGGGAGGGGGGAGGGGGCGAGAAGAGAGGGGGGAAGAGGGGTCTCGGCGCCTAGTTCATTGTTCCCCCATCGTCACGGAGCGGGGGCAGCGGCTCCTCAAGGCGGCGGGCGCCGGCGTCTTCAGCGCGCCATGCGAACCGCGGAGCGAGTGTGGCATCTCTACCAGGCGGGGTACCAGCCTCTATGCCAGGCCATATGGGCTTGGCACGTCACGGGCAGCAGCTATCACATGAGAGACGGTGATTGGCATGCGTCTGCATTGGGGGAGAGCCGGCTCCCCCGGGACCCGCCGCCATCTGTCACTCTCTACTCCAAAAAAAAAAAAAAAAAATTAAATAAATAAAGGAAATAAATAAATATCTCTGCCGCCCTCCCCTCCCCGCCCAACGCAGGGAAAGCAGGGATGGAGAGGGAGGTGGGAGGAGTTGCCCCCCAAGACACAGAACCCCCCACATGGGAACAATGGGGCGGCCAGGCTGGAAATTGGGGTTTTGTGGTGGCCGCCAATTCTAGGCTCCTTCCGGGGTCCTGGTCCGTCCCCTTCCTCTCCTACAGGCCCCCAAGGTGGGTCAGGACCAGACCCTGGGGTGTGGGGCAGGGACCTCTGTGCTTGTCCCCTCTCCCCAGGAGGGTCCGCTCCACCACAAAGGGACAGCTGAGGCCCCCTTCCAGGGTGGGCGTGGGGGGCGTCCCCGGCCCAAGCCCCATAGGTGGGTGTTGGCACCGCGCCATCCTCATCCCTGTCTGCCCCTCCCCCACCCGCCCGCACGCACACGCGACATATGTGGCTGAACGAAATTCAAACCGAGGGAAAGACAGAGAAAGGGAAGCTTTGCCTGGGAGTCTGTGCCGCCGCACGGTGCGTGTGTGTCTGTGGGGACGTGTGTGTGGATCCGTGCAGTCAGGGGACGGGAGATGTTTTCCTGGGTTCCAGGGGCACAGGGAGACGTCGCGTGGGGGTGGGGAGGACCCGAGGAGATCAGCCCGTGCACCCCTCCATGGGGGCGGGTAGCAGGCCTGAGTCTGGATTCCTGACCCAGAAACCTCTCCCCCTCCTCGCCCTTGCAGTCTCCTCCCCCTGCCGACAGGTGACAGGTGACGGACCGTGGCTCCCTCTCACTGGGCACCGAGAGGGCGGGAGGGGGAGGCTGGGCTGGGAACCGCCTGCTCCGCCCCTGCGCAAAACCTGCAGCCACTGTGGCCGACGGGGTCCCAGGAGCAGCCCGGGAGGGGGCAGACAGGTGTCTCGGTGAGGAAGGTAGGGACGCTTCGTGTCACAGCTCACCTTTCCACCCTCTCACTGGGCCGCAGTGAGATGCAAAACGCGCAGGCTGAAGGATGCACACGCATGGACACACACACACACACACCTGTTCCTCACCCTGCGGTGCAGAAAATGGATATACAGCCCCACGCGGATGGACACGTGCATGTGAGCAGGTCATCACTGCCTGGTGGCCGGAGACCCCGGCCCACGCCTGATTCGGACACGTGCGTGTTTCAGGTGTTTCAGGCCCCAGTTCCTGCCCCACCCGAATTACGCAGCTGGCACACGTTTGGGTCACCCCTGTGCCAGGCAGCGGGCGGGTGCAAGGGGGCTGCATCCTCTCCAGCAGGAGCTTCCAGAGCCTTGGGCTGAGGGGACACAGGTGGAACTAAGCTCTGTGTGCACCCAACGCCATAGCCCGGGCCTTGGGGACAGGGGCGGGGCTGGTCTGTCTGGGGCTCGCAGAGTCACCAGGCCAGGGGCTGGGAGTTCAGAACGGGCAGCCCCAGGCCCTCCTACCTGCATCTCCAGAGGGCAGCGGGCTGGGGGAGCACGCGGGGTGAGCCGTGCTGGGTCTAGAACCCAAGTACTGGGCTTCCGGTCCGGTGCTCCCCGATTTCTGCCTGGGTGGTCTCTACGGACAAGCCACTGGGCGGCCCTGCTGCTGGAGGATGAACCCTACTCATGGCAAAGGCAGAAGTCAAGAATGGGCCTCAAGGCGGGCAGGTACCCCTTGATTAGAGGCTTTCCTGTCCCTTTATGGAGCCGCCAGTCCTGCTGAGTGGGCCTTGTCCAGAGTCCCTGGCTGTATGGTACCCTGGTTACGTGCTCCAGGCTTCCCGGACCTGGTCGTTGCTGCTCATCAACTTCTTAAAAGCTGCTCAGTACCTTCAGCCAGTTACGAAGCCTTCATCAGCCTCAGTTTCCCTATCTGCATAATGGGGCCCCTGCTGCTACTGCTTTCTGGGGTGCTGTTATCATTCGGTGGCATACTACATGCACTGAGCCAAGTGTTCAATAACTGCCAGCTCTTGTTTTCATGAAGACAGTTTGTAACGTGTTTTACAGTATTAATTTCTTGCACCTATCCCCCCCCCCAGCACACATCCAGAATGGTTTGTCTATAAGAAATGGAATTTTTGTAAATTCCTGGGTGAACGTGTGGATAGATAAGGGGAAGATTCTCTCTGCCTTCTCCCATAGACACCAGGGAAGCTCACTGGGGTCTCACAGAGCCCTACAGCAGGGGGCAGGACCTTGGTCAGGGTGAGGCAGCCCCTGAGAGTCTCCCTGCACCTCCTGTTAAGCGTGACCTCAGCGTTCTGGGCCTGGGAACCCCCCTCAGCCCCCCACAGGAGGACCCCTGGGGTCGGGGGGCTATACCTGAGGTGGGTGAGGGTGCAGGGAACTTCATCCCTCTCAGCCTGCCTCCTGCCTCTGTCTTTCCTCCCTTCAGAAAAATGGAACAAGTTTTTCTCAACACATTTCAACTTTTTTTTAGAAGATACAATAAAAACCAGGGGAAAATTGGAACAGAGGGAGGTGTGGGATGGGCCTGCCTCAGACACAGGCTGGAAAGAGGCGCCACACGTGTGTCCGTGTCACACCGACAAGCAGGAACACGCAGGGACAGGCACGCTCCCCTCCGTACACCCAGAGAGGCAGAGATGCGGCAACGGAGAGACAGAGAGAGCCAGAAATGGAAGGAAGGAGAGGAAAGGAGAAGGACACCCAGAGATGCCATCTGTTCCTCCCCGTGGCATTGGGGGAGGGAGTTGGTGAGGGGCCTGGTCCCCTCCAGGCCTTGGAGAGAAAAAAGGAGAGTGGTGTGCACCTCAGCCAGGTCCGGAAGACCCCCTTTTCCGCTGCCCACACCTCTCAGAGGGAGCAGGAAGAAAGGGGCTTGAGGTTCCCATGGAGACATAGCCCCATCCCAAGGGAGGCCACAGTCTGGGCACCTAAAATGGCTGCCTCGGAAGGGTGGCAGCCATTTTGTACAGCTCAGGTCCTGAGGGGCAGGGGTGAAGGGGGCTGAGACGGCTGAGGGGGCTGAGGAGCTGCGGAGAACATCGCTGAGGGAAGGAGGCGGTCATTCCTGAGCAGGCCAGGGGCCCTCGCTCGGGGACGGGAAGAACGTTCTAGAGCACTGCCCTCCAGACACCTCCTGCTGCTCCTCATAACCCTATTTCTGCATGAGTCCGCCTGCTGCTGTGCATTCTGACATCCAGAAGGGACGTCTAGCCAGCCACCCCCGAAGGAGACTGGCGGGCACACGTGTGTGGAGACTGGATTTCTTACCACAGTGCCAGGCTGTGGGGAGCAGGTGGGTCCCACCTAGGTGTCAGCCCCTGGCCACAGCCAGACTCCCATCTCTGGGGCCTCAGTGGCTGGGGGACAGACAGGTGGGCACGAGGACATGTGAGGAGCCCCCCTGCCAAAGGAGATGCTCAAAGGCTCAGTGTCCCTAGCATTGCCGAACGGAGGGGCAGGGTGGCTGGCATTGCCCAGGCGGTGCGTGCTCCAGCAGCGCAGGATGCTTGAGGCACCTGCCACCCCCTTGCCCAGCCCGTGCCCACCTCAAGAGCAGGAGCCACTGGCGGAGGGAACCCGCAGCGCCCTCCCTGCTGGCCGGGTGGGCACCTGCCCCGCTGCCCCCTCCCCCGCCCGCCGCAGTGTGCTGGGAGCGGCGGGCACGCCAGATGGCGTGGCTGAGAATGCGGCGACGTTGCCGGGAGGTGAGGGCTGGCACGGGTGATATGCGGCTGCGTGCCTAGTGGTGCCACCCGGGAGGGGGCGGGGCGGGTGTGGCCCCCTCCTCCTCCTCCTCCTCCTCCTCGATGACCTCCCGTCCTGACCGCCCACTCACCTCGGGATCCTCCTGGGCTCCCTGGGTCTGCGCCCCGGGCCTCCATCTCCCTGCAAGATGGGTGGCCCGGGTGCAGCTGAGACCTCAGGTCAGACCCGTCCTGTCTCCCGCCCTCCCCCACCCAGGACAAAGGATCACAGACAACTCCCTGGTCCTCTAGCCGAGCTGGCCCCTCAGGACGTGTCCCTGGCTCCAAAAGTGGAGTGACCTTTGTCCCCAGGCCCTTTGACCCCTGGCCTCTGAGCCCACTCCCCATGTGAAGGGCTCTGCTCCTGCTGGGCACTGGTCCCTGCTGGCCACAGCTCCTTCCTGTGTCCTAGAGCCTCCTCCCGGGTGCCTCCTGCCCAGCTGGGGGCCTCAGCACCTCCAAAAGGAAGACCCACTTCCGTGTCTCCCTGTCGCCACGTCAGTTGTGTACATGGTCACACAGGTCTCCCTGAGTCGGTCGGAAGAAATGTTTGTGACCTGAACCTGGCCGCAGAGTGGGTCTGGCACTGGCGTCTTAACAGAAGGTCCTGAGAACAAGGCCAGCGCCCCCCCAACTCCCTCTCCTCCTCCTGCTCCTCTTCTTGAGACAGGATATCTCTATGTACACCAGGTCGGTCTTAAACTCATGGCAATCCTCCTGCCTCAGCTTCCCCAGCTTGGGGTGACAGGCATGCGCCACCACACCCAGCTCAGAGCCTTCTCCTGCCTTCTCCTCACCTCTGGGTCCGGGGAGCAGCCTGAGGGGAGGGGAAAGCGCCCCAAGACCCTGTGCTGCTCTCACCTGATCCCCACGCCGCTCTGAGAGTCCCCGGCCTCCCTGGTGACCTGAGGAAAGGAGCCCGGGAGGACGGTGCCGCCTCCCCACCCTCCCCAACTGCCTCCCCGCAGGCTGCAGGCTGCCCGCGCCGCCCACCCTGTCCCAGTCGCACTGCCTGCCGCCGGCTTCCATCGCCAGCACCTGGTCCTGCTCCTCAGGGGCATGGATCTGTCCACGCTGCTCCCTCTCAGCAGGGCCGGCTCCTGACGCTCCCCGCACCGCCACACCTCTGTCCTGAATTTCCCGTTTGGCCTCAGCCTGGGAGAGCTCAAGGGCACAGCAGAGTGGGTCCCCGGCGCAGGCCTCCGCCTCCTCGCTGTGACACGGGACTCGTGCCCGCTGAGCGCCCGTCACTCACGCCGGGAGGACCGGGGGACAGCAGCTTACAGGGTGAGCTCTCAGGACGTTGGCCCGGGCCTCAGTTCACCCAGCCACCCCGGGAACGGAGGCTGCCCTCCCTCTCCCGGGCTCTCCGGGGCCCAAGGGGAGGAAGAAGCCACCGGCTGCCGAGGCGGCCCTGCCAGGCGCGGCCCATCCACGCCCGCCCGCGGCCC
The DNA here is from genome assembly GCF_000276665.1 of Chinchilla lanigera. Taxonomy (NCBI): domain Eukaryota; kingdom Metazoa; phylum Chordata; class Mammalia; order Rodentia; family Chinchillidae; genus Chinchilla; species Chinchilla lanigera. The sequence continues at coordinate 14,378,009 of NW_004955451.1, forward strand.
CGCTGGAATCCAAGCCAGAGGCCTGGCCCAGGGGCCACCTGGACAGCACCCGACACCTGCGGGAACCAGCAAGGGTGTGGGCACAGCAGGGCCGCAGGAGGCACGGACGACCCAAAGCGCCCAGGCTGGAGCCCGGCAGCCCCCGGGGCAGGTGGTGTGTAGCAGGCATGGGCAGGGTGGAGGTCACAGTTTCACCAGGGTCCTCGTGGCTCGGCGCCAGGACGGTGGGCATCAGCCTCAGCCGTGGCTTCTGCCATGTCACCACAAGGGGCCAGGGGGGGCCCAGCAAGGACAGCCTGGACTGAAGGTGGAGCTTCTCAGCGGGGTCTTCCAGAGGAAAGGGGGCCACAGAGGGCACAGTGGCTTCACAGGCTAGCCCCACTCTGCAGGAGAGAAGCTACAGCAGAGCAGGGAGTGACATGCCTGCCATCAGTGAGGCAGGGGTGGTGATGCATGCCTGTCATCCCGGTTTAGGAGGCTGAGGCAGGAGGATCTCTTGATCTGAGGCCAGCTGGGCTACATAATGAGATCTTGTCTCAAAAAAAAGGGGGAGAATAAGGACACTGACTCCCACATTTGGGTTTTGGGTTTTTGTTTTGTTTTGTTCTTTTTTTTTTTTTTTTTTGGTATTTTTGAGACAAGGTCCCACTATGCAGTTTAGGCTGGCCTTGAATTCACTTATGTAGCCCAGGCTGGCCTGGAACTTGCAACGATCCTCCTGCCTCAGCCTCTGGAGTGCTGGGATTACACTGGGGCCCTTCTGTCCACTGTCATTCCTGGGACCTCGTAATGGGACCATGACAGTCGCCCACCTGGCATCACCTGTGCCCACCTGGCATGCACGGATCACCCGAACAGCTCGCCATCCACAGACGAGACGAGCACCACATGTGCACTGGTCCCACTGGTTCCAGGGGTTAGGGTCAAGTGGCGAGGTCAGCAGGAAGGGGCAGAGTCCTGTGAGACCCCAGCCCCGTGGACATCTGAGCCCGTGACTCCTCGTTGTAAACTGTGTCCCCGTCTCCGACACTCTGGGGCCTCCGCCCCACAGGACCAGCAGACCTTGCGCTGCAGAGCAGAGCGTGGGGCGGCTGGGAAGGACTTTCCCCCCAGTCACAGGAGCCAGCGCCCCTGCTCAGGCCTGTGAACTCCTCGTGGGCAGGGTGGACACCGTGTGGGGGCTTCCTCTACCCACAGGGGGGCGGTGCCATTAACCGCGGGGTTTCTCCGCCCTGCACCCGCTTCCCGCAGTCTCCTCGGCCTTTGCAGTCCCAGCCCGCACCCGCATCCCCGCGCCCGGGTCGGGAGCGCGCGGGCGCAGCCGGCAGGGGGCGCAGTGGGGGCGCGGGCCGGGCGAGGCGAGCTGCGAAGGGCGGCCTCCTCCTCCAGGCAGTCTCCCCCAGGAAACGGCTGGCACGCAGCGGGTCTTTGGGAGGCAGTGCACCCGCTCCGAGAAACCCAGCTTCCTGCTGCCCCCTAGCCGCCTGCAGCACCTCTCAGATGGCGGCACAGATCTGGGGAGACCGAGGC
>NW_004955451.1:14379868-14387518 GCF_000276665.1 Chinchilla lanigera
GCGCTGGCGACCGCGACGCAAAGCTCGCGACAGGGCGCCGGCCCGCGGACCCCGACCCAGGCGCACGGGGCCCCGGACCCGCCCCGCGTCCCCGCTCCCCGCGAAGTTGCTCCCCGCGAACTCTTTCCGGGCCGCTTCCCCCGCATCTGACACCCGGCCCGCGCTCCCAGTCATCACTCCACTGCGCTAATTGCACATGCAAATATGCAAATGCGTATTAATTAATTACTATACTAATTAGTTCTGTGGTATTTGCGAGTAATAAATCATTGGATGGAGCGGGGAAGCTGGAGACCTGGCCCATTTTCATTCTGCATAAAATTTTAATGGTCTCTCCGGCTGATCCGGGACGCGCGCGCGGGGCCTCTTAAAGGGCCAGCGGAGGCCGGGCCGGGCAGGGCCGGGGTGGGCGGGGCGCGCCTGGCAGGGCCCGCTGGAGCCGTGGCTCCTGCCTGCCCTCGTGGCGAGGTGTCCCCGGGGGCTCCTGAGGAGAGGGCTGGGCGGGACGAAGAGGAGGGCGAGCTCTTTAAGAAGGAAGGAGGGCAGGGGGTCCTGGGGGGCCGATGCCAGGGCCTTAGGGAGTCTCCCTTCCCGGGCTGGCTGGGTAAACTGAGGCACAGGCAGGTCAGTCTTAGTCCTCCGGGCCTCCTGCTCCCAGGGGAGGTCCTGAGTGCCCCAGAGTCTTTTCGTGTCTCTCACGGGGGGCAGCAAGAGTAGGGCTGCCTGCGGCTGTCCCTTTCCACATGATCGGCCTGCTGCCCCGCCCCCGTGGGCACCAGCTGGCACCCTGGCAGAGCAGTTCCGGGCTAGAGTGGGCCCCTGGGACCCTGCTTGATTTCCAGGTCTGCTCAGGACCTGGGCACAGGAGCGAGCTGACTGCCTCTTAGCGCCTGTAACTGGGGAGGCGCTCGTTGGTGCCCAAGCCTGAGGGGGGGCGGAGGTGGGCACCGGAGGTGAGGGTTGGGCCTGCCCTGCGTGGACTGGAAGCCAGGGCGTCAGCCTGGGTGTGCCACCGTCTAAGCCCCCGCCCCCCACATACCCTGGGGTGGCGACATCTAAGGAGGTTGGTGGCCAGTGGGGGTGGTAAGGGACTCAAGGGTCGTTTCCTTGGCTGGAGAGCCAGCTCACCGCGCAGGGCGACGTCGGCACTGTCCCCGCCCTGGTGTCACCCAGCCAGGAGTCATGGAGCGGGATTTGAAGCCCAGCTCTGGCTTCTGCTCCTTCCCCCACCCGCGCTGCCCTTTCCATCCACCCTGTGTCCTCAGCTGGTTGCTGGGCCCTGAGCCAAGATCTTGATGGACCAGGAGGGTCCCTCAGGGCAGAGAGGTTGGATAAGTTGCTCTGGGCCACACAAGGAAGACCAGCGCTGTGGGGCAGCAGAGTCCAAACCCGATGCCTCCATCCTGATGGACACAGGCTTGAGGAGGTCATGGCAGCCCCTGGTGAGCCCACGGGAGGAAAGGGAAGGTTCCCCTCTGCAATACATTTCTATTTTTATTTTGGTACTGGGAATCGAACTCATGACCTTGTGCTTGCCAGGCAGCTGCTGTGCCACTGAGCTCCATCCCCAGGCCTCCATCTTTATATTTATTTGCTTTTGGTCTTTTTGTTTTTTTTTGTGAGACAGGGTCTGGCTATGCAGTTCAGGCTGGACTTGAACTCACTTTGTAGCCCAGGCTGGTCTTGAACTCGCAACAATCCTCCTGCCTCAGCCTCCCGAGTGCTGGGATTACAGGCATGCACCACCTACTTTTGGTCTTTTGAGCTAGAGTCTTACTATGTAGTTCAAATTGGCCTTGAACTTGCTGTGATCCTCCTGCCTCAGCCTTCCTGGTGCTGGGATTGCAGGCGTGAGCCAGGGCACCCTTCAGCCTGGTCTCCTGTCTTACTGTTTGTGGGGCTTGGCCACACACACTCCTCCCCTCCCCCACCAGCGGTGTCAGGGATCCCAGGGTCAGCAGAACTGCACCCCGGGTACCTTTTTTGATTGTTTTGTTGGTCTTTTGAGACATGGTCTCCCTGGGTAGCCCGGGCTGGCCTTAAATTCATAGTGATCCTCCTGCCTCAGCCTCTCCAGTGCTGGGATGACAGGCGTGCGCCACCACATCTGGCCCTGGGTGTCTTTGGAACCTGCAGGTGCAGGGAGAGCACAGCCCCATCCGCCCCTCCAGGAGGCCCCCTCCCCGCCACGGTCTCAGCCTCTGGTGTTCAGGCTGCCATAGATTGTGGCCTCCCTGCCCCAGCCCACCCTCGGAGAACAACAGGGTCGGATCAGCATCTCGGTTAGCATCTGTCATCGGGACCACCCTGAGCCGGGAGCCCCAGATACACGCGCTCTCGGGGAGGAGCCAGGGCAGCCCACGACTTCATACCCGCAGTGACTTGGGGGCTCCCCAGGGCACCTGGGTGCCCTTGTCTCCCAGAGCTAGGCGCCCGGGACACACACCTGGACCTGGGCATGGGCTGGGGCTCTCAGGATGGCCTGGGGCTGCAGGCCCCCAGGAGAGGCAGCCACTCCCCTGAAACCCCGAGGGGCGGGATGGCGAGGGTCCCCCCAGCCCCAATTCTGGGAGAAGGGGCGGGTGGGGGGCTGGGGAGCAGGCACAGGGCGGACTGGCGGCTCCGAGCCTCTGCGGCAGCCCCCGGGGCCAGGGCCGGGCAGGAGGAGGGGGCCGAGCAGCTGCTGGCGATTTATTACGCAGTCACGGAAAAATTGGTTTATAAATTAACAGCTGTTTTAACTTTAGGGCCTCTTCTTCAGGGAATGGAAGCAGCCGACTGGACCGGGCTTGCAGTGCGTGCGGGGCTGGTGCAGGGAGCGGGCGGCGGGGAGTCCGGCAGCTGGCATCTTCGGGGCGGCCTCAGCTGGCACCTCAGGGGGCACCAGGCCGAGGCCAGAGCAGGGGGTCTCCAGGTGCCGGGGCCCAGGCTGCCCGCTGGGGCCGCAGCCAGCTCTCCGCGCAGCGTCCACGTGGGGGCCCCAGAGGGCGCAGAGAGACGGCTGTGCTCGCTTCCGCCACCAGAGGGCGACCGGGGCACGCGGATCTCCGCGGCTGCCGGCTCCGGCCCAGCTAAACAAGGGAGAAGCCCCGCTCCAGGGCACGCTCGTCCTCCTCGCGTCCATCCTGAAGACTTGAAAGGCAGACGTGAAGATCGCCGGCCGGCGGGCGTAGTGGCGCACGCCTGTGATCCCAGAACTGGGCAGGCTGAGGCAGGAGGGTCGCCCTGAGTTTGAAGCCAGCCTGGGCTACATAGTGAGTTCAAGGCCAGTTTGGGCTACATACAGAGCAAGACTCTGTCTCACACAACACACACACACACACACACACACACACACACACACACACACTACTGAGGGTGAAATGAGTGATGCATGCCATCCATTTCTATGACTTACATCAGTCCATTCATTCCTCAGTCCATGCTAAGGTATGCAGTGCCCACTGAATGCTGGGCACCATGTAAAGACAGATGGTGGGCATGCAGACATAGTGGAACACACCTGTAATCCCAGCACTCTGGGAGGCTGAGGCAGGAGGATCCACAGTTTGAGTCCAGGTTGGGCAACTTAGCCACTTAGTGAGCCCCTGTCTCAAACAGAGTGGGGTTGGGAATGCAGCCCTGTGCAAAGGCCCTGGGGTCAATCCCTAGGACCATTCAAAAATTTTTTTAAAAAGACAGGAAGGAATCCTTTTAAAATACATGAGTGCTGTGGGGAGGTGGATTTGGATGGGGGACACGGTACCTCTGCGTGGTGGAGACATTCTGTACCTGGGGTGCTCACATTCAACACAAAATTTTCAAAAGCTCACTGAAGTGTATACTTCAGAGTGGTGCACTTTGTTGTATGTAATCTCCAACTCAATAAAATGGTTATTTTTCTTGTTTTGTTTTGTTTTGGTTTTTGAGGCACAGTCTTGCTGTGTTGCCCAGGCTGGCCTGCATCTTCCCAACTCAGCCTCCTGTGTGGCTGGGATTATAGGTGTGCATGCTCCCACGTGCCTGGTTTTGATAAAGTTGAGTATTTATTTTGCTTCGTTGGTGGTTTGGTTTGGTATGGTTTTGATTTGTTTGAGACAGGGTCTTGATACGTAGCTCAGGCTGGCCTTGAACCCACTGTATAACACTGGCTGGCCTCTAACTCCAGGCAATCCTCCTGCGTCAGCTTCCCCAAGTGCTGGGATGACAGGCATGTACTACCAGCCCAGGGGTAAAGTTGACTTTTTTAAAAAGCAGGTAAAGGCTGGAGATTGAGCTCAGCAGTACAACACCTGCCTGGCAAGCGTAAGGTCGTGAGTTCCATTCCCAGTCTCAAAAACCAAAAAAAAAAAAAAAAACCAAACAAAACAAAACAAAAAAACAGTAAAAAAGCAGGTAAACGCCCAATATGAAACAACTAACAAATGTGTTATGAACTATCTTAGGTGACTGCCATCTGTCTAGTGCCACCATCGTTCTAGCTGAGGGTCCCTAGGTGTCCCCAGAGATGGGCCTTGGGATTCTTGTCCCTGGTGCACTCCCACAAATCCTGCCTCTCTTCGAGACAAGGAAAGATGCCCCGTGCCCAGTCTTCTCCCAAGCTGCCTCCCACGACTTCCGGGGCCTTCCTTCCAGCTGCCGCGTGCCAGGCCTGCCAGCTCAGAGCGCCAAGGTCATACGCGCAATGCCCAACCGCACACCCCGGGACCAGCCACACAGCGTCGAACCCTGGCCGATTCCGCCACCTGCTGGCCCCTCGCAGAACTGCAATCTAGATCGGCAGGGAGGACCGAAACTTCGAAGGCAGCCAGGAGTTCTGAGCTGGGCTGGGGACATTTCATCCTTTGGACCTGTCGCCGTGCAAGGTGGCCTTTGAAACACAAGGGAGCAGAGGTGCACAGGAGCTAAGAGATTTGTCCAAGCTCCCACAAGAAACTGCAGACCTGTGATTCCCCCCCAGGCAGTCCACATCCCCGGTGTATTTCCTTTTCTTGAGACAGGATCTCGCTATGTACCCGGGGGTGGCTTTGAACTCACTGAGTGGCCCGGGTTGGCCTCAAACATGCGGAGTCTCTTGCCTCGGCCTCTTGAGTGCTGGGACCACAGACCTGGGTTATCACATCTGTCTTTCCAGTCTCAGTCCTGTCCAGGGGACATCTTGCCCAAGGAGAAGGTGGAAAGGTTCCCAACTGTCCCCTCTCCGTGCCTTCCTGGAGGCCAGTGGCCTCACAGCGCCTGCTCAAAGGCGCCTTCCAGGGAAGGAGAGGGTCGAGCCCCCACACGCCAGGCTCTGGGCAGGCACCGCGAAGATGTGGGGAGGAACACACCCCAAAGTATCGTGCCCAGGGCCGCAGTGTGGCTCAGCGGCAGAGCCTTGGCCTGGCCCTGGGTCCCCTCTCCAACACAGAAAGAAGAGTGAGTTCATGCTCCGGCTGCCCACAACCGTGACGGACTCCTCGCCATAAACTGTCAGTCCAGGGAAACCCACAGCTCAATCAGAGTTAAGTCAAACGAGGTCTTGAATCTGTTCTGTGGACCTAACCGCCCCGCGCTTCTAACTCAAGAATAATAACCCGAGAGTGGCATGTTATTTTGCATCTCATTTGCATGTGATTAACTTCAAGTCAAAGTGAATGAGGTCAGCCTGGCCCTGTCCTGCTGGCCCCCCGCCCCAAGTGCCGGGCCCACCCTCCTGCAGCCCCTGCCCACCCTCGGCGGCTCCCAGAAGAGCCCCCAGCCCCTCCGGCGCCCACGCAGCCCCCGCCACCCGGCCGCCCACTGGAAGAAACTTTTCCCCAAGTTCTCGAGAAGTCGCGTAGGATCCAGGAGAGAAAAATCAAAGTAATAAAACCTCATTTAATTCCTCACGGAGGGCAGAGCTGCGAGCTGCAATTATCTTAATGCCGAGCTATTTTTACCCTCCATCTCTCTCCTGCCTCTGTCGTGAGCCTTTCCCTTCTCCGCGCTTCCCTTTGTCTCTCCGCTCACATGGCTTCCTGGCTCTTCTGCCTTCTTCTCACCCTCTTCCCAGCTCTGCGGCCCCTCCTGCCAGCCTGGGCTCCGGAAACGTCCCCTGACTCGGGGTTCCTGGAATATGTCCTTCAGAAACAAGCTCTAGCCAGGTGTGGTGGCGCACGCCTGTCGTCTCAGCACTCAGGAGGCAGAGGCAGGAGGATCACTGAGTTTGAGGCCAGCCTGGGACACATAGTGAGTTCAAGGCCAGCCTGAACTATATAGTGAGACCCTGCCTCAAAAGACAAAACAAATAAAAAACAAGCCCTGGTGTTCAGCCGAGGCTTGGCACTGTGTCTCCTGAGGCCTCTTCTTCGCCACTGGGCATCAAGGTACAAGTGGGGGTGGTACCCTCCATCTCCGTCCTCTGTCCCCTTTATCCGGCCTCAAGATCCTCCTCACACCTATAGCCCCTGAAGCCAAGACTCCTGCCCCTCAGCTTGGCCCATGCCCTTCCTGTGTCCCTTGTTATTTACCCACCAGGCACTGCCAACCTGGTCTCTGCCGCTCCCTCCACACCCCAGAGGGAAGAGGGGTTCTGGCCAAGTCAGGGGCTGCCAGAGATGCCCACACCCCCGGGCCAGCAGCCTGGCATCCGGCTGTTTCCCAGACAAGTAGAAAAGTCAACAAACACACAGGGACTGGAGCCAGGCCTGGGGTTGGAGGAGGTGGTGCTCGACTGACAGGACCAAAGCCCAGCCCTCCCGCCAACCCCTCCGCCCGACCCTCGGCCCTGAGGCGGGCTTGGGCAGAACCCGTGCCCCTGAGCCCTCTGCCACAGGGGGCCTCTGGCCTCTCTCTGGGCCAAGACGCCAGCGTGCTCAGGTGGGAGGGGAAAGCTGCCGGGGGAGTTAGGGGCAGGCGGGGCTCCTGGCTGTGCCAGGCCGCGCAGGCCGGTGAGCGACCTGGAGAGAAGTCGGCCGAGGAAAGCACGTCCGGGAGGACACACGCGTCAACGCGTGCAACTTCCAGCACCGCCGAGAGGCCGTGAGACACCGTAACTCCCCGGCTCGAGGGGTGAGCAGGGAGCCGAAGCCCACTGGGCCCTCTCCTCCCCTCAGATGCCCACAGCGCCTCTGTGGGGGCGAGGCTGGCACCTGGGAGCAGCACACGCACCCCCCCCCGCTGCTCCACGTGATGGCACGTGTCCCGCAGGCAGCCCCAAGCCCAGCTTTGCCCTCGGGGGACGCATGCAAGTGGGGTACGCCATGGCAGGGACCTGTCCCCGTCCCCCCACCCGGACTGCCCACTCCGCCATGGGCGGCTGTGGACCCCGGTCCCCTCCCTGCGAGCTGGCACCGCCCGCGTCACCTTGACAGCCCTGACGTCCTCCCACGCCCCCGCCCGCCCCCGCACACACGTAGGCCTCCCACGCGCTGCCACTCACGCGCGTCTCTGACACTGACACACCGCTCGCACACGCACGGCTCACACCCCCCGGAGCCCCGCGCCCCCCACCCCAGGCCCCTGCGCCGCTCCCTGCCACGGTGACTGACGCGTGTCCGCCCACGCGCCCCTCGTCCACGCCGCTCGCTTTCTAGGACACCCCCGTCCCCAGCGTGACAGGTGCCACTCCCGCGGGCCTCCGAGAAACTCCGCGCCCAGGGCCCCAAGTGGTTAACGCCGCGTCCGCGCGGCCCCCTCCTCCCCGCCCTCCCC
>NW_004955451.1:14388228-14428176 GCF_000276665.1 Chinchilla lanigera
GGCGCGCGTCCGGGGTGGGGTGCGGGGCCGGGGTCCCCGCCGGGTCCCCGCGGGCCGCGCAGCCCCAAGTTCGCCGGACACTCGCGCAACTTTTCCCGGGCTCCGGGCGCATCCCTGGCTGGGAATGTGGCCGAGAACGTCGGGGAGCTGGGCGAGGGACCGTCCTTCCTGGGGCGCCGTCCTTTCCGGGGGGGGTGCCTGTCCTTTCACCCTCCCGGTCCCCCCACAAGTCCCCTTCCCGGGCTCCCACGAGGACCACCCGCCACGGTGCCAGCCCCAGAACCGGCCACACGTGAGAAACGGGACATCTCGCCTGGCCGGGTTGCACCCGCGGAGCCCGAGGCCCCGGGCCCTGCTGCTCCCCACCCCCACCCCCTCCCACCCTGCGTGCCCGCTGGGCACACAGACCCTGCTCTGGCTCTTTCTGCTCTCAGGCCCTACAGCCCGAAAGCAAGAGGGAGAGGTGGCCAGCCGGGCCGAAGCCTAGCAGGGCACTTGTTGCTGGGGACACGGAGGGAGGATGGGCCAAGTGGCCTGCGGAGGGGCGGGCAGGTGGGGTTCACAGCCGACCTGGGCAGCGTGGGATCCGGAGGGCAGTGCAGGGATTCGGCAGGGGGAGGTGACAGTTTCTGAGTAACTCACTCGTTCCTGGTGCATTTCCCTGGAGGTCAGAGGGGACCTACTTAAGTGACAGTTGGCCTGATCCCGTGCTGGGGGCGGGGCAGGGCCCCTGTGGAGCATTCCCCAGCCCCATAAGGGCTACCTGATGGGCTCTGGCCCTGCCTCCAGCGCACCCCAGACGAGACCCTAGGGTGCCCCAGGGTGGGCTCGGCAGTGCCCACTGTACCCCATTGGGTCTCCCTCAGAGCCTGGACCCAGCTTCTCTGGGGCCCGAGAGCTGATCTTAGGTGGGCAGGACTATGTCCTCCCAGAGTGTCCAGACTGGAAGAGGAAGGCCTCTGGGTAGGAGATGGAAGGGAAGACATTGGTTCTGGGGTGGCAGGGAGTGGGACAGGGCAGGGCTGGGAACCAGGAGACTGGACTCTCGGAGTTTTTTTTAGTCCTTTGGACTTGGTGTGTGCTGTGTGACCTCAAGCACATTACGGAACCTCTCTGAGCCTGGGGTTTTCATCTGTGTACAGTGAAGGGGCCGGGGAGCTACAGAGTTCCTTCCGCTCTGGGAGTCTTTGATTCAAAGGCTCCCTGGGGACTCCAAAGCGCTGCTCCCTGCTGCCTGGGGCTGGGGGGGCAGACCTGGGGCGCCTGTCCCGCAGGTGTCTATCCTGCCCCCTCCATCTCCTCAGATCCGGCGCCGGAGGCCGACCCCTGCCATGCTGTTCCGGCTCTCGGAGCACTCCTCGCCAGGTAGGCCCCTGGCCTGCGCCCAGTCACCCCTTCCGGGGGACAGCAGGGGACAGAGCTGCGGCCCGGGAGTGGGTCGGGTCTGGGGGCCCAGCACTGCCTGTGCCATTCGCTGACCGGCCCCCCAGCGCCGGGAGGGGACGGCTCACTTTCCTCCCCATAACGGGTTCTTTCTCTCGCTGCTCTCTCTGCCCCTCGGTGCCATGTGCCTGTGGGCTCCACAGAGGAGGAGGCCTCCCCCCACCAGGTGAGTCTCCTGGGCCCGAGGGAGGAGGGACGCCTGGCCCTTGGGGTGGAGGGGACGGTGCCAGGTGCCCAACACAAGGTGCCATGCAGCGCCACTCCCAGAGGGCACATTAGCATATAGTGGCACCTCTAGGGCCAGGCCACCATCGGGTCCTCTTCCTCCTTCGGCGGGATGAGTGCGGGGAGGGGAGGGCCAAGCCCCAGGGGCCCCTGAACCCTCTCTTGCCCGCAGAGAGCCTCAGGAGAGGGGCACCACCTCAAGTCCAAGAGACCCAACCCCTGTGCCTACACACCGCCCTCGCTGAAAGGTACCACCTCCGCCACGCGCCCGGGGTCGGAGGGGGGGGGCAGGACGGGGACGGGGAAGGGCTGACACTGCGGGAGGCACAGCTTCCGACTTGGCCACCAGGGCTGTCAGAGTCCCGCCTGCAAGACACAAGGTGCCCGGCAGCTGAAAGGGCAGCGGCAGCCTTGCAGCGGGCCGTGGGGGAAACGAGAGGGACGGCTGGCTCCAAGGGACAAGAGCACGGCCCAGTCCGCATGTCCCTAAGCCAGTCTGGGCCGGCCGCCCCCGGGCAGGGCCCCCACGCCCTGGGCCGCACCCGGGGTGCACCAAGCCACACTGCTGGGCACGGGGGCACGCTCGCTAACACGCCCTGGGTCGATTCGCAGCACCGGAGCAAGGAAAGCTTGGGTTAGAGGGGTCAGAGGAACCAGGGGCGGCAGGGCGACACAGGGGCTTAGGGGCCCAGGCCTGGTCTCTGGCCAGGGAGCCACGGGAGTCACAGCTGAAGGAGAAGGGCGCTGACTGGGTGCCAAGGGCCCCCCTCCTACACAGCCCCAGGAGCCAGAGCAGGGCCGAGGGAGAGGTGACTTCTCAGGAACATGAGGGACAACAACTGTCCCCTGGAGCCTTTTTGAGGGGTGCTGGGAACCAAGCCCGGTGTGTGCTAAGCACATGCTGTACCCGGCCACACCCACAGCCCCTCTGGCTCCCGGCGTGGGGTGGGCTGGGGTGAGCAGGTGGGAGGGGGAAAAGCATGACCGTCTACTTCTGTGCTGGCCTTGTGGCGCTGAAACAGAGGGATTTAGCCGGGTGGGGTGGTCCGCCCCTGTAATCGTAGTACTCAGGAGGCTGAGGCAGGAGGATTGATGGAGTTTGAGACCAGTCTGGACTACACAGTGAGTTCAAAGCCAGCCTGGACTACATATAGTGAGACCCTGTCTCAAAACCCAAAAAGAAAAAAGATAAAGGGAGACTTGGTTTAGGGAGGCGTTCAGGGCCCCAGAGATGGAGAAGCTGGAAGGGACAGTTGTGGGAGGGACGGAGAGGTGGATCCCGCAGGCCCAGTGAGGCCAGAGGAGGCTCACGGCGTGCACACCCTTCGTCACCACGGCTCACGACTGCTGCTCTCCCGCAGCAGGCCTGCGGCCGCCACCTCCTCTCACCCCAAGCACAAGGGCGCCTGGCACAGGAGGCCCTGTCCTGGGGACTAAGGACCCTGGGGGGAGGGTGGACCACGCCAAGCCTTCACTGGGGGCAGAGGTGGGCGCCAAGGTGAAGCTCTGCCGAGTCCCCAAGGCCAGGGCAGGGCAATTTATTGCGCTTTTATTGCCTGGGTAGCCTGCCCAGGGCCGGCAGGAGGTGCGGGCAACACAATGCGTCCTCTGTACCTACCCCCGAGTTGGCAGGAGCACGGGGCCCTGTCACTGCCCTGGAGGGTTCCAGGCTGGATCGACCCCTGGCTTGGGAGGCTGGGGAGCCCGGGGACTGCCAACCGCACCCGCTGGGCCGGGGCTGTGCACTCGGTGTTCTGAGGGTGCACTCTCTGATCCCACCAGCCTCGTGGCCCCTCGCCACCAACTCTGCCCCGACCCCAGCCCATCCTCCAACCTGGAGTTTGGGCCCCTCATCCGGAAACTTGCCACACGGCTCCTTCCTGGGTGTGCTTGGAGCAGGCCCCTGGAGTGGGGTGTTGGCAGCTTTCTAGGTCAGCGCAGAGGGAGCTGGGAGCTGGGGATGTGGGTCAGAGATGTTGGGGGCCACACCAGAGCAGGTCACTTCCCCAGGCACAGACGTTCCTGGCCATGGACAATGGCATCCTCAGTCCCAGGATCCATCCCAGCCTTGGAACCCGCAGCAGGGGCTGCGGATGGGCATCTAAGGCTGGGTGGCACTGTGGGGGTGGGCACAGCACGGTGGGGCAGGATCCGAGTGAGCAGTGAGCCCTAAGCAGACTGACACCCGCCCCTCCCCACACAAAGGAGCGGGCGAGTCTGCCGGGGCTGAGCTGGTCACCATGGGCTGCAGTCCTGGGTCCTTGGCGAAGCCCCCAGCCAGGGAATGCCAAGCCGCTGCTGTGCCCGTCTGGACTTGCCCAGTCTGGTGCCAGGCTCCATGGGGCAGCGTCTCAGGACAGCTTAGAACCAAACTCGAGGCAATCTACCCCCTGCTGCTGCTCCCGCCCGAGGGCCTGTAGCGTTTGGCCTGGAACTTGGGCCCAAGGCGGTGGCCCGGAGCCCGGGAGGCAGAGCTGGGGCTGCTGCCTGGGCCCCGCCAACCCTGCCTCCCCGGGCCCTGGCAGCCGTGCAGCGCATCGCGGAGTCTCACCTGCAGACCATCAGCAACCTGAGCGAGAGCCAGGGCTCGGAGGAGGAGGATGAGCTGGGGGAGCTGCGGGAGCTGGGGTACCCGAGAGAGGACGACGAGGAGGAGGAGGAGGACGATGAGGAGGAGGAGGAAGAGGACAGCCAGGCTGAGGTCCTGAAGGGCATCAGGGGCTCTGGTAAGCGGAAGGGGCCATGCCATGACCACGAGTGTCCTGCAGACCCGTCCTGGGGCACTGTGCTGGCCCTGCAACAGCGCAGGGGCCTCCTCGTCCCTGCCCACGGGGTCCACACAGTGGCCTCATCTGAGCCTTGGGCTTCTGCCATTCTCCCTCCCCTAGTCTCCCTCCCCTGAGAACTCCTCTCTTCCCTGAGCATTAAGGCAAGGCCTCGTGCAGTTTGAGACTACAGGCAAAAAAAAGTATTTCTAAGCTAGGCCTGGTGGTGCACATCTATTATCCCAGCACTTGGGAGGCTGAGGCAGGAGGATCTCAGTGAGTGCCAGGACAGCCTGGGCTACACAGTGACTTCAAGGCCAGCCTGAACTAGCGAGACTGAGCTAACGAGACCCTAGCTCACCCAACCAACAAGAAAAAAAGACTTCCGCCCATGACAGTGAGGCGTCTGGGAGCCTCAGTCAAGGAGGAGCGTCAAGGAGGAGATTGGGAGAGAGGACTGAGGGAGCCCATTCCCCCACCACTGCTTCCATTTCTGAGCCCTGGACATGGTCTCTTTGGGGCTGATTTGCCCTCTCCAGAACCTGGGAACAAGCTCCCCTCTTCTTCCTAGGAGAGGGTGGGAGGGTGCCCTCTAGTGTCCACAGCGAGAATTTAGGATTTAAGAACCTTGGACCTCAGTGGCCTGGGGGGAAGTGGGCAGGGAGGGGACCAGGACCTGCAGAGAAGGCCTCAGCCAAGGGTCCCGGATCCAGACACTTCCAGGAGGGTCCCAAGAGTTTCTGGGCCAGAAGCATTCACCTCTCCCATGGTCGTTTCTGCAGGCCTGGCTGTGGGAGGCTGTGTGGCTTCTATCCCTCCTGGTACAGGGTGACCTTGTCCCGTCATTTATGGGAATGACAAATGGTTGATCACTCTTACACACACACACAAACCCTTGACACATTCTGCCCTTCACCCTAACAAGATGGCTTGGGTCTGCACCTGAGGGCTAGAAGACAGCAGAACAGGTGGAGAGGAGGTGAGAGGAGACTGTCCCCTGGGACAAGCAGGAAGGTACTGGGTCACATGACAAGATTACCAAGGGAGCCAGGCATGATCATGCACACCTGTAATCCTAGCTCTGGGGAGGCTGAGGCAGGCGGATCCCTGCAAGTTGGAGGCCACACTGTGAAGATTCGTCTCAAAAGACAAATAAACCACTATGCCATGAAGCCTCCGCAGGCTTGGCCTCAGCCACCAGACTTAGCTCTTGCTTCAGGACAAGCAGACGACACTCACAGCTAGCGTTTTTATTCCTTCCTCCCAACCCCAGCAGGGCAGAAGGTAACCTGTGGCCAGGGTCTGGAGGGGCTCTGGGAGCGCCCACCCCCTCTGGATGAGCCCCAGAGAGATGGCAGCTCCGAGGACCAAGGCCCAGCACTAACTGGTAAGGCTGGGAGTGCGGGACAGGGAGGCAGCCGGGGCTTGGAGGCTGGACCAGGCCCTGAGTCCCCCTATTCTTGCCTTGCAGAGCCGGGGGAGGAACCCCAGCGCCCGGGCCCCCCTGAGCCTGGCACATAAGTGCAGCTCCGCATCTTCCAGGAGGAAGTGGAGGGGGCATCGCTGCCCCAGAAAGCCACTCTGTCCCTGCCCTATCCGGTGCCCTTTCCTTCCCTGCTAGGGCTGCAACTTCTAGAAGACTAAGGCTGGTCTGTGTTTGCTTCTTTGCCCACCTTTGGCTGATGCCCAGAGTCCCTGGTGCCCGTCCTCGCCAGTCCTTCCTCCTCTCACCCGACGGGGCGGGGTGGGAGGAAGCCCACGTTGGAAAATTCAGGAAACAGAAACAAGGGTTTGCTCTCCACAGTTCCACTCCCCAGATCCTCTCCCCTGGGCACAGGAGACCCACAGGGCAGGACCCTAAGATCTGGGGAAAGGAGTGGTGAGAACGTGCGGGTGCCCTTAGATCCTCTCCGCCCTCGCTTTCCGCTGGACTCCGAGTCACCGCCCCTCACCAGCGTCTGCCAGGCCCCGGGACTCAGATCTTTCTCCGTACACAGCTTCCACGTTTGGAGAGCTCTGATCACCCCTTCCCCCGCTGCGTGCCTGGAAGATGGACTGGCAGGGGCCGCTTCGTTGCGTTTTGTTTGTGCTTGATGCCGGGAATGCCGCCTAGTACACGTCTTAGAGGGGACACAGGCGGGGGAGCCAGGCGCTCCTGGCTCCCCTCCCAGCTACTCTGTCCCCCTCCCCTTCTCTCCCGACTCCAGGCCTGAATCCCTCCAGTGCTGTAATAAATCTTTGTAAATAACTGTGCCGAGACCTGTCTTTTCACAGGGGAGGGAAGAAAAGCGGGCGATGACGAGGTGTCCGGACACAGAAGGTTGCAGCCACAACCCTCTCTCAGACCCAACTTCAGCGCAGCCGCACTCCGGACCTTCCGCGGGCGCTCAGGGGGCGGGGCCGGGGCGGGGCTCCGCCCTACGCAATTCCCGGCTTGCTCTCGGGGCGGGCTTAGGGGCGGAAGTGGCGCCGCCAGGCGATCTCCTTCCGCTCGGAGGCGCTGCCGAGGCCGCGGGGCTGGACTGCGCCAGGGTCCGGAAGAGCTAGGGCCGCGGCTGCCATGGAGCAGGTGGGTTCTACAGCCGTCCCGGGGCCCCAGGGGTGGTACGAAGGCGCTCTCTCCCCGCCGGATGCCGCTTCACCGCCCGGTGTCCGTTCCAGGTTCCGTCCGACCTGTTCGCACGCCCCCCGCGTTCTGGGTTCCGCCCCCTTCCTCTGCTCGGCCGAGCTGCTTCTGGCGCGAGGCTCGGGTTCGGCGGCTGCGCCCCGGAGACGGCTCGCTAGGGCTTCCGAGACCGACCGGGGAGAGGCGAGGGGGGCTGCATCTGGGCATCGCGGGAAGTTGAGGATCTGCGAATCAGGGGAAAACCTCCTCACGTCCCGTTAGGTCTGCGTCTTAGTGTCGTACGCTGGCTCCCCGACTTGCTTGGAAATGGCTAGGAGTAACTTTGTTTTGTTTGTCTTTTTGAGACAGGGTCTCATTATGCAGCTCAGGCTGCCCTTGGACTCACTTTGTAGCCCAGGCTGGCCTCGAACTCGCAACGATCTTCCTGCCTCAGCCTCCCAAGTGCTGAGATTAAAGGCGTGCAACACCACACTAGGCCTTTCTTTTCGCGGGGGAGGGTGCGGGGGGAGTAACTTTGTGAGCCAAAGCGCTGTTGACACCACGCTGAGTGCAAGAGGCGAAGTCCTGGCGCCGACCCCGGGGACGCCCCCGCCTCCCGAGCGTCCCCCTTGTCCGGCGCCCCGTCTGAGCTCTGACTCCAGGGATCCCGTCTGTTCCCCAGGCTTCAGCTCTCCTGCAGTAAAGACCTAGGTCCGCATCTTGGTGCCGGGGCCCCACAGGCCGTGCAGCTGCCTATGGGACACATCCACCTCAGCGGCGCCCACAGGCTACAGCTGAACCGATCTCCCTGCAGATCCATTCTTCCCGCCTTCCACTTCCTCTTCTCCCTCGGTTTCCACATCTAAGAGGTGACCTAGCAGCAGCTGACTTCCGGAACCTCCGGTCTTTCTCCCTCTCCTCTGTGTCCACCCTCGTAGATGTATTTTGCCAGGACAACTGCTGTAGGTTCATAACAGCTTTTGTTGTTTGAGACAGGGTCACACTATGTAGTGCAGGCTGGCCTGGAACTCAGCGATTCTCCTGCCTCAGCCTACCTAGTGCTGGGGTCACAGGCGTGCACCACCGCACTGGCTTTAGTAGCAGCTTCTAATCACGACTTCGTGCAACCCAGTCGCCCTACACTAACTCTTGCAGGCCTCTTAGAACACAAATCTGACAGTCACTTCCTTTATAACTCTGCTTGCTTCTCCTGCCTCAGCCTATTTTAAGAGGCTGAATCCTGCGGTTCTTAAGTTGGAGTAATACAGCGCCTTGGGGTTTTCTCAGCTCACACCTTGCTGTCCACGTTTCTGCTCCCTTGGACACAGCAGCGCTCTGTCTTCTCGAATTGCTGGGCTCCCTTCTGCTCACTCTTCAGACCCCCTCCAGGCAGCCTTAGCCTGGGTCCCCTTCTCCAGCTCTGGGGCTCACTCCCTCTGTCCCTGCAGCACTGTGTCCCTAACAGCGCAGCTGGACATGCAGACCCCCGAGTCAGCCTGCCTGGCTTCTCACATTGCCCTGCAGCCTCGGTGGAGTCAGTGTCTCAGTCTCTCCCTTCGAACAGCAGAGAGTGATGTGCCTGCCGTGTGGAGCTTGGAGGGTTAAGTGAGATATGTGGAGGGGTGATCCTGCCAGGCACAGGAGTGCTGGGTCGCTAAACACGGTTACCGTGGCACACACAAGGACAGTCTGGACAAGCTGCTGCAGCCACTCATCCTTGTAATCCAGCTCCTCCGGAGACCGAGACAGGAGGATCACAAGTGGGAGGCCAGCCAGGCATCTGAACGACAGTGTAGCTCAAAGTAAAATTCAAAGGGGGGGCATGGGGGTGCACGCCTATAATCCCAGCACTCGGGAGGCTGAAGCAGGCAGGAGGATCGTTGCAAGTTCAACACCAGCCTGGGCTACAAAGTGAGCTCAAGGCCAGCCTGAACTGCATAGTGAGACCCTGTCTCAAAAAGACAAAAAATAAAATAAAAATTTTAAAAGGCTGGAAGGTAACTTGGGTAGAAATGTGTGAGTCCCTGGGTTTAATCCCCAGTTCTGCCCAGAAAACCCCAAAAGCGCCTGGATTAGTTATGACTTTTAATTTCGTAAGCTTCTTTTGTGTGTGTGTGTGTGTTTGAGACAGGGTCTCGCTATGCAGTTCAGGCTGGCCTTGAGCTCACTTTGTAGCCCAGGCTGGTCTCGAACTCACAACGATCCTCCCGCCTCAGCCTCCCGAGTGCTGGGATTACAGGCATGCGCCCCCACGCCCGGCTTTCGTAAGCTTCTTAAGGGCAGTAGATGCAGCTCCCTTCTCATTCTCTCCCAGAGCCGCAGAGCCTGGCTCTTCGTCAGTAAATAAAAACACCCGGGCTTGGGCTCGGGCGGGAGATCTGCATTTATTCTTGAGGATTCGGGGTGACAAAGGCCCAGACCCGACGTCAGGAGAACGCACCCCTGTGGGTCTGTTCTGAGATGGCTCTGGGAGCCCAGTGGAGAGATGCCAGAGGTGGCTCTGCAGAGGTGGTGACCCTAAGAGGCTTGGTTCCCAGGCTTTTTACTGTTGTGAGGAAACACCTGGCCTGAACAACCAAGGTCTGGGAGCCTGGTGTTTGGGGCTGGGCCTTGCCTGACCCTGGCTCTGTCTGCTCAGCCCTGGCGCTGGGTGAGCCGTGCTGTCGCCCATGCACCCCAGCACGCGCTGAGGACCTGACCTCCGCAGCCCCATCCTACCCGGCGGCACTGAGGGCGCGGCGGGGCCGCGGGGGGTCGGGGTGGTGGGGTCCCGGAGCAGCGGTTCAGCGGGGGCGGCGGGGCGGGGCAGGTCTTGTTAGGGCGCCCGGCCGAGCCCTGTGCGGAGGAGGAGCCCGGGAAGGATTCGCCTTCGGTTTCAGCTCAGCTCTCCTTCCTCTTCCTCCCGCGCAGAAAGCAAAGGCGGAAGGGGGCCGCGCTGGCTTCTCGAGGTTATTTCACTAAAATACCATCGGCGTGGCGCCTCCTCTCCTCACACTTCTGCTTCTCTGGGAGCGCGCAAAGCTTCGGTGGCTGGGGTGGGAGGGGCCAGAGGCCAGCGGTCCCCAGGCCGAGGACCGGGGCCGCTGAACCCGGGTGGCAGGAGAGCCCAAAGGTGCCATCCCTGCTGGGCCCCGTGAGGTGAGCCGCCCACCCCCCCGCAGCAGGACCCCGGACCTCAGTGTGCAGCGCGCAGAGCTGTGCCCACCGCGGTCGGGGGCAGCTGTGCAGTCTCTCATCCTTTCCCGTCCTGCGTCGGGTTCTGTCTTACCCCCATTTTCCAGGCCAACAGACTGAGGTCCAGAGAGCCTCAGGGGCTTCCTCAGGGGCGCACAGCCTCAGAGGGAACAGGCTTGGACTCTTGGTTCCAGGTCACATGCTGACCCCTGCGCAGACGTTAGATCCAGAGGCAGCTGACTCCTAGACATGGCCGTGTGGGACGGAGTCCTGCAGGACTCGGTGGCCTGGCCTCGAGGGCTCAGGAGAGCAGTCAGGGAAGCGCAGGTCTCGCTGTGGGGTGGGGACAGCTGAGTCAGAGTCCTGAGGGGCCAGGCCAGCTGGAGGTGGCGGGGGAAGCTGTCCAGGAGGTGACATTTGAACTTCCACCCCAGTAGGAGGCAGTGGCTGCAGGTGAGGAAGCAGGCAGGGGAGGCCCAGAGGGGAGCCGGCCGCTGTGGGTCCTGCGCCAGCCCGTGGTCAGGAGAGGGGATCGGAGCCCCAGAGCAAGACTGCGGGGTCCCTCCCTGCCCCTTGACCCTCGTGACGGGAGGGGTCTGCCTCACCTGGAGCCTTCTCCTTGTGCGTGGGGACTTGGGAGGGAAATGGGGCGGCACCTTGCCTTTGGGTGCCCAGGGACTCAGTTCTCCTCAACTCCCAGCTGTGGAGGGGCTGTCTGGGCTTACAGCAAAGAGGTGTCATGAGTGTCACATCCCCTGAACATCCGCTGGGAGCCTGGGTAATGTTTCTCGCCCTGGGAAGTCCCTGTTCTCCTACAGTTTGTGTCTGAAAGATACCTCTCAGGACAGGGCTGTGAGGTTTGGGAGGCTGAGGCAGGAGGATCGCTGGGAGTTGCTTCCTGCCCTGTGTGCCTCCCCATTACCCTGGGTATCGATGGGCTGTTTGCCTGGGAGCCCCAGCCCTGCCCTGCAGCCCTTGGGTGCTAGCAGCTCTCTGTCTGGAGGGAAAACAAGGCGGGAGTAGCAGCTGACCGCCACAAAGCCACAGCCGTGTCAGGGGACTCTAGGCCCTGCCACCCCATGCGTCACGTACCCCTGACACTGAGGACCTGATGCTACCCCTCGCCCTCTGCCCAGAGGAGGAACCCGAGACAGAGACTAAGTGACCGGGAAGGTGGGGATCCAGGGCTGGGCCCTTCTTCTGGCTGGTAGCCCAGTTCCTGCTCGGCTTCACGGAACCCCCTTAGTACTGCGCTGGGGGCCCCGGGGACCCCCCCCTGCCACCAGCACCGTGGGAGCGTGGGGCTAGGACGACATCTCCTGGGGTTGCAGAGCTGCCCTCACATCAGGAGATGGCTTGGGGAGCCGCACACCCTGGAAAAGTTTGTCCTTTCTGGATGTAGCTGACACAGCCCGGGTCGAGCTCCAGCTCTTGGGCACTTCGGCCTAGGTTGGGGTGGTGTGGGGTGGTGTGGCTGGCGCTGTCCCTGGCGTTTCACAGGCCCTGCTGTCTCGTGGTGCCCACACAGACCCGCTCAGGACGCTGCCCCGTTAGCAGGCGAAGCAGCTGGGCCTGGCCCGGGAAGTCAGTAGCGTTCGGGTTGCAGACTCGCCGTGGGCAGGAGCTGCAGACAGGTGACTGGGGCCTCTGGCCTGGGACCCCGGTGCTGGCGAGGGCCCATCGTCCGTGCCCCTTTGACCCGTGGAAATCGGGAGCTGGGGGATGGGGAGCTCAGTCCCTGGTATAGCCACCCCGGTGTTGTATTCTGCACCCCTGACCCAGCGCTTGCCCTCTCGGACCTTAACGAAGAGCAGCCCAGCCAGGCGGGGTCCGCACCAGGCTCACCTGCGGAGGCCGAGGGCAGGCGGCGGGGCATCCCTGGCAAGTTGTGGTCACTGTGGACTGGGAGGCGAAGGCGCTCCTGCGTTGCTGCACTCAGTGTTGCCCCAGGTCCCTTCCTGTGGCCCTTCAAGGCGCAGCGCGGGCTGGGTGGGGTCCTCGGGGCCTGTCCCTGCGCGTGGCTGGAGTCTGCTTTCTCCGGGTCCCACATCCGTCTGACTCTGAACCTGGCTTGTGAAGCAAACCTGTTCCTTTTCTGTGCTACAGCTGCCTTGGTCTGTGGCCGGGAAGCCCCATTATGGGCGCAGAGCCCCTGCGTCCTGGGGCCGGAGGAGAAGCCGGGGTGGGGAGAAGTCTGTGCCCAGTGCCCTCCACCTCCCGGAACCGGGGTGCCCAGGCCCCTGACCTGCTCAGGCCCCCAGATTAGCACCCCCCAGCCCAGGGCCGCAGAACCCGCCTTGCGCCCTGCCTCCTGCCCCGCCTGCCGCCCTCCTCTGCTCTCCCCAAGCCTGTGAGCGGCTCCTCTGCCCTGCCCTGGGCGCAGGCTTCACACCACCACTCTTCCCTGCACACCTCTGCGGGTACGGGGAGGCGGTGGCAGCCGGCTGGGCTCGGCAGGGTGCCGCTGGGGGGCTGGGCGGCCGGCCTGCTCTCTCCAGCCTCACCCCTCTGCTTCCTGCACTGCTTCCTCCTGGGAGCCACCAGCCTCTGCCCCCCAGCCCGGGCCGCCGACGGGCCAGCTGCAGCCCAAGGGCAGTGCCTGGGTCCGCTGGCGCAGTTCCCAGGCCTTTAGAAGTCACCTGAGTGAGCCACATTTTCACCCTGACCTCAGGGAAGCCTTGAAGCTGGGCGTGGTGGCACACACCTGTAATCTTAGCACTCTGGGAAGCTGAGGCGGGAGGATTGCGAGTTGGGGCCCAGCCTGGACCACACGGTGGGACCCCGTCTCACAGAAAAGCAGGGGTGTGAAGGACTTTGTAAACCCAGCGACCTCTCCCAAGAGCTGCAGAGGCTTGCTGACCCCAGAACTCAGCCCCGGCGCTCCGCCTTCCACAAGGGGATGCCGAAGCCCGGCCCCTTCCTCTGCTTCTGCCCGAGCCCCGAGCCCCCTGCCCGCACCCTCCGCGCCCAACACCTCGGCTCTCAGCCCGTGGGCGGCTGGGCCTGTGAGCGTCGGCTGGTACACTGAGTGCATCTCACGCCCAAGCCGCTGCCACCGCGGTCCCTGCCGGGGAGGGAGGGAGGGAGGGAGGACAGCCAGGAGCCAGGGCAATGAAGCGAGAGCCTGCAGGAGCTGGGGGACAACCAGGGGTGGAGGAAGGAGACGGAGCAGAGGCGCAGAGCGAGGCCAGCACAGGGAGAGGACGCAGCCCTGGCCCGGAGACGGGAGCGCCGGGCGTGAACACAGCAACTCCCACGGCGCTGTAAGTGCAAGCTGCGGAGGGAACGGCGACTCCTCACGGACCGCAGGTGCAGCCTGACCCAGCCGCACTGCCTCCGGGCCTCGTCCTGGAGGGGTCCGTGCGCCAGGTGCTCCGGGTGGCGAGACAGAGCGTTACACATCCAAGCCCTGTCCCCGTGGTCCACCTGTCACTGAGGCATGGGGCCACCGGGACTAGCATTGGCCTCTCATACACAAGGCTAGGTTTCATCTCTAGTGCTACCAAAAAAAATCATAAAATATATGTGGACTGGGCGTGGTGGCGCAGGCCTGTGATGCCAGCACCCAGGAGGCTGAGGCAGGAGGAGCAGCTCGAGTTCGAGGCCAGCTTGGGCTACATAGTGAGACGCAGTGTCCTTAGAAAAGACGGCATGCGAGGGTTCAGGGCAGACGGCGGGGCAGCCGCGGGAGCCGGAGAGGCCGGAAGGCTCAGGAGTGGGCTCTGCCGTTGCCTCGGCTTTGGACTTCAGCCTCTGGAACAGTGACACGGTACATTGTGGCTGTGCTGAGGCTCAAACCCAGGGCTTAGTGCATGTGGAGTAAGCAGTACTGAGCTACGTCCCCACCCCGAATTTCTGGTAGTTCCTTTCCCTTTTTTCTTCTCTGTTTCCCTTTTTCTGTCTTCCTTCCCTCCCTCCCTCCCTGCCTTCCTTCTTCCCTTTACTTCCTTTTCGATGTTACTGGGATTGAACCCAGGAACTCCGCGCTGAGCTACACCCCCAGCCTGTTTATTTTTTTAATCTTCAGACACCCTTTCCCTGAGAATTACCCAGGCTGGGCTCCCATTTACGTTTATCCTGCCTCAGCCTCCCAGAGTGCTGGGATTTCAGACCTGTGCTACCACACCTAGCTCAGATTCTGTTTTAAACAAACAACAGTAAAAAGACAGCCATGAGAGAGGGATTAGAAGGAAGAAGATACAAAGAAAACTCACGGGGAAAGTTACTTTGTGAAAGCTGCAGAAGGGCAGGAAGGCAAACAGGCCTGGCCGGAGGCAGGAGGCCATTAGAGCTAAGGAAGTGAACTGTCGCCAGCCTCGGAGCTGTGACCTGTCACGGTGCAGGATGTGCAGGGCCGCGTGCTCCGCTGATGGATGTCCAGCTCCGTTGCCGGAGGGCTCTCGCGTCCCTCTGCAGCTGGGCCCGGCTCCCATGCCTTGGAAGTCTCCGCAGAGACTTGTCACGGGGACCCAGAGCAGGTGGTGTTGGGGTGGCCTTCGGTTAGTGTCACTGCCTCTCCTGTCGGTGGGGCTTTAGGGGCTGACACCCCACCAGCCATGAACTTAGCAGGGTTTAGGAGGGGTGTGTACAACTCCAGAGACTTAGCCCGGTGTGGTTGCGTACACTTGGGAGGCTGAAGCAGGAGGATCATTGTGAGTTTGAGACCAGCCTGGGCTACAAAGTGGGCTCACAGCCAGCCTGAACTGCATAGCGAGACCCTGTCTCAAAAAAAAAAAAAAAAAAAAAAGACTCCAGAGACTGAGCCCTCGCCAGGCTGCTGTGTTGGGCACCTTGGCATCGACCCCTCCTCCTGCCCCTGCCCAGGGCACAGGGCCACCTATAGCTCTGCGAATTGGTGGAGCGGGAACCCCAGGCCTGGGGGCTGCAGGCAGGGACAGCTGGGGTGCAGTTCCTGTTGTTGTTAGGCGTTGTGACTGTGCGGTGGTCAGCGCACCTCTCTGAGCCTTGCGTCCCCACTGTGACTTTGAGGAGCCGTCCTGTCCTGCGTGGTCGTGAACGTGGCCCTGACGTGGAGGTCGGGCAGCTGAGCGGCAGGCGCCCCAGAAGGGCGAGTTCTCATCTGCGGTTCGCCGTGCTCCCCTCTGCGTGCAGCGTTTGCCCGGCTGTCAGATTTGAAGCCTGGGTTCTGTGCCACGCATGGTGCTGGGCACGGGGAGACAGCAGTGCCCAGCGGGCTAGAGCCCCCGGCTGTGCAGTGGACGTCCAGCTCTCGAGAGGGGGTGGACACAGCAGAACAGCCAGGGAGAGGTGTGGGGTGGTGCGCGGTCGTCTCAGGGGTGCCACGCTGCTGTGCCCGGCGGGGGGGGTGGGCAGGTAGAGACATTCCGGACAGTGGGGACAGCCGGGGCCGGAGGCGGGGCAGGGCAGGGCAGCCCCATAGAGGGACCCTACAAGGCCAGCACGTGGCATGGGTCGGAAGAGCTGCGCAGAGGTCACCCTCGGTCTGGTGAGGGTGGCCAGGACCGGGCCGGCAGCGGCTGGCGTGTGCTTTGAAAAAAGCCCTGGCTGTGCCACCATTCGGAGCAGGGCTTCCTGGGCAGCAGGAGAGGAGACCCTGCCTGGGGACCCCGCGCCTTCTCCTGGCTGGGGCCGCGGGGGGTAAAAGGTTCCAGGGTGTCCCTGGTCCGAGCACAGTTGCCAGGGCCCGGGGTGGCGGGAGGGGGAGCCCCAGGGAATGTGCTTTGTGTGGGAAACAAAGAACAGAGCCCAGGCCTCTCCCCGGGGCGGGGACAGAGGCTGTTGACGGCCCGGGCGAGGCTGAGCCCCAGGGCGGGGCCTTGGCGGTGGCCCAGGTACCCTGGAGTGGGTTGGTGGCCAGTTGGGGGCCCCAGGGTGAGCCCTGGGGAGGGGTGGGAGCAGAGGGTGCTCAGGCCCCTTCAGGGTGGCGTGCCTGGGGCGTCTGGGAGCGGGTGGGGTCTAGGACTGCACTGCGGGGACCGAGGAGGCTTGGTGACCACCAGGACCCTGACTGCCCCTCGCCTCGTTCCCAGCCCTGCCGCTGAGGCCCTGATCCTCACCCACCGCGGGACCACCAGGATGAGCAAACTGCCCGGGGAGCTGGCCCGCGACCTGGAGCGCAGCCTGCCGGCCGTGGCGTCCCTGGGCACGTCGCTGTCCCACAGCCAGAGCCTCTGCTCACACCTCCTCCCAGCACCCCCAGAGAAGGCCCGGGCCATCTCCGACGTCCGCCGCACCTTCTGCCTCTTCGTCACCTTCGACCTGCTGTTCATCTCGCTGCTCTGGATCATTGAGCTCAATGTGAGTGGAGCACAGCCAGGCGGGGGGGGGGGGGTGGTGTCACTGGGCCTCAGTTTACCCACCTGCCACGTGAGCGGGCCACCTCTCCCGTGGGACAGACAAAGCCCTAGCAGCTGCTGTCACCTTCCGGGACAAAATGGGGTCACGGAGCTCCAGTCCTTGGGCCTGGGCTTCCCAACCATGTGACGCGCTGCCCCCTGGTGGACGCCCTGGGAAGGGCGGTGGCGGGGCCCCGTCCTGGCCTGCTGAGACTCCCGGCTTGTTCTAGCTCTGCCCTGTGGCTTCAGCTCCTTTCTTTCACTCAGCAGCACGTTTCGAGCCCTGGCTGGGTCCTAGGCCCTGTGCTAATCACAGGGGTGCAGTGGGGAGGGAGAGCAAACACCCCCACTTCCCCACTGCTCAGGTTTTGGTGAGATGCAGCCTAGCCACCTGGAGACAGAGCTGCCTCAGCCTGCAGGGGCCACACCTGGGCCGAGCGCCGCGGCCGTGACCCTCACCCCGCAGCATGGGCTCCCCACTTTTCTGGGTGGTACAGGCCCTTCCTTTAGGTCCCAGGCTTGGGTGACAGGAATACAGAGCCTGTTTGCTTGCTTGCTTGGGTGTTTTTTGTTGTTTTTTTTTAAGTGGGTCTTGCTATGTTACCCAGGTTGACCTTGAACTTGGGAACTCAAGCAGTCTGCCTGCCCCAGCCTTGTGATTCATGGGGACTACAGATGCAGCTAACAAAGCCTTTTTTTTCCCTCCTATACTGGGGATTGAACCCAGGGCCTTCACACTAAGCTGCATCCCCAGCCCTTTTTTTAATTTTGAAACAAGGTCTTAAGTCACTAAGTTACAGAGTCTGGATTTGAACTTTCCATCCTCCTGCCTCAGCCTCCCAGAGCACTGGGATTACAGGCACACGACACCCCACCCAGCTGACAGTACCCTTCTTGATAGAAGTGAAATTTGAGGAAGGGGCTGGCTTAGAGACCCAGGACACTTTGATGCTGGTGTGTGAGGTCTGAGGGTGAGGGTGGGCAGCTGTCCTTTTGCAGCAGAGCTGACCCGCATCAGCGGTGTGACAGGGCCACTGCGTGGGGGACTTGGGAGCCAGGCTGCGGAACTTCCAGGTCCTGGGATTCTCCTTTCAAAGGTCCCAGCTAGCGTCCAAGCAAACGCTGCAAGCCCCACCCTGCGTCCAGGACATCCCGCATAACAGGGGCTGGGGCACTTATGAGCCCTGCAGCAGTGACTTGCCTCAGGGTGCCAGCTCTGCCCGCTTCCTGCCTACCAGAGTCTCCCTGCGGAGTGCGAGAACCTTGCCTCCAAACTGTTTTCTGACGTGAGGGAAACTTTCACAACGCTGGGTTTAACCAGAAGTGGGATCACTCTGTGTCACTCGGCAGGCGCTTGAGGGGAGTGCTACCCATTTCGTTTTATTTCTGCATCCAGGGTGGGTGCAGTCTGGCTCTCTGGCTGGGTCTGTGCTGTGCGGGGCATGCAGGACCCTGGACGTGTTCTGTGACCCGTGCAGGGCCGGGCAAAGCAGGGACCAAACCCTCCGCCATGCCCTGCGGTCCTGTGGGTATGGGGCAGGGGTCAGCTCCGGGTGGGGGAGTTCAGCGGGGCGGGAGCCTCTCTCAGAGCAGGAGGAGGGCTGGGCTGGGTGCCGGGCTGGGGGCTCCCCCGGCCAGCACAAGAGAGGGGGTGTCAGACAGCACGGGCGCAGGGCGTCTTAGAGGTGACCCACAGAGTGGGGTGTGGAGGGCTGTTGGGGTGTCTGAGTCTGTCCAGACTGCTGACCCTGCCTAGCATGAGTCACCCTCAGCTCTTTAGGGTCCCCTGGGACTCAGGCTCAGTACCCTGAGCGTCTGCGTCCGTCCTGGGCCCCCAGACTGAGATGACCTGCAGGAGACCAGACGCCCGCATCCAGGTGGCTGCGAAGGGTCCTCCTCGGGGTTCCTGGGCCGTGTTCCCTGTTTTCTCCCCTTTTCCAGGGGCGCTGGTGCTCCTCCTCTCCAAGGAAATGGCTGCAGTCTCCAGGGTCTCAGGGGTCGGGTGCTGTGGTGGGTGGGGCGGGATTACTGAGGGGGGCTCTGCTGACCCCCAGCGAAGCCTGGCAGATTTTGCTCATTAAGCACAAACCTGCTCAGAGGGTTCACCCACTGGGCCAGCCCCCGAGGTGGACTGAAGGGAGAAGCAGCCACGTGGGAGCAGCTCCTGGCCTGACCGTCCGGTGCCCGCATCTCCCTCCCTTGCATGAGGCCTCCAGGGCAGAGCACTTGAACCCGGCACCACCCTCCGGAGCTGCCCACTGTCTGCTTCCTGTTTTGTTTCTGATTTTGTTTGTTTTTGGTTTCTGAGACGGGTTCACTGTGTAGTTGAGGCTGGTCTTGAACTCACTTTGTAGTCCAGGCTGCTCTCAAATTCACAGCGATCCTCCTGCCTCAGCCTCCCGAGTGCTGGATTACAGATGCACACCATGGCAGCCGGCTGCTGCTTGAGGAACAGTATTGGTTCCCAGGGTCTCAGGCCTCTGGCTGAGTCCCCTTTGGGTGGTGGCTTAGCCTTGCCAGCCCCTGCTGCAGGTCCTCTGCACTCCCTGTGCTGAGAGGCAGGCAGTGCACAGCCCCAGGCAGCTGCTTCCGCCTGCTGAGCTCTGTGTCTTCTTCCCAGACCAACACGGGCATCCGCAGGAACCTGGAACAGGAGATCATCCACTACCGCTTTAAAACCTCCTTCTTCGACATCTTTGTGAGTGGCCCTGGGGGGCCCCGGAGCTGTAAAGTGTGATCACGGGGCTCTCTGCTTCCTGTAGCACTGGCTTTGTGGGACCAGGGAGGCTCTACTCCTGTCCCCCTCATCTGCAGGGGGTCCCTCAGGGGCCCAGGCGGGAGGGGAGAGACGGGGCCCTGTCCAAAGTCACAGGAGCTGGTCTTGGTGGCATGAATGTCATCGCAGCAGTCGGAGGCTGAGGCAGGAGAAGCTGCAAGTTTGAGGCCAGCCTGGACTACATAGTGAGACCCTGTCTCAAAAAGGCAAAAAGAAAGAAGCCAGTCACATCCAGGTGGTATCAGAAAAGTGCTGAGCCTGCTGTTCTCTCCGGAGGCCAGCGAGCCTCTGCAGGGGCCCTGGAGGTTTGGGACAGAGGGGGTGCCCTCAGTGGCGGGGGCGGGGCACTCACTCACCCCGATGGCACACACACACACACCCCCACCCCGCCAGGTCCTGGCCTTCTTCCGCTTCTCCGGGCTGCTGCTGGGCTATGCAGTGCTGAGGCTGCGGCACTGGTGTGTGATCGCGGTAAGACACCCCGGCGCCCCCCCCCCCCCGGGGTCCCCAGGGCACAGCCGGGGGCGGGGTGGGGAGGGAAGGACCCCTCCCCGCCTCGCCTTCCTCTCCCTGTCCCACCCCGCAGGTCACCACGCTGGTGTCCAGCGCATTCCTCATTGTCAAGGTCATCCTCTCTGAGGTCAGTGGCTGGGGTCTGGCTGGACCGGGGCCGTTGCTGTGTGGTGGGGCGTCTGTCCTTGTCATTGGGTAGCCGTGCGGTGAACCCTACCCTGTGACGGTCCTCGCTGGCCTCCCTGACTCGCTCCCCAGCCACCTTCCTGCAGCCTCACCTCAGGCTGTCCTGCCGCAGACTCAGTCCCAGCCTCGAGGCCCGAGCTGCAGAGGGAGTCCAGCGCGGGGGCGGGTGTGGGCCGGGGGCCCCCGCCACGGAGCTCAGCCCCCCTTCCCTGCACGCAGCTGCTCAGCAAAGGGGCCTTCGGATACCTGCTCCCCATCGTGTCCTTTGTCCTTGCGTGGGTGGAGACCTGGTTCCTGGACTTCAAAGTCCTGCCCCAGGAGGCGGAGGAGGAGCGATGTGAGTGCGGGGTGTGGGGGGGGGCGTGGGGGGGTGTTGTGCGGGGAGGGGGGGTCGCCGGCCTCCTGCCCCCCGTGAGCAGCCTCGCAGAGCGGGGTGGGAGCCCGCGCCATGACTGTCCTCAGTGTGGGACAACGGACGGCCCTCACGTCTGCTCCCCAGGGTACCGGGCAGCCCAGGCTGCTGTGGCCCGAGGACCTCCCCTGTTCCCCGGGGTGCTCTCCGAGGGCCAGTTCTACTCGCCCCCAGAATCCTTTGCAGGTGAGGGCGGCTGGGAAGAGGCGGCGAGGGGGCTGGGTCTGTTCTCTCTGTTCCCGCTCGGCTCCCTGGGGACCGCCACAGCCCTCCCCCCCGCACACTTTGAGCCCCCACATCCTCGTGCTCCTGTCCCGACCCCCCTCGCCGCCCACACCCGCCCCACCCCTTGTCATCTGCTTGTTTCCCCGCAGGGTCTGACAATGAATCAGACGAGGAAGTCACAGGGAAAAGAAGTTTCTCTGCCCAGGTATGGGCTGTGCACGCCCCGCCCCACCGCGCCCCAGGCGCTCTGGGTCTCAGGCCACAGGACCGCTGCGGGCCGGGGCGGGAGTCTGGGGAGAGCATCGCGTGCTGACCGGCCCTGCCTCCCCCGGCAGGAGCGGGAGTACATCCACCAGGGCAGGGAGGCCACCGCTGTGGTGGACCAGATCTTGGCCCAGGAAGAGAACTGGAAGTTTGAGAAGAATAACGTGAGGCACCCCCCAGGAGGCATTTCGGCCCCTTTTCCCGGGGCCTGAGACACAAGTCCGAGGACTGCTGGGGTCGGGGCCACATTTCTGCCCAAGGAGAGGGGCTGGGCCCTGCCTGGGCCCCACTGCAGGCAGCGGCCACTGGGTGGGGGGCATCGTCTCCCCCTTCTCCCATAAGCCCTGTTCCCCCGGCTCCGGGCCCTGTGTCCGTCCCGTGTTTTGTGTCATGATCAAAACAACATTATCTGCAAGGAGAGCTCAGCCCCTCTGTTTGGCCCGTTCCCTTGGGGACCCGCAGGGCCTGGGGACTTGGTTCCTCTGGTCACAGCTGCAGCTTGCTGTCCTTCAACTCGAGATCAAATCTTCCCTCTGCCTTGCCCTACACCAGCCACAGCCACCACTCTTTAGCGGCTGCTGCGATGTCCCCAGCTCGGTGAGTCCTCCCTGCGCCCCAGCCCACCGCCGCACCCCTCTCCCTGCTGCAGGAGTACGGAGACACCGTGTACACCATTGAGGTCCCCTATCACGGCAAGACCTTCATCCTGAAGGTGAGTGGGGGCGTTAGGGGCCTTCTGCTGTGTCGGGCTGCACAAGGGACCCTGCAGGCCCCCAGGAGCGAGAAGGGCTGGCCTCGAGCCTGTGGCCCACCCTGCCCTGCTTTGCTCAGACCTTCCTGCCCTGCCCGGCCGAGCTGGTGTACCAGGAAGTCATCCTACAGCCCGAGCGGATGGCACTGTGGAACAGGACAGTGACCGCCTGCCAGGTGAGCCCAGCCGCACCCTGGCGTGCCTCAGTCTCCCTGTCTGTACAATGGGGGTAGAGTCGTAGCAGCACCCGGAGGAAGCAGTGAGTGTCCGGTGACCAGCCCGGAACCTGAGTGTGACATGTGGGCCTGTGCACGGCACCCCACGGGAGGGGCCGGCCGGGGGTCCCGACGTCCTCGCGCCTTCCCTGGGCTTTGTGGTGCGCGGCACCTCGAGACCCCGTGTGGGCCCTCAGATCCTGCAGCGGGTGGAAGACAACACCCTGGTGTCCTACGACGTGTCGGCCGGCGCTGCGGGCGGCGTGGTCTCCCCCAGGTGAGTGCTGCGCGGCCCCGACCTCCCCCCCCCGCCCCCTGCCGGGCCTCGCTTCGGCGCCCCATGCCAACCCTGCCCCCCAGGGACTTCGTGAACGTCCGGCGCATCGAGCGGCGCAGAGACCGGTACCTGTCCGCGGGCATCGCCACCACGCACTGCGCCAAGCCGCCGACGCCCAGATACGTCAGGTGAGCTGGCCCGCGGGGTCCCCAGCCAGCGCCCGGCCGTGGGCAGAGCCGGGCGGGCGTGGGCGGGCGCTGTGGCGTGGTCACGCTGGGCCCGGGCTCATCTTCCCGCCTGGGGAGGCTGGCTGCCCAGGTTCCCCTTTCCTCCTCTTCCTCCCCGTCCCCGCCACCGCCGGCCTCTCTCTGGTCTTCCTGCCGCCTGCCCTGGGCCCTGCAGGTCCCCGCTCCCGCCCCTGCTGTGGCCTTGGGATCCGGCCGGGTGGGCCCTGCCACCGGCTTGCTGGGTGACAGGCGGACCTGTCCCCTCCGGGTGCCGACTCCCTCGGCCCTGGAGCGGGTTTCCGCGTGCTCGGTGGGGCCGGGAGAGAGTGACAGGCCGAGGGAGGCGAATGCGGGCCCTGCTGCCTCCCAACCGCCCTTCCAGCCGAGGCCCCACGCTGCTCCCCGGCTCGGGCTGGGGCGGGCGGGGAGGGGGAGCTGCGGGCCCTCTCCGGCCGAGGCCCTCCGCAGCAGCGCCTCTCTCCCCAGAGGGGAGAACGGGCCTGGGGGCTTCATCGTGCTCAGGTCGGCCAGTAACCCCCGCGTCTGCACCTTCATCTGGATCCTCAACACGGACCTCAAGGTGAGGACTCGGGGGGCCCTGCGCCTCCCTTCTGGCTGGAGGGTGGGGTGCAGGGGCCCACGCGCCTCCCTTTCTTACCCCCGGTCTCTGCGGCCCGGGCGGTGGCTGCCCCCAGCCCAGCACCCCCACCTGCCGGCACCTTCTTCCAAGCCGGGCTCTGGGCATCGCTCCCGCCAGGCTGAGGGGAGGGGCCGGAGGGGGGTCCGGGGCCGCACTGCGTCCCTGCCCCGGACGCCCCACCGTGCGACCTGCGAGGCGGGTGACCCCTCCTGCCGTCGCAGGGCCGCCTGCCGCGGTACCTCATCCACCAGAGCCTGGCGGCCACCATGTTCGAGTTCGCCTTGCACCTGCGGCAGCGCATCGGAGAGCTGGGGGCCGGCGTGTGACCACCCTGCGGCCAGGCTCTCCCGGAGCCCCGGAGGGGACCGGCCCTGACTGTGGGCAGCACCTTGGCCTCTGCTGCTGCCCTCCGCCCCTGGAGCCACACTGCCAGGCGGGGGCCAGGGCTCAGGAGGAAGCGGGGTCCATCCTGACGCCACACTGTGTCCCCACGGCTGGAGGAGGAAGCTGCCATCCCCACCTTGCCAGGGGCAGGGCCGGAGGAGCCGCGGAGATCTGGATACCAAGGCCAGACCCGGCCCAGGACGGGGCAGCTGGTCCCTCGGGCTGCGGTGGGACGGCCCCGTGTCTGCGTGCTGTCTCACGCTGGCTTTTTTAGTCACCCCCTGGGTCTTGAACCTTGGACCTTTCGCACTGTGGGGGCGCAGGGGAGG
Organism: Chinchilla lanigera; assembly: GCF_000276665.1. Classification (NCBI taxonomy): domain Eukaryota; kingdom Metazoa; phylum Chordata; class Mammalia; order Rodentia; family Chinchillidae; genus Chinchilla; species Chinchilla lanigera. The sequence continues at coordinate 14,411,957 of NW_004955451.1, forward strand.
GGGGGACAGCAACTCTGCCACTCCCAGGGCCTCCTGGGGACCTTTGTAATGTGAGCCAATTAAAGACATGAACTCAAAAGGAAAAGCACCCTCCAGCACCTGGTCCACAGCCTCTGCTCATCTGAGCGAGGTTGGGGAGCAGCTCTGCCATTCCCTGCCTCAGTTGGCAGAGCTGGTGGTTGGGCAGGGCGCAGGTCACCCCCCAGTGCCAAGGGCAGACAGGCCAAGGGCCATGGGGCTGGCTGAGGGTCAGGGAGGCCAGCAGTGCCCATGGCCATTTCGCCTGTCCCCAGGACTGGCCTGGAGTTGGGGGCATCAGTCACTGGGGCACCTCGGGAAGCCCAGGCCGCCCAGGGTCTGCTCCCCAACCCCTTTTGCCCACCGCCCTCATACTGGGCAGCTCGGGGCCTGCCATCCCGGGCAGGCGGCCACCTTCCTGAGGGGCGGTTTGCGTACAGCCAGCTGGGTGCGCTTTGGTCCTGGCCAGCCGTGTGACCCAGGCAGATCTGCCGCTCAGAACCTCCATTGCCTGCTTTGGGAAAAACAAACTGGTATAAGCCAGGCGTGGTGGTGCACGCCTGAGATCCCGGCCCTCAGGAGGCTGAGGCAGGAGGATCTCAAGTTTGAACTCAGCACGAACAACTTATCAAGACCGTGTCTCAAAAAATAAAAAGGGTTGGGGAATGCCACTCAATGTGAAAGCCCTGGGTTCAGACCCCAGGACCGCAGAAAATAAAACTGGGGCCAGCGCCATGGGGTTGCTGTGGGATTAAACAACTTGGGCATGGTGCCGTCTCATGGAGAGCCGAGTTCGGTCACCTGTTGTCCCCACGGCTCCTCACCTTCAGCTCGTGTCGCTGCCTCCGCTGATACCCTTTCCCGGTCCACTGGGTGACGCCCTCGCCCCTCACCCCATGCCCCGCGCCCTGCGCCATGAGTTCGCGCCTGCACGCCGGTGCCCTCACAGCACCTTTGCCTCGACACCTGGTGACGGCCAGGACACGGAAGCAAGGTCCAGAGAGGCCCAGGCACCGCCCTGCCCACAGCCTGCCCGTGGCCCTCATGGGGTCCGGCCAGGGCTCCGCATTGCACTCATGTCCCCCTTTGTCCCCCTGTGGGTGCTGGGGTGACACTGGGGCCACCTCTCACCCCTGCCCCTCTGCACTGACTGGGCAGGAAAAGCACCTGGCAGGGGTTGGCGCCTGGGGTCCCAGGTGTGGCATTAATGTCCCCTCCCCTGCTGGAGTGGCAGTGGTGGCAGAGAACCTTCTGGTCAAGGGGCTGGGGCGGGGGTGTGCCCTTGACCTGGGAGAGCGGGGAGGGGCCCGTGCCCGTCACGGTGCGGGGGTGTCAGTGACTGCTGTCCCCTGCTGTTTACGGGAAGCACTGCCGTGACCCTGGGCCAGGGGAGTGGGTGGCGCAGAGCACCGCCAGGGCGTCACGGGGCTCGGCACGTGCCTGCCGACTGGTGTTTGCAGAGTGTCAGACACCTGGGGTGCTGCCCACAGTACCCCAGGCCCCACCGGAGCATCTTGGTACCTCTGGAGGCTGACCTCTGACCCGGGGGCAGCCGGAGTCTGGGCACCCCACCCCCTGCCCCAGACTCACAGCCCCCTCAGGTCAGTGAGTGTCGAGCTGCTTATAGCATCTGACGCCAGAGGGGCTGAAAATAGCCCCTGGAAAGGGGGAGAGGGGCTATTTAAAGGCCCGGGGAGCCCGCCGGGCCCAGGGAGCGGCAGCGAGTATGGCCACTTCGGAGCTGAGCTGCCAGGTGTCGGAGGAGGACCAGGAGCGGCGGGAGGCCTTCTGGGCCGAGTGGAAGGACCTGAGCCTGTCCACACGGCCCGAAGAGGGGTGAGTGCCCCACGCGGCTCCCAGGGCCGTAGGAGCCCGAGGTTCCCGGTGTCGGGTGCTGGCAGTACCCAGGGAGGGGGACCCCGCCAACCCCGCAGTGGACTCACCACCCGCTGCCTCCCCGCCCACAGCTGCTCCCTGCACGAGGAGGACGCCCTGCGGCATGAGACCTACCACCGGCAGGGCCAGTGCCAGGCGCTGGTGCAGCGGTCACCCTGGCTGGTGATGCGGATGGGCATCCTGGGCCGCGGGCTGCAGGAGTACCAGCTGCCCTACCAGCGGGTGCTGCCGCTGCCCATCTTCACGCCCGCCAAGGTTGGGGCTGCCAAGGAGGAGCGCGAGGAGACCCCCGTCCAGCTGAGGGAGCTGCTGGCGCTGGAGACGGCCCTGGGCGGCCAGTGCCTGGATCGCCAGGACGTGGCCGAGATCACCAAGCAGCTGCCACCCGTGGTGTCCGTCAGCAAGCCAGGGACCCTGCGGCGCACGCTGTCCCGGTCCATGTCCCAGGAGGCGCAGAGAGGCTGAGGAGCGGGTGACGCCAGCTCCGCCGTGCCTGCCCCGGGCAGGGCCCTTCCTGGCTGGGGCCGTGGAGGGAGCTGCTGGCCGTGGGTGCTTTGTAGTTTGCCCAGAATGGGGGCTGGGAGGAGGGAGCCAGAGGCCAGGACGCCTGGGTTGCCTGAGCTCCCCAAGACAGGAGGGCAAGGATGGTGGGCACTGGGGGTGGCCTCGGCCCCAGGAGAACGGACAAGGGACGCTGGTGATGTCGCTGGGGGTGGCAGTGCTGTGGAGGTCGGAGCCTCAAGGGAGGCCTGAGCCAGACTGGAAGGCTCCAGAAAGCAGCGGGTGGAGACAGGTGGGGGACGTGCAGAGAGCAGAGGCAGGCAGCCCGGCACCCTCTTAGCGCTGCAATAAATGCTCAGCCGCGTCCCGTTTCTGCCTCTTGCTTCCCAGGACCCCAGGACGGGTGCAGCAGAGCTGCGCTGCCAGCGCCCTTCCCCAGTGGTTCTGGCTCCCGAGTCCACTCCCTGGCACTGGACAGTGCCCAGAAGGCCAGCTGGCATTAGAGTTTGTTTAAATGACACGGAGAACATGGCAGGCTGGCACTAGGACTGTCCTTGGCTATGCCTGCTGTGGATGGGGTCGGTGACCTTGAGGCGTAGCACAGACCCAAACAGAATTGGGGGCTGGCGGGGCCCAGGGCTCCGCCCTCCAGGCTGGGCAGATTGTGGGGCGGGGGTGAGCTCAGGTTCCGTCTGTGACCTGCAGCTGTTGGGATGACTCATGTCCCAGCAAGGACACTTCCTCTTCGACCCAGAACAGGGTCCACAGGGGGCTGGACCAGCGGAGGCTAAGGGCCCATCTTGGCAGAGGCCTGGCACCTACTTGGGGCAGAGGGGCACGAGCCCCATCTCAGGAAGCCCAGAGCCTCACTGCAGAAAGAATCAGCTCCCAAGGCTGGCGAGGATCACTGCCAATTTAAGGCCAGCCTGGACTACATAACGAGGAGACCCTGTAGGAAAAATGCAGAAAAACAAAACAACAACAAACCGGAATCCACTTCCCACTGGGCAGGAGGGGGAAGCCTGCAGGAGCTGGCACAACACCAAGCAGGACCTGCAGGCCAGAGCAGGCCAGCTCAGGGGGCAGGGCTGGAGAACGCCCCCCCCCCAACCCTGTCCCCAGGCCGTCCTGACTCCAGGGCCAGGACGTTCCAAACCTCCATCCCTGGGCCCCACGGAAGCTGCCAGCCCCGGGAGGCCCGGTGTCCCCACCCTGTGCATTAGTGCCACTCTCCTCTGCTATCACGGCTACCATCGCCAAGGCCTGGGGCAACAGGACCGGCCAGGCCTGAACTCACTGTCCCAGAGGAGGGGCTGAGCAGGCAGCTGTGCTGACAGCGCTCAGGGAGGGGCGGTCCAGAGGAAGGGGCGTGGGATGGTCTGAACCCCTTGGGGAGGGCGCCGGGGTGGTGGGGACCAGGGACAGGGGCTCATTCAAACCTTAGGGAAGAGAAGGGATAAGACGCTGGGCACAAGGGGTCAATGGGCAGGATGCTTGCCTGTCATCCCAGCAGTTGGGAGGCTGAGGCAGGAGGATCACAGGAGTTGGGGCCAGCGTGGGCTACATAGTGAGTGCATCCTGGGAGACACAGCAAGACCCTGTCTCAAAACTCAACAGAAAGTGGGAGTGGGTAATGGGCATGGGGCAGGACCGCCAGGGCACGTGGGGCTGCGTCTGGGCTGCAGGACTCGATGTCCAGGCAGGCTCCCCCCACGCCCCCACCCCGCATGTCTGCAGCAGGGACAGGAGATGGACAGTGGCGAAGCGCGTGGCCCAGGGGCACTCATTGCTCAGCCGCCCCCGCAGGGAGGGGCGGGGAGGGGCGGGGCGGAGATAAAGGGGCTCCGGTAGCAGGTAGCCGACCAGCGCCTCCGCGATGAGCCAGGAGGACCCCAGCCTCGTGAGTGTGGCTGCCGCCTACCAGCGCTTCCAGCCTGCCGCCTACTTGCGCAACAACTACGCGCCCCCGCGCGGCGACCTCAGCCGCCCGGGTGGCGTCGGGCCTTGGAAGCTGCAATGCCTGGCAGAGACTTTTGCCACCGGTGAGCCCGGGAAACTGAGGCCCAGGGGGGCGGAGTCAGCAGACAGCAACAGGGGCGCGCAAAGGGGCACCAGGGCGCACGTTTGGGGACCACGGCTCAAGGATAGGGACCAGGGCCAGCAGGTGCAGCCAGGAGCGAACCATGGGCTGGTGGCCTTGCCTACAGTCATACTGGGGAGCTGAGGCAGGAGGGTCGCCCAGGAGTTACAGGCCAGTGTGGGCAACACGGCAGGAGCCTGCCTGCCTGCGTCTGTCTCTCTGTCTCTAGGGTCTCGATAGACAGTTCGTGCTGGCTTTGAAGATACCTTATAGCTTAGGCTGCCCTCTAGCTCAACGCAATCCTCCTGCCTCAGCCTCTCCAGTAAAGGGATCACAGGTGTGTGCTACCACACCCAGCAAAACCCTGTCTCAGCAGAGGGGAGAGGAGCGCAGAGAGGCAGAGGACAGCGAGGGGAGAATGCTCCAGATGGGGTCAGATGGGGATGCGGGAGGGACTGCGGGGAGAGGCTCGCCGGGCGCTGGGATCTCCTCACATAACCCTCCTTGGAGATGTGGCTCCCTAGATGTGGAACGGGGTCTGGAGGGGCCGAGCTCCGCTCCCGAGGTCAGAGGTCGGTGCTGGAGCCCAGGCAGCCTGGTCTGGTCCGACCCTGGAGCCAGCCCTTCTTCCCAACTGGAGGGCGAGGCTCCCCAAGGCCAGGGTCACCAGCCAGCCCGGCACAGAGGCCCTCCCTGTGCCTGCCCAGGGGAGGTGACCGGGCGCACCCTCATCGACATCGGCTCCGGCCCCACCGTGTACCAGCTGCTCAGCGCCTGCGCCCACTTCGAGGACATCACCATGACGGATTTCCTGGACGTCAACCGCCGAGAGCTGGGGCGGTGGCTGCGCGAGGAGCCGGAGGCCTTCGACTGGAGCGCGTACAGCTGGCACGCGTGCCTCATGGAGGGCAGGGGGTAAGGCAGGGCAGGGCAGGGCAGGGCCGGGGGCCTTGGAGGAGGGGCGATAGGGCAGCCCTGAGCCCACCTCGCACCCCCGCCCAGCGAGTCCTGGCAGGAGAAGGAGCGCCAGCTGCGAGCCCGGGTGAAGCGTGTGCTGCCCATCGACGTGCACCAGCCCCAGCCCCTGGGCACCGCCAGCCCCGCGCCCCTGCCCGCTGATGCCCTGGTCTCCGCCTTCTGCCTGGAGGCTGTGAGCCCCGACCTGGCCAGCTTCCACCGGGCGCTGGGCCACGTCACCACGCTGCTGAAGCCCGGGGGGCATCTGCTCCTCATCGGGGGCCTGGAGGAGTCGTGGTACCAGGCTGGGGAGGTCAGGCTGGGGGTGGTGCCCGTGAGTGCGGGGATGGTGCGCGAGGCCCTGGTGCGTGGAGGATACGAGGTCCGGGACCTGCGCACCTATACCATGCCTGCACACCTCCGGACCGGCGTGGATGACGTCCAGGGGGTCTTCTTCGCCTGGGCCCAGAAGAAGGCGGGCGTGGCGGTATGATGGTCTGGGGCAAGCTCAGACGCCCTGGTACTCAACGTGGCACCTAATAAAGCCGCCGCTCCTGCTCTGAGCGTGGAGGCCGTGGTGATCTGAGCGCCAGTAAAGGAGGCACTGCCTCCGCTTTCCCTCCGCAAGCTTCCCGCCCCTCCCGCTCTCCCCCAGCCACAGCGGCCCGTGGTCTGGGCCACGCATCCCCGCCCTTGGTCCCCGGACACTCAACCCCGAATTGCAGGGTGGTGGGAGGTGGCCTGTGGACCAGGCCTGGGAAGCAGAGGGCAAGACCCAGCGCTGGCACTGGGTCCCCCTGGCTCCCCTGGCTGGCCAGGGCCTCTGCAGAGCTCTGACCCCCGCCCCCCTCCTCGTCACTGCCCGTGGCCAGCACTGTGACCCCCTCCCTCCAGGCCACCCAGGACACAAGCGAGCTGGACAGGTGCAGAGCTGGTTTATTGCACACGCCCCTTCCTGTGCTGCCCCCTTAAGGTGTTCGGTCCCCAAAGAATTTAACAAGGCCCCGAGCCCCTCCCCATGCAGCACCAGGAGGCAGGGGGCGCGGACAGCAGGAACCCGGCCCCGGCCCCATCTCAGGGTGCCAGGGACGGAATGCTTCTGTGGCTGCACACTCTGTGCTTGTGGGAGGCCATGCCAGGACAGCCGGCAAAGCCACCAGTCACCCGTGCCGGGGTTCGGGTGCCGTGGCCCCAGCCTGCCCTGAGCCACCCTGGATAGGGAGCCTGAGCCAGACTCAGCCACAGCTTTTGCCCCTCCTCCCCGCAAATGCCTGCTGCCCCCGAGTCCAGGCTGGCACAGAGGAGGGGAGGCCAACTATGCCTTGCCAAGGAGACGGGGAGGTTGGAGAGGGTGGACCCCGTGTTCCTCCCCACACCCTGCCCTGCCCTGCAGGGACTGGTTCTGGGGGCTCTTTAGTTGTGCGGTGGAGCCAGGCATGGTGGCGCAGCCTGCAGTCTCAGTACTCAGGAGGCTGAGGCAAGAAGATCCCCATGAGTTCAAGACCTGCCTGGGCTACATAGTGAGTTTAAGGCCAGCCTGACTACGTAGCAGACCGTCTCAAAAACAAAATAAAATAAAAACCCAAAAAACTTGTCTGGCGCTCCTGTGAGGTTTGGAGGGCAGCAGAGGGGCACTGGACAGGCAGACGGGTACGTGCGTGCACGCACACTCACACTCGTGTGCACAGGACCCCCCACAGACCAGGGCGCATCCTGGCCTGTGCCTGGCTGTGGCCATGGGCAGAGCTGGCGCTCAGGGGACCGATGACCGTGACCTGGTCCCCATCCCGCGCCAAACTCCCTACCTTGTGGCACACACGCTTGCTGGCACACTCATCTGACTCGCACACACAGTGTGTGTGACGCTCCTCCCACCCCAGCCTGCGCACTCCGTCTACACTGCAGGCCTCCTTGAGCCTGCGAGCCCCGACCCCCCTGCCTCTGCGCTCATTCGGCTCGGCATCCCCTCCCCTCCACACTCTCGCGCTTGCTGGGTGCCCTCGGGGGCCCTTCCCCGAAGAGGGTGAGGTGAGGGCTCAAAATCAGGGAGCAACCCCTCATCAGGCCCCGTCCTCGGTCCCAGCAACCCCATGGGAAAGAGGTTGGCCTTCCAACTGCACAAAGAGCGGGCATCTAGTGCCACCTGGTGGTGCCTCGGGGGAGGGCGGGGTGACAGAAGGGGACCCCATCTTACCCCTAACTGGTACCTGGTCTCCCGCAGAGAGGCGCCTGTGGTGGGCGTCTGGCTGCTACGAGCAGAGGCAGTGTTTCCAGTCTCCTCTGCAACGCCGCTCAGCTGCAGGCCCCAGGGCTCCCCATCTGAACCCAGACGCTGACCCATGGTCTGTGAGAACAGCGAGGGGTGGGCAGCCCACGAGTCTGGGCCCACATCCCTCATGTCCAAGTTCAGGAAGCTAAACTGCCTCAGGAGGCTGAGGCAGGAGGACTGCAATAAGTTCGAGGCCAGCCTGGACTACACAGCGAGACCCTGTCTCAGAAGACGAAAACCAGAAGAGGTAAAAGGCTAACATCCATCACGGGGCGGGGCCAGGTCCTCAGTCCAGCTTGGACTTGGCTTCCAACTCCCTCAGCAGGTACAGGCTGTCGTCCTCCAGGAAGCTGTGGGTCGGGGAGAAGGCCACTGAGGCTCGGCTTGCTTGGGAACACCAGGGTGCAGAGTGCGGATGGGGGCGCAGGCAGGCTGGGGGCGAGTGGGCAGTCATCCGGGGCCCCCAGGGTCCCCTTGGTGCCGGTGAGGACGGCACCGAGCAGGCCAGCACCAGGCAAGGGCGGCACCCACCTGAAGAAGAGGACGTGGAGGGGAATGGTGCTGACGTGCCAGATGGCGTGGGCGTCCAGGACCCAGAAGAGCGGTGGGAAGTCGAGCAGCTCGAGCAGGGACAGCCCCTGCAGCAGCAGGACCACGGCCGCGCACTTGCGTGTGTGTGGCAGCCGCCGGCCGTTCCGCAGGCACCAGGCCAGCCACCATGCCACGTTCGCCAGACCTGGGGGCGCAGGGGGTCACTCCCAGCCACCTTCTCCTCCCCGCTGCTCCGTGCTCTGGTGCCCTCCAGCCAGTCTCAGGTTCTCCACCCCCCATGCCCGCCGGGTTTCTGCACATGCAGGGCCCCGGGGCTCACCAATGGCCACGTTGGCCACCAGGTTGTAGCCGTAGTCGAAGTGGACCAGGCTCAGGTAGGACACGTGCGCTGTGAGCAGGAGCAGCAGGAGGCCCCGGAAGGCGCTGGCCACGGCTGGGCGCTGCAGCCCCACAGTCCTGCAGCCGGACAGCAGCTCAGACACGGCGCATGGACCAGCGCCGCCCCAGCCCTCCTGAGCCCACCCAGGACGGCCAGGGTGGAGGGTGGGGGACCAGGGGAGGCCCGGGGGGCCCTGCGGCCGACGCGCACCTGACGCAGCACAGGTAGATGGAGTGCAGGATGACGGCCGAGGCGCAGAAGTAATCCATTTTCTGAGGACGACAGAGCCTGTGAGGGACGGCGGGCCGGAGGGGACAGAAGGCCTCGAGGGTGGCGGGGAGAGCCGCAGAGGAGCCATGGGGCCGGTGACGGCCACAGGGAGGGACAGGGCCTGGGCCGGCGGTGCCCACACCCCCAGCTTCTGCCGTTCCAAGGCCAGAGCGAAGGAGCGGGTGCCCTGCGCTTGCGGGACGCCGTGCGGGTGCAGCCGGGGCTGCAGACCCAGGCAGCCTCCGAAGTCAGTGCTCAGCCTGGAGCTCCCCGGCCACGGGCTCAGTCCTGATGGCACCCCTTTATTACCTGAGTGTCCCTGAGTCCCCTTCTCCGAGGCCCCACAGGCTCAGGGCCCCCTCCCCTGCTCTGGGGGCCATGGGGCAGGGGCACTCACCTCTGTGAGCTCCGTGTCCCTGGTGTGGAAAACTGTGGACCAGAACCAAGCATTGAGGGACACCTGGGGGGACAGGACGGTGCGTGGCTGTCACCCTTCCCGGGCAGGCTTCCCTGTGCCCCCCTGCGGGCCACGCCCACCACCCCCAAACCACAGGGGCTGTGGGCTCCGCAGCAGCTCCCGCCCAGCCTGGGAACCAGTTCCGGCAGAGCCCGGTCCCCAGTTACCTAATCGCTGAGGCAATAGCCCCCGGGGCCGCACCTCCACCCCCCAACGCCAGCCAGGGCAGCCCCGCCCGGCCCGGGGGTGCGGTGACCTCAGCCTCTGGGGGCGGGAGGAGGAGGCGGCTGCGGGAGCTGAGGCGGGAGCCGGCTTGGGGCGCGGCATTTGTCCCACTGGGCCCAGGCTCCTGGGAAGCTGCACAGGGCCCACCTGGCCGGCCCAACCCGCTGGCCCAGCGACGGGGGGCGAACAGGGGGGCTGGCCTGGGAGGGCTGGGACAGCAGAGGGGGCCACTACGGTCGGTGGGCGAGGGCCAGGGCCACGCTGAGGCCGCCTTCCCGGAAATGAGACGCTGCCAAGTACGGGTCCGCTGGCGGGGGAGCTGAGGTCTCCCGGGAGCTGGCACTGGCATCACCCTCATTCTGGAAGGGTGGGCTGGGCTGGGGACAGTGACAGCCCAAGGGAGGGGCAGCAGGGCCAGGCCTGGCGTGCCCTGGAGGGGGTGAGGATGCCGAGGACAGACAGGCCTGCCTGAGCCAGAGGGGCCAGGACTGCTCGCCTGGGCATCAGGACAAGGCAGGTGGTGGCCGTGGGCTGAGCGGGCAGGACAAGAAGCTGCTCCATGGGGAGAGGAGGGGACAGCAGGGCGGGGCAGGTGGGGCCAGCCACACCGCTCAGGCTCCCTCACCCGCCTGCCCGCCAGGCCCGGAAGCCCAGGTCCTCTGCCTCCACCCAGCCTCCCTGCCCAGGCTTCGCAGGGCGACCCTCAGAGGCCTGCAGCTCCAGGCCGAGGTCCTCTAGGCCCGGTCACTTCCTCCTCCCAGGGTGGCCACACTGTCCCTTCCCCAGACAGTCCTGGGGCACAGGCCGAGGCCCGCAGCGGGACAGAGCCAGAGGCTCCTCAGGGCCGGCAGTGGGCAGAGCCCGTCGGGAGAGGAGCGGGTCCCGGCTGGAGACAGGCCAGGCCCTGGGCACAGGGACATCTCGGGAGAGTGTGGAGGCGGGGGAGGCGGCGGGGACTGGCAGCCCACCAGGCCTCCTGTCACCCACAAAGGCTGGGGAGGCAACCGGAGGCCGGAGCAAAGTGGCGGCTGGCGCACTGAGAGCAGGGGGAGGTGTGCCTCGTCGGGCCAGGCCTTGGCTCCACGGGGCTGGCATGGGCAGAGAGGGGCCTCCGGGCACCGTCCACTAGAGACCTGCCTGGAGCGGGCTCTGCCCCTGAGAAGGCCCTGTGCCCTGGGGACTCCCCATCATGAGGACTCCTCTTTCTCAGCCTGGGAGGCCCTGAACCTGGCCCCACACTTCCTGTGTGAGCTAGCCTTGCTGGCCACAGCTGTCTTGTCTGTAAAATGGGAATGATCACAGGGCGGATCAGGACCTAGCAAGCAGAACAGACCCAAGTAGTGACTGGCACCAGGAGTGGGGGGCTTAGGTGTAATTCTCTCCTTGGGGGCCAGCACAGCACCTCACAGCTGCCCACGGCCCTGGGCCAAGGAGGGCAGGTCTGTGGGGTGTGGTGGCACACGCCTGTCATTCCAGCACTCGGGAGGCTGACACGGCCAAGTTCAAGGCCAGCCTGAACTACATAGTGAAACCCCGCCTCAAAACTAACACACAGAGGCTGAAGCAGGAGGATCATGGCAAGTTCAAGGCCAGCCTGGGCTACAAAGTGAGCTCAGGGACAGCCTGAACTGCATAGCGAGACCCTGTCTCAAAAAAGACAAAAAAAAACCCCAAAACCCAAAAACAACAACAAAAAAACTAACCCACAGACAAAATAATAGAGACCAAGTTGTGTACCCAATCTCCCTCCAGGCCCAGGAGGTCCAGGCTGAGTATCCCCCACCCCGGCCATCCTGTAGGCCCAGGCTGGGGACAGATGTCCAGGCTGCACAGGGAGACACTGCATTCAGTCTCGCACCAGCTCCTGAACAGCAGTGTGTGTGTGTGTGTGTGTGTGTGTGTGTGTGTGTGTGTGTGTGAGACGAGGCCTCACTGTCACTCAAGCCAGCCTTGAGCTCCTGGGCCAAGGCGATTCTCCTGCCTCAGCCTCCTGACTAGCTACAGGTGTGCACTGCCATGCCCAGCTCACCTGTGTGCTCTTGAATGCGTAACTATCGCTGCCTCAGTGGCCTCAGCCACCAAACATGGTCAGGCACAGTGCCTGCTTCACAGGAGCCTGTGGGGACAACTGAGACCCACTGCGCACAAGGTGCCATGCAGAGAGGGCTGCTGCTACCGAGGCCTGGCACGCAGCAGGTGTCTCGGAATGCCAGTGTCCCGCCATGTGTCTCCCAGCTTGGGTGACCCCAACTTCCCCTTCCTCCAGGGTTACCAAGTTCACAGTGAAACCATGGGCTCTACCCCAGAACGCAGGTCCCACAGCTGCGGAAAGAGCCCTGCTCTTACGGCCCGTCCCCCACGTGGCACCAAGGAGCACTGCTTCTCCCCAAGCTGATCGCCGAGGAGGGGGCACTCCAGGGACCGGAGCATGGGGGCGGGCAGGGCCAGGCGCCCCCTGGGTGGGGACACAGGGCCGGGGGTGGGCCCTGGCAGGAAGCTGTTTCAGTCTGCTAGAAACTAAGAAAACTGAGCCCAAAATATCCCAGCCGTGAAACTGGTTGGATGTCAAGAGCGCCAGATCTGTCAGGAATTCGACCCCCGTGCTAAGCCCAGGGCTCGGCTGGGCCTGACACCCTGGCAGTGGGGACAAGTGGGTCATTAAATAGCTTGGTGTCTCAGAAGAGGGGGAGGCAGAATGTTAAATATGACGCCTGCTGCCACCTGCCCCCTCCCGCCACCCAGGTCACCGTGTCCCATGGCCGTGGGGCTCAGGCGGGACCCGTCCCTGTGCCCGCTCACACCCATGGGAGGGGCTTCTTCTGACACCAGAAAGGGTCGCTGGGCTTCATGTCACCCGGAAGTCCTCCCTGGAGTCTGCCCACCCCTGCGCGGCATGCTCCACCTGTCTCTTACGGAGTCCCCGTCCCCGTAAATCACTGCACAGAGACGGCGGGGGGTCCCACCGCTTCCTCCTCACACCTCGGCCCAGGACCTCGCCCTCCCACGTGAGCGGGCTGGACAGGCTCAGCCTCCGGCCCTGGCTGCCTGCGGAGTCGAGGGGCCGGGCGCTCAGAGCTTTGGTGGCCTCTGGTCCTGCTGGCTGCTGCCACTTAAGCCCAGCCTCTGCCACCAAGAAGGAGGATCCTTGTGTTTCCAGGGAGTAAACTCGGAGGACCTCGCCCAGGCAGACCCCGGAGCCAGTGCTGGCACAGAAGTCCTGGCCCGCTTGCTCTGGAGGACCCAGCCCAGGACGAAGTTCCCGGCCACACCCTCTCACAGCTTGGGCTCCCTCCCTCCGGAGAAAACAGAAAACACACGGCCCAGGATCAGGTGTAAAGGCCAAACGGGGTCATGAGGGGCTGTGTGTCGGGGGCTGGGACCTCCTGCAGACACCTCTGAGGTGAAGGGTCTAAGAGGCAGGGAGATCAGGGCCCGTGTTGCAGCCCAGCGTGTGGTTCACGCCTGTGATCCTTGCACTTGGGAGGCTGAGGCAGGAGGATTGTGAGTTCAATACTGGCGTCCTCCTGTGACCACTGACCTTTGCATGCATCACTTGGGCAAAGGCTGGGCCCCTCCAAGGGCCCCTTGGACCTGCACTGCAACCGCAGAGCCCGGAATGCTGTTCAGGGTTCAAGCAGGGCTATTCCTGCCAAGGGCGATGGGGACAGGGGCAGTGCAGGCGGGGACCCACCTGGGAGACTCTGATCTAGAAACATCCAACCCACCTCGATGTCCCTCCCTTCCTGAGGCCACCGCAGTCCTGCCAAGCCACGTCTCCCCGGTCCCAGGCCCCGGACCCCGGCGCCAGGAGGCTGTGAGCCCTTCTTCCTCGGATGGACGAGCTTGGCCTCCCGCGGAGGGATGGAGGGCGCCGAGCTCCACATGACGCTGGGGTCGCTGCCTACAGCCTGAACTGGACTTGAGGTCGCCCCAGGCCCTGCGAGGGGCCTTGGGAGCCCGTGTTCGCATGCGCGCTACCACCACTCCCATCTGCAGCTGCTCGCGGGTCTCTCTGGCCTGCTCCCTCGGGACAAGAACAAGGTCTCTGTCCCCACATCCCCAACAGCCCGGCCCAGGACTCCCGTAACGTCAGCCCTGGGCGGCCGCAAGCCCTGCAGAGCCCGAGGGGAGGTCAGAGGACGCCCTTCCTCCACAGGTGCCGGGTCACCTACCCAGGCGAAGGCCACACACGTGTGGTACATGGGGCACGAGGCGGGCACGGAGGTGCGGTAGCGGCAGAGCATCACCAGGCTGGCCAGGCCGTTGAGGAAAGAGGCCAGGGCAGAAGCGGGTTCTTGGAAGAACAGGAACCGGAAGAAAGGCCACTGGAAGGGAGACGGAGGGGACCAGTCAAGTGGCCAGGGGCCTTCACGCTGAGCTGTGTCCCCAGCCCTTTTTCAGTGTTTCATTTTGAGACTTTTTGAGGCTCGCCATGACCTCAAAGCCAGTTTGGGCTAAATATGGGTTTAAGGCCAGCCCAAGCTAGATAGTGAGACCCGGCCTCAAAGAAAGCACAGCAAGGGAGCAGACTGCGGCAGGGCAGGTACGCACGTGCCCCGGACACCTGCCACCCGCAGCCGACTGCCGGGAGAGCCGGGCTGACCGAGGGCCATCTTACTCCCACCAGCCCCACCGTGGCCGTCCCCAGACCCCGCGACTCACCTTGCCGTGGAACTGGGGCACCCTGTGGCCCTCCTGGAGGTACAGGCCGACGGTGACCCACATGCAGTCATACTTGCAGTCATCCCGACAAGTCCAGCCTGCCAGAGACACATGCAGCCCGTGGACTCCAAGGCACAGGGTGGAGAGAAGGCAGAGGGGTGGGGAGAAAGCTCGCAGCTGCAGCCCTCCCGCCGGGTAAGGAGAGCACGGGCAGGCAGGGAGGGCACAGGGACACCAAGGATGTTCAAGATGGACAGCCTGGCATCAGACGGTGTGAGCTACAGACCCGAGGTTTATGCCTGCCCTGGACACTTACTGTTGCCAACTAGGAGTCCTGGCTGTCTTATTCTCCTCCCATGAACATGACACAGAAATCCTGCATTTTGCTTTTTTTCCTTTTTTCCTTTTGGTTGTTTGAGGCAGCGTCTTGCTATCACACTCGAGATTCTCCCGCCTCAGCCTCCTGAGTGCTAGGATTACAGCCCTGTGCCACCACCCTAGGCTTCACTGTGACTTCTGAGGTTCCCAACTGCCCCCCGCTTCTGGCCATTGTTCTTCAGTACCCTGAGTGCCTGGATGTGGCCGCTGTCGGGACTGGAAAGGGATGCGGAGAAGACAGCACGTGGCTGAACAGAGCTGGAAGCTGAGACCTTGGAGACAGGCCTTAACTGTCCCCACCCGAAACGGGGACTGGAGAAGCTGCTGCAGAGGGTGTGAATGTTAACTGGGCTACTGTCACATGGCGGGTACTTGGTATGTCAGCTCCCTGCCCTCTACTGCCCTGAGTCCAAATTTAATCCACCACCCGGGAGCCCTACCTTCAACAGAGTGTTCCTACCCCTCCCAAAGCCAGACTCCTTTTTTTTTTTTTTTTTTTTGTCTTTTTGAGACAGGGTTTGCAGTTCAGACTGACCTCAAATTCACTTTGTAGCCCAGGCTGGCTTCGAACTCGCAGTGATCCTCCTGCCTCAGCCTCCCAAGTGCTGGGATTACAAGCGTGCACCACCACGCCTGGTCTCAGGATCCATTTCTTTTTTTTTTCTTTTTTTTTTGGTTTTTTTCTCCAGTACCTGGAACCAAACTCACGACCTTGCGCTTGCCAGGCAGGCGCTTTTGCCGCTGAGCTAAATCCCCAGCCCCTCAGGATCCATTTCTTCCTCTCTCAAATGCACTCAGTGCGTAAACTAAGGGTGTTTTAGGGTTCAAATCATTCTGAACTTTTTTGTTTCGTTTTTTTGGAGACAGGGTCTCACTATGTAGTTTGGGAGGGCCTTGAACACACCGTATAGTCCAGGCTAGCCTCAAACTTGCAGCAATCCTCCTGCCTCAGCCTCCTGAGTCCTGGGATGACAGGTTTGTGCCACACCCAGCATGGCATAAAGTATTTAATAAACACAGATTTGAATGAATAAATAAAAACTAAAAATGCCTGTGCTGATGAGACTCCATCATCCCGGAGGATCCACTCACAGGCACAACAAACCCGGGTGGGGAAACTAAAGTTCAGAGACTGCAAAGTACCAGGGGCGCGATGGGCGGGGCCCCGACCAAGGGGCGTGGCTCGCCGAGGGGTGGGGCCTACCTGCCAGACTCATGTAGATTGGCTGATGGGAGCGGAAGTGCTTCAGTGCGCCCCCCGAACAGTTCCGCTCCTCGCACCGCAGCACGCAGTCGCGGTACACCGGCTCGCGGTCGCCTTGGGAGGCGCTAGCCAGCGCGGTTGCCCCGGCCAGAAGCACCAGCCGCGCAGCACGCACCGCCATCCTGTCACTCTGGCTGGCGGCGAAGGGCGGAGCTTAGGAAGCCTCCACTTCCGGGCTAACCGGAAGTACCTGTGCTTGTCTTTACAACCTCCGCTGACGCACACCCACTTTTAAATAAAAGTTCCCGGATTTTTGTGAGCGCCTGCCCCGCCCCTCGTCCCAAAAGAGGACAGACTTAAGGGAAGGGGGAT
>NW_004955451.1:14428311-14430021 GCF_000276665.1 Chinchilla lanigera
TTGTTACACTTTTGAGGATAGTAAGCTTAACTATCCCCAAAAGTTTAGCAGACCTTTTCGGGCCTGCTAAAAATTTAGCAGAAATCTGTCAGTTGACGTTTCAGGGGCTGGGGATTTAGGTCAGCGGCACAGCGCCTGCCTGGCAAGCGCAACGTCGTGAGTTCGATTCCCGGTACCGTACAGGGAAAAAAACAAAAAAAAACAAAAAAAAAAAACTGACGTTTCGGAGTATCTGCATTAAAATTGGCCTAATTTGCAGGAGACTAAGCCGTCACCAGCGTCTCAGCCCCCAGATGTTCCTGGCTGTCACTGCTCACCTCCCCTGCAGGCACCACCTGGCTCGGGGCCTCTCTGCTGCAGTCTCCTCATCTGCACTTTGCCCTCTCCCACCCCTGCTCCAGCTGCTAATCCTTAAAAAGGATACTAGCTCCCGATCACTCAGGATAAAACACAGACCCCCACAAGCCCGCACAACCGCCCTGCCCACCAGGCCTCGAGCCTTCGCTCTGGATCTGCCTCAAAGGATGGAGGCCCTGCTCCAGCCTCTGTCCCCTTTGTGTCTCTCTTCTTGCCTGTTCTGGCACCAGTGAAAATGCTGCTCCTGAGGGTGCTCCTCAGCCTCAGCCTCAGGGGTGAGGACCTTCCTGTCCTGCTCATCACTGGTCCCAGCACTAGAGCAGGATGGGCCAGGGGAGGCCCCACACCCTTCGGCTTTTGTTGCTGTTTAGAGTCAGGTTCTTACTATGTAACTCGGGTTGGCCTAGAAGTCGCTATGGAGCCCAAACTGGCCTAGAAGTCACTGTCTTCCTGCCTGTGCTCCCAAGTGCTGGGGTTACAAGTAACACCACCATGCCTGATTTATTTTATTTTATTTTATTTATTTTATTTCATTGTCTTGTGTGTGTGTGTGTGTGTGTGTGTGTGCGCGCGCACGCGTTTGAGACCGGGTCTGGCTATGCAGTTCAGACTGGCCTTGAGCGCACTTTGTAGCCCAGGCTGGCCTCAAACTCACAACGATCCTCCTGCCTCAGCCTCCCGAGTGCTGGAATTACAGGTGTGCGCCACCATGCCCGGCTTACTGATTTATTTTTAATACATGAACGCTTATGTTTCAACATAAAACTCGCAGGCCGCTTATTTGGGGCTGTCAAACCACCACATGGCTCCTCGCAGAGAAGACAGGTACCAGTAGTACTTTAAGGAAAAATTGAGAAGGACCCTTGGGACATGGATGCTTGCTTTATTGTCCCCGGAGCTCCTTGGAAGACCACCGGCACCCACCCACTCACACCTCCTGAAGCCTGAGAGTCGTGTGGGTAGGATGCCTCCCTCCTCCTGCACGCTGTCACTCTGCTTTTTTTTATGTTGGAGCTGGAGTGGCAGAGGGGAGAGGTAATTTGGGTCCCATTTATTCCCTCAGCCCAAAGACTTTTCTTGAGCTTGTGGTCTAGCACCGAAGTCAGCAAGTCACTGCTCCAGGTCACAGGATTTGCGTCCTGCTTTCTGAAAAAGGCACTTCTTTTTTTTGTTGTTTTTCTCTGGTACCAGGAACCGAACTCACGACCTTGCGCTTGCCAGGCAGGCACTTTGCCGCTGAGCTAAATCCCCAGCCCCTGGAAAAGGCACTTCTGCAGTTAAACGTGATACAAAGCGTGTGCCGGGAGCGAGCACCCAATAGACTAGGAAATGAAAGTGAACAAGCTGGGCTGG
>NW_004955451.1:14439367-14459379 GCF_000276665.1 Chinchilla lanigera
TTTTGAGACAGGGTCTCACTGTATAGTCCAGGCTGGCCTGGAACTCATGGTGATCCTCCTGCCTCAGCCTCCCAAGTGCAAGGATTACAGGCGTGTGCCACCATGCCTGGTCTGTTACTGATTTTGTTTCATCTCTGCCCCATTCTTTGATGGAAGTACAACCAGAAAAAGGGGTGCACGGGAGGGGAGAGACGCACGGGGTTCCCCAGCTTTCCAGTGCCACCCCAGGTGCTTGGGGACTCTCCTGAGGAGGAGTACGGGCTGGGCAGTAGCTTGGGGACAGCCAGGCGGCCACCTAGGAGAAGTGCTAGTCACCACAGAGTGAGGCTTCCCACCCGCCTGTCCACGCTGCGGAAGGTGGAGGTGGCCTGTGCCCGCCTGGCATGGCTGCAGGTGGAAGCCAGGAGGGGCAGACACCCAAGCCGCACAGGCCTGCGGACGGGGCAGCGTGTGGCAGAGCCCAGGCGGTGCACCTGCCCCTGGGTGCTGGGGCGACCCTGTCAGGACGGGGGCTGGGGTCTCGGGTGAGTGGAGCCCTGGGAGTTGTCAGAGCTGACGTTGTGTCGCCAGTTCTGCTTACAAAGCCGCGTGGCGTTCACAGACGGCGGCTCGGTGCGTCTGCTCGCTCGCGGCTCCTGGCCCGTCGGACGAGCTGATGGCCACACTGAGGTCAGGAGGCAGTCACAGCGTGCGGGCTCTGCCGCGGGCCTGCTGCTCACGGAGGGGAATCTGATTCCCCCTCTGCCTGGAGGCCTCGAGCCGTGTGTGGGGGTCACGCGATGAGTGGCTGAGCCGGGGTTGGGGTCCAAAACCCCGACTTGACCGGCCAGGGGTTTGTAGCAGGTGAGTCTTGGCGTTCCCAGTGTGGCTCTGGCCCCTGGCACAAGGAGAGGGACATTGGGGTTGCAGGGACTTCCCTGGGGTGTGTGTGGAGATCAGAAGTATTGGCTTTCATTCGACACCAGTAAGCGGGGCGCGGGGGCCAAGGCCAGTGGGGAGTGGAGGACCCACCCAAGGGCCCTGAGCTCTGGCCAGCGAAGCCCAACAGGGGGAACCAAAAGGGTGTGACCAACTCGGGCATAACAATGGACGCTGTGGCCTCAATGGACTCTTTTTTTTTTTTGGTCTTTTTGAGACAGCGTCTTGCTGTGCAGTTCAGGCCGGCCTTGAGCTCACAGTGATCCTCCTGCCTCAGCCTCCCGAGTGCTGGGATTACAGACGTGCGCCTGCCTGGGTTGGACACTTGTCTGGACCTTATTCATTCATTCATTCATTCACCTGGGAGGCGTTCATCCTCCCCCCTCTCACTGTGTGCCTGTCTTTGCTCCAGAGTTAGAGAGTGGAGGCCTAGGACAGGTGTCCCTGTGTGGAATTAGGACTTTCTGCCCCACAAGGAAATCAGTGAGTGAGGGGAGGTTGGTGAGGGGGTGGGGAGACTGGCGAGCTGGTGGGGAGCAGGAGGGGTGTCAGCCTGCTTGGGGGTGGCGGCAGATCTTGGGGGATCAAGTTTACCATTTTACCGCCATCTGCAAACACCAAGCCTTACTTCAAGGCAGCCACAATTCAGGTAGACAAACTCGCGCTCGGGGCGGGGCTGCCGCTCTCTCTGACCTCGGCCCAGGAGGCCACTCTGCCCGGCCTCAAGCCCTGGTGTTTGTTGGTGGCTTTGGGAGCGTTACTGAGTGTTTACGTTTGTGCGAGGCGTGGCTGTGTGTGTGTGTGTGCAGTTAGGCGCCCTGGAAAGGGAGAGGGACACCGTCAGCCAGATCCGAGTTCAAATCCTGCCGCCACGGCTCCCGTTCCTCACAGCCTTGGGTCACCCTGACTGCTGCCAGCCTCAGTTTCCTTCCTGGTGATACAGAGGTGGCAGCCCCCGCCCCTGGAGGACGAAGAGGAGCCGTGCGAGGGTGTCTGCCCAGGGGTGCCCGGCTCAGGTGCCCCCGCCCCCTGCCACTGGTGTTGTTTTCCGATTGCCTGGCTGCCATAGCTGGTGTCCCTGGAGGTGGTGGCCGCAGGGACTGGGCTCTCTGTCCCCAGCCTGGCCAGGGCCTGGGGTCTGGCCTGGAGACAGCTGTGCCTACAAAGCAGCTGAAGCCTGGAGGCCGGGGGAGGTCCGGGCAGCGGGCGTTATTTTGGGCCTGGCGGCCACCCGGGCTCCTGTTTCTCTTGGGAGCCTGCGGGGGGAGGGGTGGGGTGGGCGGGGGGTGCTGGTGGGTGCGGCTGGCGTGGGAGGCCAGGGGCTCGCCCCTTCCTCCTGAGGATGGACTGGAGTTCTTTGTGGGCTGTTCCCTTCCTCTGCTTCCTTTGGTCTGCCCGGGAGTGGGGACAGAAACGCTCCAGGGGACCCTGGGAGGCCACCGGTGTGCAGCCCTTGCCCCCTGGCCTGCCCTCCGCTCCTTGGAGGCAGGGACATCCTGTGTGGCCCCTGGGGTTTGACCGTGTCACCTCACTTGAGGTCTCGAACCAGTGACTGTGTGTCCCTTGTATCCCAGAGTCCCCGCAAGGGCGGCAGGGACCGGCAGGAATTTGGGGCAGCCGGCACCTGTGGGCCTGTGTATCCCAGTGCCCCCCCACCCTCCTGGGCACGACGAGCTGGGTGATTCACCTTCTCACCGGAGCAGAAAAACAAGTTCCACTGGGCACTTTAATCTCCCGCAGGTGGCAGGCCTGGCGCTGGCTGTCACCCAGAGCCCCTCGCTGGGGCGTTTGCCCCGAAGTGGGCCTGGACTTGGTGGTCTGGGGCACTAGGCTGAGATGCAGGTGTGGCGCTTCGTCTCGACTGGCTGCTGGCTGGTGCCAGGCGGGCACGCAGGCTGACGTCATGCCCTTGTGGCAGGAGCTGCGTAGCGTGGGTTCTGCCAGCTGGTTCTGGAGTCTTGCCCTGAGGAGGCCGGGGCAAGGTGCTGGATAGGAAGCTGCCAGCCCTTCCCCTGGCCCTGAGCTGCAGGGCCGGGCTCTTTGTCCCCGCAGGGGGATTAGGTCCTGGGGACCCCCGTTCCCCAGCTGTGGCTCTGCTGACCCTCTTTCTGCCCTCTGGGTGGCATCGTGGGACGGCGCCTGTGTGGGAGGTGGGCGCGTGGGTGTTGGAATGGTGTGGGGAGAGGGCCCCGAGTCTCTTCTGCCTGTGCCAGTGCAGGGGAATCCTGAGGCCTCGGATTCATCCTCGCCTCTCTTGGGGGATTTTTACCCTCGGCCTGGTGTTGTGCCTGGGGGACAAAGGGCGCTTTCTCTGCCTGCTGCCTCCCTGCGCTGGCGGGCGCCCCGCGGGCCTCACACCCTGGGGTTGCTGTGGGTGGGCGCAGCCAGGAGCCTGGTGTTTCCCTGAAAGCGTCCTGCTGTGTGGACCCTGCAGGAAGGGCCGGTGGGACGCCGGGCGGGCTGCGGAGGAGGCCACTGGGTGGGAGGAAGGCTCCGGGCAGCGCCCCGACCCGTCTGTCCCTCCTGCCAGTGTGCACGGGCACCGACATGAAGCTGCAGCGCCCCGCCAGCCCCAAGACCCACCTGGAGATGCTCCGCACCCTCTACCAGGGCTGCCAGGTGGTGCAGGGGAACCTGGAGCTTACCCACCTGCCCGCCGATGCCAGCCTCGCCTTCCTGCAGGTGAGGCCCAGGGCAAGCCCGCGTGCTTCCTCAGCCAAGAAGTCCTGGTGGATGCCCAGCCCCACGGCTGGCCGTGGACATATGTGGGTGGGATACTTAAAGGTTGCTGCTAAATTTTTTGTAGAGCTGGTGTTTTTATTGGTTTGGTTTTTGAGACACGGTCTCACAATGCAGCCCAGGCTGGCCTCAAACTCGT
Organism: Chinchilla lanigera; assembly: GCF_000276665.1. Classification (NCBI taxonomy): domain Eukaryota; kingdom Metazoa; phylum Chordata; class Mammalia; order Rodentia; family Chinchillidae; genus Chinchilla; species Chinchilla lanigera. Next base: position 14,443,164 of record NW_004955451.1, read on the forward strand.
GGGGATCCTCCTGCCTCAGCCTCCCGAGTGTTGGGATGACAGGTGTGCTCCACCACACCTGGGTCACTGCTCAGTTTTGTACTCCCTTCCCTGCACGGTCACCCCCCTGCCTCTCTGCCCTCTCACTGTTCCTTTCCTGCCTGGAGTGTGGAAAGTTGGGAGCTGTGGGCCCAGGGCCCAGCTCTGCCGCTCCCTGAGCCTGTCCCTGTCTGCATATGGGGACCTGTGGAGAAGGTGACAGGAGGAATGGCTGTGGGAACACAGGGCCCCTGGCAGGGCTGTGTCCCTGGCTGCGGATGGCCCACGGTGTGTTGCTTGGTGGGGACCCCTTGTGGGCCTGGCCTTTTACAGACAGGAAGCTGAGATGCAGGGCGGGTGGGGCTTGCTAGTGCTCCCTGTCCTTCTCTGTCTCCAGCACATCAGGAGGAGAAGCCTCCATCTTGTTTTTGTTGTTTTTTGAGCCAGGGTCTGGCTGTGTAGCTCAGGCTGGTCTTGAACTTATTATGTAGCCCATGCTGGCCATGGTGAACTTACAGAGATCCTCCCGCCTCAGCCTCGTGAGCACTGGGATTATGGACACGCACCCCACTAGCAGAGCACCTCTGGAGGCCCCAGGATCGTGGCCTTCTGGACCCAGCCCCACCTCACACCTCTACCCCACTCCCTCCCAGGACATCCAGGAGGTGCAAGGCTACTTGCTCATCGCCCACAACCGAGTGAGGCAGATCCCGCTGCAAAGGCTGCGAATCGTGCGGGGCACCCAGCTCTTCGAGGACAGATATGCCCTGGCCGTGCTGGACAACGGGGACCCTCTGGACAGTGCCACCCCAGCCCCAGGAGGGCTGCAGGAGCTGCAGCTCCGGAGTCTCACAGGTGGCCTTCACCATCATTGAAACCTTTTGGCTCCTGGGAGCTCCCGGGGCCAGCATGTTCGAGGCCCTGGGTTCTGGCCCCAGCACTGACACAAAAAAGAGAAAAAAATTCCCTTCCTTTGGGAAGTCACCACTTGCACCAGTGTGTACAATTGGGGTTTTGGCAATCCTCCTGCCTCAGCCTCCTTCCTGAGTGCCAGGATGACAGGTGTGCGCCACCACGCCCAGTTCTAGGGCCTCTTTTATATTATTTTTGAATTAATTAATTAATTAATTTTTTGGTGTTTTTGAGACAGGGTTTTGCTATGCAGTTCAGCCTGGCCTTTAGTTCACTTTGTAGCCCAGGCTGGCCTCGAACTCACAAGGATCCTCCTGCCTCAGCCTCCCGAGTGCTGGGATTACAGGCGTGCGCCACCATGCCTAGCTTTATTTTTAAATTTAATTTCATTTTGTTGCAATGCTGGCAACAGAGCCCAGGGCCTAGTGCACGCTGGCAGGTGCTTTACCCTGAGCCTTATCCCTGGCCTCAGAGCTGCCCCTTTAACCACCATGCAGGGACGTGGGGTGAGGTACAAGGAAGGGAGATGTTTGTGTCCCCTAAACTTGTACCTGGGATTATTTTTTTGGTACTGGGAATCAGGACCTCACGCTTGCCAGGCAGGTGCTCATGCCACTGAGCTCTATGCCCGGCCCTGTGTCCCCTGAATGTGCACCCCAAATGTCCCCCCTCCAGGTATGGGGTGCTGTGGGTGGGGTCGGCTATTCGGATGGCAGGGCCTGAGGAGCCAGGAGAGGGCTCAGGCGACAGAGCCCTGACCACGGCCCACTCCACAGAGATCCTGAAGGGCGGGGTCCTAATCCAGCGGAACCCGCAGCTCTGCCACCAGGACACCATTCTGTGGAGCGACATCTTCCACAAGAACAACCGGCTGGACCATGTGGAGGTGGACAGCAACCGCTCGCGGGCCTGTAAGCCACATCCCCAGCCATCGGCCTCACCACCGCACCCCCTTTCCCCCTTTGCAGCCCCTCTTCTGTCTCTTCTGTCTCTGTCTCTCCCGTTCCTCCCCCCCCTCAGCGGCTCGCTGCTGCCTTGGGGCTTGGAGACCCTATCTCTGGGGTTGCCGTGTAGCCCAGGCTGGCCTTGACTTGATGGTGATCCTCCTGCCTCAGCCTTCCAAGTGCTGGGATGACAGTCGTGTGCTTCCACACCCAGTGTGCCTGCCCCTCCCTGCGCTCCATCGCCCACCGCCTCTCTGCCTCTCCCCCAGGCCCACCCTGCTCCCCGACCTGCAGAGCCCGCCACTGCTGGGGAGGAGACTCCCAGGACTGTCAGAGCTGTGAGTCGGGCCGGCCAGGTGGAAGGGTGCTTGGGTGCCAGGGGCAGGATGTCCTGGGGTAATGCCGCTGGGGTCTGGCGCCCAGCCGCTGCCCGCCCTCACCCTGCTCTTCCCCTAACAGTGACGCGCACGGTGTGTGCCGGTGGCTGCGCCCGCTGCAAGGGCTCACAGCCCACGGACTGCTGCCACGAGCAGTGCGCCGCGGGCTGCACGGGCCCCAAGCACTCCGACTGCCTGGTACGCGCCCCGTGGGGGGGGCACCCCGCCTGGCGCTGCCCGGTGCCCTGGCACCCAGGGAGACACGGCCGCCTGTCCCCCCAGGCCTGCCTGCACTTCAACCACAGTGGCATCTGCGAGCTGCACTGCCCGGCCCTGGTCACCTACAACACCGACACCTTCGAGTCCATGCCCAACCCCGAGGGCCGCTACACCTTTGGCGCCAGCTGTGTGACCACCTGTCCCTGTGAGTGCCAGAAGAGGGGCAGGCGGGAGCTTGTGGAGACTGCTCGTCCCTTGTCTTGGAGGCAGGTCCTGAGCTACCTGGTTCTTCTGATGGCTACGGAGCAGATGGCACTTACTCCGTGTGCCGCCTTGTGGCTGCACCTCAGTTTCCTTATCTGTAAAATGAGAGCTGGGCACCGTGGTGCACGCCTGTAATCCCAGCACTTGGGAGGCTGAGGCAAGAAGATCGCTGTGAGTTCAAGGGCAGTTTGGGCGACATAGTGAGACCTTGTCTCCAAAGCAAAACAAATAGTAACTTATTGTAACATTATCTGGGTCGGCATTATTTTACAGTGAGCTTTTTTTTCCTCTCTCAACAATTATGAATCTAAGAAGATTGAGGTTAATGGTTTTCTAAATTAAGTCTTGTTTCGAGTTTGTATTTGCTTAAAGGGACACAATAACTTTACAGTCGTTTACACAGTCTGGAGACACACTCAGTGATCATTACTGTCTTCTTTACGGCATATGACGGAAAAGCTATTCCTCCCCAAAGTGTTGAATGGTATTAGGACTTACTGGTTAAGTGAATGCTGGTTTAAATTCTCATTTGACTGAGAAATACACAAATGCATTTAATAGTGAATCACCTCACCACTATTTTATTATTTACTTGGAGACAGGGTCTCACTAAGTGGATAAGCTAGCCACGCTGGGCTTGAATTTGTGATCCTCCCGCCTCAGACTCCCAGGGTGCTGGGGTGACAGGTGTGCACCACTGCATCCAGCTTTTGGTGTCCTCTTTTGCAAGATGAAAATTAACTGCTCATCACACGTGCCCCCTGTGAGGGGTAAATGAGCGTCACATGGGAGCGCCCACATGCTGCGTGGTGGTGCTGGTCCGGCACCGGACACGGTGATCCTCCTCACGGGGTGTGCGGGGTGGGGCGCACGGACACCATTCCTGTTTCCACAGACAACTACCTCTCCACGGACGTGGGCTCCTGCACGCTGGTCTGTCCCCTGAACAACCAGGAGGTGACCGCAGAGGACGGAACCCAGCGCTGTGAGAAGTGCAGCAAGCCGTGCGCCCGAGGTGCCCACCCCCACGCCCAGCCTCACCCCACTGGTGTGGGGAGGGACCCCGGCGCCCAGGTCGGCTGAGCCCTGCCTCCCGCCCCGCAGTGTGCTACGGGCTGGGCATGGAGCACCTCCGGGCCACCAGGGCAGTCACCAGCGCCAACATCCAGGAGTTTGCTGGCTGCAAGAAGATCTTCGGGAGCCTGGCATTTCTGCCGGAGAGCTTTGAGGGGTGAGAGTGGTCTGCGTGGGGCAGACCTGGCCTGAGGCCCCACATGTGGCCACGCATAGCTGGGGGTCTTGGGGATGGAGGTGGGGAAGGAATGCAGGAGGCAGCGGGGAGACGGGGATCCGGCCAGGCAGGGGCTCTGGTGACGCCTCGTCCGTGAACACGGGCCCGGGTGGTGACTGCAGCACCCGGACAAAGTCACATTGGGTCGGGTTCATTCGCAGCCATGTCTCTCCTAAAAGCCTCCTAGTGGAAGAGACCCAGGTGAATGTCAGTAGGTAAATGGGTAAAGGAACGGTGATTTATTGTACAGTGGAATCCTCAGGGCTCGGGTGGTGGCACACGCCTGTAATCACAGCCCTCGGGAGGCTGAGGCAGGAGGATCACGGGGTTCCAGGCCAGCCTGGGCTACGTAGCAAATTCAAGGCCAATCTGAACGAATATCGAGACTTTATCTCAAACACAAACAAACATCAGTAATCCTCTGAGGACAGCGCCTGGCAGGTACTGAGCACGTCTGATGTCAGGTTTTGTTCTCCAGTCCGGGTAGACCAGCACCCCATCCACTGCTGGTCACTTGGGCCAGTTTCAGTTTTTGCTCGTACAAAAGTCCTGCCTTGTGCACACCTGGCAACAGCCACTGTCTCTGGGCCACATTCCTGGAAGTAAGGTTTCGAGATCAAAGGACGCAAGTGCTGTTTTCACAGAGCCTGCCTAACCGGGGCCGGCGCGCAGCTTAGCCCAGTGGGTGAAAGGTTGAAGTGAAGGTGGCGGGGTGTGGCTTGCGGGTGACGGGGCCCCCGATTCCTCTCGGTCCTTCCAGGGACCCTGCCTCCAACACGGCACCCCTGCAGCCCAAGCAGCTCAGCGTGTTCCAGACCCTGGAGGAGATCACAGGTGGGCACCGCCCTCCATGTCCTGCTTGTGGCGGCTGGGGTGTCCCCGCCTGTCCGCGCGCCCCTAGCCGCTCCCTCTGCCCACAGGTTACCTGTACATCTCGGCGTGGCCAGAGAGCATGCAGGACCTCAGCGTCTTCCAGAACCTGCGGGTCATCCGGGGGCGCGTCCTGCACAAGTGAGAACCAGCAGGTGGGGAGGGGGGAGCCTCTTCCCAGGGACGCCCCAGAGGGGACAGGAGGTCCGGGCCGGGGTCGTGCCCCCAAAGCTGAGACGCCCTCCTCCGCAGCGGCGCCTACTCCCTCACCCTGCAAGGGCTGAGCATCCGGTGGCTGGGGCTGCGCGCGCTGCGGGAGCTGGGCAGCGGACTGGCCCTGGTCCACCGCAACGCCCACCTCTGCTTCGTGCACACGGTGCCCTGGGACCAGCTCTTCCGGAACCCACACCAGGCCCTGCTCCACAGCGGCAACCGGCCAGAGGCCGAATGCGGTAAGGTGGGGAGCCCTGCGCTCCGGCAGCCAGCGCCTGAGTCTGGGCCCTGCGCGGAACCCCTGGCTGTGGCCCTCGGGGCTGTGGGCGTGGCTTCCAACTGGGTCCTACCACCCCACCTTGGCATCCCGCCCTCCCCCGCCCTCCGCTCTGCAGTCTCACTCTTCCCTTGCTGTGTGGCCTGGCACCTGTCCCCGGGTTCTCAGGGGGCCGAGGGTCTCCTCTCAGAGCCCGCTGGGCCCCCTCCTCGCTGCAGCTGCAGAGCGCCAGGCCTGCGACCCGTTGTGTGCCCAGGGCCACTGCTGGGGGCCGGGCCCCACCCAGTGTGTCAACTGCAGCCAGTTCCTCCGGGGCCAGGAGTGCGTGGGGGAGTGCCACGTCCTGCAGGGGTACGCGGGGCTGCAGAGGGGCGGCAGAGGGGACATGGTCGTCCCCCAGGCTCCTCACCGCCACCCCTTGTTTCAGGCTGCCCCGGGAGTATGTAAGTGACAGGCACTGCCTGCCATGCCACCCTGAGTGCCAGCCCCAGAACAGCTCTGTGACCTGCTTTGGATCGGTGAGGTGCTGGGGAGCCCCGGCTGGGGGCAGGGTGCACACACGGGGACCCCAGCACAGGTTGGCGGGTTGGTGAGAAGCTCAGACCCAGGTGGCGGGAGGGGAGCCCGAGAACACAGAGGTGGGGGCCGCACGCCGGGTGCGCTGGACCTGGGGCCCTCGGTGGTGACGCAGAGGCCCGTGTCCTTCCCTTGTGTGGCCGTCCACACACGTGACGCGTGCATCTCAGGCTGCGTGGATTCCAGTCCAGCCTCGGTTTCTGCTTTACGCGGTGGATGTTGTAACCACCCTGCCTTGTTGGGTGTGGCGGGATGGGAGTTAAATGGGGCTTGGCCCAGCGCCTGGGCACTGCACACGGCTTCCCACGTAAGCGCTGCTGTCTCTCCCTGTCACGCCTGGGCAGGTGCACGTCCCTCTCGGGCCCTTCTGGTTCCTGGGTTAAAGCCCCCACTCGGGATCGTGGCTCGAAGGAGGGGCGCTGGGGGGAAGCGGAGACTGAAGAGCAAGCTGCCCATCTCGGGAGCAGGGGACAGTGTGGAGGAGTGGCCCGGGGAGGACGAAGGGCACTGGCCCGCTGCCCAGGTTGTCTGTGCCAGCCCCTCACTGCCCCTCCTCCCCCAGGAGGCTGACCAGTGCGTGGCCTGTGCCCACTACAAGGACCCTCCCCTGTGTGTGGCCCACTGCCCCAGCGGCGTGAAGCCTGACCTCTCCTACATGCCCATCTGGAAGTTCCCGGATGAGGAGGGCACCTGCCAGCCCTGCCCAATCAACTGCACCCATTCGTGAGTCTCGGGGAGGGGCGCCTTCCTGGAAGGAACCTTCTCAGGCTCTTACTGTTAGAGAGGGAAGCTCTACTTTTGCTTTCCATTCCCTGAGACTTAATTGTTCTTTCTTTTTTCTAATCAGAAAAAGTAGCATGTTAAACGTGTAAATTGCTGGGTGTGATGGTGCACAGTTAAAGTCCCAGCCCTCGGGAGGCTGATCACTAGGAGTCTGAGGCCAGCCTGGGCTCCACAGTGAGTTCAAGGACAACCTGGATTACATAATGAGACCTTGCCCCAAAAAACCAAACAAACAAAAAATTAAAATGATACACCGGGCGTGGTGGTGCTCATCTGTAATCCCAGCACTTGGGAGGCTGAGGCAGGAGGATCCCTGGGAGTTCAAGGCCAGCCTGGGCTCCATAGAGAGTTTTCCAAAAGAGGAAAAAAAATTGATATACAAAACGTAAATTAATGTTGCTGCTTCCGTCTTACTGTTAATACTTTGGAATATTTTTCTTCCTTTTTAATTACTTAATTTTGGTAATACTCAGGGTCAAACTCAAGAGCTTTGCAATGAGCTACATCCCTAGCCCTACTTTATTTCTATTTTGAGACAGGGTCTTGCTAAATTCCATTGGTTGGACTCCAGTTTGCCACCCTACTGCCTCAGCCTCCCAGAGTGCTAGGATTACAGACGTGCACCACCATGCCTATCTGCTTCTGGTTTTTTTTTCCCAGTTTATTGCAGTTCTGCTCCCCGTTCAAGCACATCCTGTGCGTGTCCCCTAGGGTACTGGTGCTGTCGACGTGGGGGCATACTCTAAGAGATGGACTACGAGGCCTTTGATGTTCTTTTACTAACGGATGGGTCAGTTCCAGGGATTGAACCCAGGGCCTCACGTGCAGGGCACATGCTCAACCCAAGTGCACCCCAGGTCCCATTATTTAACAGGTGTCACCAGACTCTTCACAGGGAAGTGGTTGCTTCACCCAGGACTCTTTGATAGAGAAAACAGCTTGTGCCCCCAGCCGGCCCCCCGGGGCTCTCAGGCCAGAGCGGGACCAGCCTCGTGGGGTCCGGAAGCGCTGTGACCTCAGCGTGCTTCTGCCTTGTCCAAATGATGATCACTCCGGCGCACCCGCGCGGAGGGTGTGGCCAGCCCTGTTGAAGCCACTGTTTCTCCTGCAGCTGCGTGGACCTGGATGACAGGGGCTGCCCGGCCGAGCAGAGAGCCAGGTGGGCCCGGTCCCCAGGAGGACCCGCGGGGTGCCTCCTCCCCGCCCCTGATGGTCACTGCAGCCGTGCCATGCGTCCCTGCCCAGTCTCCCTTCTACTGGCCTCCCCAGGTGGCTGGGGACCTACCCAGGATGCAGGGGCAAGAGGGGCAGGAGAAGGGCAGGACCCCCCAGACCTTCACCCAGGAGGAGCTTGGTGGCTTTTGAGCTCCCTGGAACTCCAGCCCGATGAAGCAGGAGCGTAGCCACAGAAGGATGGGGGTCTTCAGTGATACTGGGACTGACCCAGAGCCTTTGCACTGACTTACAACCCCATCTACCTTGCACCCCCTTTTAATTTTATGAGACAGGATCTCAGTAAGTCACTAAGTTACTCAGGCTGGGCTCCGATTTTCAGTCCTCCTGCCTCAGCCTCCCAGAGTGCTGGGATGAGAGGCGTGCACTACCACGCCCGGCTGGATCAGTGATTTCTTAACAGGATGGCACAGGTTCGTGGAGCCAGTAGCTGTTAAGCCAGGCCTTGAAAGGGGTGCAGGCCTCCCTCGTGTTGGAGAGCTGGGCAAGGGTCAGGGTCCAGGTTTGGGTGAAGGTCTGCTGGGGGCAGAGGGAGGGAGCTGAGAAGCTGGAGCGGGTCAGGGCAGGACAAGGGGGACAGAGGCCTTGAGCGTCGGGCTGCAGGGCATGGCTGTCTGGACAGTGGGGAGCCCCTCTAGAGGTCTGCTGTGTGCCGGGCCTGAGATGGGCAAGGAGTGGGTGGGGGGCAGGAGAGAATGCCCAGGGATGAGCTAGGTCTTGAAAGATGAACCTGGCTGGAGGAACCGTGTGTGTTCTACCGGAGGGTAGAAGCAAGGGAGATCCTGACGGGGCACGCAGCCATGGCCTCACCCCGGGCGCAGCTTGAGCCTCCAGGTGGGGCTCTCAGATTGTGCGTAGGAATAAGCTTCTTGGAAGCCTGAGCCGAGCGCTCTCAACTTTACCGTGGAGGCAATAGGGAGCCATGGCAGGTGTTAGAGTACAGAAGAAGGGGTCAGAGCCTGTGGGTCTCCCTTCCCACTTCCCTTTCCAAATGTCAGGGACATTCAGTCCCTTCATGGGGACCCTTTGGACCCCTGCCTCGGTCCGGCCCCATCCCTGACCCTGGCTCCTGCTCCCAGCCCTGTGACGTCCATCATCGCGGCTGTGGTGGGCATCCTGCTTTTCCTGGTCGTGGGTGTGGTCGTCGGCTTCATCATCAAGCGGAGGCGGCAGAAGATCCGGAAGTACACCATGCGGAGGCTGCTGCAGGAGACCGAGGTGAGGCGGCCTGGCACCTCTGTGCGGCCCCGGCCTGCAGCTGGCAGGGCACTGACCCTCCCCGCCCTCCCTGCAGCTGGTGGAGCCGCTCACGCCCAGCGGGGCCATGCCCAACCAGGCTCAGATGCGGATCCTGAAGGAGACGGAGCTGAGGAAGGTGAAGGTGCTTGGATCCGGAGCTTTTGGCACCGTCTACAAGGTCAGAGGCCTGGGGTGCGTGGATTTGGGTAGGGGCGGTGCTGTTTGGAGGGAGCTGGGTGTCCAGTGTCCTGGGCCCGAAGAGTGAGTGACCTCCAGGTGGCAGGCAGATCCTGTGCACCCCTCGCTCACATCCCCTCCTCCTCAGGGCATCTGGATTCCTGACGGGGAGAACGTGAAAATCCCGGTGGCCATCAAAGTGTTACGGGAAAACACGTCCCCCAAGGCCAACAAGGAGATCTTGGATGTAAGCCCCGCGGCCCTCCCGGGGAGCCCCTGGCTGTAGTCTCGGCTGTTCTCATGGCTGGGGTGTGGCCCCTGCTCCTGCTCAGCCTACCCCTGTCCCCAGGAGGCCTACGTGATGGCTGGTGTGGGCTCCCCATACGTGTCCCGCCTCCTGGGTATCTGCCTGACATCCACGGTGCAGCTGGTGACGCAGCTCATGCCCTACGGCTGCCTCCTGGACCACGTCCGGGAACACCGCGGCCGCCTGGGCTCCCAGGACCTGCTCAACTGGTGTGTGCAGATTGCCAAGGTAGGCGCCTCGGGGACCAAGCCTTGTCTGCACCAGGCTCGGGCGGACCTCAGCTGGGAGAATGCCCAGGGTCCACACTGTGCCTCCCACCCAGGGCATGAGCTACCTGGAGGACGTGCGCCTGGTGCACAGGGACCTGGCTGCCCGAAATGTGCTGGTCAAGAGCCCCAACCACGTGAAGATCACCGACTTCGGGCTGGCCCGGCTGCTGGACATTGATGAGACGGAGTACCACGCAGATGGGGGCAAGGTCGGGGGGCAGAGCGGGGACGGCGCGCGGGCGTGGGGTGCGGCCCCCGGGAGGCCTCTGGGGAGCGCCGCCTCCCCACCCCCATTTGGAGGGCTCTCCCTTTCCTCCCCAGGTGCCCATCAAGTGGATGGCCCTGGAGTCCATCCTGCGCCGGCGCTTTACCCACCAGAGTGACGTGTGGAGCTACGGTGTGTGGGCTGGGGGGCCCGGCCGGGGAGCCAGGGAGGGAGGCGAGGGCTGCCTGTGCCCACCCAGGGCTTGGGAGAGACTGGGTGGGTCTCGTCCCCCTCCCGCAGCACGGTGCCAGGCTCCAGGCCCCAGGCGGAGCCCCTGCTCCCTTCACCAAAGGACTCCCAGCTCCCCAATCCTGATAACTGTCTCTGCCCTAGGGGTGACGGTGTGGGAGCTGATGACTTTTGGGGCCAAACCCTATGATGGGATCCCAGCCCGCGAGATCCCCGACCTGCTGGAGAAGGGGGAGCGGCTGCCGCAGCCCCCAATCTGCACCATCGATGTCTACATGATCATGGTCAAATGTGCGTGGGGGAGGGGCAGGGGGGCTGCAGGGGCCCAGCGCGGGTCGTGAATGGGCCCAGGGCCACCAAGTATATTTGAAGAAGCCTCATGACCTTTTCACAGCAGACACTTTACACAATTAAAAAGCAGGGAAACAAGCCAGGGGTGGTGGTGCACACCTGTAATCCTAGTGCTCAGGAGGCTGAGGCAGGAGGATTGAGGCCAACCTGGGCTACTTAGTGAGACCCTGTCTCAAATAACCAAGAAAAAGCAGGGAAACGAGTAGAACTACACTGACATTCTGGCATGGAGCCTGGTTCTGCCTCTCTGCCATGTGAGGGTTGTCTAGACCCAAGAGTGCGGCGGGCAGAGGCAGCCAGCGCCTGAGCGTCCAGGCTGAGGGTGCTGAGCTCCCTCCCCCGGCAGGTTGGATGATTGACTCTGAGTGTCGGCCACGATTCCGGGAGCTGGTGTCTGAGTTCTCCCGCATGGCCCGGGACCCCCAGCGTTTCGTGGTCATCCAGGTACCCGGCCTTCCCACACTTCCTGGGGGGGACCCTGAGTGCCCCCGTGCCTGGGCCCCTCCTGTCCCCCAAGGGGCTGCCACCTCGTCTCTGCCTCCCTAGAACGAGGACCTGGGCCCTACCAGCCCCTTGGACAGCACCTTCTACCGCTCGCTGCTGGAGGACGACGACATGGGGGACCTGGTGGACGCTGAGGAGTACCTGGTGCCCCAGCAGGGCTTCTTCTGCCCTGACCCCGGCACGGGCGCCCCGGGCACAGCCCACCGCAGGCACCGCAGCTCGTCCACCCGGGTCAGTGCTGGGGCGCCGGGCTGGCTGTTCGCTTGCCTGCCCCACGCGCTAGGACCCGTCCCTGATGTTCCCTAACCAGGCTTCTCGCGCAGACCCCGTGACCCCATCTTCCCCACCGTGACCACAGTGGTGACCCCCGAAGGTGACCCCGCTTCTCTCCAGGGGAACCTCAGGCTTGCGAGTGGCCCTGTCATGACCCTGCACTTCTTTCTCTTCTGCCCCCAGAGTGGTGGTGGGGAGCTGACACTGGGGCTGGAGCCCCCGGAAGAGGAGCCGCCCCGGTCCCCGCTGGCCCCCTCAGAAGGGGCCAGCTCCGACGTGTTCGAGGGCGACCCGGGAACAGGGGCGGCCAAGGGGCTGCAGAGCCTCCCCCCACACGACCCCAGCCCCCTGCAGCGGTACAGCGAGGACCCCACGGTCCCCCTAGCTCCGGAGACTGACGGCTACGTCCCTCCGCTGACCTGCAGCCCCCAGCCTGGTATGGAGTCCAGCCTGGGCTGAGATGGAAATGGGGGGTGGGGCCTCATTTAGGCCAGGACACACCCCATGTCCTCTCCCTAATGATCCTCTTTGCCCTTGCAGAGTACGTCAACCAGCCAGAGGTCCGGCCACAGCCCCCCTCGCCCCTAGAGGGGCCTTTGTCCCCTGTCCGGCCTGCTGGTGCCACTCTGGAAAGGCCCAAGACTCTCTCCCCCGGGAAGAACGGTGTTGTCAAGGACGTTTTTGCCTTTGGGGGTGCTGTGGAGAACCCCGAGTACTTGGCACCCCGGGGAGGCCCCCAGCCCCACCCTCTGCCCGCCTTCAGCCCGGCCTTTGACAACCTCTATTACTGGGACCAGGACCCGCCAGAGCGGGGGTCTCCACCCGGCACCTTTGAGGGGACCCCGACGGCAGAGAACCCTGAGTACTTGGGCCTGGACGTGCCTGTGTGAGCCGGGAGGCCCACGTGCAAGGAACCGTGCTGAGGAACCGTGCTTCTGCTTGGATTCCTGGGCAGCTGAGCCTGGCACCCTTGGCCTGGCCGCAATAGCGGCAGCACCAAGCAGTCTCTGGATTTGTAGCCCGCCGGCCTTAGAGCTGGCTGGTGGCCGCCGCGGCCCTGCCTGGCCCTGCCGGGCCCCCTCCTCCAGATGCCTGGTACTGAACTGAGAGGCTGAGCGGAGGGAGGAGGCGGCCCCTCAGGGGCGGCTGAGAACAAGGGTGGCCGCTGGGAGCCTGTCCCTGAAACCTAGCGCCACCCCTGGGAGGAAAGGCACCCGTGCCCAGACCTACCCCTGTACAGAGTGCTTTTTTGTTTTGTTTTTACTTGTTTTTTTAAAGATGAAATAAGGACTCCGTGGGAGTTGTGTGAACAGGGATGCCCCGGGGGTAGGGGAGGGATGCCCTCTCCACACCCACTTGCTCCATCTGCAGACAGGTTGTGAAAAGCAGCGGTGCCCAGCCTCTGTCTGGGGTAGCACGGTGCCAGGCCCTACTGCGCACCTTGCCCCCAGCACTCTTCTGGAGCGGGTGGCTGGGGTCTGCCGAGTGAGCCCGAAAGCCAGCCTCCCATCCTGGATACCTGGGACTCTCATGTGAAAGCCCACAGCTAGCTGTCACTCTTGTCTGGTCAAACTCATCCCAAAGCGCACCCCCAGAACGGGGTCACTTCCTCCAGGTGGGGAAGAGAAGATGGGAGGCAGCGTCTGTGTGACTCACTTCCCTGGCCTTGCTAAGAGGAGCTGCCCGCCCACCAGGCAGCATGGAGGCTGGGCTGACCTTGGTGCCCCCCACGCCCCGGGGCTGGCCGTGTAAACACACACCACTCGGCCTGAGTGTTTGGAGCGCCTCTTTATTCCAACAGCTGACAAGGCCCAGGGCTCAGGGGATGTGACTTAGATTCACTGTGGGCTCTGACAAGTACTGGCACAGGGCCTGGCCTTCCGCGGACACCGAGCCCAGGAAGCGGGTACGAGGTGGCTGTGGGAAGTCCACCGAGAGCGCTCTTCCTGCCCTCATGGCTGCAAAAGCTCCTCTTTCTGTCTCTGCTTAAAAGGGCAAAGTGGAGGCCAGGGTCCCTTAGCTGCTCGGAGCTAAGTGAGGGGAAAGTGGGCAGGGGGCTCCCAGCAGCACCGGGGGAAACCAAGGCATGGGCCCCGGAATTCGCAGCAGTCACAGGATGGTGCAGGGCGGGCGGCTGTTGGTGATCTTCTCTAGCGGTTCTCCGTTACTGGCTCTGCGGATGGCCTCGATGAGCTAAACGGAGGACGAGAGGCACAGCAGGATGGTACATGGTTCGGGTCGGGGCCCCCCTGCCCTGCGGCTGCGAATACTCACATCTTTCTCATAAGGGAAGCCTCCATTCTCCAGCTTGGAGAACACCAGCTGTCCATTGATCTCGATCTCAAAGGCCCCTGGTAGGGAATAAGTGTGTGGGTGGGTGGCACTACAGAGGCCAAGACACAAGTCTGGGGAAGCCCTGAAAAGGGGGTCCCCTTGAGCCGCAAAAGAGACTCCGGAAAGGGTCACCTCCTGCAGGTCAACTCCAAGGCACCTGCGGGGCCTGTGTTTTCATGCTGTCAATGAGGGGCTCTTTCTCTCCAAACCTGCGCTAGTGCCAGCAGTTTTTTTTGAGACAGGGTTCGGCTATGTAGTTCAGGCTGGCCTCTAACTCAGAGGTCCTCCTGCCTCAGCCTCCGTGCTGGGATGCTCGTCCGGCTATTGCCAACAGCTTTCTCCCCCTAGGCCTCATCCGTGGCCCCCTCACCTAGGGAAGGGGACTCGCGTTACGTTTTTACTATGTGCCAAACGCTGCCAGGCACTTAACCGAAGCAGCCAGCGTCTGCGCTAGAGTGGCAGCGCCGGGGTTCCGGACACAGGCTGACTCTGCGGGCGATCGTGGCCTCACCCGTGCCCCCGAGGCGCGACTCGATCTCGATGCCCGGGTACTGCTCCTTCACGGCGCTCGCCAGCTCCAGGTAGGTGGCCTCGAAGCCGCAGGGCTCGCTAGGGAAAAGACGCAGGTGGGTTGGGGTTTCGGGGAGGGGGACCGTCCATCCCTCCCGGGACACGCGGGGACCCGCCCGCCGCAGCCGCTCACCAGTACTCCACCACGATGCGGACCCCGCTGCCCGCTTCCAGCTCCCCGGGAGGGGGCGCCACGGACAGCTCCCCGGGCTCCCCGCTCATCGCTACCGGCTGCGCGCGGCTACCACTTCCGGGTGTGACGTCACGCCACGGGCACGTGACAGGCGCGGGGCCGACCGCGTGCTGCGCCCGCGCGCCCCCTGCAGGTCGCTGTCAGTGCTGCGCTCTGGCTGCAGCGAGCTGTAGTCCGCGCCAGACCTCGGGGCCTCGCGTAGGCTGAGGAGCCCTCTTGGACTGCAAAGCGCTTTCCAGTCTACAAAAGGAAGAAAACGTGACGGGCCGAGCAGACTGAGGGAGGGGCCGGTTGGCTGAGAGTGTGTAAAAGTTGCTGTCTCATTAATATGCTAATGAAATTTTATTTAAAATTTTACTTATAATTTATTTATTTATTTGTTTAGGTGCTGGAGATTAAATCCAGGGGCACTCTGTCACTGACCTAAGTCCCTAGTCGTACTTATTATTTTTGAATTTATTTATTTATTTATTTATGGTCTTTTTGAGACAGGGTCTTGCTGTGCAGTTCAGGCTGGCCTTGAGCTCACTTTGTAGCCTAGGCTGGTCTCGAACTCGCAACGATCCTCCTGCCTCAGCCTCCCGAGTGCTGGGATTACAGGCGTGCGCCACCAAGCCCGGCTCTATTTTTAAATTTAGAGACAGGTTCTTGATAAGTTGCCCTGGCCAGGCCAGGAACTTGCAATCCTCCTGTCTCAGCCTCCCGGAATGGTTGGAATTACAAGTGTGCACCACAGTTTAAACTACTCCGTAAAAAAAATAAATAAATAAAAACTACTCCATAGTTACACATAAAGTTCTAACTCCCAAGTGCTAAATTGTGCCTTTTCCAATCTTTTTTCAACTGCCTCTTCCTTGCACTGGGGAACTTCAGACTTTGGGGTGCAGGGCAAGGGCATCTCCCCAGGCTTCCCGCCCCATCTCTTGCACCTACTTCCTGCACCCCCCGGCCACCTCCCAGTGTCATGTCACTTTGCATCTCTGGAGGTAGTGACTCTCCCTGCCGAGGGGGGGCGCTAGAGTACCCTGACAGGCCACTGCACAGCATCCCTTTAGCCGTTCTTTCCTTTTAAACAGTGCAGTGATTTGTATTGTGCAATCAGCACCAAGATCCAGTTACAAAACAATTCCACCACCTAATAAGGCCCCTGTGGCCTGGCTGCAGGCGGACCGGCCCCAGCTCCAGCCCCAGCTCCAGCCCCGGGCCACTTCCCCCCACCCCCACCTCTTCCGGACAGGTTCTCGACTGGAATCGCACCATGCAGGGCCTTCTGCTCCCTGCTTCCCCCGCTCAGTGTAATGGTTTTCTGAGGAACCCCAACCTACAGGCAGTAGTTCCTTTTTATTGCTGAGTAGTATTCCATTGCAGGGATTAGCACGCTTTGTTTATCTGCTCACCAGGGGATGGACACGTGTTGAAATACTGCTGCTGCGACCATTGTGCTGTGTCTGTGACCATCCTGCGGGTGTCGGTGTGTGGATGAGGGTCTCCTTCCTTTGGGGTGGACTCAAAGGAGTAGTTCTGGCTTCTATGGAACGATTATGTTGAACCTTTTTTTTTTTTTTTTT
>NW_004955451.1:14461183-14474070 GCF_000276665.1 Chinchilla lanigera
TCTCTCCTTCCCAGCCGTAGATCTGTTTTTTTTTTTTTCTTTTCTTTCTTTTTTTTTTTTTTTTTTTTTTTTTAAGGCAGGCCCTCACTATGTAGCCCATACTGGCTTTGAACTCATGGCGATCCTCCTGCCTCAGCCTCCTGAGTGCTGGGATGACAGGTGTACCGGAACCATATCTGACATCTAGATCTGCTTTCTGTCCTTCCAGACCCTTCCCTCCAGAAAGCCGCAGAGACAGAACCCTCCAGTGCTGTGCTCCAGGCGGGCTTCCCTTTCCAGCCCCACCCCCCGTGCAGCCTCCCTGTCCTTCCAAAGTGCAGAGGAGCCCCCTGCCTCTGCCCCCAATCCTGACAGTCTGGACGAACAGGATGGATGGCTGTGGAGAGGCTTGCAGAACAGCCACCTGAGGGCTTGTCAACAGCGTGAATTCCTGGGGCTCTGGCCCAGACGGAGTCAGCGCCAGGAGGGGCCCAGGGAGCTGTTTTTCACACAAGCCCTGGGGACTTGGAGGCAAGAGGTCCCCAGCCACCTTTCCCGAAGCTGGCTTTCTGCACGCCTGCCACACCTGCTCAGGTCACCTGTGTGGCCTCGGTCCCTGCCGCGTCTCACCCCTCTGCCTCTGCAGACCGTGGCCCCTGCTGCGGCCGTGGGCGCTTGTCCCTGTCCCGGGAGCCCTCAGTTCCCGACCTGCGACCCCAGCCCCCTGGCACAGCAGCCAGCGCCTCTGAGGCACAAGTCCCATTTCCACAGAGAGGTCCTCCCGAGTCCCCGCGCGAGCCGCTCTCTGCAGGGCTGTCACCTGTCCTCCCTTGCTCGTGTGACTCTGGCACCGTCAGTGGCCCTGGCTGGGAGCAGGAGGCTAAGGGTGAGGCTGTTTCTGTTGCTGATCTCTGTATCGCTGGCACCAAGCGCAGGGTTGCCACACCGCGGGAGCGGAACCAACAGGTGCTTACGTGAATGTGCGCATTGTCTGCCGGTGCCTGCCCGGCTGCTGCGTGGCGCAGGTGACTGTCCCCCTCCCATCTCTTTGCTTTGGCCCAGCTCATCCTGGGTTTCCAGGGAGATTTCAGGAGAAAGTTTCAGCGGGAGCCACTCTTCTCGCCCTCCCCCACCGCACCCTCCTCTGCGCCGTTTGTTTTCTTAACTGTGCGCGCCTTAAGCGGGTGGTGGCTGCTGCCTTTGATCTCCGTCTTTCAGCCCCCTCCCCATCGTGTGTTTGCCGAAGGCGGAAGGACAAACCAGGGCACTGCTCTTCGGGGGTCCCCTATAGCTCTGTGCCCAGAGCGTCGTCCAACCCTGCCCAAGCTCTCGATTTTAGAGGGGCAGGTGCGACAGGACTTTGTTCAGCAGGGAAGGCGTCCCTGGGTGCCTCTGAGGGGCCGGGGTACAACCTGGGTGGCCAGACTGTGACGGGGGTCAAGGGGCAGAACAGGTAGCTGGGCACTTTTCTGCTGGACACTTTTCTGGTTTCGCAGCGAGCCCTTTGCCCTAGGGGCGGCATTCGGAGCTGCAGACGGGCCCCCTGGTTTGGCCAATGAACTTGGCAGCGCTGGGCGGGGCGTGAGGAAGAATGGGCGGGGCTAGCGGAGGGCGGGCGGGGCCACGTCCTGGTCTTCCCGCTCCGGGCCCGCCCCTCCCCAGGCACCTGCTGCGGAGGGGGTCCTGTGGGCGTGGTCGACAGCCGTCTCCGCCCCTCCTGCGCTCCTCCCCGCGCCGCCCGGCCCCGCCCCCACCTGCCCAGGATAATTTTAGTTTCCTTGGGCCTGGAATCTGGTCGCGCTGGGTTCCTGCCTCCTCCTGGCCTTCGGGTCCAGAGTGGGGCCGCCCTCCTCCCACCTGTAGAGAAGCGGGAGAGGATCAGGGATCCAAGCCAAGTCCTGCGGTCCAGGACAGAGCCAGACGTGGTCCTGCTGCTCCTGCGGGCTCCTGCAGGTAAGCATGGAGCTGGTCTCCACCGCCGCTTCTGCACCCCGCCGCCCGGGCCCCGGCGGAGCTGTCGCGGGCCAGGTTGCGGGGAGGGACGACAGGCGATCGGCAGGTCCCCCCTTCCCGCTCGGTGTTGCCGGGAGCAGGGAGCTAAGGGCCTGGCTCTTCCTCCTGCCAGGTGTGCGGCCGCCTGGTCCAGATGGGATCCGGGGCGCGCGCTCCTTGTTGCGGGTGCGGGACAGGTGGTGTCACCATGGAAGGACCGGGGTTCCCGTGTGTTCAGGCCGTCTCTCGCTTCCCCCTCCAGACCCATCCTCCCCTCCGCCAGGGTCCCCGAAGCCGTTTCCTGCCTCTCCACCCTCTCCTCCCATCCCCGGCTCTGCGGGATTAACCCGTGGGGACGGTTGAGGGCTCCGAGCTGCCCGCCAACTCCCGGAGCTGGAAAGGGTCTCTCAGCCCAGTTACCCCAACTAGGGCGCCCCAGTGGAAGACCCCTCCTTGCTGTGGCCCGGATCCCCTGCTGGATGGGAAGGTGGGGACGGGTGGCCCGGGTTCCCTGGCCGGGGAGGTGGGAGAGCGCGTGCGGGGCTGGGGTCCTCAGCGGGGCTGGGACAGCGAGTGGCCGGCAAGTGGCCTGTCTTGTCGAGGCCACGGAAGGTCTGCAGGCTGCACCTGGGTCCCCGGAGCGGGCTGGGGACAGAGAATGCACCCGGGCTTGGTCAAGTGCCCACACCCCTCTGCCCCCCACGAACACCCTTGGAGGCGCCTAGGCTGGACTCTGCTCTTCCATGTTCCCCTGATACCCTGCTAGGAGGGGGCCCTCCCCAAGGCAAAATAATGATTAACCCCACTGCGGGACTCCAGCATTCTTCCCAAATTAAACTGTGAAAGCGCTGCCCCCCCTTCTCCCATAGGGTGTCTTTTCCAGGCAGAGGGAGTAGGCGGGACTTCAGTGCCCGGGGCCCTCCCCCAACTCTGGGTCACCTCGGGGTTCCCCACCTCACCTGAGCCCTGCACCCTCAAAGGTTAGGCCTCTCCCCCACCGTAAGTCCTGGTGGGGACAAAGCAGGGTCCCCGCAGTCCAGGTTCCCCGGGCCGGCCGGCCCCGCCCCCACCCTGGAAGCCTGGAAGGTGGCCTTGTTTACCATTGGCCTCAAACACTGGGCCGCCACCCGCCCTTGGGGCAGCCAGGTGAGGGCGATTCAGGAAGTAAACAAGCTGGGAGGGTGGGAAGGAGGGCGCGGCTGGGGCCGGCGAGGCAGGCCGGGAAGCCAGGGTTGCAGTTGCGCTGTTAGGGGCTGGTGGACTGGCGGGGTCTGACTTAGGCGCGCGCACTTCCTCCTCCACTTCCAGTGCGCCCCATCGGTGGTCCCGGCGGGCCCTGCCTCCCTTCCCCAGCCCTCCCCAAAAGGAGAGGAGCAGGTGACTTGGATGGTGGGTGTGTCCCCCTTCCTGGAAGGGCCTGAGTCCCGCCTGCCCCCCGCTCTGGGGTCTTTTGCCGGGTCTGTCTGTGTCCTCAGGTGTTTGATTTTCCGGTCCTGCTGTACTGCTCCCTTTGGCCAGAACAACCAGAGAGGAACTCCATCCCGGGACAGACAGACTGAGCGGGTCCTGGGGCTGCGGCAGCAGAAGGAGCTAGCTGGGGCCCAGACTCAGGGTGGGGCTCTGCCTGGGGCTGGGGGACAGACAGAGGGGCCAGCTCCGCTCTGCCGGGGCTGCTGTCCGGGCCAGGCTGTCCTTACACTTCCCAGGTCCTGACTGCATAGTGGCTGTGTAGGGGCTCGGGACAGAGGGGTCCACGGAGTGCGGGTCCCTGGCCTGGAGCCTGGAGCTAGGCCAAGGGTGGGGAGGAGGAGGTGATGTCAGAGGCGCCTGGGACCCCAGCCCCCAGGCTGCAGTGGGTTGGGGGGAGAAGTTGTTTGTGTTTCTCCTAAACCAGGAAGCCCGGGATGAGTCAAGGTTGAATGGAGAGCCCCGGGCAGTGCTGTCCCGCCCCTCCCTGACTCACCTGTCCCCTCACTACAGGGTCAGATGCCTGCCCCGTCCTGGCAAGGGGGTCCCGGGTGCCCCGGCGGGCCTGGAGGTCCTGTCGGGTGCTGGGGTGGGTACCACCTCCAGGTCCTCCCAGGTCTCCGCTAAGCCTGTGGGCTGCTTGGCCTCTGGGGAGGAGGAACCCGTGCTGGGTGCCCATGGGCCTGTGGGTGGTAAGACCTGGGTGAGACTGGCCCTGCCTGGGGCACCGGGCACCCTCAGGCCGTGGGTAGGTGAGACTGCCGCACAGTACCGGGCACTGGGTTCAGTCTGAACCCAGGAAGGCTTCTTGGAGGTGGCCCTCACCCTGGCACTTCAAAGGGCTGGGCAGGGTCACGGGGCTGGGAGGGTACACAAGGCTTAGGCCTTCGCCTCCTGCCCTCCTGGTCATTGCCCTTTCCCGCTGCCCACAGTCCTGCACGCAGCACCACTCACTGCTTGGCTGGAGGGTGCCACAACAGGCTTGGCAACTGGGCCTGGCCTGGCAGGGGAGCGCTGGGAAACCCTGGGGCAGCCGCCAGTGCAGCGGGTGTCCTGAACTGCGAGGCAAGGTTGGCCTTAGCCTGGCCTGAGAGCCAAGCCCAGGGCGCGGGTCACAGAGCCTGAGGCTGTGCCTTGCTGGGGGTGCTTGGACCCTGTCTGGCTTCTGCCGAGCAGCCCTGGCTCAAGATGAGCACTGCGAGCAGAGTCCAAACGCCAGACTCACCGGTCGCTGTGGGCACAAGGGCTTCCCAGGGCATCAGTGTCCCCTTTTGTAAGAAGGGACTCATTCTGTACCCCAAGGACTCCGGAGATTCCAGGGAGATGGGGAGCGAGAGCCTGGCATGGTACAGCAGACACCTGACATCCCAGCACTCTGGAAGGCTGAGGCAGGAGGATTACAAGTTCTAGGCCAGCCTGGGCAATTTAGCAATTCAGTGAGACCCTGTCTCAAAATTTTTAAAAAATGGGCTGGGGATGCGGCTGAGTGCAAAAGCCCTGAGCTCAGTCCTCATTATCACAAAGGAAAAAAAGAGGGGAGCAGAAACAGCTCTTGGGGGCACCATGGCAGCTGTGTGGCTGGCGGTTCCTAGGACGAGGACTTCCTCTTCCTCCCCAGATGTCATGGAGCCGGACCTGTCTCTACCGCATCCCGGCAGCCCCCCAGAAGACCTGTGCCCAGCCCCTGGGACCCCACCTGGCACCCCCCCGCCCCCTGACGCCCCTCCGCCTGGGGAGGCCACGCGGTCCCAACCTCTGCCCATCCCAGCCAGCAGGTGCCGTGGGGTGACGGGGTGAGGGGGCGAGGGGGCAGAGAGGGGTTGGGTTTCGCACTGGCTGACAGAGCCCCCACCTCCCCGCCCAGGAAGCTTCCTGAGGAGGAACGCCGGGCCACCTCGCTGCCCTCCATCCCCAACCCCTTCCCTGAGCTCTGCAGCCCCCCATCGCACACCCCCATCCTTGGGGGGCCCTCCGGTGCCAGGGGACTGCTACCCCGAGATGCCAGCCGCCCCCACGTGAGTTGTCCCAGGGCAGGGAAGGGGGTGCGGTCCATCGGCGCCTCTGGGGTGCAGGGGGAAACACGTGGTTGGTGGGGAAGACCACCGTGCCCCTCCTCAGGTCCCCGCCGTTCTGCTCCTGGGTGCAGGTGGTGAAGGTGTACAGCGAGGACGGGGCCTGCCGCTCGGTGGAGGTGGCCGCGGGCGCCATAGCGCGCCACGTGTGTGAGATGCTGGTGCACTGCACGCAGGCCCTGAGTGACGAGAACTGGGGGCTGGTGGAGTGCCACCCCCACCTGGCCTTGGGTAAGAGGGGACACGGGGAGCTGTGGGAGGGGCCCCGCTGGAGGCCGGTGCACCGCCGGCAGCCCCGGCCCTGTGCCCTGACCGCAGAGCGTGGCTTGGAGGACCACGAGTCGGTGGTGGACGTGCAGGCGGCCTGGCCAGTGGGCGGAGACAGCCGCTTCGTCTTCCGGAAGAACTTCGCCAAGTACGAGCTGTTCAAGAGCTCCCCAGTGAGTTCCGGGCAGGCCGGACACCCTGAGCCCCGGTCCCGACCCCTGGAGCCCTGACCCCCGGCCCCTGTCTCCCCAGCACTCCCTGTTCCCAGAAAAGATGGTCTCCAGCTGCCTTGATGCACACACTGGCATGTCCCACGAAGACCTCATCCAGGTGAGGGGGTCCCCGGCACACCCGACTCTCCAGAGTCCCGCTTGCTTCTCCGCCCCAAGCCGGGTACTTTCCCTGACTGGACAAGTCAGGTTCAGGCTGCAGCCTCAGTTTTTTGCCTGTGAAATGGGGACAAGCAGGGTGTGGTGGTGCATGCCTGTGATCCCAGCACTCTGGGAGGCTGAGGCAGGAGTATTGAAAGTTCCTCCCCAAACTGCAATTTAGCAACTCAGTGAGATCCTGTGTCAAAATAAAAGATTTTAAAAGGGGTTTGGGGGGGTGTACCTTGATGTGCTCTCAGTTCAGTCCCCAGTACTGGAAAAAAATGGGGGACATCAGCACTGGTGGGGCAGCTCCTGCCAAAGGCCTGGCAGGGGCGTGGAGTAGGTCGGCCCTCACCCCCTGCCTCCCACCTGCCTTAGAACTTCCTGAACGCCGGGAGCTTCCCGGAGATCCAGGGCTTCCTGCAGCTGCGAGGCTCCGGCCGCAAGCTTTGGAAACGCTGCTTCTGCTTCCTGCGCCGCTCCGGCCTCTACCTCTCCACCAAGGGCACCTCGAAGGTGAGGTCCAGCTCTGTCCTCACTGGAACTCTGGACCTCAACCCCGGGGGTGACTGTGGGGAAGGCGGGTGGTCTCTTTCAGTTCCAGTCAGGCTTCCTCGCTCGCTGTGTTGCCTTGCACCTTTCCGGTTGGTCCTTCTCTGGTCCTGAGGTCTCCCCTGGCTTGAGAGCAGTGGTGGGAGGACAGGGTCTCCCTCTGCCAAGTCCCACACCCTCGTGCCGCTCAGGACCCCAGGCACCTGCAGTATGTGGCAGATGTGAATGAGTCCAACGTGTACGTGGTGACGCAGGGCCGCAAGCTGTACGGGCTGCCCACGGACTTCGGCTTTTGTGTCAAGGTGAGGACCTCTGGGCCTTGCCCGGCCCCGTGGGGAGAAGCGGGCAAGATCCAACCCAGGCCTTGGGCTGCACCTGGGCACTTCTCCCCGTGTGCGCCCTGTGCTGCGGGAGACTCCTGGGACTTCACGCCCCATGGGACGGGACAGGACGGGACAGACGCCTTCCTCAGGGCAGCGTCCATGGGACTTTCCTCTCCTGTCAGCCCAACAAGCTCCGGAACGGCCACAAGGGGCTCCGCATCTTCTGCAGCGAGGACGAGCAGAGCCGCACCTGCTGGCTGGCGGCCTTCCGCCTCTTCAAGGTGAGAGCCGGGGGTCCCCAGCGTGAGAGGTCACAGCAGTGCCACACCCAAGCCTCCCGATGAGGGCATCCCAGGCAGGCTCCTGAGAATCCCTGGAATCTTCCGGAAGCTCCTACCCACGGGCAGAGGGCCTTGCTCCTGGGGAGCCCTGGTCCCAGGGATGTCACAGCCCTGACCCCCTCTTCCCCTGCCTGTAGTTTGGGGTGCAGCTGTATAAGAATTACCAGCAGGCCCAGTCTCGATACCTGCGCCCATCCTTCTTGGGGTCCCAGCCCTTGGTGAGTACCCAGGGACTCGGGGGTGTGGGTACCCTGGCCCTGGCCCGGGGCCCCTTTCTGATCCCTGTCCTCCCTCTGCAGAGGAGCGTCTCAGATAACACCCTGGTGGCCATGGACTTCTCGGGCCACGCTGGGCGCGTCATCGAGAGCCCCCGGGAGGCTCTGAGTGCCGCCCTGGAGGAGGCCCAGGCCTGGAGGGTGAGGGGCTGCACCCAGCTGCGCGTCCCTGAGTGGGGACAGTGGGAGGGGAAACGGGGGCACCAGGGAGCACCCCCAAGCACGGCCTGACTCCCATGCCCCAACTCTGCAGAGAAAGACAAACCACCGCCTCAGCCTACCCACCCCATGCTCTGGCTCCAGCCTCAGTGCAGGTGGGTGACCATCTAGGGTCCCCAGGGTGGTGGCTGCCTCAGTTTCCCTGAGCATTCCTGCCAAGCATGGCGTCTCCAAGTGACAGTCTGTCTGCTTCCCCTCACCCCAGCCATCCACCGCACCCAGCCGTGGTTCCACGGACGCATTTCCCGCGAGGAGAGCCAGCGGCTCATCGGGCAGCAGGGCCTGGTGGACGGGTAAGGGGCAGGCTGGGCGGGCACAGGGCTGGGATGGAGGTGCCCTGGGGTGAGCGGGTGTCCCTGGCCGGTGTGGGTTCCTGGCTGCATGTCAGATGGAGACCAGACACTGGCTGGTTCTTGAGCCCGAGGACAACCGGTACCACGGTCCACTGCCCTGTTCAGAGCCTGCTAAAGGGCAGGGCCCCCCACTGGCCACCGAGATGGTACAGCCGGCTGTGGGTGCGGTGGCTCCGTTTGTGTAGGAGTCACGGATCGGCAGTGTGTAGCTCTTTCAGTGCTAGCGCTCTGGGCTCCGCGTGGTTTGCATGTCAGCTCTGTGCCGTCGTCCACCCCCTTTCCCGGCAGCCTGTTCCTGGTCCGGGAGAGCCAGCGGAACCCACAGGGCTTTGTCCTGTCCTTGTGCCACCTGCAGAAGGTCAAGCACTACCTCATCCTGCCGGTGAGCGAGCGGCTCTCCCTTCCCTGGGCACCCCGGTTCTCGAAGCGGGATGGAGGGTTCCTAGCAGTGGGGCCTCCCCCGCCCCCAACAGGAAGTTCCCCCGCTCCCTGGGCGGCCCCCTTCGGGTCCCCCTGACCTCCGCCCCTCTGCAGAGCGAGGGCGAAGGCTGCGTGTACTTCAGCATGGACGACGGCCAGACACGCTTCACGGACCTGCTGCAGCTCGTGGAGTTTCACCAGCTGAACCGCGGCATCCTGCCCTGCCTGCTGCGCCACTGCTGCACCCGCGTGGCCCTCTGATGGCCGCGTGTGCCATTCTGACGGCACCAGCCTCCCCAGTGCCGCCCTGCGTGGACTGGGGGTGCAGAGGGCGGGTTGGGGTGAGGAAGGATGGAGGGCCCCTCACTCCAATTTTCTCCTCTGCTCCACTGCCTCTGGCCTGCAGAAAGCACCCCCATTCCAGGAAGGCCTGCGTGTCCCTGTCCCCACCAGGGTGCCCAAGACAGGGGAAGGCCCGGTGGTCCCAGGTCGCACACCCATACAGACCGAAAGGCCAGTGATCTGCTCTTTTATACTTGTGACAAAACAATAAAGATTATTTTTTGATACTCCCATGAGTTCTGGCTGGCAAGACCTGGCTACTAGTGACAGGAGGGGGACCATGGCCAGGTGTGGTGGCACACACCTGTCATCCCAGCCCTTGGGAGGCTGAGGCAGGAGGATCGCTGTGAGTTCGAGGCCAGCCTGGGCTGCATAGCAGGCTCAAGGGCACCCTGGAATACACAGCAAGACTGCCTCAAAAATTAAAAAAAAAAGAGATCAGGTGGTAAAGGTGTCAGCTGAGCCCAGGTCACATCCTGACTGTCCTGAGTGTTGCTTGCTTTCATTTTGTGGGGCCAGAGGTGGTACTGAGGGCCTTGCACATGCTGGGTAAGTGCCCACCACCAAGCCACACCCCAGCCCTGGCTGGATGCCTCTGCAGGGCAGTGGTTCTCGGGCCACTAAGAGGCCCTGGGGCCCAGCGTGCAGCCTAACATAACCAGGTGCCCAGCAGTTGCTCATTAACAAATGGGCAAGGGACTGTCATCCAGGCACATTTCCAGGCAGAGCCTGGACCCTAGGAACTGGAGGACGCCTAGGGCCTAGGAACTGGAGACGCTGACAGCACCTTGTCCTCAGCAAGTGCTGTGCTGCGAAGTGGGACGGAGTCCTGTCAGGCACAGGCTGTACATCTACCATCGGGGCCGGGACGGCGGAGCGGCCCCTGATCTCCCACAAACCCCTGCACCACCTCCGGCCAACCCCTCTCCTCCCTAGCCGCAGATCTGCTTTCTGTCCTGCCGGACCTGCCAGCACCCGGCCGGCTTTACCCCACCAACCTCTGGCAGCTGCAGCCATCCATCCATCTGTCTGCAGCCATCTGTCCATCCGGAATGCAAAGGAACCCAGAGCCCTGCCATCCTGGGCAACTTAGCAGGAGACTGTCTCAAAAAAAAGGTAAAAAGGGGCTGGAGACAGCTCAGCGCTTCCAGGGTTCAGTCCTCAGTACTGATAATAAATAAATAAATAAATAGATAGATAGATAGATAGATAGAGCCTGAAGCCAGTTCCTCAGACCCAACTACGAGTTTACCTGAAACACAAGGAACAGCAGCACATGTGACAGGACACACGGGGGCACAATGACCAGAATCCAGACTGGGAGACTGTACAGCAGATGACCCAGTTTCTTCAACAAAATCACAAGCCGGCCAAGGATATGTTCAGTGGCACAAGCGCCTGCCTGGCAAGCACAGGGTCCTGAGTTCGATTCCCGGTACCAAAAAAAAAAAAAAAAAAAAATTACGAGAAAAGCAAAGCTGAGGAATGCTGAATGTCTAGATTCCAAGAAATTTAGGCAAATGTCAGCCCCGTGTGATGTGTGACCTCGTCTGATTCAAATCCAAACTGACTGTAAAATACAGTTGTGAGTAACTGGGGAAAACTCGAACTCATGAGCTGTTTCATGATTTTAAGGAATATGGTTAACTTTTTGAGA
The DNA here is from genome assembly GCF_000276665.1 of Chinchilla lanigera. Lineage (NCBI taxonomy): Eukaryota > Metazoa > Chordata > Mammalia > Rodentia > Chinchillidae > Chinchilla > Chinchilla lanigera. Next base: position 14,471,814 of record NW_004955451.1, read on the forward strand.
TGTAAGAATGATATTGTGGTTATGGGTTGTTTTTTTTAAGCTTTTACATTTCAGAGACTCACTCTGGTCAGGCCGGGTGGTGCACGCCTGCAATCCCAGCGCTCTAGGAGGCTGAGGGAGGAGGATGGCAAGTTTGAGCCTGGCCTGGGTGATTTAGTAAGAACCTTTAGTAAAAACGCAAGTCTGAGATGTAGTTCAGCACAGAGGCCCCGGGTTCAATCCCCAGAGCCGCAGAACCCCAAAATGAGACATTCTTAAGTCCAGTAGGTGAAAACCTTGTGTCCCCTCTGTGAACCATGGTTGGGTCGGGCCCAGGGGACCGCGAGGACTTCTGCCTGGCTCTGAGTGGCACTCTGGACACTGCCACCCCTGTCCGGTTGGATGTGACTCAGGCCACCCTGGGAGCCCTCACGGCTGGTAGCAGGGTCCTCCCCAGAGCTCCCCTCCCTTCTGCAAGGTCCTGACCTCTGCTGTCAGGCTGTCCCGGGGTGACCTTGACAGCCCCAGCCACCACCTGCAGCTCCGGCCACTGCGTGAGCCCCAGAGCCAGGCCTGGTAGCCCCAGCAACCACCTGTGTCCTGGGCTCCTTGATCCGTGAATCCTGGCTTGGGGAGCTTGGAGCCAGGTGGAGTGGACAGAGGGGACCCCACACACTCCAGCAGAGCCAGCCGGGAACGACCTGAAAAAGCTGCGGCTGTCTGGCACAGCAAGGTGGCAGATTGCACATCCCTTTAGCAGGTCTGAGGCAGGGGCCAGGCGACCTTCTGCCTGTCACCTCCCCAGGCCCACCAATGGGTTCCTCAGGCACCGAGCTGGCTGGTGCTGGCTACTTGGCTGCCCACGGCTGCCCGGGGCTTCTGAGACACGGTGCAGGGTTCTGGGGTGGGGAGAGGAAGATGGGTCACTCCTAAGCGTGACCAGAGGTTTAGGCTGTACAGGAGACCCCAGTCCCTCACTGCCTTAGGCACTGGGCAGGGGACAGACGCCTTGCAGGTCAGTCAGTAAGTGGGGGTCTCTGGGTGACTCCTAGGCTTCCATTTCACAAATGGGAAACTGAGGCGCACAGTGAGATCCTCCTGGGGTCACAGGAGTTAGGACAGTGGGCTCAGGTGGCAGGAGGCGGAGGTGTCTCTCCCTCCCCTGCCCATGGCTCTCTGCCCACCAGGGGGGCCTGGGCAGCTGGCAGTCCTTACAGGAGGTGACACCGGCCCTGGCCTTGGCAGCTGGGCATCCGGGGAGAGTGGCTGAGGCTCCTGGCTTTTGGAGGAGATGCAGCAGGTGAGCGTGTGGGGCAAGGGGGCCCTGGGCCAGAGCTCAGCTGACAGCAGCGAGACCCAAGGCAGGCAGCAGAGGGGACTGTCGGGGGCGAGGCAGTGCTGATGCGGTTTGCGGGGAATCGGGGCAGACAGGCGGCTCGAGCCACTCCATTGGGGCCCCCCACTGGGTCCCCCAGGGTGCCAGTCGTGGAATGGGGCTCTGGGACCTTGGGGCTCAAGGGGAAGCTGTGTGGAGGACGGGATGGGCTCCTGGGGCCTGCCGAGTGTTCCCCCGCCTCTGGAGTCTGAGTTCTCACCTTCCAGGATCAGGTGCAAGTGGGCATTCCTACGGGCACGACTCCATTGTCCCGCAGGGGCCCAGGGCACCTTCTGCCTCCCCGGTCCTGGCCCACCGGCCCTCTTACGCCTACCATTCCCTGTGCAGGCTCCCGCCTGGCGTTTCCCCAAGCTGAGCCACCTGGCCACATCGCCAGGGAGGAGCGCGGGGTGCGGCTGGGGCAGCTACGGCAGCGCCACTCCAGACCCGTGAGGCTGCACCAGGAGGAAGGCGCGCCCAGAGCCGGGCAGTCAGGGCCGAGGCGCACCGTGATCTATGCCCTCCCCGCCGCCCTGTGCCCCAGCAACCCAAGCGTGGGCGCTGAGAACCTAGCTCTTTGTGGTTGACTTGGAACTTGCTGGCCTCGAATTTGGGATCCTCCTGCCTCAGCTTTCGAGTGCTGGGATTACCCGTGTGCGCCTCTGAACTCTGCCCAGAGAGATCCCTCGTAGGCACCGCTGGTCCCCAAGCCCGCGGAAGGGGCGGGCGTTCGCGGGGTGGGGGGCTGGAGGGAGGTCGGGCGTGGGGGCGGGGGACCCCGCTTTTCTCTAGGGCGCGCTGGGGCGAGACAGGAGTGGAGGAGCCGCGAGCGCCCGCAGCCGCGCGCCTGCAGCGACACCCAGCGGCCGGTGCGGGAAGCGCAGGGCTCGCTCGGCTTCCAGG
>NW_004955451.1:14474598-14518335 GCF_000276665.1 Chinchilla lanigera
GGGCCGCGGTTTGCCGCCGGGGGCCGGGCCGGCTGCGGCCGGGGCCGGGAAGTCGGGAAAAGTGTCGGGGGGCGGCGCGCGGCTCCCACGGCGCAGTCCCCGTTCTTTCCACTGCAGCGCCTCTCCGGCCGCGCGCGAGCTGTTCCGGGGCGCAGGGGAGCAGCTGCCTCCCTCGCAGGGCAGCACGGAGTTAAACACAAAACCGCAGCAAACTCAACACCGTGTCCTTCGGGGACTTTCCGCGGCACCTTCCTCCCCTCGCCGAGCCGGGGGGCTCCCCGAGGCCGCCCACCCAGGTGCCCGGCGCTGGCTTCTATGCAAACGACCTCGTCTGACCCCGGAATGGCGCGGCCAGGACCCCTGCCCCCGGCCCACGGTGCCCTGCGTCCCCGGACCCCGGACCCTAAGGGATGCCCGGGCGGGCTGTTGCCCGGGGCTGCGGGTGTGGGGTGGCCGCTAGCGCGTTCTGAGCTGGGGACGGAAGCGGAGCGGGGCGGAGGCCGGGCGCTTTGTCAGCTCCCTCGCGCAGGGGTCACCCGTCCTTTCCTCCTTCGTCCCCGCGCCGAGAGGGTGGGGAGGAAGTCGGCGGTCACCCCCGAGGCTGGTGGGCAGCAGGCAGTGCAGGGCTTGGATTATCTACGGTTGAGATGCGAAGAAAGGCGCCGCTGCCCTCCCCACTCCCCAGACGGACGGGGAGAGGTGCCCCTGCCTGGCCTTGCCCACCAAGCGGAGGGCCAGGCTCGGCCTCCTGCCTGTCCTGGTGAGGGCGGGCACCTGCTTGGCGAGGAGGAGGCCCTCAGACTCTTCCTGAGCATCGCCTGGGAGAGGACACCCGGGAAACAGACGGAGGAGCGGCGACCCTGTGCCCGTCCTGCCCGCAGACAGCACAGACCACTGTGCCCGTGACGCCCCGGTCCTGCCGGGTCCAGGCTCTCCCCTCCCCGGGGGGCGGCGCCCCTCCTGAGCTGAAGACCCGTGGACCCGAGCCCTGCTCTGGGGGCCGGGCCGGAGCAGCGCCCAAGCCAGGCTCAGCAGGTCTCTGCAGAGGTGCTTTTTTTTTCAGGGATAACTGAGTTAACATGCTACTCAGACTTTAAGAAACAGCTAGAGGTGCTAACTCAGGGAGGTACTATATCCTTGAGGCAAAAGGAAACCCAGTTTCTGACAGCAGCAACAACAAATGATAGGCATGCACCAGTGCTGATTTTATTTTTGAGTCAGGATGTCACTACGTAGTTCAGGCAGGGCTATGTATGTTGTCCTATGTTGTCGAACTCAAGGTGATCCTCCTGCCTCAGCCTCCCCAGTGCTGGGATGATACGTGTGCCCCACCATACCTGGCCACCAGTACTAACAGTAAACACACCAGGATTTAAAAATTTTTCAATGTAAAAATCAAACCCAGTAAAGAAACCTGGGGGCAGAGGAGGCAGTATCAGATGGGCTAGTTTATTTATTTATTTATTTGTTTTTTTGAGACAGGGTCATACGAAGTCATACGACTGTGTGTGTTCAGGTTGGTCTTGAACTTTTTGTGTAACCCAGGCTGGCCTCCAACTCAAGGCAGTCCTCCTGCCTCAGCCTCCCAAGTGCTGGGACCACAGGTGCGCCCCATCACACTTGGCTAGGAGGGTGCTTTGGAGGTGAGGGGACACCCAAAGGCCAGAGCAGGCTTTGGAGAGTCTTTCGAGAGATGGGGGACTTTGTAGGGCTCTAAATGGAGGACTCCAGGCTGACCGCAGAGAAGGAAGATGCTCTGGGCAGGGTGTTTCTGAGAAGTGCAGGTGGAAGCAGGCCGCCAGCCCCGTGGACACCGCCAGGCAAGGCTCCCCTGTGCGCCCAGTGGCCACCCTGCGCCCCACACCACCTTCCGTTCCTCCATCGTCTCTGCAGAGCGGGGTCGCCCACAGACCACACGTGTGTGGCTTTGGCAAGCAAAAATTAAAAATAAGCTCTGGTTTTTCCAGTCGCCAGAACGATCCTTCCCCAAAGCTCGCAGACGGAGAACCTGAGCCTGTGAAACCACAGTCTGGGTGAGGCGCGTCTGCTTTTTAAATGACCTTCGAATTCTTTGCAGCCACCATAGTTTGGTTTCTGCGAAGCCGCGGAAGCAGGCCCACCAAAAGGGCCTTGTCTTCAAGCCTGGAAAAGTCTTCGTATGACTCAGTCTTTTTTTCCTTTTGGGTTTTTGAGACAGGGTCTCACTCTGCAGTTCAGGCTAGTTTTGAACTCACTGTGTAGCCCAGGCTGGCCTCAAATTTGCAGTGATCCTCCTGCCTCAGCCTCCCGAGTGCTGGAGCCTCAGCCTTCAAAATGATGGCCTTCAAAATGATACAGTCGCCGGGCATGGCGGCACATGCGTCATCCCAGCACTCAGGGTCTCGCTGTGTACTTGGCGACCAGGGGCTGAGGGTGCAGAGGCGGCAGGGAGCCACTCCCCGGGTCATGTCTGTGAAGAGTGGGCGGCATGAGCTTAAATTGTGCTGGTTCCAAAGTTCAGCATGTTCTCTACCCTGCGCACTAGAACAGTGCAAAGGAAAGTGTTAGACCTCCGCTGCCTCCCTTTCCAGTGCAATTACTGTTTTGGCCCTAGCTGAGTCTCGGAAGTTTCCGTGTCTTTAAATCCAGACGCGGTACATACAGCAGAAAATTTACAATCATCCAACAGAATCCATCCTATAAAAAGGTAACATCACCTCACGGAAAAAATTACATCAAATTTAGCCGAGTATGGTGGTGCTTGCCTGTAATCGCAGCACTCGGGAGGCTGAGGCAGGAGGATTACTGCAAGTTCAAGGCCAGCCTGGGGTACAAAGTGAGCTCAAGACCAGCCTGAACTGCATAGTGAGACCTTGTCTCAAAAAGACAAAAAAGAAAAAAAAAAAAAACAACGAACCAAACAAAAAAACCCACAAGTCCAGAGCTCACACCTCTCTGATAGGCCCTGGGTTCAGGATGGTTCATAGGACCATTTACCTCGCTGCCCTAGAAAACAGTGCTTTGCCTACATGGTCCGGCCTTGGGTTTCAGGTCAAATTGTCTTCTTCTCAGGCACTTAAATCCAAGCCCTTCTGTCGAGAGAGATTTCCTGAACTATGCTTTCTGTGTGAACATAAAAATAGCATCCCATTCTTTAGGAGGTAAGAGACATTAAGACATACTGCTTGCTTATCTTATGCTTTTTTTTTTTTTTTTTGGTGTTTTTGAGACAGGGTCTCACTGTGCAGTTCAGGCTGGCCTTGAGCTCACTTTGTAGCCCAGGCTGGCCTCAAATTTGCAACAATCCTCCTGCCTCAGCCTCCCAAGTGCTGGGATTGCAGGTGTGTGCCACCACACCCGGCCTGCTTTCCCCTTCAAACACTGAGCAGGGGGAGGGGAAGATGAAGAATAAAACAGCTGTACAGAGGCTCTGTGAGTGCTCTGTGGGTGTGAGCTTGGTTAATAATATGATGTCTAAAGTAAGATTTTGTGTCTTTTTTTTTTTGAGACAAGTTCTCACTGTGCAGTTCAGGCTGGCCTTGAGCTCACTCTGTAGTGCAGGCTGGTCTTGAACTCGCAACGATCCTCCTGCCTCAGCCTCCTGAGTGCTGGGATTACAGGCATGCGCCACCACACCCGGAATCACAGATTTTGTGTCTTTAAACACTTGTCTGTGCAAAAGAAAACCCAGGTCACTTTCGTTCTGGGCCTTGCATTTAAAAGGTGAGACGTTGAGTCACTGCCCACGTTAGCGGCGGAGTCAGGAGTGGCTCAGAACAGGTGGCCAAGCACAACGTGAGCGGCCCGCTGGGCAGCGGCTCTTGGACGACTGAGGGCGGCACAGCAATGCCCCTGTGCAGCCCCCAGATCGGCACAGGGGGTTGGGGACAGCGGGTTTGCTTCTCCCTTCCCTCACCCCAGTGCTGCACCTTCGCTGCGAGGGAACTTTTGTGGGTTTGCTTGGCCCCCAGGTTGTGGTCTCCCGGCGCGAGGGGGGAGCCCGCCTGCAAGAGGGCTGGTGTGAAAGGAAGGAGCGGGCGACTGAGGCCTCAGCAAGCTGTGAGCACATGGCCTGAGGCTGGCCCAGCCCGCGGCCCCACGCATGCACGGTGCAGACCGCTGCCCCTGCGGTGTAGAGCCTGTGCCGAGGGAAGTGTTTCCCTGGGGGGTGGCGGCCGCTGCAGGTCCCTGGGTGCAGCAGCAGGATTTAAGAATTTGGAGGTTTGTTTTTTGGTGTGTATGCATTTGGAGACAGGGTCTTGCTATGTACTCCAGGACAGCCTTGAACTATGTAACCCAGGCCGGCCTTGAACTGGCTGCGATCCTCCTGTCTCAGCCTCCTGAGTGCTGGGATAACAGGGGGCACCAGCACACCCGGCTAGAGTTTCCATATGCACGTCCCTTCTGGAGTGACGGGCCTCAGAATGCTACCATGTAAGTCTGGGCTTTGTGGGTGGCCCCAGGATAACGGAAGTCACTCAGCAAGTCCATCGTCAGGAGACGAAGGAGGGCCTGGTAGGTAGCACCCTAGGGTGGTAGAAGCGGCCTTTGTCCACCGTCTCATTACAGACACGGTGGCCTGTTCTACAGGCGCTAGCGCTAGCGGGCGGGGATGCTCCCTGCTCCCCGGTCCCCTCATCCCCAGGAGTCGGCAGGGTGCGTGGGAGTCGGAGCACATGACGGGCAGCGCCTCTTCCCCAGGGCCGTGGGCGCCCAGCAGAGTGTGAAGGTGCAGAGCGAGGCCGTGGAGCCGCAGCAGCCCACAGCTGGCTTGTGGCTAAAGGCTCTGGCGCGCTGGCACGGCTGCCCTGGATTTCATAAAACTGTCTCCTCCTGACACAGACGGTGCCTCCAAGGAGGAGCGCCCGGTTGTGCGGTGTGGCGGGGAACATCTCACTACCGGTAGTATGCGGGAGAGCTGAGTGTGAGCCTATGCACCCACCCTTCAGAAATTCAGCACTGATCTACCAGGAATGTGGGAGGTTTGTCTCTGGTAGACTTGTTCATAGAGCCGGCTCTCAGTTTGTAAATCAGCTTCATGAAGTGGTCCCTGGAAGCCGAATTTATTTGCTCTAACACGAGTTCTTAAAAAAGGAAAAGAGCCGGGTATGGTGGTGCACACCTGTAATCCCAGCACTGGGGAGGCTGAGGCAGGAGGATCGCCACAAGTTCGAGGCCAGCCTGGGCTCCATAGCGAGGTCAAGGCCAGCCTGAACTGCACAGCGAGACCCTGTCTTAAAGGGGGGGTGGGGTTGGCAAGAGGCTGCAGGTGCCAGTGTGTGCGCACACTTCGGGCGAGATCAGAACGCCTTCCTGTTTTTTGTTCCTCCCCACAGTCTTCAGATTCACAACTCAGTGGTGAAAGGAAAAACTCAACACACCAACTTTTTCACACCACAGAAATGCGAAACCTTTTCACGTTCAGAGGCTTCTGTTGAATGCCCAGACATTCAAGGGTCAGAAAATGTGTTTGCTGCACGAGCACATAGAAATGTAAAGCTGGAAGGGACCGCTGAGAAGGTCTCACTCCAACTCATTTTAGGGTCAACAACGCCTAGCTTTAGGGGTTCAGCGCTTCGCTCAAACTCACCCACTACTTCATGGCAAAGCAATTAGCAAACAGGCTTTGGGACCCCGCTGCAGTACTGGATGTACGGATTGTCACAGGGCTGCTCCATAGCTCAGCGCCCATTAGCAGTGACAAGGAGGACGGAGACGTCTGCCCACCCGACAGGTGACTTTCGGGAATGTTCAAGCAGTGCAGGAGCTGCGCTTAAAATGGGGGAAGCCGGGTGTGGTGGCGCACACCTGTCATCCCAGCACTCAGGAGGCTGAGGCAGGAGGATCCCCAGGAGTTCAAGGCCAGCCTGGGCTACATAGTGAGACCCTGTCTCAAAAACAAAAAGGGGTATGTGTGGCAGCTCGGGCTCATTTGACCAATGGAGTCGTCCCTCTGCTCCCCGTCCTGGAGCTCAGGTGTGACTGAACAACACACGTGCATCTGTCCCTGAGGCTAAGCCATGGGTTTCGGGTCCGCATCTCACGTTCGCAGTGGGTCTGTCTGCCAACACTTTGGATGAAGCAAGAGCTGGAGGTAGCGCTGGTGTCTCCCCCGGGAGCCTTCTTGGCCAGGGTGACCAGAGGGGCCGACACCTTCGTCCCCTGAGGACAGCTGCCCGGAGCTTCTGCAGTGCCTGGGTTTTGTTTTTTTTACAGAAAACTGAGGCCAGATGGAGCCCTCCCTCCTGATGGAAAGGAAGGAAAGAAGAAGAAAGAGGAGGAGGAGGAGGAGGAAGGGCCCCACGGCTCAGCGCGTTCACACACGGCGAGGGTGGACGTCGCGGGAAACCCCTCCGCCTGGGAGCTTACCCACGCGGCTCGCCTCGGGTGCCCAGTGTCCTCGGTGTTCTTGAGACCAGAGCAGCTCCTTCACGTCAGCGCTCGGTTTAAAAGCCACCAGGTCCTCAGTCCGGAATTCCTCCCACAGACCCTGGCTCGGCCCAAAGCAGCTCGGTACGTGGTGATGGGAGGGTGAAGGGGACAAGCGTAAGGCCCATTCGACGGCATTTTCTTTTTTAAACAAATGAAAAGGTTGGTTTCTTTTTTTTTTTTTTTGGTTTTTCTCCGGTACCGGGAACCGAACTCACGACCTTGCGCTTGCCAGGCAGGCGCTTTTGCCGCTGAGCTAAATCCCCAGCCCCAAGGTTGGTTTCTTTATTTCAGTTTTTCATTTTAGGAGTGGCTTTTGAATTTTACTTTGTGGTTTTTTTGTGTTGTTTTGTTTTTTGACTTAGGTCTCACTATGTAATTTTAGGATGGTCTTTTTTTTTTTTTTTTCTTTTGAGACAGGGTCTCACTATGCAGTTCAGGCTGACCTTGAGCTCACTTTGTAGCCCAGGCTGGCCTCAAACTCGCAACAATCCTCCTGCCTCAGCCTCCCAACTGCTGGGATTACAGGTGTGCGCCACCTTGGCTGATCTTAAACTCACTGTCTAGTCTAGGCTGGCTTTAAACTTGAGGTGATCCTCCTGCCTCAGCCTCCTGAGTGCTGGGTTTACAGGTGTGCACCACCAAGACCAGCTTGTTCTATATTTTAAACATGTTCAACACTTACAGGGTTCTATAGTCAAACTATTAAACAAGATATTCTCAAAGACACCCTTGCCCCCCCACCAACTTACTGGTTATAATTTTCATTAGAGTTTAGCATCCCTTCTTATTGTTTCTTTTTGAAAATATGAGCAAGTCCCATTTGTTATGTTTGGATCTTTAATTCCCCGAGATAAAGGTCACAGACGATGCTCTGGCCCTGCCTTTCCCCTATACGTCATAACCGCAGCCTCACGATGCATCAGAGTGCGTGCACCATTTGAAACATGCTCCACCTCAGTTGGGAAAAGGTATCTGCTACCTGTCCCGAGATGCCCTATGCCCCTATGCCCATCTCCTCAGCAAACATGCTGGAGTCCCAGCACCCACCCCATGGGGCAAGAGGTGGGCTGCATGAACACAATGCACAGCCCCTGGGCAGGGGGATTTGCAGTGCCGAGCAGAATGTTGCTCTCTGACCCTCTGGCCTCCCAACCCCACGCTAAAGACGCACTGGCAACAGCGTGTGGTATGTGCTCGAGGACCTCCTGAAAAAGCAAAAGACCAGAAAGAGCCATCAGAGCCCGCCGCGGGCCTGGCTGCACGAGCCGAAGTCCACCCACACGGCACCAGTGAGGGTTCTGTCCAGTTTATTTAGAACACACTACCGTGATTACACAGCCTAATGGGGTACAGGTAAACAAAGCGGCACACTCAAAAGCGATGTCTGAAATAAGAACAAAAGTTTTCTCGGCAAAAATGTGACAGTTTTCCTCATCAAGGGAGCAGGGTGGAGCACGGTCAGAGTCCTGCCTCGCCGTACACCTCTCCGTAGCTCAGCACCCCAACCCCTCTGCTCTCGGAGGTCCCAAATCTCGAAGGTCTTAAACCGCCTCTTTCTCATCATCCGAGATCAAGCAGGGGCCCAGCAGCAGCTCTGACAGCTGAGCAAACGCTCTGCTCCCAGCTTGCTCCTCTCTCCGCTCAGACGCTCTTCTTCAGGTGGGCGAGGGTAGGACACGCAGGCATCTGAGCTCCAAGAGAAGAAGCCAACCTAAGAGAGCACTTCCTGCTTCCGCTGGGGCGTCCAGAGCCTCGACAGCCCTGGGCACTGCTCCGGCTGTCCACTGTCGGCAGGGCAGGCAGACACAGTCCTGCCTGCTGCCCCAGGGACCGCCAAGTCCCAAGTGCAGCTCCCACTGAATTCCACCCGAGAAAACAGCCCTGGGCAACAGGGGCTGTTAGGGAACGGGAGACAACCATGTTTCCGCAGAGGGGAGGAAGGGCTCCTGCTGGTCTTCCCAGTCCAAATCCAGAGGGACGAAGACCACAGACTTCGTGTCCCTGCACGACACCCTCTGGGGACAGGCCTCCCGCGTGCTTCCCCTTCTCGGACTCCCTGGCTCTGTGTGACTGGAGCTGCGCCGATGCCCTTGCGGTACTGGGAGCAGATGCTTCTTTGAGGGCTGTTCTGTTCCTGATTTGCAGACTTCCTCAAACTCGCAGGGGACCAGGAGATGGAGGGAGCGGAAGGGGATGCGAAGGGAATTGCGACGCGTCGTGTATGCGAAAGCCCGCGTGCGTGAGGAGTGCGACACGTCCTGCAAACGCGAACTCCGGATGAAGGAAAAGCCTGGCACTCGGGGTGGGAGTTGCACCCTCACCGCCAGCCTGGCGTGAGGTGGGCCGGGCAAGGTGCCGCGCGGCTCTTCTCTGTGGATCTGGGCACGGGCCACACGGCTTTTCCCACGAAGCCTACGCGCCTCAGAAAGGTGTCTCCTGGCCCAGAGGCACACACCTGTGGTCCCGAACACCAAAAATACCCCCCAAACATAAAACATTGGAAACCTTTTAAAAATAGATTACAAGATGTGTTCTGCTGGGCATCATGGTGCACACACCTGTAATCCCAGCGCTCTGGCAGACTGAGGCAGAAACATCAAGTTTCAGTCTAGCACGGCCAACTTAGTGACTTAGCAAGACTGTCTCAAAAAAATTTTTTTAAACAGGGCTGGGGTGTGTAGTTCAGTGTGAAAGCTTTGGATTCGATTCCCAGTACCACCAAAAAAACAAAAGTCTCATGGTGCTAAACTGGAAGATTGTTTCAACTTTTCTCTTGCTGCCAAAGGTAAGGGCTAAGCCAGGCATGGTGGCATACACCTGTACTCCCAGCACTCAGAAGGCTGAGGCAGGAGGGTCGTTGTGAGTCTGAAATAAGCCTGACTACATAGTGAGACTCTGTCTCAAAAAAAAAAAAAAAGTACTGACTAGACTTCTTTGGTCTTTAAAATTCCATAAAATTCAACTGGTGTGAAAACAAAGGTATCCCACAAGCAGCAACCAAGCATCTCTGAATGGACAGAGTTTTTCTGCTTGCTGAGAATGGTAGAGGAAGAACTGTGCGCTTGGAAGCCATGGATGGGGACTTTCAGTTTTTAAAGAGCACGTCGGCCCGTCGGGCGTGCTCTACTTGAGCATGGCCCTGTGCTCTCCTCTGGCGATGTGAGACGAGAACTCGTACCGATCTTGGCTCCGGTAGCCGCACATGTTACACTCAAAGGGGTCTCGGAAGCCGTGGCATCCCATGTGGATGGTGAACATCACGTAATCCAGGAAGAGCACGCGGCAGTGGTCGCACCGGAACACATCGGTCACCTCCCCGTCCTTGGTGATCACCTTGACGGAGTCTCTCGGGCAGAGGGGCGGGGGCTTGAGGAGTTCATAGGCGCGGGGGGCCTCCTTCAGGAGCGGCACCCCGTTGCGAGCCCGGGGCAGGACCACGTGGTTCTGCGGGTAGAGGTGGTTCTGGCGTTCCTCGTGGTTGCTGTCGGTGTCTGTGGAGTCGTGGCCACTGTTGTTCGGGGAGAGGCCTCTTTCGGAAGCCAGGCTCTTCTCTGGCGGGGCTGCGTTCTTCTTGTCCAGCTCCTGGGGGGCACCGTTGGGCACCTCGGCCCGCGTGAGGGCTATGGGGTACATGCTGCTGATGACCGGGACCATCTCAGAGGACGGGGGTGCGGGCGGCGTCTGGACCAGGGGGCGCAGGGCTTCGGCGCCGAGGTAGCCTATGGCGTTATTGATGGCCTGGTCCATCATGCGGGTCTGCATCAGCTCGCTGTCCTCGTACAGGTAGCTGGAGCTGTAGCTGGCGTCGAAGCAGTGGCGCTTCTCCCCTGGAACGAGCAAGGAGGACGGTTACGAGGGGGACGGCACCGCGCGGAGCCCGCGGGCTGCGTGTCCAGAGTCCTCAAACACTGAGAAAGCAGAAGCTGCCGCTGCTCCGAACGGCCGGCCCTGTGGCAGCCAGGCTCCGCAGCGAGGCCTCGGGGGCGCGGCTGCCAGAGCCCGCGGGCAAAGGGAGCACAGGGATGGTGTCCCGCTTGGGCTGCGTCTGCGGAGCCGCTGTGCGGGAGCAAGCAGCAGGGAAAGCAGCAGAAGACAGGGCGCAGGGCGGGGGCGCACGCTGCAGACGAGGCCAGGGCCCGAGCCCTCCTCCAGCTGGTTCTTCCCCTGTGTTAGCAGCAGCCAGGGGCACGGAAGTTTTGGGGACTGGGGATACTCAGCCGCCAGCCTCGGCAGCTCTGAACCCAGCTACAGCGGTCAGAGAGAACAGCCCCGACTTCAGCTTCAGCTGCCGACTGCTGCCTGGCGGGACGAGGCGTGAGGACGGCACCTGCGCGGTGCGAGAAGGGTCTTCTGAAGGGGCCCCCGCGACGCCGTGCCCTCCCCAGAGCGTCCTCTTCCCTGCTCGTCTATCTCACCCTAACCGATGACATTTACCCGTGGTCACCTCTGCCACTTCCCCAGGTAAAGTGCTGAGAGATTCTGAAAACAGAGGCGGCCCTGGCGAGCGTGTGGGTGCTGTGTGTCACGAGAGGGGGCGGGGAGACAGAGGCAGAGAGAGACAGAGGCAGAGACTCACTCGCTCTCTGGCCACAGTGGCCAAGGGGCTGGAGGGGGAGGGCAGGAGTGTGGAGGGCGAGTCAGGGCTGGAGGTGAGGCGAAGGTCACTCTGCTGACCTTGGTTCTGGGGCGCTTTGCTCAGCCCCACACTGTTCTTTCATGATTGTTTCGTAATGTTTCCTAGGCTGCTGGGCTTCCAGGATTTGGCGCTGCCTGCAGAGGTCGGGCAGTGAAGGACAGAAAACACCAGGAGAGACGCGGGGCTGGAGATGCAGATCCTGCTTCTGAGGCGTCTCCAGCCCAGCAAGAGGGGAGCCAGACGTGCTCGCACGGAGTTGGAGAGAAAGTACAGGTTAAAAGCTGTGAAGGGCCGTTTTGCTCTCTGGAGGCTCTGGATTTGATTCGAAAAGCCATGTATGAGACATTTAAGCAGGGAGAAATATGTTTCCTGTAAAAAGGGTCAGAAGTACCATCTAGCCAGGCGTGGTGGCGCACGCCTATAATCCCAGCACTCAGGAGGCTGAGGCAGGAGGATTGTTGCAAGTTCAAGACCAGCCTACAGAGTGAGCTCAAGGCCAGCCTAAACTATATAGTGAGACACTGTCTCAAAAAGACCAACAACCTAACAACAACAAAAAAGAAGTGCCATCTAGGCAAGTGTAAGATTGTGGGGTATAATAACATATTAGTATACCTTACTTCTCCCAGTATGGGGATTTGAACGCAGGGCCTTTGCTCTGAGCCACATCACCAGCCTTTTTAATTTTTTATTTGAAGACAGATCTTGCTAAATTGTCTAGGCTGGGCTGGAACTTGTGATCCTCCTGCCTCAGCCTCCCAGACTGCTGGGATTACAAGCATACACCACCACACCTGGCTTGTAAATAGCGTATCTACACATGAAGGGAAAGCAAGGACTTCAGGAGCATCTCGGGGAGGGAGGCATTCTTGGGAAAATGTAAATTGTGAGAAGGGTCTGGATAAACTGGTGGGATTTAGATTGTCCAAAAGGCAAGGAAGGGTTCCTAGGCAAGAGGGAGCAGAAATGAAGGCAGGGAGCTGCATACGACATGCATAGAGAAGAGCAAATGAGTCTGGTTAAAGATATGCCAAGAAATACGTTTGTTTTTTGTTTTTCGAAGCAGGATCTCACTAGTAGTTCAGGCTGGCTTTGACCTGACCTGCTGGTGATCTTCCTGCCTCAGCCTCCCAAGTGCTGGGATTATAGGCGTGCACCACCACACCTGGAAACACCAAGAAATATGAAACAAAGTGTTTCTCAGATGTCGCTTTTCCTTCACGTCTGCAGTATCCATGTCCCTGGGCCAGGTGGCGGTTGAGAGAACGCATTCTAGCGCCACATGGACTCAGTCTGGCGCTGGCTCTGATGGCTTCTAGCGGTGCGACCTCATGTGGAATGGTCCCTGTAACTGAAGCGACCCCGTGGGGCCCCTAGATGTGCTTAGAACTGTGTCTGACATGGAGAAAGCACTTGGTAAACACCAGGGTGGTTTTTTTTTTTTTTCTCATAATTTGTTTGAATCAGCTCACATTTTCTTTTTTCTAAAATGAAAAATGTAAAGGAAATTCTATATCACTAACATAAATGGAAAACTAGAATCACTTGCCACAAGTAGAAGGTGATTATGTAAAATACAGGCAATGAAACGGAGTGCTGTGTTACACTCTGATCAGAAACCGCTGTGGGCACCTGGGGGCCACGACCCCCTCTCTAGTTAAACACCGCGATGACCAAGTGTGTGATGCGCACTGAAGACAACTAGCGTCAGATCTGGCCTCAGTCCTTCTCTCCAGGACTGTCCGTGTTCTCAGAGATTGAAAGAGAACTGAAAAGAAAATGATTTTCTTGGCAGGCGGATCACAAGTTCTTAAACGCCCCGTGTGTCCCCCAGCAGTTTGCGTCCTACCTTTCCGGAAACACTGAGACAAAAATGACAGCAACACCCCCGGAGGGGCGCGGGGAGGGGCGTCCTGAAAGGCCAGCCGGGGGTCTGGGTCTGAACAAACAGCAGGTGACGACAGGCTTCCGAGAGGGAGGCCCAGGGCCACAGCAGTGTGTAAGGGGACCAGAACTGGAGGCCGTTAAGCTGGAGAGGGCAGAGAAAGGGCTCATCTACTCAGGCGGCTCTGCCCTGGTCCCCACCATCGGCCGACCTGACAGCTTCCAGACAGAGACCTGGGAGAAGGAGCAGGGAAAGGAAAACGGCTTCTCCTGACAGTTCGATGGGACTCAACAGGGCCGTCTGCCTCTGCTAGAGCAATCCAGGGCCTCTGTTTGCACTCCCAGCCTGGACGTGTCCTTGGTGGCCCTGCCCGCAGGAGGACACCGAGGACAAGAACACCAGCTGAGGCCACAGGCCTGAAGCGACACAGGGGCAATGAACAAGTGATTCTGGCGATAGGCTGGGGTTTTCTGGCCTTGTCAAGGCTACTGATGAACTCCTGGAGTCCCCGGAGGCGCCCTCGCAATTCTCCATGTTTTCGCCTGAGACAGAACCAGAGGCGTCCAGGTGGGGTGGGCCCGTCACAACCTCTGCCTTACCCTTTCCCCCGGAGGCCGCTTTTCCTGTGCTGGCCCGCGGCTCCCATCCTGTGCCTCCCTCAGCCCGAGCCAGAAGAGGACGCCTGGAGATACACATGCAGCCCTGCGGCCAGGGCAGCCCCGCGTTCGCGGCGAGGATGGGCATGCTCAGCTCCTTGTGGGCTCGCGGCTTGCAGGTCCCCTGTCACCAAGTTACGGTAACTTGAGTGGCGGAGATGATTAGGAGACGATTATCAGTCACCTGTAGACACAATGACTCAGTGGGTATGAAACCCGGAGGGAGGCAGCTACAGTAACGAAAAGCCAAGAGCTCACGTTTCTTTAGTAACACACTCATAAAAGAGGTTAGTCAAACCACAAGTGTGTAACTGCTTCCAAAGCTACTCGGAGCCTTGGGTCCCGCTTCTAGTTAATTTTTTTTTTTTTTTTTTTTTTTGTGGTGCTGCGGATTAACTCAGGGCCTTGCGCACGCGAGGCAAGCGCTCAGCCCCACCCCCTTCATCCTCAGCCTGAAGCTTCTAGTTAAAATCACACCACCTTTGAGTGATTCATGATGCCGGCTTCAGGCTGAACACAGGTTTTCTTCCAACGAAAACTCAAACGGCAACAGAAAGTACTAAGTTTAGAAACCAGGCCGCCTGGCTGGGCCTTGCTCGTGCTGTGCGTTTCTCTCACGTCTGGGTTTTGGTAACTAACCCGAGCACCTGCCTGCTCTGGACCCATGCAGTGTAGCAAGAGCAGGGGGTTGCAGGCTTTTTTTTTTTGGTCTTTTTGAGACAAGGTCTCACTATGCAGTTCAGCCTGGCCTTGAGTTCACTTTGTAGCCCTGATGGCCTTGAACGCACAGTAATCCTCCTGCCTCAGCCTCCCAAGTGCTGGGATTACTGGCGTGCGCCACCACTCCCAATGGTGAGAAGTACTTCTGAGGCACAGCTTGTGATTTCCATGGGGTGCCTGACAGAGTGCCTGGCGTAGGTGAGCGCTGGGAGTGGTAGACCTATTATTGTTACTGTCATCCCTTGCTTAGCACCACTCCTGCGCTCCGAGGAACGCAAACGTAACTGCAGTCCACAGGGACGCAGCGTTTCGCGCCATTTCATTACAAGTCAGCGTCCTGGACGCTACCCGCACAGAGCAGCCATCGGGCCACTCCTCAAACATGCTCCCTGTAACGGGCAAACATCGGGCCGCTCTCAGGACAGCCTTCCTGTAGTCAGAGGCGGTGGTGAGGGAGATGGAGACGCCTTTGCCTGGAGCAAGGAGCAGGCTATTCCTGACGCCCGGAGTGCAGAGGGGCTGAGAGAGGACAGGGCGCACGGCCAGCGGGCCTGGAGCAACCGTAAACAGAAGCGGGGAAAGATGAAGAGGGGGCGGAGCAGCTAGCCGAAATGATACAGGCAGAGAGGCCAAGCTGGAGACGGAGTGTGGAATCTCAGAAGGTGTGGATTCAGTGAGTGGCTTTGATTTTATTCCCCCGGGGAGCCCGGGAGAGGTTTTTTGGGAGAGGGAGGCAAAGTGAATTGACCTTTGGAAAAATAACATAAATCTACGGTGGGAATGGGAAATAATCAGGCTTTCTTGCAGTCTCTAAGTTTCCCAAGTCACTTAAATATGTTTGCCGCTATTTCTTTCTTTCTTTTTTGGTACCAGAAGTCAAACTCAGGAGCTTGCGCTTGCCAGGCAGGCGCTTGTGCCGCTGAGCTACATCCCTGGTGTTTGCTACTATTTCTTGTAATTTCCCACCTGTATATCGCTTCCCAGCTGCAAGCACACGTCCAGAAAAAGGCAGGTAAGTAGGGGAAATGCAGCTGCAGCGGTCGCAGTGAGACTGAGCTCGGTCTGGAGGAGACAGCAGGCTCAGACACTGCAGGAAGCGGGTGGGGGGACCGCATTTTGTAGCTGCTGCAGCAGTGTCCATGGCGACACCGCAGCGCTGTTGGCCGTCCCCTGTCCCGAGGGAGTCACAGGGAGGACCGTCCTCTTCTCGGTGCCGTGGCACAGGGCTGCCTGCAGGGCTCGGACATGCAGCCTGTGGCAGAGGGCGGGAGAAGACCCCCTGCTCTGAGACACAGGTGCTCCCGCTGCTTCCTGTTGCTGCTAACCAAAGCAGGTGACTTCCCATTCGCTGCTTCAAGGAGAAGCGGTGGTGTTTGCTCAAGTGTCAAAACCTCACCCGCTGTTTGCCGTGGGTGAAGGGGATCCTTTTTCATGCTCTTTCAACATGAAAACCTTCTTTAATAAAGTGGCACACACGCTTCTAAAAAATAAGAAGACGCTGTGGTAAAAACGTTGCTCTGAATCACGTCCGTTTTGGGGGCCAGAATGAAAACCAGGAAGGAGAAAACTCGGGCACGTGCTCACCCCTTCTGCTCCCTCTGGGAGGGAAACCGGCCTGCCCCGAGCCAGGCACCCGAGGACGGCCTCAGCTGAGGGACAGCCGAGCAGAAGATGCGGAGACGGGCACTGCCTGCCAGGGCCGGGGTGCTGAAACTCTCTGCTTGTCTTTTGGAAAGAACTAAATTGTCTGGATGCCACACAGATGCTGGGGGTGTGTGCATCCACTGATACAAAACAACACGAAACTTCTTGAAGAGTTGGAAGAACTGTTTTATCTTCCTCCTCCTGTTATCTGTTAACAGAGTTTTGTGCTCCAAATGCACCCAGTCTGCCCCTCCTCCCGGTTCACCTCCGCTGGGTGGAAGCCGCTCCCTCCCGGAAGTCATCTCCGGCCCGCCAGGACGGCCGCCGGCCTAGCGCCTAGCGGGGTGCGACTTCACCTCTACCCTCGCAGCTCAGGAGGTCAGGGAGCCGAGCGTGGTCTGGGCGCTGGGCAGCCGTCAGCAGGGATTGAGCAGAGTGACTCATTCTCCCTTCGCACCGCACCCGTTGCCATTTCCCGGGCTGCCGAGCCTTTGCACAAAATGGGGCCTCGGGGAGGAAGTGAAGGAGAGAGACAGGAAAGGCGAGGAAGAGGGCAGAGAGCGCCAGCCTCACGTGTCCTGTCACCGCCGTTCCTTTCTCCCCTGGACAGCCCTGCTCCTTCCATCACAAGGCTGGCTGGCTTCAACGAGCCCGGGAGGCGAACAAAGCTTCAGGGTGGGGGTGGGTGCTGGGAGCCTGGACGGGGCCCAGGGACAAGACTCTGCCGGGAGCTCTGAGCCACGCGCGTGACACGGGAATGACGCCGGGTGAGGGGAGAGGGCTGCCCCACGTGAAGAATACAAATGGTGAACGATGCCATTTTTTTTTTTAGATTCTCAGGATTAGTAATACCTTCCTCATAAAGGACCCAGAGGGCTGGGGATGTAGCTCAGCTCAGTGGTGGAGCACTTGATCAGCATGCGTGAGGCCCTCGGTTCAATCTCTGGGACCACAAACACAGAAACCAAGCGAAGAAAGCCACCTTAAAACGTATAACAGGGCTTATGACACAAACACCCCATCCTCAGAGGTGAGCAAAGTTACCGACGTTGCACACACGGGCTCTGTAAACGCTAAGCGCATTCATAGCTGTTGCCTTAGGTTTCTTTTCCGAATAACGTCACCGAGCTGCCGTAGCTGGGAGAGCCCGTCCTGGTCCCTGCAGCACGGACGCAGCCACCTCGCCTCACAGATGTGTACAGAGAGGTCAGAGGTGACGGAGCTGTCTAAACGCACACAGCTAAGAAACGAGAGCTACAGCAGGACCTGGTCTCTGGGCTTCTAGTCTGGGACTCCTCAGACTGCTCTGTATCACAATTTGCCCAAAAGAGAAAAGGGCCCCGGTTATTCTGGGCCTCGGACCCCTGAAGTTGCTACCTCAGCTCAAATCAAGCACTCACCCTGAACGTGGCAGCTCAGAAGATGACATGTGAGACCCAAGGTCAGCATCTCTGCTGAGTCTGGAGGTGCAGGGGAGAAGGCAGTGACAAACGGGGTGCCAGAGGCAGCCGCACGGACACGCGTGCAAAGCGTGGTCGTATGTTCACCCGTGGAAACAGCACGGCGACTTTTACGACAGTGATTACAGGTGTAGGGCCGCTCTGAGAACCAGGTACGCACTCTCAGCTTCTAGTTCTCGCAGGTGAAAGGGCAGTGCCCAAAACCAGGTTGGAGTTAAGACCCTTCCGATGGTTTTCCTCGCCTCTCCCCTAGCCCCTCCCAGACCAGCCTCTGCCCCTCCTAGAATCAAAACTTCCCCCAGAGTAAGACACACTCACAGTATAAAATAACAGTGCCAGCTTCCTTTTGTACTCCAGTCGGAACCTCCTCACATAAGTAAACGTCCAAAGGTAGACAGGCAATGTTTAAGACGACATTTCAGAATCACAGTGGGTCACCTGTGCTTATCCTCTGCAAGAAAGTCACCTCGCCCCGACACTGCCCACCAAGGGGGGAGGAGGGGAATCTCCCACAGCTGGAGTGCTCCAGCTTTAATATGACACCCTCCATTCTTAGAGGGATTAGGAGTGGGAAAAGCCTTCAGCTAGTAAAAATAAGTACGCAGAAATACCCAATTAGGCAATTTTGGAATCTATGCGTTCTCTCAGTATCCCCTGTAATTCACACAGAATGTCTACTTGTAAAAACATGATGTAGACCAGAACCAAATTTAGCCAGATTTAAAAACCAGGCAGGCATGCAGTCTCCCCAAAAGCTATCGGAAAGAACAAACAGAAAATAAAACCAAAGGAAGCAATCAGTAGCAGCAAGCATCTTTGGAAAACCATATTGACAGCTTTCTAAGATACTGAGGAAGGTCTATTTTTATGTGATTAACTATTTTTGTCCAATATCACCAACTTTCAACTTGTAACAGAACTGATACGTTCAACTAAGCTCTCTCGTTCCCAGCTACAAATCTATTTTAAATACCATGGTCACATGCATGTAAACATCTGGGAGAATTCAGCAAAATATTCTCGCCATTTGGGGGCCTAACACTTTAATGAACATAATTACTTCTTCGCCATCTCGCTCTGCTGTAGTTTTTGACAACGTACAAACCAGTGGCGTAAAAATTAACTTCCAGAAGACAAATGATTCAATGAAGCCATATTATTTAAATCTGCGTGCCCCAGCTACTTTCCCTTAAAACCAAGTCTCTAATTCAAGAAGATACGGCAATGAGTTTTAGAGCAGGAAAAAGTTCAAGCGTGCCAACAGTACCGATTTGTAACATATAATTACAACAGATCACAGAAGTGCTATCTTGGACATCTTACTGGTGTGAGTTGCATAAACATTTGTCATTCAGAGCCCAGGAGAAGGAGCAGCGTTCTGAACACCACCTCCATTTAGGAAACTGGGTACCAAATGCTCCCGTCTTCGGTTGAGAAGTCTTCAGTTCATACTGTTTACTTTACTTGCTAGCGCTCTCAAAACGAACCACAAAGAATAAAAGCACACAATGGAAACCAACTGCTTTGCGTGAACAGAGGTTAAGCGAGGCAGGGCCTGCAGCGGGCATCTCTCTGTTATCTCATTCAAACTGTCTGCGAGCAGCCGCGGGGAGAGGTCTGTACTCTTACCAATGAATTTCTGAGGCATTGAGCTCTTTCGTTTTGCCACGTTGCTTGCTAATCTGTCCAGAACGAGGGCTCTTTCACTTCCCATCTCTGCTTTGATGTGTCTCGCCTCCGCACTTGCTGGTTTGGAAAAATATAAAAAGAAGAGGAGAAAAAGAACACTTTGGTAAAGGAGGAGCAAAGGAAACCGGCCGGAAGGAGAGGGCTCCAAGGTCTGCCGACGTTACCTGTTATTCCTGCTCGGATAGCAGTCTGGGATACCAGCCGCGGTCAGCGAGGCTGACACCAGGGCACATTCAAATCTTGCAGTCTTAAACTAGGTGGGAAAGCCCGGCCCAGCCCCAGCCAGTGCCTTCATTAGCAAGAGGAAGTATTGAAGAAACAGGCTGGACGTGGTTGGTTGCAAAAAGATAAATAGATGGAGATCTTCTAACCCCCATCAGCCTTCTTTCTGATTCTGAGTAACTGCATGTAACACCTGCACGCTACCATAACTCTTCTTAACAACTTTGAAAAAAGGAGCATGGTGCCCCAGATTTACTGCCCTGTTTATGTTAATAGCACTTTTGAAAATAGACACACTCACCCGGATAGCAAGACCTCTACTCAGTGATTTGTGTATTGAAATTCTGAGCGTCTTTCTTTCTTTCTCTTTTTAGCACGGGCCTCTCAGTTCCCATCTTTCATACTCTGTTTCTCTGGGCTCTGGGTGGTCTGTTTCGCATGCTCTTCACATTTCAAAACCATCGCAGTTAAAATTTCCCCGAGCCTCACTGTTCTCTTCAGGTTGGCGAAAAGTTGCTACAATGCATTTCTATTATATTTCTAATGAAACATGTGAATCCAAACTGCCCAAGAGCCGGGTGTGGGGGTGCGTGCCTGCAATCCCAGCGCCTAGGAGGCTGAGGCAGGAGGATTGCCAAGTTCAAGGCCAGCCCGGGCTACATAGTGAGTTCAGGGACAGCCTGAATTATACAGTGAGACCCTGTTTCAAACACAAAAGAAAAAAAAAAATGCCCAAGAAGATGGGCTTGTGGTCTTCCTGCGGATAGATGCTCGGGACGTGCAGGCCGCACTCTCAGGTCTGGCTGCATGGTAGGATCGCCTGAAGAACATGTAAGAAACACCACGCCCGGGCCCTCACGTGGGTGCAGTCAGGCTCTCTGGAGGAAAGACCCGGGCATCAGTGTTTTCAGAGTCTCCCAGGTGACTTAAAATATAGCCAGGATTGCAAACTACAGAGGAGCAATAGGTAGCAGCAACATCCAATGCACGAAGAGTCCACTGGAATAAATGCAATTTACCTTGGTGCATGGCAGGCGGGACCTGTCAGACTTCACGTCTAGAGTTGAAAGAGACACTGGCTGCTGTAAAAACAAGGCTTAAAACCTGAGCGCACGACACAGCCTAAGCCCAGGACATATAAACCGTTTCACTAACAAGTCAGATGGTAATATTTCAAAATTGAGGGAACACATATTCTTTGTCCTATAGTGTGTGTGCGTGTACTTTCTGCCCCACATCCCTTTGAAAATGTAAAAATCCCTGTACAGAGACAGGCTGTGGCTACTTTTGGCCAGAAGGCCACAATCCTGCCCCCTGCCCCCAAGCAGACATACTGTGGTGCTATAAATATGTCTCTCGGTTTTATCTAAGCATTTAGTGAAGTGAAGTATCCATGCATTTCTAATATCTTTAGGAAAAACACCTTGAAACCAAGGGACTAGAGTAAAAAATAAGTGGTGACCGTGGTGTTTTTTTTTTGTTGTTTTTTTTTTTTTTGGTACCAGGAATCAGCTCAGGACCTTGCATTGGCCCGGCAGGTGCTTGTGCTGCTGAGCTATATCCCTGCCCCTGGTGACTGTGGAAGAGATGTTTTCCCTCAGATACATGCATTGGTTTGGGAGCTGTCTGGGCTCACCCTGCAGTGGAAGAATAGGTGTAGCGGCTGTGTGGAGAATAATGTCACGGAGCCCACGGTCTGTCGGACAGCAGGCGCTGCGCAGGGACGTTCCCAGAGAAAAGAGAACCGGCACCTTTGGCAGTGAGTGAGTGACAGGGAAAAGCTCCAGGGTGAGAACCAACACCATATTAGAAAAGGACAATTCAAAATATTAATTTTTAAAATTTTATATCAGCATTAAAGAAAACACAAACCTCTCTGCCAGTTGCTACATCACACGTGATGAAGTTCCTCAGTGTATTATTGTGTGTGTGTGTGTCCTGGGGACTGAACCCAGAGGTGCTCCTCCGCTAAGCTATGGCTCCAGCTCTCTTTAAAAGCTTTGAGACGGGGTCTTACTAAGTTGCCTAGGCTGGCATTAAACTTCGTTCCTCCTGCCTCAGCCTCCCCAGTAGCTCAGATTTACAGGCATGTGCCACAGTGCCTGCTTTGTCTATTTTTTTTTTTTTTTTTAATTCAAGACTGAAAGGAAATCTGGCTCCAAAAGTGAATAAGAGAAGAGGCTGGTGACATGTTAGTGTTTACTAGACTTTGTTTCTTGTCCAAGATAATCCTGGGCTTAGAGAAATAAGTCAGAGCCTCTAGTCTCAGCTTGTTACCCTTCTGTACAGGGAAAACAGGAAGGGTCAGCGGAAGGGGCCCCGGCAGCGCTTGGACTCGTGGTACATTACCTGGGTTTGAGGTCCCGGGTGTCGGGACACCTACTGAGTGGAGTGGGTCAAATTCTGTCCAGTCCCGGGACAGCTTTAAACGGCCAAACAGGAAACTATTATATATATTATTTCCTTTCACACAAACCACCACCAGATGTGGCACTACCCCAAGCCCCAAGAGCTGAGAGATGAAAGTCAAAGCCTGGGATCTGAAGTCAGTCCCTGAAGCTGTTAGGGTGGGTGTTTTTTGCTTTGTTTTGTTTTTTTCTCAGAAGCAGGGCGCACGCAGGCAGTTAAGTTTGTGCTTTGCGTAGGAACTCCCTTTGACTTGAGCGATTCTGAGAGGCTTAAATCCATGTACAGCTAGCTGCCCTCACTCCTGCAGTTACTATTGGAAACGAGAATCACACGCAGCACTGGGGAAGTTTCACCCCCACATCACTGCTATTCTTGGTAAGTCTCCTGCAGACAGCCCACCCGGGACCAAAGGACTACCTAGGACTCCCCCAGGCACTGTGCTGCCAGCCTCACCTCCCCCCTTGTCCCTCAGCTGTCACTGCCTGCATTTTACCAAAGTCACCCTCAGTGACAACAAGCAGCCTTCTGAGGACACGTAATCCACATCCTCTCATTTGGGAGGGTGTTGAAGTGTGGACACATTGACCTAAATAACCGTAATTAGGGCATGTCGCTAAATGGCAACCTCCTGAGATAACATCACCCTTATTCCTGTTACCCACTGAGCTGGTCTTGATAGTCATTTCCAGACACCTCTGACTCTGTACATCAGTGACCAAGTGCCTGACATTTAAGAGAACAAAATTCCGAGTGTTCATGGGTGGACAGATCGCTTGGGGCATGGGCAGACTTTCCCACAGCTCTGCTTAGGTTGGAGGAAATTCTCTGACACGAATGTAAGGGCCTCTGTCTGCCCATGTCCTCTGCCTGGCTGGCTCACTGGAGACAGCGGCTCCAAACGCCCAGCCCTTGTTGCACCCGGGCACTTGCTCTAGGCTCAGCCCATCTGCACGGAGCTGCTCTCCACGGTGAGTTAGGCAAGTGTGATTTATGATTGAATATGGTGCACTCTCATTTTCTTTCCCAAACTGCTAGCCTTTTGCCTCACAACTGTTAAACAGCTGATATGTGAAATCACTAAATAAGCGATTAATACTTTTTTTTTTTTTGGTAGTAGTTCCGGGGATTGAACCCAGAGCCTTCTCAATGAGCTATATCCTCAGCCTATTTTTTAATTTTTTATTTTGACACAGGGTCTCCCTAAGTTACCCGGCCTGTGATTAAACTTGCAACCCTCCTGCCTCAGCCTCCCAGAGTGCTATAATTCCAAGCCTGTCATGGGCACTGTTTAATGCAAAGAAATAGCTTGCAGTTGGACAATCTCTTTCAGGCTAGAAAGGAGTTCAGGCAGAACACTGGACCAAAAAGGAGGACTCCTGGCTTTTGGTCCCCTGCTCCAACTTTAGGACCCAATTGTCCTATTTATAGAGAGTTCAGACTTATCATCTGCCACATCATGTCTCTGAAATGTAAGTAGAGGGAAACCAGTTTGGCAAGATAGTAAGGGAACAAGATAATGGGTTTAAGTGGTGAAATAGGAAATCCGTTCCTGGGTGGTGTTTGGCGGTTTAGTGTTGCAAGGGTGAGTGTGGGGAATGTGGGACGGTAGCAAGGAGAAGTTCACACGTTCAGTCCTTAACTGAGACGGAGGACTTCGAGTCTGCGTCCACCTCCCTTTACGTCACTTGTATGCGTCGTGGATGTGCCCGCTGCTTGGCAATGTGACTTTAAAGACATGTTGAAAAATAAACAGTGTAGGGCTGGGGATTTAGCTCAGCGGCACAGCGCCTGCCTGGCAAGCGCGAGGTCATGAGTTCTATTCCCAGTACCGGAAAAAAAAAAACCCAGCGAAATGTAACTCAGAAATACCAACTGTGGAAGGAAGGGGTCAGTACCTTTTTCTCTGCATAAGCCTTAATCTCTGTTACTTCACTGTTTCCATGAGGCAATTTCTACCTCAAATTGATTTTGCGTTTACCGGTGTCGTGCTTCTGGCTTGGGTCAGAAGCCTTCATTAGGTCTGGAGTGTTAAATGGAGCTTAAATAAAAGGCCCTGCTAAAAATAAGAAGAGAGACCCGCTTCCTGTCTCTCCTATGGTGTGGTCAGTCAGTAGCTAATAGCGAGTGGAAGAAGGGTGTTATTGTGCAACCAGAATCGTCTAGCAAGAGATCGCTATCGAGCGCCGAGGCAGGTTCCAACAAAACACTGACATAAAACGCTGGCCTCTTTGAGCAAGTAAAATGAAGACTATGCACAAAATGCTGGTTGGGAAAAGAGACCTGAAGTTTTAGACACTTTTTCTTTGGTTTGCTACGCCGGTAAAAGCTAACTTTATCCTTGAAACCCTCATGCCTGCATTGAAAAGCTGTGACTCCGAGATTCCTAAATGAAAGGAAATACTCAATTACCTTAAAGTCTTATGATTGCTAGGGCTCACTGTTACACAAAAATGTGCTCCGCTCCAGGGATTCAGAGCTTGTGTGAAGTGAGGCGAGATGCCTCTTGGTAGCAGCTGTGGGCCCCTTTTGGAAGAGAGGTCAAGCTACTGACAGGATGCAGTCCACCGCCTCCTGTCTCCTTTCTCCTCCTCCTCGTCTATGCGCCATTAAGACCGCAGAGCTGGGATGTTTTCCTGACGTCACCCAGAACGTCCGGCCTGGAAACTCGAGCCGAAGCAGCAGCGACTCATGCGTCTGTTAGACCCAGCATGGCACTCGAGACCGATGTCCTCTTGGCTTGTGAGTTCTTCACGATAAAGGCTTAGCTTCCACCGTCTGCTCAACTGCCTGGCTTGCAGAGGACTCAGCTATCTACACAGACAAAATGATTGGTACGGCCGGAAGTCCTGGCACCCAGCACCGGCGAGACCTGTGGGATGCTGGTCCTCACTCCGAGCCCTTCTCATCCGTCTGCTTCCTGGAGCAGCAGCTCCGCCCCAGGCTTGGTTCCCACTCTGTGCCACCCTTCATTCTAAGCGAGCACTGAGGCGGGAGCGCCGTGCCCGTGGTTGCAGCCCGCCAGCACTTTAGAAGTGGGGGAGAAGACACAAGACGCGCCGGATGGGCCCGGCTCAGAACGGAGCCCATGTCCACACTGGACTCCCAACTTGAAGAAGGGAACGAAATGGAAACCGTGTAGGGAGTGGTGACAGCAACAAGAAGACTGGCTGACTGTGAGCACTCTTCACACTGTGGACCCCAGGGAAGATCACGGGGCCTACTGAAAAGGGAGTGATGTGTTACTGACATGCAGTATGTAGGCTTGACGGAGCTGTGACTTTACACATTTTGTAACCTGAAACCGCCATTACAACATATTTGTTTAAAAAAAATCAAAACTTGCTGACTTGATTAACTATTTTTTCTGCTGAGACGTAAAGTATGCTGCACGCACCCATCAAACCACCCTGCGAAATGCAAATTAGCTCAACCTCTGTATTTCAGCATTTCCCGAATCATCTAATACCACTGAAGAGAGCTGAAAGATTTCTCTTGATATTTTTCCCAATTACAAATTCCTGAAAGAGCTGTGAGGGTGGGAAGTATATTGTGTATAAAGCATAATTTACTGACATCCTTCCTACTTCCAGGAAAATCTAGACACACATATGTGGATTTTTGTGTGGCTATTAGTATGCATTACCTTATATCTTTTGCTAAACAGAGCATACATAACCTTTAAAAACATAGCTAATCAAGCCCCAAAAAAGTGAGAAAAAAATCCAAATATTCATTAACAAATGAAGGGATAAACAGAATGTAGTAAATCCATAAATCCATGCAGTGGAATATTATTTGGTCATAAAAAGGAATGAACTACTAACACATGCTTTGGCATGGAAGTACCTCAAAAACATCACGCTAAGTGAAAGAAGCCAGACATAAAAGGCCACATACTGTGTGATTCCAGTTGCATGAAATGTCCAGAATATGAAAATCCATATAGTCAGAAAATAGATTAGTGGTGCCCAATGGGCTGGCTATTGAGTGTGGGGGTTCCCCTTGGGAGTGATAAAGTGCTTTGGAACTAGGCAATGGTGATGTTATGCAATTTTGTAAATAAAAGCTATTGCTTTGTATAGTTTTTTGGCTTTTTTTTAATCACTGGGATTGAACCCAGGGTCTCCACCCTGAGCTACATCCCTGGCACATTTATGTATTTTTTATTTTGAGACAGTGTCTCACTAAGTCACTTGGGATGGGCTTGAACTTGTAATCCTCCTGCCTCAGCCTCCTAGATTACTGGAATTGCAGGCAGATGCTATCACACGCTGTGAATTGTTCAAAAGTGAATTTTATGCTATGTGAATTATATCTCAAAATTAAAAATATGGTCAATTACCAAAACCACTAACACTATAGTGTTTGTTAAAGCTGCTCACTGAATTTTGACAAGTCTCCATTTCCTCATTCTAAAAGGAGGAAGCAGAACTAGATGTTCTTTCATCCTTTGACTTCAAATACTATTGATTCTAACTGGGTTTTCCTAACTTGGAGGATTTCCTCAGCAAGTGCTTTGCTTAGGAAGTACAGCACTGCAAGTAATGATACCTACACTCCATTCTTGGGTGAATCCTGCCTACCATCAAGCATGTCACTTTGAGGTCAAAACCCAATCCTTAGGGTTTTTTTTATTTTTTTTTTTTAATTTTTTTTAAAGAGAGCAAACATTACTCTCTAGAAATAAGGAGGAAATCCAACTCCTTGATAAAAACCAAAGATATCATCAGGATGACAAGCAGAAGCAATGCAAACCAACAGAATTCAGCTGGCCAGCTCCTAACACCGTAAAATGGCCTTTCTCTAAGACAAAAGTTTCCTCTCCCCCAGAGCAGGGGCAGTTAGAATAGTCATGGTTTCCACTCCATTTTCCATGAGATTTACATTATTTCTGTTGTATTTTTGTTTTGGGCTTCGGGGTGCTCAACCTAGTCAGCTGCAACCGCCCTCAAACACCACGTCCCCTGGGAGTTGGTACCTAGTCTCAACAGGCAAATGGCTCACACACTCAAAAGAAAACTGTTCCACGCCTAGCTGCAGAACCGGGCTGCTGGTCGACCCGATGGGAAAAAGCACAAAGCGGAGATGAGACACAAGAAAGGTTCAGGATGTTCCAGGCGAAGAACGAGAAGCAAAGAAAACCGCGGCTGGTACACGGAGAGACGCCTTCTGTTTCAGCCAGCGGTCAGCAGGCTCACATTATAATCACCGAATAAAGTGGGAAATCCCCACCGCCAAATAGAAACATCACAGTAGACCCACAGAGCCAGGGCTGGGAGGAGACTCCAAGTTCAAGCCCAGCCTGAGCAACTTAGCGAGCCCCTGTCTCAGAAGAGGCTGGGGGCCGGAGCTCAGGGAGACAGTCCTGGGTTCCAGCGCCAGGACCGGAAAAAACAAAAAAAAGACCAGATAAGGATAGACTTTCAGGCCCTGCACAAATGAGGAGGAGGAGCAGATGCTCTCTCTCCTCGAATCCTACAGTCTAGTAGCAAAGAAAGTCCTTGTAGTTTTAACCAACCGCTCCCTCGTCTTTTCCCAACCAGCCGCTCTCCCTTAATGCTGGCCATTGCAGTTAGCGGGAACGTCACTCTCATCGCATCTCACAGCAAGCTGTTAAGAAGTCCTGCTGGCTCTTCCTTTAATATCTGTCCACCCGTCTGTCTGTCTGTCTGTCTATCTATCTATCTATCAGCCATCATGTCTGTCTATCTATTCACCATCTGTCATTTATCTATCATCTGTCGACTCTACAGGATGAGAACTCTTTTCTTTACCTTTGCCACTACAACACCCACTTTCTCTTGCTTGAATTCCTGGGATGGCCTCCTAACTGGATGCCCCAGTTTCTAACTTTCCCTCAATGCAATCTTTTCTCCACAGCAAGTAGAGTTATTCTTTTCAAGTGAGAAGTCCAATGATGTTACCTGTGTTCAAAACCCAAAGTTTTTCAATTTCATTCAGAGGAAAAACCAAGTCTAAAGACCTAGGAAAGGATAAGGCCTGTTTTCCCATTTCCCCTCTGACCTCATGTCCCATGACTTATGCTGCCCCCGCCAACCAGGACTTTCAAATTTGAGCCCCAGGACCTTTGCACTTGCTGCTCTGGAGTTATCTGCCAGGCTCATTCCTTATTCATCCCGTAGGTCTGTCAGTTAAGCTTCCCTGACTCATCCCCACCCCCAGCATCCTCTTCATTTTTCTTCATTGGCACTCACTCCCTGCCGAGCTTCTAATTATTTATTCCATTTATAATCCGTCCCCATCAAAGCACAAACTCCATGAGGCAAGGCTTTTGTCACCTTGCCCCCTGTCATGTCCTATCACCCGTCCATCAGATGCTCACTAAGCCTTTGCAGGACAGGTGCTGGGAACTCACCCGTGTCCCCCAGGTCAGAGCTCTGGAGAAGTGTGCGGCAGCGCTCCTTGTGCTCCTCCAGGGAACTTCTCTGCTTGTAGCTTCTCCCGCAAAACTCACACTTGTAGGGCTTCTCCACTGGAAGGAGAGCAGGGGCACTGAGCGACCTTGGGGTTCGGGGCCCCTCACAGGCCGCAGACTGGGGCTGTGTGAAAACTGCTGACGAAGCCAGAGTACTCAGATACTTCTGAATGGATGTTACTTTTGCATTTAAGAAGCTGAAATAAGGCGGCGGCCTGCTGCTGCTGGTTACCGCGTCCCAGTGTCCTTTGAAAGGATCACTTTCCGGAGCAGCTGGAAGGATTTGGATTTGGTGACCAGCATTTAGCCTAGGGTTTAGCTCCAGGTTGAATCTTGTCTTTTTGAGCTATGCAGTTCAGGCTGGCCTTGAACTCACTATGTAGCCCAGGCTGGCCTCATATTCATACATATATCCTCCTGCCTCAGCCTCCTGAGTGCTGGGATTAGAGGTGTGCTTCACCACACCTGGCTTCAAGGTGAACCTTGATGCTTCTTGTTGAACAACAAGAGGCCCCTATTATTCTTTAAGGAGGTCAGAGTGGGGCAGGAATGATGGGAAGGGATTCCTTACCGTCTGCCGTCTGCCTGGCCGTCCGGCTAGGGATGCAGCAGAACGTGGCCATGTGTGGATAAATTTATCTCATTCTGGTCAAGCGGTGATAATAGCAAACTCTCGGCTAGCGCAATCAAAGCTGAGCTAAGTAAGGATATTTCTGAACAACGGAGTGAATGAAGAATGAGTTGCAAAAATGGCTTCACTTCAGGGGAAGGGGAAGTTTCCTCCACAGTTCGTCCGTATGGTTCAGGTAACTGTAGCCTTCCAATGCACCCCAAGTGCTCTACTCCTTGAAATATGTAAGTGAGAACTTCGGTGCTTTATGCAAGACTGGCCTGTCTGGTTTGTTGGTAAAATATGCCCTAAGAATTAGAGTTTTAGGGACTGAGACTTTTATTTTCTTTCTTTTCTTGCACTTGTGGGATCAACCCAGGCCCTGCGCATGGAAGGCAAGTGCTCCAGCACTGAACCACTGTCTGTCCCAGCGCCCAGATACTTGCTTTCTAAATCCTCTTGCTTTACCTAAAATGGAGGCATTGGGATTTAAAGTCCTGAAAGATCCTTAGAAAACTCCAGATTAAAACAAAGTGCAGATTTCTAGGGCTAATGATGTCAGATTTCTACACAAATTGGGTCCATTAGAGTCCATTTTAAAAATTCCTATTATTGTTGTTTCTTACCTGAGAAACATAAAGAAGATAACTGCCCTCACCTTTTTTTTTTTGTTTTGAGCAAACTCATCCTTAATTTATTACTTTGAAAAATGAGACACAAAAGAAAAAAAAAACCAAATTTGCCTTGTATGATCTTCCATGGTGGCTTCTTTGACTTGTTTAATGCTCGTCTCTGAAATGGGACCAGCTTCAAGATTAGGGCTGGGTTTTAGTCAAAGTAGTAGATGTGGATTAACTTAAAAATAGACCTTTTTTTTTTTTTAATTAAAATTTTGTCAGATAACATCAAGAACATGAGGTCCCAAATCTGCAAATAAACCGTCTTATTTTTCTAAGAAGGAAATTCGAAATGTTGAAAAAAACTGCACTATCTTGGTTGCTCAAACTAAGGAGTAAAAAACATCAAGCAGGGGTTGATGAACTCTTAGTTTTGGGCTCTTGATGAACTCTTAGTTTTGTGCCTCTGTTAGAGATTCAAAGTAAGTGGGCTGACAAGTTAAGAGTTCAAGACATCTAGCCCCGAATGGCTGAAAAGGACCCCAAACAACAATTTATACCTGCTTTACAGTTCTTTTGTAATTTATAAAACTACACATCACTTACCTGTCCTGGGTTCTGAATGGAAAGTGTGTGTGTGTGTGTGTGTGTGTGTGTGTGTGTGTGTGTGTGTGTGTTAGGACAATAATCTTTTAATAAAGTTTACCATCAGAAACATATCAATGGTTATAATTTTCTTGCAACAACGACTGCAAAGACATTTTTTCAGGTGGGGGCCCTCTTCCTGTCTGGCTGCTGTCCTCCAGGGGCCGAGGATGTGAGCCGGTGTCTCCACCAAGGCAGACAGAGAGCAATTAATGCCTTAATGGAAGGGCAATTAGCCCTAGAGGTCTCTGCTGCCGCCACACTTCAGCACTGCAGTGACAGATCGGATGGAGCCTCTGCGCTTAACTCTTTGCAGTTCCCATCCCCAGGCACTGCTGCTCGTCCCCCTCACTTACCAGAATGTGTCCTAAGGTGCCCCGTGAGTGCATCTCTCCTTTGGCATGCGTAGCTGCAGAGGTGACACTTGAAAGGTTTTTCCCCTGTGTGCAGTTTAATGTGGCGGAGGAGATTACCTTTCTGAGTAAAAGATGCCCCGCACTGGTTACACTGGAATGGGCGTTCACCTTGAAAGAGGACAAAAGAGGCGATTTCCGGTCACCAGGTGAATGGAAAAGCACATGTACAGATCAGATGCCCATGGCAAAGCTTGCCTCCCGGACCACTCTGTTCACGCTGGGATCACTTGGGAGCTGCATTTCCAGGCAAGGGTGGTAAGGCCCCCTGTGGAATCTTCCTCCAAAAGACAAAATGCTCCCACCCAGCAAGGCTAGTCTAGGCAATGTTTCATCTTGAATCAGACCAAAGAAATACAAGTACCTCTAGGATAGCTTCTTTTTTTTTGAGACAGGGTCTCACCATGTAGTTTAGACCAGGCTTGAACTCACTATGTAGCCCAGGCTGGCCATGAACTCACAACTATCCTCCTGCCTCAGCCTCCTGATTGCTGGGATTATAGGCAGGCGCCACCACTCCTGGGTTTAGGGCAGCTTTCTAGGCCTGAGTTTTCATATTACTTCACGTTCCTCTTAAACATAATCTGCTTTACAGAGACTCACACACTCAAACCAGTGAGGTGCTGAGGGCCACCAATACCTCCTTTCAGGGTCTTCAGCTTGGCTGTCAGACTCAATCTACTGGCTCTGGGGACTGTTGCTCATAGGCTTTCCTCTAGACTGCCTGGTCACCATCTGGAGACACCATCCTCAAAACTGGAGAGAACGACAACCTTTCACCTACCAAATCTGAACCCAGTACAGTGAGGAGCTCTCCTTTTATTGAAAGTGTTTCACAAAAATACACAGCACTCTCTAAGAAGCAAATCGCACAGTTCGGCTCCTGCTTATTAAGGGAAGAAGAACCACCCGGCTGACCCGGAACACTGGGCTGTCTGCGGTCGTTCTTCCCCGCACAGCATTCGCCCGCTCACCGGGTCACCGGCAAGGCGGCCGGGGCACATGGGAATTAGAGCAAAGGCCAAAGGAAGCAGTCGAAGTCCCAGTTCTACCAGCTCACTCTTCTCTAGGCGGCTGCAGACGGTTCTTCAGAAGAGTGAAAAAGGAGACTATTTACCAGTATGGCTCCGCTTGTGAACCATTAAGACGTTGAAGCTAATGCAGGACAAGCCACACACGTCGCAGCTCATCTTGCCGCCGGCCGGCCTGCCCCCGTCGTAGGAGGCCGCGTGCCTCTCCAGCTTCATGCTGTCATAGTCACTGTATTCTCGCGTGTAGCTGTAAGGGATTTCAGGCTCCTCCATGCTTCCCACGGGCTCTGGCTTTAAGACACTCTCCTCTCTCTCACTGTACTCATCCTTCACTCTCACCGACTCATCTGCAGGGAAGAGGACGCAAGAAATGAACGATGGCTGTGTTTGACGCTGGGAGAGCATTTCAGAAAGCCACGGCACACGAGCGGCAATTAAGTACGGAATTAAGCTAATGCAACGTTATACATCTCCAAGACAAGAGAACGCCATTAGGATGATCGCTCATTACTTGAACCGAGAACCTCCTCTGTTGGAGGAAAACACACAGACCCACACACGTGAAACACACGACAGCGTTTTAGGCGATCCTCAGTCCCGGAAACGATGGGCTTTAGCTGTGACTGCTCAGAGGGACCACGAAGCAAACACTCGGAACCACTCCTCTCCAGGAGCGGGGAGGAGGAAAGGTGCTCAGGTCTAGCGCTTTTTTGGTGACTGCAGCTAACAACAGGCAAGGTGATGCGCTCTCAGGCTGTGAGGAGGAAATACCATCTCCATCCCTCAAGGGCATCCGATTTGGACCACTAGGACCTACGGGTGAACAGTTAAGAGGGTTTTTTTGTTATGATTTGAAGCCACATTTTGCCTCCTCCTTTTCCATGTGTATGAAGTAGTAAAACGGGCCCTGTCTCCCCATCTCTTTTGGAATCGATCAAGACGCACTGCTGAGTGGAGAGGAAGCTGTCAGTACTGGTGAAACGGTGTGAGCAAGATCAAAGGAGAAGAGACTGTTTAGTGTCACTAAGGAGTCGCTCCCATTGACTTTAGGTAAACAGGGTTCCCCCTAACAGGGGGAAAGGACCTACACCCGAGCTAAAGAGAGCCACCCGAGACCCTCAGATTGCAGGATTAGACCGGAGGGGAGGAGCTGCCCATGCTACCGAATACCATCTCAAAAAGGACTATTACTCCCTCACAATGAAGAAGACACATTTATATAGTAACATTAACAAGACTAAATGTTTACCTGATGCAATCATAAGCATTTATAAGGGGTTTTGAAAACATAAATGCTTAGTCTTTCAACCTGGTTCTTAGACACTGAACGTTGTGCTTCCTTCCCCGGAGGAGTCGCAAATCCCTGGAATTAGGGCTGAGTGGGAAGGCAGAGGTCATGTCCTCCACCCCTCTTGATTCTCAGATGAGGCGGCGTGGAAGCAGGGCCGTCTCCAGTGATTTGTCCGAGCGTCTGTGGCCAGTTACTGGCAGAGGTGCAGTTGTGATGCTGAACTTAACCCCCAGCTACCGATAACTTGGATCTGCCTCACACATTAGATGTAAAAGATCTAAGTGGCTTCTTGCTACCTCCATTCCACACCCTCCCTCCTCTGGGGGTAGATGTGAAAACCCAAAACACCCTGAAGAAAAAAAGGTCTTTTTAAAAACGGCATCCCTTCCAAAACACATCAGTAAGTGCTGCTCCTGTAGCCACACAGGAGGAAGTTCGGCTGCAGCTGTGCCTGACTCGCTGCCTTCCACCCGAGTTTCAATTTTCACTTCTACCAAGGTTCCCTTTCATCTATATTAACTGTGTTTGCTTAACAGAGCAAGACAGGCCCGAGCCACCGCCAGCGGAGCCAGGGCTGCGACCCCGGTCCACTGCTCGCCACAGTTCACGGTTCACAGCCTCTCCCTTGGCGCAGGCAGGGACCGGGGCCGCAGGATGAACCTAGCATGTTCCTGTGCAACTGGCTTCTGGCTGAGCTGACAGCGCGTCCTACTTGGAACGAGCTACATTCCTTCTTTCTCTGGACAGCCTTTGCCTGCCTTCAGGCAGATTCCGTTTCCTTTACTACTCTGGCTTTTTTTTTTTTTTTTTTTAAACTTTAAAGAGAAGGATGCACTGAGGCTGTGGCCCGCTCTCCCCCGGCTCCCCAGCTGTGGGTGATATCCCACCAAAGCTTGGGTGCTCTTCAGTTTGCATGTAGGCGTTTAAAAGAACCTCAACGGAAAACTTCAGCTACTGAAAACCAAAAACAGCAGACTGAGAGGGCCAGCACAAAAGGATCCTTTTCATTTTGGTTAGAAAATGTGAATGTGACCACAGGCAGGCCACTCTGCGGTCAATGAACATTAAAAAATAGTGAGATCAACGGGTGGGGATCTTTTTGAAAACAGAGAACAGGAGAGAGCTGCTCCTTGCCTCGGGACCTTGACCTTGGTCGGCCTGAGCTGGAACCTCAACGGACCTTGGCTTTAGTCCCTTAGGGCAGCTGTAGGGCAAGGAAGGTGGCGTCCGAGACCAGGGTCATAGGAAAGGGACAGGGAGCAGGGCAGACCCTGGGACTAACGGACCCAAACAATGTCTGGTACAGTTGCTCATTTTCCTGTGTCAGACAAACGACCTCGACTCCTCCGCATGGTGGCTGGGATCAGCGATTTACAGTTTCCAAGGTACAAGTAGGATTCCTGGGAAACAATCGGTCTTAGCACCCAAATATAGTCTCCTGAGGCATCCAGGAACAGCCTGACTGCTCTAGCAAGGAGAGCCACTCTGCTCCGTGGCAGGAGGGGTGTTACACCCCTGGAAAGCACCAGTTACCTAAAATCAACACCACGATTCCGAACCTGCTTCTATCATTTTTGACCTGTGCGTAGTTACAAATGGCGTCTCCTTTCTCGCAGTCTTCATGTCTTGAAACTGTGAAATCCCTTCCATCTCCGCAGCCGCAGTCCCTCAACTCTCCCAACTCCCTGTGCTCACGCCGTCCAGGCACCAGCCCCTCTTTCCTTTCCCTTTGCAACTCAGCTCTGCGTCATGTCCTCCCTCTCCACCCTTCCCTACAGTAACATCATCCATTCTTTTTTTGGTACTGGGAATCGAACTCAGGACCTTGCACTTCCCAGGCAGGCACTTGTGCTGCTGAGCTATCTCCCCGGCCCACCTCATCCATTCTTAAGACTCCATCTAGCCTCCTACACGCGTGAGTCCCACTCATCCGTCTCCAGTCCACACTCGCTCCCCGCCCTCATCCTCTGTTTGCGAGAGTCCCCAGGTGTCTTCTCAGTTGCTCAGCCTACAGCCTTCCAATCATCTTTGCTCTTCCCCGCGTGTGCCCTCGTTCCCTCGGTCACCGGTCTCCCTTTGCGCCCGCTGTCCGCTCTGCCCCCCACTGCCCCCACTGCCCCCTGCGCTCACCTCAGCCCCTCGGGCCTTTGCCGTCCCCTGCAGCCTCCACGTTGTCCCTGTCTCCCTCCCAGCTCACCTTGGATGTTCCTACACCCACAGCCTGCTCATGTCCTGCCCCTTCCAAACCCTCCAACAGCCCCTGCTGCCAGTGAAATAAAGTCCAAACGCGGAAACAAGGGTAGTGAAAGGCCTTCTGAGATCGGCCAGAGCCCACCCTTAGAATGTTCATTTTGACTACGCAGATATCTCTCACCAACTCGAACAATTTCTAGGTATTCTCGGTTATATTCATGTTCTTTCTACCACCGGAAAGGTCTTTCCCCAACACTGCCACAGATCCCAAGTCCCACGCAGCTAAGGTCGGGCCACTGCCCATCCCCACCCATTGCGTCTTCCCTGGCTCCTCAGGGGGAAAACAGCCAGCTCTCTCTGTCTCTGAGTTGGGTACAAACGCCCTCGTCTCCTCTACGGACGTGTAAGCCAGCTGTTGGTGGAAGCGACACAGATTGTGTCTGTGTGCGCACACACACTTTTTTAAAAGCTCATTATTTTCTACAACACTGCTTACTGAGACCACAAGTTGCCCCTGAACTCCCAACTATTTGGGAGGCTGAGGCAGGAACACTGCTTGAGCCTAGGAGTTGAAGGCCACTGGGGCAACGTAGCAGGATCCTAACTCAAAAAAAAAAAAAAAAAAAAGACTATAAGTTGTATGTTTTTAAGAGAGAAATCTGGGGCTCCATGAGAAACCTACTAACCTGGGTGAGGGGACTGGAAGTCTGCATTTAAAAACACGCTTTCCAGGGAACCCTCATGCACAACCGACTCTGGGACCGCCAGCTCTGGACAGGATACAGTGCCCCACACGAAGCAGACGCCAGTGAATCCTTGGCACAGGAGGGCACCGCTGCCCTCACCTCTGGGCTGGCCCGCGCCGCACGCAACCTCTGTTCTCCCCGGTGCCACTGCCAGATCAATCAACGGTGGCAACAAAACCCTTCTTTAGAAACTTCCAGTGATTCCACCTGGCTCACAGAATAAAGCCCAAGCTGCCGGGTGAAGCCCGTCCGGAGCCTGCTGCACGCCCAGCTGGTCAGCTCATTGATCGGCCACCTGAAGTCACCGTGCTCTCTACGCTGGGACCCTGCTGCTCACAGTGAGGCCCTCGGAACCAGCACCTCTCAAGAGCTTATCCGAAACGCAGAAGCCCAGGCCTCGGGCCAGGCCTCCAGAATCAGAATTCGTAGTTTAACAAGATCCTCAGGGACTCTTCTGTACCTGGGAGAGTGACAGGCACATGAACAGCCTGACGTCACGGCTCTCCAGCCCGCCCCAGGCCAAGCTGCCCTTCCACTGCACCGACACGCCACCCGATGCAGCTTAGAGGCCACGTCCTCCGTGCAGTCTTCCTTGACACCTTTTTCTTTTGGTACTAGGATTCGAACTCAGGACCTTGCGCTTGCCAGGCCGGCACTGTGCCACTGAGCTGTATCTGCGGCCGGACACTCTTGACTAGGAAAAACAATTCCTGTTCCTTTGTTCTCACGCACCTGTGTCATTGTGCTTTGTGTTTAGCATGAGGCAATTAACCAAAATGTTACATGTGAAACAGAAACACTGTCCCACCGACTTACATCGCAGTCAGAGGCGTGCATCACCTTTCCCATGGATTTTCGGGTGTCAGGGACCCGCAACCCCTGAACTGCTTAGGAAAGGCAGAAAATCACGACCATCTGGGAATAAACACTTGAGTCCACTTGAGGAACTGCCTCGGGTACTCTGAAGTGATTTTTGTAAAGGGAAATAACCGTTTGAATAATCCTCCATGTTGGTTCTGTAAAGTCTAATCGCCTTATAATATGCATCAGGTTTCTTAGCCAGACGATTTAAACTGACACTTTAAAGGTCATCAGAAATCTTCGCAGGCACTGGCAAAATTTTACTTCATAAGTCAGGTGGTGAGTCCATGGGTGCTTGTTTTGTTATTTTATTCTTTAAACGGAACATGTAATTATAGTTGCCATTTGGTATGTATAGTCGACTCCATATAAAAAAATGTTAAAGGCTTCCTAAGTAAATTTTTTTATAATTGAACTTGTGGAGAAAAGAGTGTGGCAAACCACAAATTGCTGATAAAGGTAATTGTTATACATTCCCAGAGGGGGGGAAAGATGTCTAAATTGAATCTAATCCATAGGAAATTAGATTAAACTAAACTTCTTCCTAAAGGAGCTGCTCTGGGATACAATTATTCCCATCTTTGTCTGTGTTCTGGAGCCTCTTAGGAAGATCTCACACATACACATACACACGCGCACACACACATGCACAGACACACATACGCGCGCGCGCGCGCACACACACACACACACACACACACCCCAGACAGTGTTTTGTAGGCTGAGGAGAACAAAGGTTTGGCTCGCTGGGGCTGATGCACATGGCTTCATTTCCTGGGGTGATGGTTATCACATGAAAGGCTCGCACTCCAGAGTAGACATTTTTGGTTTCACCTGAGACGCTGCAAAACAATGGGGCCTGGAAAGGAGCCAACATCTAAATCCTTCAGGGGCAATAGCGGTCTCAGCCAACTGTGCCTCAGTTTGTTTTTACAGGCACATAAAATGCTCGGCTGGAGAGAAGAACCTATCAAAGACACAAACAGAAGCGCCGACTTGGTGCTTGGATGGCGTGTTGGCACCTAGTGAAAAAGGAAGGCTCTGAATTTCCGCCCCAAACGGAGAGTGCTCATCACCCAGCTCCAGCAGGGACAGAACTTGAAGTAAAAGCCTCAGGTTGGCCAGTGATGCTGTGAGAAGGGACAAAGCCAGGCTGTGAGGCAGGGAAGACACAAAAGGTGATGTTGTTTAAGTGTTTTACAAGGAGCGGGGGTCATAACCATGAAATCCTCAACACATGCAAAAGTCAACTGGATAACAAAGAAGCTTAATCATCTTAATGTGGCATTTTAATGATGCCGCTGATTTGCTATGCCAATTCGGAGATAATGAGGCCCTAATGCTACAGATGTTCAGCCAGGCTAAAAGAAAGGGGGGCGGGAGGGGCTTTCCTAGCGTGCCATTTTCTAACTATCCAATTAAACAAATTGTGAAAGCATCTAAATAGTTTACCAGGTTTTGACAGCTGTTAATAGGATTTAGAAGCTTGAAGCGCTAAAGAGCAAAATGTGAGATACATGTACCATAGGTATGGAGTCTACAGAGCTTGTCGCTGTCACACGACCAGGCACAAACAGATGAACTGGGACAGCTCCCTTATAAAACGAATGTCCATACGTCTTTCCCACAATGACCCCTCTGTATTAGCAGCAAGAACTCTGAAATGATGGGTCCTTTTCACTTTCAAATCCACACCTTTTATATATAAGGCAACGAGAGAGAAAAACCCTGTGACAGTGTGAGGACTCAAGGGTAAGGAGGATTTTTAGCATTTATTAACTAGTAAAATTATAAAGCTTCAATCAGGCTGGAATCTTGATCATTGATTTATAAGACATAGTATGCTTTTTTTTCCTCTGCTTTAAAAATGTGGGATGCAGTGGCTTGCCCGTAATCCCATTTACCTGAGAGGCTGAGGCAGGAGGATCACAAGTTTGAAGGAAGCCTGGACAACTTAGAGAGACTCTGTCTCAAAGTAAAAATGGCTAGAACGCCAATGATCTAGTGGTAGAACATTTATCTAACATGTGAGAGGCCCTGGATTCAATCCCCAGCTTCAAAAAAAAAAAAAAATTAAAATGATGGACAGCTATTAATTTTTTAAAGCTGATTTTAAAATGGGGAAAAATACTGGAAAATGTGAATCAGCCTAACAAGAGACAGTACCATATCCCAATAGCAGAGAAATAAGAGCAGGCTTGGTAATGGCCAGTTGATTTAAGTTCTCATTAAAACATGTCCTCATCAGACTTCTACATTCTTCTGTGAAGAAGCAACACCGGTAATCGGTAAATCCTGTCATGTCAGATGCAGAAGCACTAGTGTGAAAACAGGAAAAGTTTCTGCGGCAAAGGCCCCCTCAATTTCACTAATGACATCAGTTTTCGTCTGATTATCTGGTTATCAAGTAGCTCATTCACTGGCATGATAATAAATAATTTTAGTCATTTCAGTCATTTCTTTGCTTCCCCATTTGAACACAAGGAGCTTTACTATTATAACAGGGGGAATACATTATCCATTAGCAAAAGGTGACATTTTAGCTGGTCAGCGGGGCCAAACACTTCAAAGATCATAGGATTGAGTCCAATTCCTTTTTTTTTTTTGTACCGGGAATCGAACTCAGGACCTTGCACTTGCCAGGTAGGTGCTTACACCACTGAGCTATCTCCCAGGCTTTGAGTTCAGTTCTTCATCTAGAATTGTAAGGACTGACAAACATGACATATGAAGGCTCCTTCTAAACCCTTCTGCCCGCTATGAAGATTACTTTTCTATTATTTTAATCTATGTATTATGCTATTTTGTATTTATATTTCTGACAAATAACTGCTAGCCATCAAAAAATAATAATGGATGGAAATACATTCAAAGATGGGGAGGTTTTAGATGGTACCTAAACATACTAGAGATAGACAAAAGTATGTGCCTGGGAGAAATTCATTTATAAATCCACAAAGGAAAAAGTTCTTCTCACTCAAAATTCTCCTGCGCAGAGTATTCACTTTATCTTTCTTAGAAACATCATTAACTAAAAAGTACAAAGCATGTTAAAATATAACTCTTAGTAGAACTGAAAATTATCATCCAAATACAATTAAGTTGTCTAAAAACATTCTGACTGCCATAAAACAATCTCAGAGTCCCAGGGAAGGGAAGGAGCGAAAATCTTGCACATCTATGGTGTAGGGGTTCGTGGTATACATAGTGTGTGCTACATCACATAACAGTCAAAATACTTATGTTTGCCAGGCGTGGTTGTGCACACCTGTAATCCCAGCACTCGGGAGGCTGAGGCAGGAGCATCACTGCGAATTTGAAACCAGCCTGGACTACAAAGTGAGCTCAAGGCCAGCCTGAACTGCATAGTAAGAGCCTGTCTCAAAAAGACAAAAAAGAAAAAACAACAAAAAAAAACTTATGTCCATGAAGACCCGGAGTGCTTTTAAGACAGAGACCAGCTTTTGATACCAGGAACCCATCAGAGGGTGCAGTTACTTTAGGGACTGAATGAATGACAGCTGAACCCCTTGGGCTGCCTGAACTAATTTACAGTAATAACCAGCCACAGAGGGAAGAAGTAGTAAATCGATGAGAATAATGAGCCCTGGACTTGTCTCCAACAGTTTGAGGCTGGTGCGCAGCCGGGGGACTTTCTCCCCGTGGTACGTGGGAAGGAGGCCTGGGCCCGTGGTGGTGTCCGCTTCTCAGGGGCTCCCGTGCCCTGCGCAGCCTGGCTTCTGCCCTTCCTGCGCCACCACTGTGAAATCGGGTGCCCTGGCCAAGCCCCACTTCTCACCCTCTTCCTTTCGTGCTGCCCTTTGTTTCTGTGTTTCCTCCACTTCCTCCGCTTCCTCAGTATCTTACAAGGGAACCGTCACCAGGGCTTTGGCCTTTTCACTCTACAGTCTCATTCAGCCTCTACTGCCGGCCACTGCCGGCTCTGTAATTCTGGCATCCTTGCTAGTGTCGCCCAGGCACATCCCATCGCTTCCTGGGCATGCGTTTCTGGCTCGTGTTTCACACGCAGCAAGTTGCAAAGCAGCTCATTTTTTGTCCTCCTCCTTGCTATCCCAGTCCATTCCTTCTGTAACGTCCCCGCTCCTCCTCTACAAAAGGCCGCTTGATGTCAGCATCTGTGTAGAATTCTGCTTGTGCCTTCACCGTAAATACTGTGCTTGTTACAGAGCTCAGTGACTGCTCCCCAGGAGAGTGGAGGGAAGGGAGGAAAGAGATGCGTGGGAAGGAAGGAAGGAAGGAAGGAGGGAGGGAGGGAGGGCGGGAGGGAACAGGGAAACAGAGGAAGGAGGAAAGGCGGGAAAGGAGGAATAATTAGTCTGTTTTTTGCCTCAAGTACGAAATTAGGGTTGACAGTATTTTTTTAAAAATTGCACAGATTGTAGTTTTGCCTAAAGCTAGCACATTATTTCAGAGTAGAGGGAAAGAGCAAATTGAATTTCTAACTAAAGGGTCACCAATCAGACCCAAAGGGTACGAAGTCTTTTTGAAGGACGGGGAGATGAGTCTAAGGATTAAAAATTGGAAGATTCTTCTTAACATTAAATTAGTTAAAGTACATAAAACTGATATACAATCTACCACCAGTAGCAGATTACTTGGACTTTTGGCCCCTCTGTTTAACCACGCCCTCCCACTCTGGTTCTCAGATAATGAGAGAAGGCCACCGAGAATGATGGAAGAGACTCGGCCTTGTCAGTGAAGGAGCAGCATTAAAAGCACACAGAGGGGGCCCGGGGATATAGCTCAGTGGCACAAGTGCCTGCCTGGCAAGTGCAAGGTCC
This sequence comes from Chinchilla lanigera, assembly GCF_000276665.1. Lineage (NCBI taxonomy): Eukaryota > Metazoa > Chordata > Mammalia > Rodentia > Chinchillidae > Chinchilla > Chinchilla lanigera. The sequence continues at coordinate 14,515,976 of NW_004955451.1, forward strand.
TGGGTTCGATCCCTGGTACAGCAAAAAAAAAAAAAAAAAAAAACCCAACAAAACACACACACAAAGGAACAGGCTGTCCGGGCGCAGAGACAGGCTCCTCCCTGGAGGTGACATACAACAAATGCTTAGCAGCTGCCCGGCCACATGCTTTTGGGCTTTGAGCAAAGTTGCACCCTAGCTCAACCAGAAAGTGCAGAGGGAGTAACGGCTGGCAGAACAAAACTAGAATGGCGTCCAGCCAGCAAGCCGGAGTGCACATCATTTCCTCGCAAACGGTGATTTCCAATGGTCACAAGTCCAGAGGTTTCTACCCATCACATTCAAATAATGGAGTGCACTTGTCTTCATTCTTTTATCTTTAAAATAAAAAAAAAATTTAAAAATACCTTCATTGAGGAAAAATAAAAATTACAATTAAAAAAAGGAAAGGGACAGTACGGAATTCGCTCTTCTTCTTCTCCCAGTGAAAATGGATTTGAATGCCTTACACTCAGGCGACCTTAGCAAGTCACCTGACTTCTGTGAATTTTCTCATTTGTGCAAAGATAATATCTATACCTCACAGGGTTGTTATGGTAATGTAATTAAGCAAAATAATGTATGTAAAGTTCCAGCATAACAGCTGACGCATCCTATCGCTCATGACATTGAGCTAGGCAAAGATTTCTTAGATACACCACTGAAAGCATGATTCATAAATGAATGTATTTCATAAGTTAATAAGACAAATAACCCAATTAAAAATAGATGAAAGGTCTTAGCTGACATCTCAACAAAGAAATTATATTAACGGACACTAGGCCAGTGAAAAGGTACTCAACACCATCGGTGATTGGAGAAGTGCAAATTAAACCACAGTGAGACGCCATTTCATACCCACTAGAATGGCTATTATCAAAAAGACACACAATAATAACCCTAGCAAGGACGCAGAGGAAAGGGAGCCCTCGCAGGTGGCTGGTGGGAATGTGGAACAGTGCAACCGTCTAGGGCACAGTGAGGCAGCGCGGCAGGCGGGCTCCGGCATGGGCCCAGTAACCTCCACTTCCCACGTCCACAGCCTTGTGTGATCGGCCCTGGTGTGTGGGCTGACCTTGGCGACTTGTTTCTGCTGAGCGGAACCCGGCAAAGGTGACTTGGTTATAGTGGCCTGTGGCTCGGGTCTTGTTCGCACCTGGTTCTTGTGTGGTTCTCTGATGCGTGACTGGGGCAGTGCCTGCCCAGCCTCCCGTGTGGTGTCAGGGCCCTCAGTCTACCAACCCTCGGGATCGAGTCCTGACAACAACTGGGGGTTCGGAGCCGATCCCCCTCAGGGCAGGCCTTCCTGTGGGACCACAGCACGGGTCAGCACCCGGACTGCAGCCTGCGGCAGGGACTTGGAAGTGGAGGCCCCAGAGACGCGGTGGCACACTGAGATAGCACCTTTGTGTTGCTTTTAACTGCTAAGGTTCAGGGTGATGTCTTGCGCAGCAACTGATAACTAACTCAGGGAGTTTCTTTCCAAATGAAACATAAATTACCACACGGCCCTGCAATTCCACTCGGGTATCTACCCAAAAGAAATGAAAATATATGTTTACACAGCGTTGCCTATAGACGTTCATAGCAGAATTATTCATAAATGCCAAAATGCAAACATCCCAAGGTCCAATTGATAATAAAATATTCTATGTCACTGCAAGGGAATACAGAAACAAGCATGTAGCAACATGAGTGAACTTCAAAACCGCTATGTGAGAAGAAGAAGGCAGAAGCAAAAGGCGACCTGTTGCATTATTCCATTCACATGAAATATGCAGAAACAGTGGGCTAGCCACAGAGGCAGCACTCAGATTAGTGATCGCTGGGGGCTGGAGGCTCTCACAGAGCACTGACCACAAACAGGGCACAGGGTCTTCTCAGGAGACAAAAATGTTTTCAAACATGGTGTTAGTGGCACAGCTCTGTAAGTTTACTGAACAAAATCACTGAATTGCACACTTAAAGGTATGTAAGGGCTGAGGCAGAAGGATTGTTCCAAGTTCGAGACCAGCCTGGGCTACAAAGTAAGCCCAAGGCCAGCCTGACCTGCAGAGCGAGACCCTGTCTCAAAAAGACAAAGGTATGTAAGGTAGGCATAGGGATGCATGCCTGCAATCCCAGCACTCCAAGAAGCTGAGGCAGGAGGCTTGCAAATTTGAAGCCAGCCTGGGCTGTTTAGAGACTTAGGGAGACTCTGTCTCAAAAAAAACAATTTTTTTTTTTTTTTTCAAGAAAATGGGCCAGAGGGGCTGGGGATTTAGCTCAGCGGCAAAAAGCGCCTGCCTGGCAAGCGCAAGGTCGTGAGTTTGGTTCCCGGTACCGGAGAAAAACCAAAAAAA
>NW_004955451.1:14519440-14567931 GCF_000276665.1 Chinchilla lanigera
TTTTTTTTTTTTTTTTTGTCTTTTTAAAATTTTTTTGAGACAGAGTCTCTCTAAGCCACATACCTTTAATGCCTTTTGTATCTGTACAACTGATTTCATGTTCTTCTTGACAAAATTAACAAGAAAAACTAACTGGTTTTAACAAACAAAGGTATACACTTGTTTAGCAGGTGTATGATCTTAGGTTCAATTCCCAGCACCACAAGACAAAACAAAACACCGCCTCCAACACATACCAGGTGCTCTTCCTCGGCAGTAGGAAAGGACGCTAAAGCAATCAATTACAAAAGAGTTTGCCTCACAGGAGACCTTTCATACTTATTCATTATCAAATATCTAACTGCTAATCTCTTACTCTCATTCTAAATTGAACTGTAATCTGTGAGGATACAAATTTTCAAATTGCAGATTACTTTCTTGCCATATTTAGTGCTTTCATGGGCTACACATCTCACTCTTGTTCGGTGAGTACTGCTTTGTTACGTTACAATTATTAATTAGTTAACGAACACATCTCTGACCTACAAAGGCAGCAGTGGTGTAAGTGCACACGGGGAAGCCCTCTGCCGTTCCCTCCAGGATATGAGAACCCGGTTCTGTTCTCAGACCAAAGAAGAAAACGCTGTAAAGAGTGATCTTTCCACACAGGGTCACACAGAGAACTGGCACAACCGGAAGAACCAGAACTGGAAAATCAAGTGGATGGCAGTAAGAAACAGGTCACATAAAAATGCCAGGGATGGTTCTGGGCTCTAAGCTATAATGAGAGGTAATAAAGGACCATTAAGTTGTTTCCAAATGGGCTGCGGGTGGGGGCTGAAGGATGGCCACAAGCCTGAGCTGACGAGTGAGAGAAGTCAATCAAAGGCCTTTCCCGTTTTCCCGAGGGCCGCCGTGAACTTCCTGGAGGGGGTCACGAAGGATAAGCAAGGTATGGCTGGGATTTCTGCCCCTGCAGACGCAGGTGCAGGAAAGCCTGGCTCTAACGAATCTCGTCAGTGTCTTTAATGCCACCAGACTGACAAATAGAGTGAAATATCTGTCATGATCCCATTTTTACTTCTGCAGTTGACATAATTAACAAATCTATTACGGGTAAGGTCACAAATTATTTTTAATTATTAAACCACGGGCCTCCATATGTTACTGTTTAGACAGCAACACCCACTGCAGAATACAGTGTTCAACACTGTCATGCTCGCACCCTCAAGTCTAGATCCAACTGTGGTCGGCGAGAGCAGATTCCAACCAGGCAGCTAGAGGGGAAGCATCTGCACCTCCCGTTCCAAACGAGAAAGGTCACATGTTAAACCCGGATAATCTCGTTTATTGGTGTTTGAAGGTTATGCACCGAGGGCTGGATTATCAGGGTCCCCCCTTCAGGCCTGGCTCTGACGTCTTTGTTCCTTTGCACACACGTGGCGCTCCCAAAGCTGGGGAACGACCCTGTCCTTGTCACTTCCGGAGGCAGTTTTCCCGATAGTCTGAATACAGCACTCTGTCAAACCGTTGCTGGACCGCTGATTACATTCTCGAAAATGCCACACAACAGAACCGTCCAGGCTGCTTATTCTTTTAAAAGCTGTTTTGCACATTTCCATCCAGCACCGCTCCACGGATGAAACACCTGCAACTTTCCCTATCAGCGTTTAAAAAGGAAAAGCTTTTGAGCTAGCAAGGAATAAAATGAAGAGTTGTACCAGGACTGGCTTGAGGGGGATGATAAGCATGGGAGTGAGTCTATCTCACAGGTTGCATGATCAGTATATACTATTCTATATGCAGACGGAACCAAACCAAGACTGTTTAGGTTGGAAGTCATTCCACAGAACAATGCGTATGCAAACAGCGAAGAGCCTGAAGACCTTACTCACTTTGGTCAGATTTTTTTTCTTTATCATTTTTGGTGTTATGGAGCTCTTGGAAAATTGGGCTCTTAGGGGCTGAGCATTTAGCTCAGTGGCACAGTGCCTGCCTGGCAAGCGCAAGGTCGTGAGTTCAGTTGCCGGTACCGGAAAAAAACAAAAACAAAAACAAACAAAAAAACCAGAAAATTGTGCTCTTGGCCCAGAAAAGTGGACGGTTGCCTATAAACACAAACTTCCACATACTATTGAGAGGTTTCTCAAGCCCTGAGATAGAAGGTTAACAATTTCTCTGCCGTAGGCCATTAAACAAACTCCAGGTTACATAAAAGGTGCTTTTGTGTCTATTCTGTACACTGTATAGCATATCATAGCAGTTCACTCACAGACTTTTTGCTCAAGTATGGTCAAAAGAGCCAGGAGTGGTGGCACACGCCTGTAATCCCAGCACTCGGGAGGCTGAGGTAGGAGGATTGTTGTGAGTTTGAGACCAGCCTGGGCTACAAAGTGAGCTCAAGGCCAGCCTGAACTGCATAGCAAGACCCTATCTCAAAAAGCAAAAAAAAAAAAAAAAAAAAATCAAGTATGGTCCAAAGAATCAGGGCTGGGGATTTAGCTCAGCGGCACAGCACCTGCCTGGCACGCATAAGGTCACGAGTTTGATTCCCGGTACCAGAAAAAAACCAAAACAAAACAAAGCAAAAAAGAATCTTGAAATATATTCTCTCTTGAAATAGATTTCTCCCTTGTATACAGCGGACATTAAGAAGACATTAAGTTGACATTATACTGTTTTCATTGTAAGTTTACTTTTTAGAATACTTGTTTGTTTGCCTGTATTGTAAATACTGATGGTTTAAAATGTCGATGTTCTCTCCCTCCCTCCCTCCTTGCCTTCCTTCCCAGCTTTCTTTCTTGGTGGTGCTAGAGACGGAACCCAGGGCCTTGCACTTTCCAGGCGGGTGCTCTACCACGGAGCCACATCCCCAGCCAGCAATGCATCTCTTAATAAGGATAGAACACAAGTGCTCAGACTACACCCCCAACCCCACTTACTGATCACGAAGTGCCAACACTGCAATAAAACCTGAATACTGAGGTTTTAGTTTAGAAAAAAAAAAAAAAAAACTCCTACGTTGACATCTTTTGCTGGGTATGGTGACACACACCTATAATCCCAGCACTTGGGAGGCTGAGCCAGGAGGATCGACATGAGTGTGAGGCCAGTCTAAACTACATAGTGAGCTTAAGGCCAGCCTGAACTGCGCAGTGAGACCCTGTCTCAGAAACAAACAAACAAAACTTTTGTCTTAAAGCAACGTGTGCGCCGTAGGTTCACCACCACTGCCAGGCAGAATTAATTGATTCTCTTATGATCATCCACACCCATGCAGTCCCTGGGAAGCCTCACCAGTGTATGAAGAACACTGCTAAAAATGATCCTACTGCCAAAATGTACCTAAGTGCTCTCTGTCACTTTATTTGATTAAGTGACAATAATTTAATTTAAGTGACAATAATTTAATGAGGATGTCTGAGCAATGCAAGGGATGACTCGATTAATGGATGCTTGCGTGGAAAGGTAGAGAAGAAATGGATAAATACTGAGCATTTCCTATCTGCCCAGAACTGGGGCTTAGCACTGCGTGCAGTGGCACACTCCTGTGATCCCAGCACTCTGGGAGGCTGAGGCAGGAGGATTTCAAGTTTGACCCCAGCCTGGGCAATTTAGTGACTTAGGAAGTGCTTATGCCTCCTGGCCCCCCCCCCAAAATAAAAGAGGTGGGGATGCAGGTCGTGAAGGCCCTGGGTTCAACCCTCAGTACTGAAGAAGGAGGAGGAAGAGGAAGGGGGACATAAGAAAGACTGCCTCTGCATGTCTTCGAGCCACAGTAAAGCGCAATAAGGCCCTGCCACAGCGCCAGTGCATGAGTTTGGACTGGTGATTACTCCAGGTGCCCACCCGCCCCTCCCTAGACAACAGCGAGCCAAAGCTCTTTCGTCATCCTGGGAGTGGGCAGGAAGTAACTGCCTCCTGAGCCTCTGGAACTTTCTGAAGATGCCAGCTGGGTCCGGCCTAACCTGCACTGTTACTGCTCAGTGCTTTTGACAGTAGTACATACCCAGGACAAGCACAGCTCACTGACTGTACAATAATGTGACCAGCAAATGCATTTTACAAGATGAAATTTCTGGATCCAATCTACTATATTGTGGAGAGACCGTCTCATCGTTTCTCACTCTCAATGACATCCTCTTTATGCAAATCACCAAAAAGTTAAAAAAACAAAAAAAAGCCAGGCTTTTGTGCAGGGAGGCGGCGGAGGGTGAACGCGGACAGACCCATCCACTGGGGTGGGGGAGGGCTTGCCTGTATTTTGCTGATGTCAGGCGTATAAATGTGGCCAGTTTCAAGCGGCTGGTGTCGCATCAGCCAGCTCACAAAATTCCTGAGACTTCAGCCAGCGACCGTGAGCTGGAGCTGGTGCTGGCACCCACCCGGGACGCGTCTCCCCTCATGGCGCGCCTTCGTGTGCTCATCAAAAGGGCCCACAGCAGCCAGGGAGCCAAACTTCCCCTTCCGAGCCCAGAGCTCCGCGGGCAGAGTCCCTGTGGGAGGGCCGCGCCTGCGTCTGTTAACCCCAGGGAAGGAGGTGCCAACCCTTCTGCACCACAGGAAAGCAAAGTGAGAAGAAGGGAAATTCCCCAAGGACCCTCCAAGGACGGCGGGCAGACCCGTTTCCTTCGAACCGTTCGGTGGTCTCTTTTTTGTCCGCAGATCCCAAATGTCTTCTTTCTCATGCTTTTTAGTTCACTGCACTACACGGCTTGGTTTTAAAAAAAAATACTGAATTTTTTTTTTTTTTTTTTTTCTAAAAAGATTCAAGGAGAGATGCCTTGGTTTTATCACCAGCAGAACTTAGCCGCCGGCCAGGGTGGGAGCTGTCACACTCTGCCCGCGGCGAGCAGGCCCAGAAATCCCCTGTGAGTGAACTTCTGCAGCGGGCTCTGCTGATGTTGTGAGATAACCCTGCATCCCATGAGTGGCGGGCCTCGATCTGGGCTCGAGAGATGTAATATTTTGATAAAAAACGGCACTTCCTTTTGAAGCATGTATCTGCGTGTGCTGAGCCGGCGCCTTGGTCTCTCCCAGCCGGCTCCAGCGCCCTCCTACTTGGCGAGCAGAGTTCGCATCCAGAAACCGCAAGTGCTGCTCGTTCTCCTCCCCCTTCAGAAGCATCAAAGTCGTGTGCACTCACACAAGCACAAAATCGCTGCACACCTCAAATGGGATCGGCCGTCGCCATGAAAAGCCATCAAAGGTGGGAGCTAGCTTTCCTAAGGGGGAACGATTATTTTCTCAGCAAACTTTCCAGTTAAAGTTCTTATTTCTTATCCCAACATCTATACCACGCAAAGGGTCACAACAGAGAAAAGTTGGGGCCTTTCAACCAATTATCAAATTCAATTTTTCTCAGGAAGTCAGGGAAACCTAAAATTCTTACAAGACAATGTACTGAAGTAAATACAGTGAGGGATCACTACGGCACAAGTCATGCAACTAACTGAAAAGAAGTCTACTTCAGAATGGGCGTATTTGATATGCAGTTGTAAAGTCAGGAAGTGAAGGGTTTGTGTAGTGAGTGATGTCCTGCCAAAATTCACATGCACCTGGAACCTCGGCATGTGACTTTATTCCGAAACAGGGGCACTGCAGTGGAACTAGTTAAGATGAAGTCCCTCTGGACTGAGGTGGGCTCTGAACCCAATGACCGCGGTCTGTATAAGAGAATAGGACACAGAGACACACAGAGGCAGAGAATGGAGTTCTGCTGCCCCAAGCAAGGAATGCCAAGGGATTGCGGAGAGTCGCAGGGCTGGGAAGGTTTCCCTGGAGCGCTCAGAGCTGGAGCGCGGTCCTTCCCACACTTCGACGTGGGGTTTCTGGCCTCCAGAACTGTTAGAGGCAAAATTTCATTGTTTCAAACTACTCCGTTTGTGGTTGTTATGGAAGCCCTGGGAAACCAACACGGAGAGTAAATGTACAACTCAGGCAGGGTCAGCAGCTGATATGGACGGCCCCAAGGTGCGCCGTGTACTTTCTGCCCTAGAGCCAGCGTAGATGGTGACTGATGGGGACTCCTGCTAGAGCAGGGCCAGTACAGTGACAGATGCCGGGACCCTAAGTCTTTGGACAGGGAAGATGGTGCTATCAGCCAGCACATGTAGAATCACAAACTCCTAATACAGGTGCTTGTGACAGACTTCTGATCTCTAAGCTGGAAGTGGGGAAATAGGAATCTAACCATAGAGGAGGAAGGACTGAGGAAAAGCCCTGGGAGCTCTGTCTTAATTACTCCTCCCTCAGCTCCGGGCCTTTCCCCCAGCTCCTCCGCAGCTCTGACATCCGGGTACACGTCCTACCTCCCGTCTTCACCTTCAGGGGCTTTTATATTACTGGGTTCCTCGGCCTGCAGGCGGGATATAAGCAATTGGGATGTTCCTTCTCATGAGATTTTTTTTCATAATTTTCAAATATTTTATAATTTTCAACATTTTTTTCTTTTTTCCTCACATCCCTTTTTATTCCTGCATGTTGGTTATACCGACCAATGGGTTTCGCTTTGGCAGATTCGTACAAGCGTATGACGTACATGACCATTTCCACTGCCCAGTACCCCTCTGCCCCACCCTCCCCCTAGGCTTCACAACTTGGAGTGTTTCAATGGGTATATGACACCCGTTACCTTCTTCCATCCTCCTCCTCCTCCTTCCCTTCCTCTTGTCTAATAGTAACCTTTCTTTCTTTTTGTGGGGCAGGGGTTTAAACTCAGGGCTTTTGCACTGGGCTACATTCTTAGCTCCTTTTTTATTTTTTGAGATGGGCCTCATTAAGTACTTAAACTGCCCAGGCTGGGCTCAAATTTAGGATCCTCCTGCCTCAGCCTCCCAGAGAGCTGGGTAATAGCCCCGAATTGCCACACCTGGCTCTTACTGTTTTGTCATCTTTTTTGAGATCCCCTATGTTAGGGAGAACAATTGGTATTTGTCTTTCTGAGTCATGAGATGTTTTAATATTGTTTTAGTTTCTGATTTTGACATCGCAGTATCTCACTGACATCTTAGGAGCAAGAGGAGGTCCGGGGAGTGTTTGCATCCGGGAAGTACTCCCCCCACTTGCTGATGCTGAACCAAAGACTTGGGGACTCTCGGGCCGTTTCCCGCTGTGCAAGGACAGACCAAACACAGCAGCAGTTGGACACTAGGAAGAGGAGACCAGGCTGGAAAAAGGAAGTCTGAGCGTCATTCTTTGTGTTTTGCCTTTCCACCATTTCATTGGTGAGTATTTCCAGAAAGACTTGAATATGGGCTCCAAGCCTTTTCAAAAAGTGTAAAAAGGAATGAGGTAAGCCTTGTCTTATACAAACAATTCCAGATAGAATATAATTAGGTGTGTGAACAAGGAGAAATGGGACAGACTCCAAAAACTCAGTTCTAAAACTGCACTGGGGAGGGGGCCTGGGCTGGTGGAAGGAGGCCCATGGAGGAAATAAACGAGTTAGTGCAAGTACCTCCAGTGCATTAGCCTGACCGACTTAAGTTTTCAGAAGCAGAGGAGGAAACAATTAAGTGGTAACACAGCATTTAGTTCACGCCTGGTTTTCTGTCTCTCTAATTTGTGTAGATTACAGTGGCACAGAGCTATGGCAACTACATATGCTTGTGCTAAACAGAGTTGCTAGTGATAGATATCTTTCTTAGTTTTTAAATCATTGGGTTGAGTCTCCACTGATGTCCTTTTGAAACACTAAATGGAAACCATGCCTTTCAAAGATCAAAAGCTTCCTTAACTCATCATACAATAAGTGTATATACTAGGTCAGCAGTGGTCAAATTATGACCTGTAGGTCAAATCCAAACCAACTCTCTGCTTTTGTAAATAAAGTTTTATTGGTACACAGCCAAGCCCATTTGTTTTATGTATCCTCTCTGGTTACTTAACACTACATTGAGAGGCTGGGGATTTAGCTCAGCGGCACAGCTCCCGCCTGGCTAGCGCAAAGTCATGAGTTCAATTCCCGGTACCGGAAAAAAACAAAACAAACAAACAAAAAAAGACTGACAGAGAACAAACACTACATTGGCAGGGCTGAGAATCTGCAATGGAGATTGCACAACTCACATAGCCTAAGATATTTACTATCTGGCTCTTCCCAGAAAAAAAGTTTGCCTACTCCTGCTCTAGGCTCCTATAAATACATTGCAACAAAATCGTATCTGTGGAGTAGGAAACAAGTGAATTCATGCTAAATGTTAATACCTTTACCGTTTTCTCCCAAATATTTTTATTTTTTTCAAACAATTCCAATTAGATGAAGACCCTCCCACACAAGTAGTCTGTCTTTACACAAGAGAAAAAAATAACATGAGTACATTTATTGGGAATTTTAAAAATTTTCCTAACTACCTGCACTGGTAATCCGAACCCCAGTCTCGCTGTTCCCGTCTGCACATGATGGAGCACCTGCTTATACAACAGCTGTATCTTCCGTCAGCAATGCCACTTTCTAGTGATACTGTTTCCCTAACTTACCAAGTATAATTTGAACACATACACACACTAACATATGGATCATATTATTTTTTTTAAAAAGCAGCGTCCTGTAACCACCTTTCTTAAAGGCATGTGACCCAATGGGTTTGGAAGTTAATCATGAAAGAATAGAATAGAATATTTACTTATTTATTTTTACTATTTTCTTTTTTGATACTGGGAATCAAACTCAGGGCCTCGCACTTGCCAGGCAGGTGCTGTACCACTGAACTATATCCCCGGCCCTAGAATAACCTTTCAACACTAAAGTTAGTCTGTTCACTTCTTTCTAAATGACTGTTACGGTGACAGAACTGTTTTCTCCCTTTCCCAAATCGTTTAGAACGATTGACCCCATCTCAGAGCCTCTACCAAGAAATGCATGGCACTTCTGGAACTCTAGCAACTGGGAATAATAATTTCTACACATAGATGTTCCATGAGTCCACCGGCATGGAGCTGGAGGGAAGGCGACGAAAGGCTTGGGTGGTTTAGGTGGCTGCAGTGGTCAAAGCGGACCCAAACTGCATGGACCACAGAGGCGGATTCCCTCTTCCTTCCTCCTCGGCAAAAGCTCCAGAGCACGTCAGATGCACCAAGACCGACCATCTATGGATGGGTTCTCCAAGGGATGCTGGACCTCTGGAGCTTTTGTAATTTTTGTATTAAATTCTTATTGCTGAGTGGAAATTATTTGGCTTCTTGGCTACACTGGGGCATGAATCTTTCTCCCCTGCCACTGACTACCTGAAAACACAAAACTCACAGGCCACTTCTGAACCCAGAGCAAATTCTACCATAAATTACAAAATCCCAGCCCAAGAACTGCACAGGAATCACTAGTTCACACACAAGCTTAGTGGCATTACTGACCGGGACTCAGACGCCCCAATCAGAACAGTGCGAACCAAAGGCACGGCTATCATTTGCCCCACTCTGCGTGTGACGCCATGGATGTCACCTTCGAGAAGCAGCACGAAGCTGACACACCATGTGCCTTTCCTCAGCACAAATGACCACATCCTGTGCCAGGCAGCATTTTTCTGTCTCTGTGGTTAAAAACTGGTACAAATTAATGTATCACTCGGCAGAGCTGGAATGTTAGTTGACGCTGTGATTTGAGTGTCAGAAGTTGTAGACAAATAGCTTCATTTCTCAGTCGTGAACCACCGTCACAGACAAAAGAGAAGATTCTGAGAAGTAACGTTTTCTTCCTCTAAGGCACACACATAACTGACCTAGGATTTTTCATTTAGTCATTCACCCAGCAAATATTTATTGCACACTCATTATGGGCCAAGTACGGTTCTTGGTACTGCAAGTATCTTGCAGTGAAAAGACCTAAATTACTGGCCAGTGAAGAAAGAGTACAGGGAGAGAGGCAATCAAATAAAACTCTCGCATCATCCGTGACAAGTGTCACACTGAGAATTAAAATAGGGTGCCATGTTCAAATAGTGGCTGAGTTGTCAGGGAAACCTTCTATAATGAAATGATATTTAAAATGAGATCTGAGGGACACTCATAAAGCAAAAGTGATTACATTCATTATCATAATTATCACCATAAAAGATGAACAAGGCAAATATAAATACAGTGGTTGAATCACACACATGGGCCTGGGATAAAGCTCAGCAGCCCAGCGCCTGCCTGGGAAGCGCAAGATTGTCAGTTCAATTCCTGGTAGCAAAAAAAAAAAATTCGCACATTCACACACGCACACGTACACACATATGAAAAGCCTGCAAGTATTCCATACGGCTACTAGAACGCTACACCCTTGGGTGGTAGAAGAGAGGTGGGTTTTACTTTTGCTTTCCATTTTGGTAAACTTTCCAAACTGTGGTACAATACAAAAGCATGCTTGGTCTTTGTTTTTGTTGCCCGTTCAGGGCACAGAGCTCCCCAAACTCCTGGGATTTCCTTGGTGAGAGGAGTGTGTCTGGTGCTCGTGATCAGCCCCTTTCAACAGCACCTGGGCTTGGCTGTTGGACAGACTCAGGCCGAGACCCTGGGTGGTCTCAGGTTGGGGCTGGGAAACAGCAAGACCAAGGAGTGAAAGGGCTGGGACTGTGACCCCACCTACTGGGCTCTGGGTAGGGGAGGAGGGGGCTGGAGATTTGTGAGCAGTGAGATTCAGGGCGCTCCCAGGTGGGGACCCATGAGGAGCTGGGAGGGTGGTGTGCATGGAGGACGGAAGAGCCCTGCCCTCCTCCTACACAGCTTGTGTGTCTGATCATTCCTAGTTGTGCCGTTTATAAATCAGTGATAGCAAATAAAGGGGTTTCTTGAGTTCTTTGAGTTATTCTAGCAAATCATCACACTTAACGGAGGCATTGCAGAAACCTCTCAAAGTGTCTGGGTTGTCCAGAGGTGTCGGTCACCTAGGGGCCTGGCTGGTGCTGGGGCTGATGTCTGAAGGGGGGCAGACTTACAGGATGGAGCCCTTAATTTGCCAAGACTGCACCAAGTCCAGGAATTAACATCAGAATTGAGTGGTTGGACTTCAGAAAACTGAAGTGTCTGGAAAATTGGTTGTCAGTGTTGGAAAACAAAACCCGAGCTGGTGTCAGGAGTGGGGTGCACTAGGGCAGCTTTGGCCCACACAAACATGTGGCATGGGAAGAAGAAGGGTGAAAGGGTAGGGGCTGAGGAACCTTTGAGTTCTGGTTGGCCATACAGCCACTCATGGTCTGGAGCGGGCAGCAGCTGTGCTATGATGAGCTACTAAAGGTCAAGGTTATCAGTGGAATTCAGAAATGGACCATTTCCTGGGGAGCTGGTTCACAAAGGTGCCTAAGGAAATATAAACTAATAGGAAAAAGATGAAATATCTGTGGTTTTGACTTTTTTGAGGGTGGGGTACTGGGAATTGAACTCAGGACCTGGCACTTACCAGAAATATCTTTGGTTACTAGCTGTAATAGCTAAAATGAAAGTAAGAGCGCTAGGTCAGACCTTGATGATGGACCATGATCAGATTCCAGTTGGCTGAGCTGTGGAAATTAGACTCAAGGCTGTCCCTAAATTTCTCCCTAAAGGGAACAACAGAGCACACCCATACAATTTTTGGACACCAAGGAGGAGAGGACAAAACCAAGAAACCGCTGAAGCCAGGAAGTACAGCATGAAAAAAATTACACTATTTTGTAAATCAGTGTCATCAACTTCCTGAAGAATCCTTACTAAAAATGGCCTGAAAATAAGTAATCTAGAGGCAGTATCTTTGTTTTTTTATTTTCTTTTTGTGGCAGTGGGGATGGAAACTAAGGATGCACGCTAAGTGTGTGCCCTCCTGCTGAACCAGATTTAGCCTTGTATCTTGGTTTTTGGATTTTTTTTGTTTTGGTTTTGGTTTTTGTTTTGTTTTCTCTGGCACCAGGAATTGAACTCATGACCTCGCGCTTGCCAGGCAGGTGCTATGCCGCTGAGCTAAACCCCTGGCCCCTGCATCTTGGTTTTTAAATTCTGCAGAGTGGAAGAGCATGGTTGGGTTGATACTGGACATAGCTCACTACAGAACAATCACAGATAGTTATGCACTATCCAGGCACATAAGAAGTTATTCCTGATGGGCTGGATAAAGACTGCTATAACTTTGGCCATGGTGACACATGGCTATAATCCCAAAAGTCTAGGAAGCTGAGCTAGGAGGATCACAGTCTCAAGCCCAGCCTGGGCAATTTAGTGACTTAGCAAGACCCCATCTTAAAAATAAAAAAATTTTAAAAGGGATAGGGATGTAGCTCAGTGCAAAGGCCCTGGGTTCAATCTCAGTAGGGGGAAGAAAGCCACAGTACTAGCAGGGAAAAGCCACAATAGGTTCTACTTATCCTCACAAGGGGACTCTCCAACTCTACTCAAAAATGCCAAGTGGAACACCCCAAATGAAGCAGCCAATCCATGTGGCACTGGCTTTCTGATAGTCAGGATATTTGCCCACTGAATATGCCCGTTACCAGGTCATGGTGAATTCCATCACTTAGGTGTTGTCTAAGAAGGTACGTGTTGGCTATGGTACGGTACAGTCAGTGCAGCCGCAGAGAAAATGAGACTTGGAAGAAAGAAGTCTATCATACTCACAGGACCCAGAGAGGGGTCACTAACCTCATCTGCCATGCAAGGTCACTGGTGAAGGTGCTTGGCTTGGTCAGGTGGTACAAAGGAGGATAGGATGAAGCTCAGGCCCGAGCCTTTACTGGGGCCTCCATGGGAAAGTTGAGGCAGGGGAGGGTAAGCGGGTTAGCACAGGCTACTGTGAACAATCCTGCTGGGCTGGGGAGCCCGGGATGGTCTCCACTTCCCAGCACCAGGCCACAGGATGAGTTAGGGCCGAGGAAGTACTGGCTTGGTGTAAGACTGGAGGCACAGAGTTGGGATTGTTGGTTTGTATATGAAGAGCCCCCACCCAACCGAGACCTTTGCTATCTCTAAGAAACGGTCAGCCCTGGGAAAACCAATCTCTCCCAGGGCCTCTAAGTCTCTAAATTCCAGAATACTAGGAATGCAGAAAATACAGTTAATATAACAGCCCTGGGATGCATGGGTACCAACTAGACAAACACAGACAGGAGCAAAGTGAAGTTATCCTGTTTGAAAGACTCTCCCTGGAGAAGGTAAAGACAAATCACACTCGCTGGCTGAATTACCTACTGTTTTCCTGCAGCGATGGAAGAACTGAACCAAACAATGTCTGTTTTTCTACTCAGTAGGTCACGGGCAATGGCCAATACCTAACCGTAGGGTCAGGCAGAGGACAACAGCAACTTCGTTTATCAAGGAGATCCTCACATGGGGCACAGACCCATGGAAGCCACTATGGGAATCTGAGGGGGCATTAAAGTAACAGAATCCCCTTCTGGGTTCAAAAGGTGCCTGGAGCTAATGAGTGGATATCACAGTGACCACGGGGTCTAGGAAAGGAGTGGTGACGATGGGGGATATGGCAGCAATGCAGGAGATGGGCTGGATTTCGATGTACTCGTCTGGCACCTCCTGAGGCACAAACTATCCTACAACAAGAGAGACAGAGACTCACAGGAGACCAGGAAGGTTCCCAGGCAGGAGGGCCTGCACAGGAGTATGATACCAGGAGCTGTAGGGGCTACTAGTGGGTTCTGGCCAGGACAGACTTGACTCTGGTGGAGCTCTGCACATGGAGGAGTATCACAGAAAACCGGACAGCAGAGCACTGCACCAGTGTGTATTGCTAAGTCACATTCACCAAGGAACATTGTTTACAGCCATAATTTCAAATGAGCAAAGAGATCATCTCTTCAGTAACAGTCTGAGAGGGAACTACAGTGGGCATTTGAAACAAGGCAAGATGCAGGCATGAAAGGCTGGCTTACACATTTTCACAAGTGTGTGCTCACACTTATATGAGCTAAGGGAGTGTCCCTGCTCAGCAGATTCCTTTGGTTTTTGATGAATCTAGGGAGACAGGGGTGGTAGAGAATGCTGGTATGACTACGCAGTTCTTCCCAAGGGAGAGAATGCTGTATGATTCCCTCTCTCTCTCTCTCTCTCTCTCTCTCTCTCTCTCTCTCTCTCTGTGCCATACTGGGGGATGAATTCAGGCCCTTCCCTAATATATCCCCAGCCTCCTTTTTATTTTTAGACAGGGTCTACCTATGTCACTAAGTTGCCCACTCCAGGCTTGACCTTATGATCCTCCTGCCTCAGCCTCTCAGAGTCCTGGGATCACAGGTGTGAGCCACCATGCCCAGCTGACAACTCCTTATTTTTCCTCCCACACAGCATCTGAACTTTCTGTTTCCTGCCAGATGCAGTAGTTGCAGGACCAGGATCACAACTACAGGTACCAGAAGCAGGGACGATTTCTAAGCAAGAAGCTGTAACTATGGTTTAAAATCTTTGTATTAGAATTCCCAAAGACCTAACCCCATCTGGCAAAACTGCCCCCTAATTTTCTCCTTGTGTCGCTTTACCCTGCATGTGTGGAAGTGGACAGAGTACTCGGGGCTTGCAAAGCAGGGATTGCTGCACATGATCTAGTCCAGCACAGTAGCCAGGCCTGGTGTTTCTGTCAAAGGTGGAAAAGCTGGAGAGAAATAGTAGCTGAGAGTAAAGGACTGGATACACGGGTATTGTAACAAGTCCTGCCATTCATACTAGTGGATTAAGGAACCCTCCACTTGGCAGCCAAGTCAGACTGGGGGCCTGGAGCGTAAGCCTGGGGTCTACAGCCTTGGGGGACTGAGCCTTCACCCCGTGAGGCCTGCACAACACTGGGCATCAGTACCAAAGTGAACTAAATTGCTGGGCACCCCGTGAGTACCTGGAGAACTGGCGCACTGGCTGCTGGTGTTGGAAAACAGCCCAAACAGACTTTCCATGATGAATATATGTTATTAGTTTTATAATGGAAAAGAGTAAAATGAACACTCGGAAAGTGAAGTTAATAGAACTTGATCACTGAACTGGTGTCTTCACGTCTCTACATTTGCTCACATCTGGCAACAACTACTAAATGCAACTTTTTGTGAATGGGACAAATCAGAAAAGCTTTTCACTGGGCCACGAGTGCAAGCTCTCTGTGGAGGGCTGCCTTCCTCCTAGCCGTATCTCTAACCACTGGGCTTCAGTCTGTACACTGTGGCTCACCTCCTAGGTCTTCATCTTCATTGGCTGGGGCTTCCGCACCGTCCACGTTTTCCATATCAGGAGGTTTGATTAAATTGTAGTCACTCAAAGCTGCCGAACCTTCTGAAAGGCAAAAAGAACTCAGTCGAAGGATTTTTATAAACACATTAAGCACACTTTTATTTATTTATTTATTTTTGCAAACTAAATTCCTTATATTTATTTATGTCTTTTTTTTTTTTTTTTTTTGGTACCTGGAATTGAACTCAGGACCTTATGCTTACCAGGCAGGTGCTTGTGCTGCTGAGCTACAACCCCAGCCCAAGTCTGGCTTCAAATAATCCCTTAGTGATGATCACTTTGCCCTTCACATACACCCAAAGAGATATATGTGAAAACTCTTGACAGTTAGAAACACGCCCAAGGTTCCCGCATCCCTCCCTTATACCCAGCTTTCTTGAACAGTTCTTTGACCTGAGTTAAACTGTACTCACATCCCTTGTGGATAGCATCGCTTTCTCCATTGGCATAGCTCATGATATGCAGCAGGCTGCCGCTGCTACTTAGTATCTAAGAAGTATGAACATATAACAAGAAAATACTGAGCTGGAAAACATTGGACACCCCAATTTGCGAAAGATGCTTTCCTAAGAGAAAGCCTGTGAGCATCTATATTCCAGATCCTATTCTCCCTTCCTGCTCACATTATAAATGTGGCTGTGGAAAACATACCCCAAGGTCCTTGCTTCCTTTGAACACTGTAAGTGCTGGTGAGGTCGTAGATAGGAGTAAGTCATCCTACCTCTGCGCAAGAGGCTTACACTTTGTAGACACAGAGAAGGGAAGCCCTCAACCACGATGCAAGAAAGGCTCGGGGTGGAAGGAGAGAGGTGTTATGGGCGCTCATAAAGGAAAGGGAGGAGAACACGAAGGCTGCTTATGAAATGGCAAGCTTGTTAAAAATCAGGTTTAAGGGAAGCATAATTTTGTACAATAAACATTGTTAATGTTACAAGTAGGAGAAAAGGAACAGTATAACTGGAATTATTTTTATACATAAGCATAACAGAAAGGCGATGACAGAAGAAACGAACTGAGAGGTTACTTTCTATCAACCCCCTTCCTAATACCCAATAAAATACTTACTGAATACCTATGAAGTCGCAATTAGTCAAAGACACAGAATCACAAGCTGGGGGAGCAGCTCAGTGGTAGAGCACTTGCCTAGTATGCTCAAGGCCCTGATTCAATCCCCAGTACAGGAAGAAAAATAAAAAACCACACCAAGTCCTATGGTATTTAAACTGGGCTGAAGTGAGAGGTGAGGGGTGACTCTGAACCTGGCAGTGGCCCAATAACAACACATGGAGCAGAACTCTCCTGGAATGCGGGATGAAATGGAAAAACATTTCATAAAATCCATAACCAAGAGGCCACAAAAATGCAGTCACTGTAGACTCCTTTTTGACTTACAAATACTGAAAGATTCTAACTTCTGCATATTATAATGTACCACCTACAAACTCTAAAGTAGGGTTCTGAACGTGGTTGTCTATGGCCATCCCACCCTGAACACAATCTTGTGTGAACAGCAGTTCACTTTTCTCAACCCTGAGATGACAAAAATTCAGAGTACACCTGAATAATTAATATGAGGTTTGGGGTCAGGTAAATATGAGATTACAGCTCACAGTAACACAAAAAGGCACTTAAGGATTATATTTTATAATACAATGTAAGTTTCAAAGTGAATTAGCCTGTAATCCCAGCACTCGGAAGGCTGAGGCAGGAGGATCATTGTGAATTCGAGGTCAGCCTGGGCCACAAAGTGAGCTCAAGGCCAGCCTGAACTTCATAGCGAGACCTTGTCTCAAAAAATAAATAAATAAATAAATAAAATAAACTAGTGCATGGGCCCAGGAGACAAGAACGGTTTTTACAGTTTTCATTTTATATTTAAAAACTACAAGTGAACCAAGACCCAATGTGGCCTCCAAATTCTAAAATATTCCTGATGTGGCCCTTTACAAAAATATTTCCCAACCGTTGTTCTTGAATGAAGCACAGACCATTCAGATCTAAGCTACTATATTACTGAATATCAAGACCAATTAATTGAAGAATTAAAAAAAAAGATAAAAAGAAGCAATGATCAACATTAAGTAGAGTGTAGTTTGGCCCTATGATGCCAAAGACTATATATATGATCTAAATGGATGAGTTATTTTCTTTTGTCAGCAAAAACCAAGCATATATTTTAAGGACATAGCATTTGTACTG
Organism: Chinchilla lanigera; assembly: GCF_000276665.1. NCBI lineage: Eukaryota > Metazoa > Chordata > Mammalia > Rodentia > Chinchillidae > Chinchilla > Chinchilla lanigera. The sequence continues at coordinate 14,536,787 of NW_004955451.1, forward strand.
CAACCAGCATGAACACACGCCTCTTTCTTTGGCACTTCCAGTCGAGGTAGTTTCCAGAGAGGGAAGGCCTGGCATTACCTGTGGACATGGGCTGCTCCTCAGAGCTCTTCAGCTCCGCGTTTGGTTGGATATCTGAAAAGAAAGGATGTGGTTACAATATTAGCTCCTTAGGGGACATTTCCAGATTTAAGCTTTCCAAATAAGGGTACCATCTTGGCAAACTGCACGGCAAAATTTCTCCTTTAGAGCAGGACCCCACTTCCTCTGTGCTGTCCCCAAAAAGCACCTGAAGGAGAGTGAGAAGAATCAGTGATGCGGAACTGTCTGCCAGAGATCTACTTCCACCACCAGCAAGGAGCAAGGTGTGGGTCCCGAAAGAACTTCAGATAGTCTTTATTCTCCTCCCCCAACATATACAAATATTTTTTTTTGAGACAGGGTCTTGCTATGTGCCCAGGGTGGCTGAGCCCCGGGAGTAGCTGGTGTTACAGGTATGTGCCACCACGCCCAGCTTCCCTTCCAAGTATTTTATTATGAACACTTTCAAACACACAGAAAGAAAAGTTAAAAGAAGTGTACAGAGAACACTCCTTACCTCCACTAGATTCTCTAATGACATTATACTACATATTTCTGTTCTTTCTTTTTTATTTTAAAGAGACTGGTAAAAAAGAGAACAATAGGAGCATACCAACATCACAAACATAAACAAAACAAAGCAAGAACTTTAAAAGTGATACAGGGTTTCAAAACAAAATGATAGGAATTAACAGTGGTTGTTGTATTACATATTATTATCTTCAACTACGCTGCTCAGATTACCAGATGTAAGAATGGAAGATTCATAAATAAATAAATAAGATAAAAAAGAATGGAAGATTGCTCAAACCATTAAAGGAATAAAAAAGTAATTATTAGATAAAACCTTAGAGATAATACAGAGTTTCTCTAGACAAGATGGTAGGAACTCACCAGTGGTTGTTCCATTGCATATTGTTGTCTTCAAATCAGGTGCTCAGATTACCAGATACAAGCGTGCAAAATTGGTCAGAATACATCTTAAGCATTAACTGTTCCTTTCAAGATACCATCAGACATCAGCAGTACAACTATCCCAGCTATTCATATATATATGTGAATATATATATTGCCTTCCTTCTTTCTTTTTTCTTCTTTCCCTCATCCCAGTCGTTCCTTCCTTTGAGGAGTTTCTTTCCCTTTCATGTCATCTATTGTACGTTTTGAGTTACATGTTTCAGTTCTATCACAACTTTCCATCTATCCCTTACTCCATCCGTCCACTGGGCCATCCATCTTGTCAGTGCATGTCAGAAGGTGCAGACCCTTGAGCTCCCCTCCTAAGACTTTAGCAAGAATAGTAATTAGAATTCCATGTTTTGCAAGATTTCAGAGTAAAGTATGCAGTGAAATGCACAGATAGTGTATAATTAAATGACTTTTTAAAAGAGTCTATTCCCCTTAAAGAAAAAAAGTCTACCTTACTGGGCATGGTGGCATATACCTGTAATCCCAGCACTCAGGAGGCTGAAGTAGGAGGGTTGCTGTCAGTTCAGGGAAAGCCTGGGATACACAGTGAGTTCAAGGCCAGCTTGAACTACATAGTGAGACCCTATCTCAGAAAATAAATAAAATAAAATAAAAGTGCCTACCCTAATAATGCAAATCCCTGTTAAGATACAGAACATTACCCCAGAAAAGTTCCTTTGTATCCCTTCCTAGCCAATATCTTTTTCTATCATGGATTAGTTTAGGCCATTCTAGAACTTTAAAAAAGGAGACCACACAGACATATGTTACAGTTTCTTTTACCTGAACCTTCTTTCACTCAACATAATGTTTTTGAGACACAGCCATTCAGTGGCATTTATCAGGGATTCTTTCTTTTTTATTATTAAATAGTATTCCACCACATAAATATACCAGTACTTACCCATTCTTCTGCAGGGGGTTATCTAGCTGTTTCCAGTCTGGTATATTATGAATAAAGCTACTATGATATTTCTTTTCAAATAAAAAAACTGTTAAATTTTAGACAAATCTTAGATTTACAGACAAATTGTGAAGACAGGGGAGAAAGTTCCTAAACGGTCTATACTCAATATTGAGTCTATAATCAATTGCCTCTTCATCAACATCTTACGGTGAATATGGTACATTTTTTACAATTTATGAACAGATACTGACACATTGTAATGTCCCAGTATTCAGACGGCCTCAGTTTTCAGCCAACGTCCTTGCCTGTCCCTGGCTGTCATTAGTCAGTGTGTGTCTTCAGGCTCCGCTCGGCTGTGGTAACCTCTCAGACTTTATCTTGACGAACTTTGCAGTTTTGAGGAATACCGGTCAGGTATTTTGTAGACTGTCCCTCCACAGGGATTTGCTTTTCTCACAGTTGGGCTGGGGTGTGGTCATCCTTGTAAAAGTCTCTCTGTGACTATACATATTTGTATCTCTTGAACAAATACTTGGATGTGGAATTACTGGGTCATAGAGCAGGCATGTTTAGTTTTAATGGAAACTGCCAGAACATGTCCAAAATGGCAGGCCTGCCAGGCATGGTGGTCCATGCCCATCATCCCAGCACTAGGGAGGCTGAGGCAGGAGGATCACTGCGAGTGTGAGGCCATCCTGGGCTACATAGTGAACTCAAGGCCAGCCTGCATTACACAGCAAGACCTTGTCTCAAAAAAAGAAAAACAAACAAAAACAGATGCAGAGCCATCAGCAACATTCTTTCATCAGGCCCACATCTTCATCAAAATTGGATATTATTAAAATTTTAAATTTGAGCCATTCTTGCTCTCATTTGAATTTACATTTATCTGAAGAATGAATAATACTACATATGACCAATACCAACATCCCCCCCCACACTTTTGTGGTACTGGGGATGGAACTGGGCATATGCCGCCATGCCCAGTTCTGGGGTTGTACACTTTTGTGGTACTGGGGATGCTCTACCACTGAGCTACATCTCCCGCCTTTTTATTCAAGATACAGTTGCACTAAATTGCCCACTGTGGACTCACACTTGTGACCCTCCTGCCCTAGTAGCTGGGATTACAGGTGTGGACCACTGAGCCTAACTAATAGTCCTTTGTCAGATATACATCTAGGTAGTACTTTCTCCTAGTTTGCGGTTTGCTTATTAATTTTCTTAATGGTGTTTTTTTTTTGGTCACTTTTTTTTTTCTGTTGCCGGGAAGCGACCTTGCGCTTGCCAGGCAGGCGCTGTGCCGCTGAGCTAAATCCCCAGCCTCTTTGGTCACTTTTTTTGAGATGGTCTCACTGTGTAGTTCAGGCTGGGCTTGAGTTCACTACCTAGTCTAGGATGGCCTCGAACTTGCAGTGATCCTCCTGCCTCAGCCTCCCGAGTGCTGGGATTACAGGCATGCTCCACCGCGCCTGGCAATGGTGTCTCCTGATACTCAAAAAATTTAAATTTTGAAGTCTAATATATCCATTTTAAAATGATTTTGTTTTCCCCTTCTTATTTAAGAAAACTTGGTCATCTCCAAGTTGTAAAGACAATCTCCTGTTTTCTTCTACAAGCTCCATAGTTTTCAGCTTTTCTGTTTTGGTCCCTGATCCGCACTGAGCAAAGCAGAAGCTGAGGTTTTTTAGTTTCCACATGGACAGTCAGTTGTCCCAAGGCCATTTGTTGAGACTTTCCTCCATTGAATTGCTTTCCTCCCTTTGTCAAAAATTAAACGAAGAGTATGGTTTGACTTTTGGCCTTTATTTTATTTTATTTATTTTTTGGTACTGGGAACGGAACTCACGAGCTCACGCTTGCCGGGCAAGCGCTGCACTGCTGAGCTATGCCTCTGGCCCTTGGCCTTCACTCTGATCCAGTGATTTACTACCACTCTACCTGCACCATGGTGTCTCTGTGTTTTCTAGCAAGCCTGGAAGTCAGCTAGTATAAATCCTACCATTTTGCTCTTCTTCTGAATACTACTTTGGCTACCTTAGCTCCTTTTCATTACCATATAAACTTTAGAATAAACTATTTATTTTTCAAAGCCTTGGAAGGACTGTGATGGGAACTGCATTCTGTCTGCAGATCAGTTTGTGTCTTGATGATACCGAGTCTTTCAGCCATGGATCTGCCCCTCCCCCTCCACTTACAGGGTCCAGGTCACCTTTAACTTTACCCAGCAGTGTTTTATAACTTTTGTGTGGAGATTCAGCATGGCTTTTATTAATTTATTCCTAAATGTTATATGCCTTATGATGCTATTATAAATGAAACTGATCTCTTCCTTTCTAACTGTTTAAAGCTAGCATACAAACATAGCACTGGTTTTTGAGCAATAACCTTATGCTGGGATCTTACTAAATTAACTTAGTTTTCCTAATCTAAATAGTCCATAGGATTTTCAAGATAAAGCATGATGGTAGCTGAAAACTGAGAGTTTTACATCTTCCTTTCTGACCTTTATCCTTTAACGTCTTCTCTTGTTATTGCACCACCTGGCACTGCTAGTACAAACGACAGACGGGATGGCCGTGCACATCCTGCCCCATTCCCGGTCTCAGGAAGACAATACTCAGTATTTCACCGGGAATCATTATTTTAACTGTAGGCTTTCCAGGGCCTAAGAAGGTCCCTTGTATTTCTAATTTGCTGAGAGGTAGGGTTTTTTTTTTTTTTAGTCATGAATAAATGTAGAAATTTGTCAAATACTTTTTCTGCACCTGTTGCAAGATCTTCTCTGGCTGACTCATGTTTAGCTAGTTGTCTAGCTGCTATTCAAAGTGTGCTTCTCCCACACCTGTTTTGTCAGTTTGGGTGATTATATTATTCCACTCCTGAGACAAACCCTACACTGCTAACATCAACCCTTGCTTGTTCATGAGGTAGTTTCTATTTTACGTATTGCTGGATCCAGTTGCTAAGATTTATGAAAGAGCTTTGCGTCTATATTCCTGAATGATTTCGGCCTGTGATTTTCTTTAACATCTTTGTTACGTTTAGATATTAGAGTTTGGTAGCATTCCCTCCTCCTTTATTTTCTGGAATTGTGTAAGATTAATTTTATTTCCTCTTAAATGTTTGGTAAAATTCAACTGTGACATTATTTGGGCCTTTGGGTTTTTTTAAAAACAATAATTTCAATTTCTTTAATAGGTATAGGACAGTTCAGATTTTTAATACTATTTTACCTTAGATTCAGCAAGTTTCATTTTTAAAGAATTTGTCTATTTTCAAAGAATTTGTCTATTTTTAAAGAGTTTGTCTATTTTTAAAGAATTCGTCTATTTTAAATTGTCAAGTTTATAATTTAAGGTTGTAAGCCAGGCGTGCTGGCGCACACCTGTCATCCCAGCACTCAGGAGGCTAAAGGGGGAGGATCACTGCGAGTTTGAGGCCAGCCTGGGCTACAAAGTGAGTTCAAGGCCAGCCTGAACTGCATAGCGAGACTCTGTCTCAAAAAGACACACAAAAAAATGTACAAGGTTGCAACATTTCATTGTTAGCCTTTTAGTAACTGTAGGTTTGTATTATATTTTCATTTTTGATATTTGTAATCTGTATATTCTCTTTTTCTTTGATAGTATAGAGGTTTTATTGGAACATATTTTATCAGAACACCTTTTTATTGATTTTTCTCATCTTTATTTTCTTGTTTCTACGCTGCAATTAATTCACTATTTCCCCCTAGTCTCTTAAATTGAAGCTTTACTGATTTTATCCCTGCCCTCTTGCTTATTATAAGCTTTTAAAGCAGTACATTTTTTTCTCAGCACTACTTTTGCTGCATCTCAGAATTGATATATTTTCACATTATTCAGGTCTAACTTTCCATGACTTCTTTGATTTATTGATTATACATAAATGTTTAATTCACAGATATTTGGGGAAAGTGAATTCTTTTCTTTTATTGATTTCTAATTTCATTCCACTATAATCAGATAACACAGTCTGTGTGATTTCAGTCCTTTTAAATTTATTAAGATCTATTTTCTGGTAAATATGCCATACATAAGTAAAAAAATATGTATACCCTGCAGTTACTAGAAATACTGCTTTTTCAATAAATTTGTTTTGTTTTGTTTTTGTTTTTTGTTTTCAGTACTGGAAATTGAACCCAGGGACTTCATGTTGAGCTATATCCCACCTTTTTATTTTGAGACAGGGCCTCACTAAGTCACAAGTTGTCCAAACTGGGTTCAAACTTTAGATCTTCCTGCTTCAGCCTCCGAGAGTGCTACAATTTCAGCTGCTCACTAGCATGCCCAGCTGAGGATACTGTTTGATAAATGTCAATGAGATCAAGGTGACTGACAATGTTATTCAGACCTTCTATGGTTTACTAATGTTTAGCTAGTTGTCTAGTCACTGACAGAAGACTGCTAATATTTCCAAATGGGAATATTAATTTGTGTATTAATCCCTGCTCTAGCGGCTATAATACACATCTTTAGTTTTCCACAGTCGGCTTTACGTTAAAATTATACTACTTTGACCAGGCATAGTGGTGCACGCCTGTCACCCCAGCATCCAGGAAGCTGGGGCAGGAGGATCACAGCAAGTTCGAGGCCAGCCTGAGCTACATAGTGAGTTCAAGGCCAGCCTCAACTACATAGAAGACCCTGTCTCAACAACAACAACACAAAATTATACTACTTTGGATAAAATGCAGGCAGCTTGCAATTATTTAATCTTATTTCCCACTTTCCAGCCTTTATGCTACAGTTGTCCTTTGTGACGCAATAAACCCCACAATACAGAACACTATTAATTTATTTTTTGAGACAGAGTTTCATTATGTAGTTCAGGTTGGCTTTGGACTCACTTTGTAGTCCAGGCTAGCCTCGAAGTCACAGTGATCCTCCTGCCTCAGCCTCCTGAGTGCTGGGATGACAGGCTTGTGCCACCATGCACGGCTACATTATTAATTGTTGCTTCACACGATTGTATTGTATTTTAAAGAAGAAGAAAAAGATTAATACTTTCTGTTTAGCCACATATTTAACGCTTCTCCTACTTTTCACTTCTCCAAGGCGATGTGAGTTCCACCGGACACCGTTTTCTTTCAGGTTAGAACCTTCTTTAGCAAATATGGAAGGAACCACGCTCTTAGTTTTCATTTATCTGGTATTGTGTTTATTTTGCTTTTGGTTCTGTAGGATACTTTCACGAGATACAGAACTCTGGGCTGACAGTTTTGCCCTCCTGCTCTTTAAAGATGGCACTGCATTGAATTCTGTCATCTGCTGTTTCTGATGAGAGGTCGGTGGCGTCTTGTATCGTTGCTTTTTCATTTATACTGTTTTTCTTCCCTGAGTATGTTGAAGGTTATCTCTTTACTTTTGGCTTTCAGGAGTTTGACTATGATTTGGCTAAATGTAATTTTATTTGCATTTATTCCATTGGTTTTCCTGAACTTACTCAATCTATAAAAACAGGTTTTTCACAAAATAAGAAATTCTCAGCAATATTTCTTCAAGTCCTTTCTTTGCTCATCCTCACGCTCCTTTCCCTGTATAACTTCAGTTGCATGTATATTAGACCTCTTCATATTTTCCCATACTTCCTTGAGACTTTTTCCCTCAGTGTTTTTTTTCTATTAATCCGATTAAATAGTGAGTTATTGAGATTGAATAACAGAATATTGTTATAACTTAGTTTTTCTTTCATCTTAATTTGTTGTTAAGCCTATCCAATGAATTTTTTATTTCAAGTATTATAATTTTTAGTTCTAGAATTTCCATTGTATTTTCTTTCTTTCTTTCTTTCTTTTTTTTTGACAGGGTCTCACTATGCAGTTTAGGCTGGCCTTCAACTTGCAGTAGTCCTTCTCCCTCAGCCTCCAAGGTGCTGGGATTACAGTCTTGCACCACCATGCCCGGCCTCCATTTTGTCTCTCTAATATAGTTTCTCCACTGAGACTTCCTATTTGTTGATTCATTATCAGCATATTTTCATTTATATCTTTTATTTTGTGGTGCTGGGGGTTGAACCCAGGGCCTTGTGCACACAAGGCAAGAGCTCTACCACTGAGCTAATCTCTAGTCCTTTTCCTTTATGTCTCTGAGTACAATGACAGCTGTTTAAGACTCATATCTTCTACTTCCACCACTTGTGTTATCTTGGGGTCAGTCACCACAGATTCATCTTGAGGAAGGATCACTTTTTCCTGCTTCTTCATATTAAATGATTATTTTGGATTATACCTTGGGTTATGAATGATACCCGACAGAAATTCCAAATGGTTACACTCCTCTGAAGCATAGAGGAGTGAGGGGCTCCTCACAAGGTAGAGCTCTCGGAGTCCCACGGAAACTGGGGAGAGCTACTCACTTTTGCAGAAGCGTAAGTTTCTGCCAGTTATTTTTGGTCTCAGATGGGATATGTAGAGTATAACCACACATGTATGAACCTCAAGGGTCATCCGGAGAATTTATTCAAAGCGTCTTCTCTGGCTTTCTCTATGCCAGGAGTCACCTTCCCCAAATTACTTCCTTCCTTCATGCTATAGTTAGTTGCTATTTCTCTCTCTCTTTTTTTTCCAGTACCTGGATTGAACCCAGGGCCTCACACATGCTAGACAAGTGCTCTACCACTGAGCTACAATCTCAGCATTTTAATTTTGTTTCTTTAAGAGACAGGGTGTTGCTGAGTTGCCCAGGTTGGCCTTGAACTTGCAATCCTCCTGCCTAAATTTCTGGAGTAGCTGGGATTATCAGCATGTGCCAACAAACCCAGCCTCCTATGGTTTTTAACCCAGTAAGACTAGATTTTTCTACGCAAGTTTTAGTCACACTGAGGCTAAAACAGGGCCTGTCCTTGAGCAAACCCCCACCACACCAGCTGTGTGGGATCATTTTTCTAATGCCTTCAGGTGATAGATTTTTTTTTCTTATACACATATATGACAAAAGCCCAGAATTTACAATTGTTATCTGCGGACAGCCTGGTTCAACAGAAGATACTCCCCTCTATAACTAGAAATTTAAGATGTCTTTGGCTTTTTAAAATATTTTCATGGTGAATTTTTACTTAAAATTCTTCTGGAGAGTACTTATTTCAAGAAACATATACTGTATTTAGGCTATGTTCCAATTTTTGGTTTGAAAAATACAGTCAATATACCTATATTCTCTTAATTTTAGAATGTATCAGCCACTGGAGGAGAGCAACACAAACGTAACAGCAGGGGAGACGCACATGTAAGAGAGAAAGGAAGCAGCAGCGTGGCCTGGAGTGTTAAGCCCAAGCGGGGAACAGGGCTGCCCACACGAGGAGCCGGTCTGGCCCAGGGGGTGACGCTGATGACCAGAAGAGGGGTGGGCGTCTGCATGAGGCGAACAGGTCTGCGTGGAAGGACATACGGACACAGCGGGCGTGGGAAGCAGGAAGAGCCAGGGGAGAGGAGGGCACCGGGCAGAGGCGCCCGGTTCGGAGAACGGCAGTCTTCGGGGAAGGAAAGCTGTTCAAGCTTCGCGACAGCCTCCCTCAGGGTGGGTCTGAGTACAGCGGGGAGTCTGTGCAGGGGTGGCCGGTGTGGGACCGCAGCCTGGGACCGAGGCGAGCGGGGTGCCCAGCTCTGGGCCGCAAGGGCTGGAGGAGTGAGGGAAGTTCCTTGCCCAGGAGTGACTGGGTGGAGTGGCAGGACTTGAGCGGGGTGAAGGGGCATCTACATCCTACAGTCCGTCCTGCCTGTGGGTGTCAGAGCCCAAGCAGTCGAGAAGAACATCCACCCAGCGCGGTGAGCACAGTGTGAGACGCCAGGCCCAAATGAGACTCGAAGACTGTCAGTGTGCCGAGGAGGACATGGCTGTGGCAGTGGTCGGCTTTATGCAGGAGACTGATCACATTTCTAACTATAATAAAGTGAGAGCCAGGTTTTCCTCTGCCAGGGGAAGGAGTTCCAGACGTGGAAGCCTGAAGTACTGTCGTGGACTCGGACGTACTGGCATGAACCCCTGGCTCCTGCTATATACGAGCCATAAAATGCAGATGCAAATATATGTACATGAATATTCATGAGCACAGTCCCTAGCCCATTGCACTGAAGACATAGGCAAGCAGCGGTACCACTTCCAGCACCCAGGGACTAACTTCTCCATACCATTCTCCGCTTAAAAGACACAGGCTCCTTGGAGACATGGTTGATTCTGGGGTTGAGGCAGAGGAGGTACAAGATGAGACTGGGACATTTTGCTGCACCAGAGGCAAGGAGGAGCTAGCAGGATGAAGAGAATATTCTAAGAGGATACAGCAGCCATCATGAAGAGTCTCCAAGGTTCAAATCTGGGACAAGGGCACTCTAAAATAATAATGTTCGTATTGGATCATAGCCCATTAAAAAACAAAGTCAGGGGGCTGGGGATTTAGCTCAGCGGCAAAAGCACCTGCCTGGCAAGCGCAAGGTCGTGAGTTCAGTTCCTAGTACTGGAGAAAAACCCAAAAACCTAAAAAAAAAAAGGAAAAAAAAAAACAAAGTCAGGAGTCCACTCTATTAATAAAGAGATGAATAAACTAAAAATCTGATGACAAGTAGGGTATTCATAGTTTCAAATCGCTTGTCCCTCAAAACAGTTACGAATTGCCAGGTGTGGTGGTGCATACCTGTAATCCCAGCACTTGGGAGGCTGAGGCAGGAGGATCACTGTGAATTCAAGGCCAGCCTGGGATACAAAGTGAGCTCAAGGCCAGCCTGACTGCATAGTGAAACCCCCGTCTCAAAAAGACAAAAAAAAAACCACCCACAAAAAAAGTTACTTATTACAAAGGCAAAAAGGTAACTAGCAGAGAAGCCTGGTTGGGACCTCTGTAACTAAACAAAGTTATATGTAATTGACGCACCACCCGATAGGGAACAGAACACACCGCCACTTTTACAATATTCCTGCCAAATACATGGAAGAGGACTCAAGCCACAAGGAACAAAACCGACTGTGATTGAGCGCCAGTTTACCAGGCAACTGGCTTATCCCCCTCAAGGGTCCAGGTCCTGAAGAACTGGGAACTGTCCCATACTGAGGGTAGGCGAGAGACGAGACAACTAATGCAGTGACTCTGAGGTGAAGCCTCCTGCAGCAAAGACTGTTACAGAAGCACTGGGGGGAGGAGGCGGCACAAGGGCTGAGGCTTGGATGCCACCAATGCATCTGACTGATTTCCTGGTTTTGATGGCTGTACCATGGCTCTGTGGGAGAAGATAAGACATCTACTCTAAAATAGCCGAAAATGATAGGGACCGTGTCAGCAACTTGCATTTCCCAAAAAAATAGTCTTTTGTACTCTACCACAACTTCTCTGTAAGTTCTATCATGTTTTTTAAAGTTGAAAAAGAAAATCTAACTGTGAAACTTTCAACGGCACACGGAAAGGATTCTTAACAGGAAAAAAAAAAAAAGAAAAAACTAGTTCAAAGGTTTCACATGAGCAACCGTCATGTGGGGACATCTTTTAGTTAAATATAGCAAGATGGCTTTTGATTTGGTTACCTAAAGGCAAAAGATCCTGCTCCCTTGAACCTTTTAAACCTTTGACAATGACATTTAAATAGATCTCAGTAATATTTTTAAGTGTCCTGTGTGAATTGCAAATGACATCAGACGTAACTCAATACAGCTTCTAAGAGGGAAAAAAAAGGAGATTCTACCTTAGCATTCATAACTTCAGAGACATTAAAACCGTGTAAATTAGGCCACATATATGTTCTTCTCAGATATTAAGGAATTCTTTTTTTTTTTTTTTTTCCTTTTGAGACAGGGTTTCACTATGCAGTTCAGGCTGGCCTTGAACTCTCAGCAGTCCTCCTGCCTCAGCCTCCCAAGTGCTGGGATTACAGGCATGCACCACCATGCCCAGCCTCAAGGAATTCTTAAAACATGAAGATAAGATAGATGGGAATACATTTTCCCCTTTCACTTCAAGGTTTTTGTAAGAACATGAAGCCCCATTTAAAGATGGTAGAGCTTGGACAGTGAAAGAATTCCCAACTGAAGACCAGAAACTTGTTAAATATTTCTAAGTGCAGATTCATATCTAAAAGACTTAGATATGAATTAATCATTTTGTAATTTCTTTACAATTTAGCAAAAAAAAAAAGTTTCCATTGGTGGGATCTACTGGGGCTTTGCAATGATTAAGCAGTCTACTAAGCCTGAAAATATTTTCCAAAAGGATGCTCCAGAAAGCTAAGTAGAAAGGGTCCCTGTATTTAGAAAATAGATAACTTTGAGGATGGAGAGGGTCTGGGTTTACTGCTAACAGGGGCAGGGCTTTCAGGGGAGGAGGAGCAGGGTAATGAAAATGTTCTAACATCACAGTAATGACTACAAAATCTGTGAATACTTTAAGATTCACTGAATTGTATACTTTAAGTAGGTACATTGTATAGCATGTGGGTTGTAGTTCCATACAGCTGTTAAGAAACAAACAAAACTGCCAGGTGCACTGACACATGACTGGAATCCTAACTAGTTAGGAGGATGATGCAGGAAGCTTGCAAGTTTGAGGCCAGTCTGGGCAACCAAGGAAGATCCTGTCTCAAAATAAACTTAAAAAGTGCTCTGGATACACCTGAGGAGTGGACAGTTGTGTAGCATGCAGGAGGCTGCAGGTCCAGTCTTCGACACTGCAAAGGCAGCAACAACAACAGGGTCTGTGGGTTGCGACTGACAGAAAAGTGCCTGGTGCTGATGTTTACACATATCAGTGCCAGGCGTGGCGGTGCATGCCTGTAACTCCAGCACTCAGGAGGCTGAGGCAGGAGGATCATTGTGAGTTCGAGACCAGCCTGAACTGCACAGTGAGACCCTGTCTCAAAAAGAAACACCCCTCAGGGCAAAGCCTAGCTCCGCAACTGACAAGCCATGTCATTGGGTGGTAGGTGAGTTATACATATCAGTGCAAGTGATAGGAAAATCTTGGGATGAGTTAAATCAAGATTTATATTTCAGTAACAACAACAAAAACCTTGAATTTTCTACACCTCTCCTGTTACTTGAATAGGTAGAGTGTGTGCCTCAGGTCCTTTGAATTTGCCTCCCTCTGCCTGTGGTGCTCTCCCGCCTGGAACTCTTGCGCACTTGCGGTCTACATTCAGGGCTCTGCTCCGAAGTCACACTGTCCAACAAGCTTCACCCGGCTCCGTTGTCCTACCCTAAAGTCTGCCTCCGTGGTCTCTTTCTCTTTTTTTTCTTCATAAAATGTCTCCATAGGGGCTGGGGATTTAGCTCAGCGGCACAGCGCCTGCCTGGCAAGCGCGAGGTTGTGAGTTCGATTCCCGGTACCAGAAAAAAAAAAAAAAAGTCTCCATCATCTCCATTGTTCTTTTAAAAAAGCTCTCCCCACCCAAACGTAAGCTCCCTGCAAACAGCGGGTCTGTCTCCAGCTTTCTGCCCTCACAACAGCGCGCACTCCTGACGGGGGGGGGGGGGGGGGTCCTAGACCCTTGAGGACGCACGCACTTTGACATGCCTGCCTGGGTCCCTCGGGACACTCCATGGCTCGCCCCGTGCTCCTGGACACTCTGTGAGCTAAGAATATTTTTTTACATTTTTCAGTGGTTGAACGTAATAAGAATACTGTCTCATGCCACTGGAAAATTATATGAAATTCAAATTTCAGTGCCCATCAATAAAGTTTTATTGGAACATTCCACTCACACACTGTCTGTGGCTGACTGCTTCTGTACCTTAACAACAGAGTTGGGTCCTTGCAACAGAAGCTATGTGACTTGCAAAGACTAAAACACTGTCTGCTTCTTTACGAAAACGTGTGCACAGCTGTGCTCTAGATCTGTACTTCCAAAGCAGTAGACACTAGCCTAGCTATATGCGGCTTTTAAGTTTAAATCTAAATTACTTAAAATTTAAAGTTTTGTGTCTTGGTCATACCAGCCGCATTTCAAGAACTCAAAGAGAATTCTAGTGGCCTCTGAACTGTACAGTGCATATAAAGAATATTTCCAGCCTGACCTGGTGGTGCACATCTGTAATCTCAGCACTCTGGGAGGCTGAGGCAGGAGGATCACACGTTCAAGCCCAGGGCAAATAGTGATTTAGTAAGACCGAGTCTCAAAATAAAATTTTACAAAAGGGCTGAGGATGTAGTACTAGTACTGCAAAAACAAACAAAACAAATTCATCATTGCAGAAAGTTCTACTGAAGAGCACCGCCCTCGAATCTAGACTCCCTCAGTGCTGCTTGGGAAACCATTGCAAAGCTACGGAGAACAAACACGAACAACTCTGCAGTGCAGCTTTATTCACGAGAGCCAAGGTACGGAGTCAGCCTAAGCATCCATCAGCAGATGAAGGGACAGGGACAGTGCGGTAAACACACACCGTGGAATACCAGTCAGCCTCTGAGAACAGGAAATCTTGGCATTTGTGACAGTGTGGAGAAGCCGGAAGACGGGAGGGTAAGTGAGATACACCAGGCGGAGAGGCGCACACTGACCGGTCTCACTTCTGTGTGGAATCCGAGAGCGGACTCAGAGGCTGGAGAACGGCCCCAGGTGCTGGAGGAAGGGCGGAAATGGAAAGATGCTGGCCAAAGGTTCAAAGCTTCAGTCCGGCAGGAGGAAAGGGTTTGTGAGATGTATTGCACAGCAGGGTGACTATGGTTAGTACATTTCAGAACTGCTAAGAAAGTAAACTCAAATGTCTTACCACACAAATAAGTGAGAAAATAGATATATAATTAGCTCGATTTAATCACTCCGCATTGCATGCAGAGATCAAAATAGATGGCACCCCATAGATGTATACAATTATGATTTGTCAACTGAAATAATATTAATAAAAATAAAGTAGGAGAAACTGGAAACTAGAGGGTAAAAACTAAAGCAAAACAAAACAAAACCCAACAACTCTGGATCAAGAGAAAAGAATATCAAACCTTATTTTAATCTTATCTTATTCAAAGTTTTAAATTTAAACTGGGTGTGGTGGCGCACGCCAGTAATCCCAGCACTCGGGAGGCTGAGGCTGGCGGATCGTTGCGAGTTCGAGACCAGCCTGAGCTAAAAAGTGAGCTCAAGGCCAGCCTGAACTGCATAGCAAGACCCTGTCTCAAAAAGACAGCGAAAAAATAAAACTTAAATATTGACCAAAATTTTCTTTTAAAAATCCAGGAAACAGCAATGACCTATTCTCTCACGGCTTTGAAAACCCTGCAGTTGGAAGTTCAGGGAAAAGTTATGGTTTTCATTAATGAAGTAATCAAAGGAACAGAGCATTTAGAGCACGTCCTTTCACACAAAGCACTTTACAAATTTCACTGATAGAAAAATTAATGTGACTTTCCGGACAGTAAATAAAATACACCAAATGATGCCAAACATCGGGATAAAATATTTTTAAATGTACTCACAAGGTATGTGCACACATTTACACTTAGTGTGATGCTTTCATCCGGATTTCTTCGTACCATTAGATAAAACCATTTTCTTATCTCATTCAAAAGCCCAAACTGTAGCCTGGCAGAGCACCCTTCACACTTTTTCACACCATTTGCCTTTCTGCCCTTCTCTTAATAGGTTTGAAGCCTTAATTAAATCATCAGCGTTCTCCATTCCACACCACACATCTTTTTGTTTGTTTGTTTTAAGGAAAAGAGGCTTATTTTGGCCAACACTTTACCTCCTAAATACCAAATCCCGTCAAGGACATAGCTATGCTATAACTGAGCCATCTGACAAATGCACCGGACAGGAAATGTTACACGTTATTTCTTCTGTAGCTTCTACTACTGGCAGGTTTTCATCGCATTACTAGCAATCTCCGGTTGTTTTCTATTCCTATGGAGAATGAGCCTTCATCACTATCTTACTGGCTGGTGAAAAATTCAAGTTTGTTTTTATCTCTTTGGATTCTCTTTTCAAAGACAGAGATGATGTTTTTAAAAATTCATTTGTTAGAATGTTCAAGCCTCTTCTCAGAGATCCATTCTGGCACTCTCATACGCTACAATTAGTTTCAGACATTAGATTTCCACCTGCTGGGCTATTTCCCCAGAAGGAAGGGAGGAGCTAAAGAAGACCAAGATGCTGAATTTCAGAAAGAACCTGGTGCTGAATTTGTCAGTGGCCAGTGGCGCTTGAGCCCCACAGGCGCAGAAAGCTGTCTCTGGGTGATGCTGTGCTTTCTATCTTCATCACAGTAGACTGACTCCTTACCCCTGAGCGTCTTTTTACAAAACATTTCTCACGTGTAAAATATCCACCTTCAACAAAATCTTTGCAAACAGACAGTTTCACCCTTAATACCGGGACTACAAATGGGCAAAGGATCTTGGCTACAACTTCTGACAGTGCTCGTTATCACTCCAGGTACAGCCATCCCTGGACATCCGTTCTGTAGGGTGAAATTGACCCCTGTGACTCACATGAGACTGTCAGACTTGGAGTGGATCTGTTCACCGGCTCAGCACCTCTTCCCTGCCCCCACGCTACCTCCGATGTTCCCTCACTCTACAGCCTCTGCTCAGCACTGCTGGTAATACCGAGGTGACTCCTGCCATTCCAGTGAAACTCTAATGGTTTAAAAAGAAAAAAAAACCGCTTCTCCCTTAAAAGCAGAAGAACTCAAATTCCTGAAATGTCCACTTCAGGCCCCAGTTCAGTTTCTGGGAACCCAGAGGATAAGCTGTTACTGAGATGCATGATCCAGTTCCCTGGCCAGACTGAGCGCTGCCTTGTTGACCTGTTCTCGTTTGCATGTGGTCCTTCATCAAACCGGGTAGGGTGGTACACTTTTGGAATTCCAGTTACTTTGGAGGCTGAGGCAGGAGGATCACCAAGTTCAAGGCAGACTGAGAAATCTAATGAGACCAGACTCAAAAATAAAACTAAAAGGGCTAAGTGTGGCTTAGTGCTCTTTGGGTTCAATCCTCAGGGAAGGAAGGAAGGGAGGGAGGGAGGGAGGGGAGAGAGAGAGGAGAGAGAGAGAAAAAATAAATGTAGCATCAACCACTCAGCCCAATAGTGTGATGAAATTTCTTTTCATCTCCTAGACTTATAATTTTCCCTATTATTCAGACTAGACCTAAGACAGAAAGAATGACAAAAAACAAAAAAGAAAGTAATTGTCCAAAGGCACAATATTAGCAACATATTAAGAAATGAAGGATCTTCTCAAGTTCCCTGTTGTTTCAAAGAACTCAAATTATGCCTTTAAATGTCTTCCTATACAGAGTATGGGTTTTTTTAATGTATGTATGTGTGTATGTATGTATGTATGTATGTATGTATTTATTTAAGACAGGGTCTCATTATGTAGCCCAAGCTGGCCTCAAACTCTTGGCGAGCCTCCTGCCTCAGCCTCCCAAGTGCTGGGATGACGTGTACACCACCACGCCCAGCAGATGATAGATTTTAGGAGGCTAGAACCAGAAGAGATTATAGTGTTAGTTAACCTCAAATACCTGTACTGTCTAACACAGTACTATTGCTGATTGTGGGCAAAGGAAAACAGGAAAAGCAGGCATGGTGCCAGGAGGTGTGTGAGGCAGGAGGATCACAAGTTTGAGCCCAGCCTAACCAACTTAGCAACCTACAGAAAGCCTGTCTTGAAATAAAAAATAAAAAGGCCTAAGGATGTAGCTCAGTGTAAGGGCAAACAGTACGCTTTAAAGTGAGAGTAATCCCGTAACCTCAGAGCTCTTCCCTCCCCGCTCCCTGGGACTCAGGTTGTGCCTAGGGTTATTTTTCATGAAAAGTCATTTGTGCTAAAGTTACCCAAAAGTTGTTCTATTTTACCTTGGATACCACAGGCCATTAAATGAACACATACAGGGAAAAAGAAGGAGAATTTCATGCCAGCACTACTTAAAAGAAAATGTGCTAAAATGACTGACTTCAACATATTCAAATTAAGATTTTCATTTTACAACTATGAAATGCCTCGTTTTTGTTATAAAATAACCAGGGCCTAAGCCGAGCGTGGTAGCACATGCCTGTCATCACAGCTCTCAGGAGGCTGAGGCAGGAGGATTGCCAGGAGTTCGAGGCCAGCCTGGGCTACACAGTGAGTTCAAGGCCAGCCTGAACTGCATAGTAAGACCCTGTCTCAAAAATAAATAAATAAATAAATAATGAAATAAAATAACTAAGACTCAAAACAGAACCTGTAATTTAAAGTATATAATAGACCTAAATGTAAAAATAGAAACAAAGTTCTATAGGAAGACAGGAGAATATTTTCTCGGAGTAGGTAAATATTTCTTAAACATGACACAGAATAGGCTCAACCACAAATGAAAAATAATTGATAAATTGATCATTAAAATTAGGAATTCTATTCACTGAATTGATTAATCATCACATTATAGACTAGGAGAAGATATTTGCTTCTGACAAAGTACATGTTTTTAAAATATATATTTTTAAAGCCTACAAAATCCATTTTTAAAAAAGACAATCAACCAAAACAACGAAAACAAAAACCCTCAAATGACCAGAAGGCCTTGGAGCAGCCAGGTGTGGTGGCACACACCTGTAATCCCACCACTCAGGAGGCTGAGGCAGGAGGATCATCGTGAGTTCAAAACCAGCCTGAGCTACAAAGTGAGCTCAAGACCAGCCTGAACTGCATAGAGAGCCCCTGTCTCAAAAAAATAAAAAGAAGACCTTAGGTATTTCAGGATAGAGGATACCCAAATGACTAATGAACATAAGAAAAAGTACTCAACATCATTACTCATCAGGAAAATACAAATTAAAACCACAATAAAACACTGTTTAGTACACCCACTAGATGGGCCAAAATTTGAAAGAATGACAATAGCACAAGTTGGCAAGAGATAGGACAAAGAAATTCTCAGACATGAGTAGTGGGACCTCCAGTCAGACTGGCACAACTGCTTCAGAAACTGTTTGCAGGACATATCAAAGCTAGACATACATCTATGTTCTGGCCCACAAATTCTAGCTCAAGGGGCATAAGTGGACGTGTCCACCAGAAGATGGAAGCATGCTCGTATCATAGCCACACACTAAACCAAATGCCCATCAAGAGTTGATGAAGAAATTGTGGTGTTTTTACACTATTCAACAATAACAGAAATAAACTACTAGTAAATATAATGGATAGATCTCAAGAATTAGTTGAGGAAAAGAAGCCAGACATACACACAAAAAAGCACATACTGTATAATTCCACTGATACGGAATTCAGGAACATGGAAACTGGTCCATGATGACAGAAGTCTGAATAGCACTTAACTGGGAGCGCAGGGGGATATTAACTATAAATGATTGCTGGGCATGGTGCTTCACGTGTAATCCCAATACTTGGGAGGTTGAGGCAGAAGGGTCATAAGTTCAAGACCATCCCGGCAAACTTATCAAGACCTGTCTTCAAATAAAACAGAGTAAAATAGAGAGTCCAGTGATAGACCTTTTGCTGAACATGAGCAAGGCCCTGGGTTCAACCCTTAGTACTGCAAAATGAATAAATAAATCCATAGAAAAATAACTATAAGTGGGTACAAGGAAACCTTGTGGGGTGTATAAATGGTCATATCTTGATCTGGAAGTTTGTGTATAGGTTAAAAAAATCAAGCTATGACATAGACATGTACTTTATTGTACACGTTACTCTTAAATTTTAAAAAAGTCTATTGAACACAACTCAAATATCTAAAATCCTACACCTGTGAAATGCAAATACAGCAAAGAACACAGATAATCAAGGGTTTCTCACGGTTCTACCATAGAATCTTTCTTATGTCCACAGCAAGGGTCCACCACATGGGGTCCACGTAGCTCAAAGATTCTCACGGAGGACGCTGATGCACTCAGGGCCGTCCTTCGGATATAGCCTGAGCACCCCCAAAGGTACTGGGAGCTTGGTCCTCAGGGTGGAGGTACTGGGAGGTGACGGCACCTTTGCAAGGAGGAGCCCGTGGAAGATCCTCGGGGTCGTGGAGGCCACTCCCCGGAGAAAAGATTAAGGTGTTTCTCGTGTAGCCTCCAGCAGTTCTTGAGAGGGTTATCAAAGCACTTTTAAAACATTTAAAAAGCTGCCCTGGTCCCTTGCTCCCTTCTGCTTCCTGGTCTGAGATGGGAATCCACCTCTGCCATGATGTGCCGCCCTCACTGGAGAGCACATCGGCGGGGCTGCCTCACCTTGGGCACTGAACCTCCAAAACTGCAAGCGAAAGAAACCTCTTGCCAGGTGTGCTAGTGCACGCCTGTATTTCTAGTTACTCAGAAGGCTGAGGCAAGAGGATGGCAAGTTTAAGGCCAGCCTGGGCAACTTAACAAAACCCTGTTTCAAGTAAGATACAGAAGGGCTTGGCATGCAGCGCAGGGTAGAACGCTTGCCTAGAATAGCTTAGGCCCTGGATTCAACCCTCAGTGCTGCAGACACAAAAACAAACTCTTTTTCTTTTTTGTTTGTTTAGTGTTTTTTTGTTTGTTTGCTTGTTTTTTTGTTTTTTTTTCCGGTACCAGGAATCGAACTCACGACATCGCACTTGCCAGGCAGGCACCGTGCCACTGAGCTAAATCCCCAGTCCTTGTTTAGTGTTTTGAGATAGGGTCTCTTTTACAGCCCAGGCTGGACTTGAAGTCACTGTGTAGCCCAGCCTCACCTCCAACTCATGGTGATCCCCCTGCACTGTCACACCCAGCTCAACCTCTTTTTGTAAGTAGCCTGCCTTGGGTATTTTGTTATAGTAACTGACAATGTAAATGCTAACTAAATGTGAAAATATTTTCAATGATGTAGCTAATTCCCAAACCTCCCTGAGAACTAGAACTTCAAAATGTTTTAATTTTGATTTTTTTCAATAAATTTAGGCTACATGTAGTATATGTAAATGTCACTCATCAAGAGAAAACTACATAAAAACAAACATAAAATACATTTTAAAGAACAGCTCAGTCTACTTTTCCCTCCAGTAACAGCCTTATTCATTTCTTCACTTTATAGGTAAACTTTTTTTTTTTTTTGGTACCAGGAATCGAACTCAGGACTTTGAGCTTACCAGGTAGGTGCTTGTGTCACTGAGCTATATTCCCACCTGCTATAGATAAACTTCTAAACAATGGTCTATTTTAAAAACTTCTACTTCTATGCCTATTTTCACTTTAACCACTTAAATTTGGTTTCCTGCCCTATTACTCCACAGGCGCCACTTCTGGCAAGGTCACTAACAAGTTTTAGGTGGCCAAAACCACCCCATGTTTTTGTCCTCAACTTGCTTGATTCCTTAGCCACATTCAACATAGCTGACCACCCTTCTCCTTCATGAATACCCTTCTTTCTTGAATCTGGTTACATCACACTTCTGGCTTTATTCCTATCTCGTTGGATGCTTTCACGATTTTTTTTTCAGTTTATTGGTGTTTTGAGACAGGGTCTCACTTTGTAGTCCAGGTTGGTCTTGAACTCCTGGCCGTCCTGCTCTCTCAGCCTCCTAAGTGATGGGATTACAGGCGTGCGCCACCACACCCAGCTGGCTGGCTGCTTTCTACTCTGCTGCTCCACCTCCTTTACCTGTCCAACAAAGGCATTTCTCAGGGCTGTATCTTGAGTCTACTTCTCTGCTCAGGTGATCCATTCACTCCCTTGGCTTTAAAAGTCATCTTGGTGCTAAAAATGCCCAGATTCCCATCTCTAGCTAGACCTCCCCTTTAGAGGAAAGGTCACTGCCTGTGCCCCAGCATTATTTCCCATATTAGCATTCGTTTTATGTCCTTCATAGCACTAAGGGTGATTGCTATGGCTTATATCCAGATGTCCCCCGAAGCCTCAGGCAGTCATACAGGGAGCTTTTTGTAGGTGGCTCAGTCTTGGCTGTGTGATGCTGGGATGAAGGATGCGATGCTAGGATCTAGAATCAAGGGTGTCGGTGCTACCTGCCCTCAGGGTGTGTAGCCTGATGAGATATAAGGGACAGAAAAAGGCCGTCACTTGCCCACCATGAGCTGTCTCTGCCATGCCACCCTGACTTGGAGCCAGCCGATTATGAACTGAAACCTCTACAAACTATGAATAAAGCTTTCCTCCTTGAACTTTGGCTGTCAGGTATTTTGTCTCAGCAACAAGAAAAGTAACTAAGACAATGATTTCAATTAATTCAACTGTTATTACTTGATTTTTTATCTGTCTTTTTTTTTTTTTTTTTTTGGTTTTTCTCCGGTACCGGGAACCGAACTCACGGCCTTGCACTTGCCAGGCAGGTGCTTTTGCCGCTGAGCTAAGTCCCCAGCCCCCTTATCTGTCTTCCTTACCTGACTGAATTCCACCAGGATCAAAGCCCTGTCTTGCTCATCACTGTCTTAACAACAGTTCTGCATAGACGGCATATAAAGGCCATTCACTGAATATTTCTAAATGAAGAATGAATAAAGGTTTCTGACTTTTGAATTATACACACGCTACATGTTGCATTACAAGAGTAGTCCAAAGGAAATGTTCTAACGCTCTCATTGCCCAGGTATCTCTTAAAATCAGCATTTAAACAACAAAAACGTAAGCTAAATCCACACACAAAGTTGCCTAGCTCTGACACAGCAAGTGCGATGAGCATGCTCACAGGTTCTGCTGATGCCGTGTAAACCCGGGCAGCTCCTCTCAAACTTTGGCATGAGCAAGAATTCCCTGGGGATCTTCTTAAACTACAGGTCCTGACTCAATAAGTCCAGCCTGGGCCGTAGCAGCAGTTCGCAGTGTTACAAACCGGTGGTGACACTGCTGTTCCAGACCATTCTTACGTCAGTGAGGTGCTACTGAACCCTCATAAAGGAAGTGTGAACTACACTGAGCGTTCGTTGGACCCAATCTTCGTGTCTAGTGCTGGGCAAGGTGATTCCCTACGTGTCATCTTATTTAAATGAGGTTGGTGTCTTCTAATAAACTCTTGTCTATTTAGAAGAGTGGTTCTCAAACTTACCAACACTCCGCCCTCTTTTAGAAAAAATATTTTATAAGGCCTCTTTTACTATGGTGATTAAATACTGCCTATCCACATATATGTTTTCTTTTTAAAAACTAAGGTAAGACCCCAACTGTAATAATGTAAAGGTGAAATAAATGAAAATAAATAAAAATATAGTCTATATTAAAAATATATAGTCTCTATGCAAACAGAATAATGAGGAAGTCAAATGTATTTGCAGAGTCACTGTGAATGAGACACCTAAATTCCAAAGGATACAGGCTGCATCTCTCATGGTAAAAGCATATGAGTTCTGAATTAAAGAAAGCATCCTTTTCAAGTTACATGGAAGCTGCCATTCTAGACAAATTACAGTGCTTTAAAACCATACAAAAAAGATTTCACGTTTAAATATAAAATGGAATGAGAGTCTACAAGTCATGAGACAGTGACAAAAATGTCAGTAGGTTTCAGCAAAGGAAGAGAATCCTTCTAGAATAAGAGATAGCTTCCTGCAGGACATAACATTGGAATAGAACATAATGGATGCATGAGGATTTCCTGGCATGACCGAGCTGCTGTTAGGCTTAGGACAGATAACGACTGTCTTGTATAATATCTGTCCTATTAACAGTGTTATAGCTGGGTGTGGTGGCACACACCTGTAATCCCAGCATTTGGGAGGCTGAGGCAGGAGGATCGCCTTGAGTTCGAGGCCAGCCTGGGCTATATAGTGAGTTCAAGGCCAGGCTGAACTACATAGCAAGACCCTGTCTCAAAAAGAAGAAGAAAAAAAAAACAACAATGTTAGGAAGCCAGCAAAAGTCGGTGTGTGTTGCAAGGAGAAGGAGTTCATTTTTGGCCTTGTTGAGTTGGAAGGACAGCATTAGAAACACAGAGAGTCAGGAAAGGCGAGGTATGTTCAGGAGGCACTGAGCAGATAACGTTAGAGGACTAAGGATGCCAGGGGACAGGTATAGTGAAGCTTAAACGCCCCACTCAGAAACACTTCAGATGTTTTTGAATAGGGGGTTAACTTGATAGTGCAGATACATCATTCTGACAGCAATTTTCAACAGACAGTGAGATACAACTCTAGATATAAGGTTACCAGTAGGAAAAAACACATAGCAGTCTGAATCAGCGGTTCTCAAAACATGTTCTATGGAACTGCCGGGTTCCAGAGAGGCCATACGTGCTGATCTTTGACGGAGGAAGTGCAGGCCTGGCAATGGTCTCTCGCTCCCCACCCCCACCCCAATCTGGAATGCCACATTTGCACCTGTGCCACGTAAGATTCTGTCCCATTGCTAAAGACAAGTTTTGTTGTGTTCTTGTGTCTAATCCCGATTCTTGGTGAGCTGTGAGACTGACAGTGGAAGACCCCAAGTTCATCAGGCAGTAATCAAATTCCACTGGATGAATAGCAACCACACAATCTGTAGCTACCGTATGAATGTTAACATCAATCTGTTCACTCATAGCTGTCCTATTATACAGATTGTACCCCCTTCCCCAGTTAGAGCACTTAGGAAAATTTTCTAGCTTTTTGAGATAGAGGCAACTTAGGCCCACTGTTTGGTGACCCGTGCTCGCCATGGCTAAGTGTGGAGTCCTTCGAGAAGCCCCAGGCTCCTTCCACTGAAGTGTGCAGGCCGCACTGCTGAAGCGGCGCATTCCGGTGTCTTAGCCCTACCCGGAGGCGAGCCAGGAGTTCTACATGCACTATCCTACTCAGATCTGTATGGAAGCTATAGCATCTATAAATAAGTATGTGTTACCATGTTCTTCCAGGGTAATTCTCAGAGTCGGAAACAGCTGGTTACATTCAAACGTGCCAAGGGTTGATTTCACACTGAATTCTTGTTGGTCAAATTCACAATTTTATTTTTAGAATGCATGAAAAATATTAAAATTCTATGTATCCTAGTTCTTTAATCTACTCATAAAAAATAGTCTCATCTATGGTAGGAGTTTTGTTTTTCATGGTTTTTTTGTTTTTGTTTTTGTTTTTTGTTTTTTGTTTTTTATAATAGCAAGCAGAGAAGTTTTGGTTAGCTTGGTTCATCAACCTTTTGTTCTGCTGAAACGGTTCACAACCCAAAGAGGTAGAGAACTGGTTTACAGCAGTTGTAAATAGTTTCTCTCTCCTGGTTCCCTTGAATCTACTGGCATACAATTGCTTTAGACCAATATTTCTTGTAAGCTATTGGCCCATCTATTTCTCCAAGTCTGAATGAGTATAGCACAATATCCACAGTACCAAAATAGAGCTAGGAAGCTTTGTGTAACTAAGAAAGTTGTTTAGGTCTAGAGACCATGGGTTTAAATTCAGAAAGCTGTAATTTCTACAGAACTTGCTGAATTTTAGTCATTACTGACTTTCAGAGTCTGTTTAGTAGGAAAACATCTGTTTCTATACCAGTAAGTTCAAACTTTTAAAAAAGCATTTTTACAAGTGAAATCATAAGTGGATTACAGCTATAAAACAGATCAAGAGATATCTTAGTAATGTACAATAATAATTTTCAACAGATAATATTTAGTAAAAAGTTAAACTATGAGAACAAGAAGACTTTGAAAACAAAAGCGAGAAACCTCAAATTATGGATTAAAATTGCAACTTTAGCCACCAGTTTGAACACATTAATAATTTCTGTATTTTGTCTTACTTACCAAAATAGAAGAAATTGAAAATATATACATACAAAAAACTATACCCATTTGTGGGTGTTTCCCTTTATTATTTCAGAAGGACTCTTTTTAAGGTGCTGGGGATCAAACCCAGGGCCTTGTGCATGCTAGGCAAGTGCTCTACCACTGAGTCACATCCCCAGCCCTAAAATAATTTTTAATTAACCAATTCCCAGGCGCTCAAAAAAGAAAGGTAAGTAACCTTTGAAAGCTGAATCACTAAAAACATTTAACATTCATATTCTCTGATTCTGAACATAAAATTCATGTAACTGAAGTATTTCTAAGATTAAGTATTTAAAAGCTTTATAATATATAATCATGATGTAACATGTTACATATTCTTGTTGGTGAGCAGGTTATTACTACACTGTTAGAAAAGTGTGTCCCGAGTACCTAAGCTAAGCCTGGATAGGCACTAAATTATATATAGGGAATAGAAGAGGTAGTAACATTATCACTTAAATAATTTTACACGAGCAAAAAGACCAGAAAGGAACCATAATCCTACTTAAGCCACGTTTAGAGCCTTTTAGTATTTTTAGAGTGAACAAAAATTCCCATGTTGAGGTCAAAGAATAAATTTATACTTTGGGAGTCTTCAGTGGATTAAACTTTGGGATGCTATGTGAAAAGCAAATGAAATTTAAATCAAGTTAGGCTCAAAAACACATTTGGGAAACTGTCTACGCTGTGTGCAAGTACATAATGAACTATAATAATGGTGGCTAGAAATTGGGATGCAAGTGGTTCCTTATCTACAGAGACAGAAGCTGATGGCAGCAAAAATGATTCGCTGTTAAACATTATAAATACTAGTTACTCCCAGTTTTCAGACCGGAGCGACTGTCCGTCAGTTATGATGGAACTCCGTACTTGTAAGCAATGTTTATACATTGATGAAAGTGGTCTTTTATTCATATCCGCAGATTCCGTATAGCCACTGTTACAGGAAAATTATTCTGATGTACCAAATTTTCTGGTAAATTAATAATATCTCAAATAGACATCATTTCTCCAACAAACTGAAGTTCCTATAATAGCATGAGAATCAAAAAATTTGCTTTTTGGAAATACTTATGATGGGATGAACCCTGAGACAAAAATGTTAAGTGAAATAAATCAGACCCTCCAGTTTAAATACTGGATAGTTTCTCTTACATGAAAAACCCAAAGAATAAATAATGTAAAGAGCAAAATATAAGATAGACAACAGGAGACAAGGATATAGATCTTCTGCAAACAGGAAGGGGACCAAGAGATGGGAGAGTGGGGAGAGAAGAGGAAGGGGAAGTGAAAAGAAGACTGAGTTATGCACATGCACAACCCCCATGGTGAATGTAACCAGTATGTACTGCAAACATGGACTAACAAACACAAAAACATTGAAAAAATTAAAATCCCCCAAACACTTTATTATTGGAAACTGCAGTGCACCACTGAAATTAGAAATGTATCAAAATTTTTAAACAAATCCAAAAATTAGAATGCACTGTATTAATTTTTCCACAGCACAGCCAATATTGCATTAGAAGAAAGTGGTAGTATTTATCGCAGCGGATTTAGCTAACACCCCAATCTCTTCTAGTAGTAAGCCTTTCACAGTACTTCTGACAAATTAATCAGCAAAAGAAACCAGTTCCAATGTGAAATATCCCTGCTCCAAAATGTTTGGAACTTGAAGTGGTTTTTTTTGGTGGGGAGACCCAAGTCTAAACATGAAGTTCATCTATGAATCCATATGACACACAGACCGAGGTAATTTTACACAGCATTCTAAGAGCTCCTGCATTCTGACTTGGACCATTCACATGAGGTCAGATAAGAAATTTTTCACGTATGGCATCATGTCAGCACCCAAAAAGTTTTAGATTTTGGGGCATTTCAGACTTGGGATTTTTGGATTAAGGATAATTTGTATTTAAAAAAGTATCACTGGAAAACTTGATGGTAATTTCATGGCACTGTCTGTATCTTACTGATTTATATTAATAGACTAATTTGTTTTTGGTACTGGGAATCGAACTCAGGACCTTGTGCTTGCCAGTCAGTAGACTAATACATAACACTGAACTCTGCTTATGTAAATTTAATAGGTAAGATTGGTTTTAAGTGAAAACCTGACAAAAATCTCAACACTTTTGTTTTCTAAGCTTCTTTTTCAGTAATACCATCTAAGTACTTTTAAAAACTAGAGTTTTAGCAAAAAAACAAACAAACAAACAAACAAAAAAACTATTAGCACTAATCTCTTGGCAAAAATTATTCAAGTAAAATGCATCATAATAAACATAGTAAAATTACTTTTAATGATATTTTGTTCATTGAACACACCAAACTCGAAGGGCCCCTGTGAACCAGGCACTGTCCTGGCTCGAAGCATAGCCAAGGACAGGCTCTGTCATGGTGGAGGAGGTGAGGGGCTGGGCAGGGCTGATCCCAGAAGGCCTGGGGGGAGGTCATGGAAGGGAGTCATCCACGGAGGCTTCATTATGATGACATTGGTCACGCTCTTGAAGATGAGCAGGGGTAACCAGGTAGAGAACGGCATGGAAATGTTTTAGCAAAGCCATGGAAGTGAGAACTGACGTGCCGGATTACAGGAAGCACAAACAGAGACTACCTACCAGGGCCCCATAGCCTTTCTGTGGCTGTTTTTCCTTAAAATGTTGCATTTCAATCTCCATCCACTCATAATAGAGAGGGAATGAACATCAACCCTCCGGCACAGGGAAAGGGACCTGAAAATGAAAAATGGCTGCCAAGACATCCATAGGCAGAGAAGCGGGTGCTGACGTCAACAAGGAGACAAACCTGGGCACGGGGGTTTAGTTCAGCACTAGAGCAGCTTGCTGAGCTTGTATGAGGTCCTGAGTTCAATTCCCACCCCAGGGGAGAAAGAAAGGAGACAGAAACAAAACTGCAAAATAACCCAGGATTATTTAGTATAGGGGCATTCAGTTCTGCATGGCTTAAAACCCTCTGTGAGAACAAACTATAGAACAATACATTTCCTGATAGAATAGTAACCCAGAGTCACTGAGATAGAAGTTCTTTGTTATGTACTTTGTTTATAAATCAGGAGGCTGTGTCATACATATACCTAGGTCTCTACCCAATATTGTTAAAATTAATTATTTTTATATTAAATACAACAACCTGTAGTTACCTGTGAAATTATTTGTGAACCATTTAATTTCCCAATCATATCAAAGACACAAGATGTTATTATAATGCAAATAATAAAATATAATGGTATATAAAGAGTCTTTAAACAAAAAATATACTTAGAGTCACAGACTGTGAGAAAATTAAAAAGCTATAGCTTTTGATTTACTACATGCATTAACTCTCTTCATTTGTACAGGATGAGATTTCTAGTTCAAAGCTTATTTGACCCAACATCCATACACAAAGTCTCAGTAAATGTCTGCTGATGAATGAAAAGATAAATGAATGGAAAAATGATTTTATATACTGAAGGAACTACCGACAGTACAGTCTTGCATTTCACAATAAACTGTAGTATATTAATTTAGCCAAAATTAGAAAATAAAGGTATTCCCTAAAGTCAACTATTTTCTTATATTGCCAAAATCATGTATATTAAAGGTCAAATCACTATCCTATATTGAGATCAAGATATCAAGATGATACAAATATATATATATATATATATATTTTTTTTTTTGGTACCAGGAATTGAACTCAGGACCTTGCACTTGCCAGGCAGGCACTTATGCCACTAAGCTAACTCCCTGGCCCAAAAATATTTTAAATATCAAAAATGTGGGCCAAACTAGTCAATTTTGAATGACTACAATGAACTAGATATTACTACATTAAATACTCTGTCCTAAAGATCTGATGTGAAAATAGCCAAACACATTATTAACCTTTTAAAAAAAAATTAAATGTTTAAGTTTTTGCATTAAGCACACTAATATCACCCATCTATCTCTATAGACTTATGAACTTAATTTAGCAATCTAAACTCACAACTTTTTAAAAAACCACTGGTATATATTCTATATTCCATCTCTTTCCTCTTATTGTCCCTTCAGAATTAAATACACAAGTTTGTCAACCTTTTATCCTCAGAGATCTCTATCAGGCTTATTTAAAAGTCTGTTAGGACACCAAAATCCTAAAATACACTGTTCAGTTTAGCTACTTTATTTCACATTTAATTAGTGAATTTGGTAATAACACTTATAAAGAATCTCTCCAGTTTGTATGGATTTACTTGATTCTGTACATTATTCTTGGTAAGTGATACGGGTAAGACTAGGAAAAATGGTGTTGGAATGTCGATTTATAACTTCACAAAATCTAATTATTTATAACAAAGCATAAGACTTTGTTAAAAAGTAATTTCTTATATTTAATAGCAACCTAACTTTTTTCCTGTTCAAAGTACAAATTTAAAGTAATTTTAAAGCCCTGGTAATTTTTAAAAAGTGTAAGTGGTTTTTCACAAGAGAAAACATGTCAAGCATGTTTTAACAATCACCTTTTAAAAGTTTCTATTCAATAAATATATATTGTTCATTGAATTATCATTTGGTGATCTACTTAGAGAAAAAAATGTTTATGTGGGTCAAGGCAGTAAAAAAATGTTTAAGCATGTTCATGTACAAACTGAGGATATAGGGCTGCATGCTACACTAAATTATACTGTGAAACAAAAGCTTTACCAGTTATACCATTTTTATCTGTCTCAAAGTACTTAATCATATTTTCATAGCATCATATACTCTAGGACCAAAGCTATCAAACATTAAGGTTCATGGCAAGGAGAGACCCTTCAATTATGATAAAGAAAATATCCACGTTGCTCACGATATTGATCAAATTAACACTTCAGTTAAGCATCCTTTTAGTGGAATGAATATTTCTCAAGTTCTTTTATGAAATACCACCTCCTCCCAAGTTGAGACGCATCTGCCACTTTCAAGATTTTAGAAACACTTGTTGAAAAGACTATTGAGGAGTTCATAACAGCAGTGTGAATCTTTAGTTATCCAAGGAAGTACACACTGCCGTGGAGCAAGGATAGTTTGATGACTTTCCAAAGTAGTTCAGATAAACTCAATGTGAACCTGATTTCTGCTTTAGGGAAAAACAGGCTCATTAGGAAGATCGCGTTCCAAGGGAACGGCAAATGCCAAGTACTTCAAAACGACCCTTTCCAGTACAACACCCTCTACCCTTAGTGGGGAAAAAAACAGTCACTTTTCACGCAAAACAAGTCGCTCGGAGTAGCCTAATTCCAATGGACACCGAGGCCATGGACCAAAGGGAAGCATCCTCCCACCCGGTCGCTGCCACTCCAGGGGCTCCCCATAAACGTGCTCTCCCTGCAGACTTAGGGTTGACCCTCGTGGCTGACACCCCATAAGAGACAAAACTGGAGAGCAGTTACCACTTCTCGGAGTTGGGGGAGGCGGATGTACCGAACCCACACGCGCTGCCCTCTGAAATAGCTATTTACTTTGGACAAAAGAAATAAATAGAAGCAAAACCGAGACTCGGGCGGCTCGGGCGCTGCCGGGGCCCCGGCCGGCCGCCG
>NW_004955451.1:14568240-14586537 GCF_000276665.1 Chinchilla lanigera
GGCTGGGCGCCCGCGCGGGGAGGGCGACGGCGCGGCCCCGCATCACACGCCGCTCCCGCGGCAGGGCCTCGCGCAGGGAGCGCTAGGTGCAAGGTCTGGGGCTCCGGGTGCAGCCGGCGGGGTGCTGGCCATGAACACCATCGGTGAGAACTCCCTTCATTGACGGAAATGTGATGTGTGGGGTTTTTCACCCTTCCTCGGTTTTTCACTTCCTATGTTAAAAGGTCTTGGTCCAGGTTTTCAGAATGACAGTTCAAAGGCATGCTGGCACTTTTATCCATTTGATGTTTTAACTTTGGGGCGCGATTAATTGTCTCGCTTTTGTTTTCCTTTCTGGCAGCGGGTTGGTTTGCCGCTGCTGGCAAAAATATAACTGTGTGTTTTTTCCTACTTCCTGGCCTTCTTCTCTAAGACCCCTTAGAAAGGTACACATCAGAAAAGCAAGTGAAGAGCAGAGCTGGGGGAGGGGGTGAGACTGATTCACTGGAGGAGCGGTTCACGGACACGTGCCGTCAGCAGTCAGTAGCGCTTCCCAGCAGCCTCCCCACCTCATGGAGGGAAAGCACACGTTTGCTCAGCGAGGACAAGGCGGGGACGGTTTGCAAAGCAGAACTTTTCCTCGCACTGAAGGCTTAAGGGGCATTATTTAGGTGAGTCCTAACGATGCCCAATGTGTTAAATGGTCAATATTGCATCATTAGTGCAATAGAAATATATTTGAGATTTAAGGGAAGGGCCTTGGGATCAGTGGACTCTTATCAGAAGAAACATATTTATGAGATTAAGACATACACAGTATAATTTTATGAATTTAAGTTTATTTTAAATAGAATCTTGGTATATACCAATGTATGTAATATATACTATATATACGTTGTATACTATATATATTTAAATTTATATAAAGTAGTGTTTGTAGACTGTGTATAATATGTACCATATATATATACTTTAATGAGTAACTAACTAGCACTGCCCTTATGATCACAGCACCACAGTACCATCCCTATAGCTATGAATTGGAGTTTTGCAGGATAGTGTCAATTTCAGAGAACTATTCTAAACACTAGGTTTAATTTTAGTACTGAAAGGGGAAATTTGTTGTTTGTTAGTTTCTAAAAGCAAAAATAGCACATCAAAAGTAGCAGATGAGGAACTGTAAACTTTCACAGGGATGGTATGAGGGTATTTGGTTATTAAACTTAACAAAAAATCTTTATTACTTTCCATTACAATGTTGCCTGTAGGTGACAGTGGGATGTTACTGCTCTATACTTAGTTCAGTATTATTTCAGGCCCAAAAAGTGATATCCAAAGGGATAGATAAAAAGTAGATGAGTAAAATAACTTACGTAGTTACTCCACCCTCAAGAATGAGGCACAATCCCCACTCTTTAAGTGTAGGCTGCACATGGTGACTTCCTGCCAAAGAGTACAGTATGTAGGGGGCTTTATAGTAGAGAAATCTGACAAGCACTACCTCAGCCAGGTGATTCAGGTGAACACCAATGGGGATAAGGCGTGATTATAGTTATGTATACTTGGTATGTTATGAGAATGTCACTGTATTTTTGTGGTCATCCTCTCAAACACCCATCACCCTAGTCTAGTCATGAGAAAAATATTGGTCATATTCCAACCAAGAGGCCTTCTGCAAACTCCTTGACCACTTACGGCCAGGGCAAGGTCATCAAAACTGTCATTAACTGTCAAGGTCATAAAAAACAAAAACAAAAATGACTCTGAGAACCTAGAGCTGGAGGAAGGGAGATGAGGGGAGGGGAGGTAAAAGAATTGGGATGTGTTGTGTGTACATGCCAGCTCCCAATGTTGAATGTAATCATTATGTACTACAAATGTACTAATAAAAAGAGTTCTGAGAGACTGTCACAGCCAAGAGGGATCTGGGGGGACATGACTGCAAAGTGTAATATGGAACACCGGATGGGATCCTGGGGCATAAAAACTAAAGAAATCTGAATGCAGCATGGACTTTAGTGAACAGTAATGTGTCAATATTGGTTCATTAATTGTGAGAAATATACCATGCTAATGTAAAATGTGCATAACAGAAAAACTGGGGTTGGAGCTATGTGAGAATTCTGCACTATCTTTGCAATTTTCTTATATATCTAAATCTTCTAAAATTAAGAAAAGCTTATTTTAAAAGTGTGGCTATATCGCCCTTCCAACAGACAGTAATTACACATTGGGCTAAGGCTCTTCTCACAGGAGTCAAAGTTTATCACACGAGTTTCACAAGGATCAACTATTTCATAACCAGGAAGTCAGTAACACACCACATTTATAAGGCACCTTGAGCAAAACTGGAATGAAAAACTTTTAGAGAATCGAAGAGAATGCCTACATGTTTCTTGATGATCTTTGGCTTGAGAAGGGAACAGTTGTGACTAAACCATAAATACGGTAACCGACAATGGGTAGATCTGACTCACTGAGTCACAGTTCCTAGCTTATACTTTATAGGTAAAATTAACAGTGACTAAAAATGAAATCACTGACAAAGGTTGCTCCTGGACCATCTGAGAGAGTCCAAATACTGACTCGGCTCAAAGGAAATAAAACTGAAAACTGTTGATCTCACCCAAAATAACCATTCTGCACCTTGCCTGAACCTTGGGTTCTCTACCAACCAGCCTACTCAAAACCACTACTGAGGGTTAGCAGCGCCGAAGGTTGGGATTGAAACAGACAATACGCGGGGCCTGTCGGGCCGCCAGACCGGCAGCCGAGAAAGGCCCGTGACACTCACGGGCGTGAGCGCCCCTAGAGAGCCCCGGCATTACCCCCGTTGCCACAGGAAAAGCAGACCTCGGCCTCTTGCCTCTCAGCGGGGCCCGTTTTCTGCGGCTGAAGCTTCTCCAGAATGAACTTTGCTGGAGGAGGGGTGTCTCCACATCACGGCGCGCGTGAAGCCGGAAATGAGGGCGCCACACCCCTCCGCACGCGAGGGTCTGCGCGGGCGCGCTAGCGTCCTTCGAGCGCGTGATTCTGCGGCCAGAGCGTTCAGTGAGGTGAAAAGTAAGCGGGAAAAAGATGGTGCACACAGTTCCAGTCACAGTATCACTCGGTCACGTGAGCAAAGGCTTAGGACACGCCCATGCGGGGCCCTCGGCTTCACGGCTGGGAAAACTCTCGCACGCGTCTCCTTCCCTCAGGTCCTCTGACTACCCCATCACCGTCCTTGGGACCCGTGGCGGTCTCTCCTAGGTCCCTTAAAGTCCCCCTAGACTAAGGGAGGTCCCGGAACACAACGTTCTGGTTTTATTCCCTCCACTCTCTTCGTTCCTTCAGCTCAGAGGACCGCGTGGGAAAATGGCGCCCACCCGAGGTGTGAAGGGCACGCAGGACAGCGGCTGCGCATGCCCAGAGGCGGGGCGCTCGGCACTTAGCCCCGCCCCCTCAGTGAGAAGCGCGCACGCGCAGTCCGGCGTGTTTCCGCCCCCACTCTTCCCCCGCCCCCCGCAGTAGCCGCGGACGGGTAGCGGAGTTGACGGTGGGCAGTTTCTCTGGCTGTGTGGACAAGCGCGATGGCGAGGCGTTGGACGGGGGCTGCGGCAGGAAGGAGTCCAGCAGTCGAGGCCTCCTGCGACGCCACCCTTTGAGCCGCCATGCAAGTGTGGCTCCTACTCTCCGTGGTGCTCTGCTACCTCGCAGGAAGTGGGGCTCGCCCCGCCCACACCCCACAATTGTCCCCTCCGCCGCAGGATTGTCCCCTCCGGCCCACGATTGTCCCCGGCCCCAGGGCTGTCCCCTCCGCCCGCAGGATTGTTCCCTCCGGCCCACGATTGTCCCCGGCCCCAGGGCTGTCCGCTCCGCCCCGGGTTCCCCGCCCCGCCCCTGCCCGCGCAGCCCTGCCCACTCCCCGCCCGCTCCGGTCTGAAGAGCGCTGCTTCTGTGCTCCGCAGGTGCCCGGCCGCGCTCCTCGCTGCTCAGTGAGAATGGCCTCGTGTACGGCAAACCGGGGCACCCAGGTAATGAGGACCCTGCCCACGCGACGCCTCCGGATGAGCGGGCGCGGTGGGCGGGCAGACGTCTCCTGGGCATCAGGTTGCACCGTTCTGCGCTTACCGTGACCCTAGCGTTAGCTGTGTCACCTTGCCTTAGAGCCGCTCAGCTCTGTTTCCTTGGTATTTTCATTGTGCACGTGTGCAGTACCGCGGGGAGCTGGCGCATGGGCAGAACACGTCTTACTTCTCTGTACGTCCCTTCTCCCCATCTCTTTGCCGCCTTCCCGTTTGCAAATCTTCTTTTTTGTTCTGCTCTTAATTTATTTATATTTTGGGTTTCTCATATAAGATTTATTTCACTTAACATTATGGTCTCAAGGTGTATCCAGCCCAGCCCAATTCAATGCAGACCTCTTGTGATGGCGTCTCGAGTCCAGATATTTCTGCAGCTTTGCGACGTGTGAGCCCCAGCCCAGGCGTGATTTCCAGGGCTGGAAGTTCCTCTCCTCTACTGATAAGCTCTTGTCCTTCCCCTTATTAACTAGATCTCCTATTCACCCATTAAGGCTCAGCTCAAAAATTGTTATTCACACCCCAGGAAAGTCAGCCCCACAGCTGCTTTTAGTTACCTCTGAGCGAGCACATAGTGGCATGTTCGGAACCTCTCTCTCCCAGACACCACTGCTTCCGGATTGTAGGCTGGTGTCTTTCTACATCAGAGCCTGGCTGGATTCAGTAGGTTTTAAAATTAATACCTTGCAGTACTGCGATGGTTCCCAGCCTAAAGGCACTGCACCTACCAAATCAGAGTCAAAGTGGGTCGTTGCAGAACACCTTCCTAGTATGCCCCATCTAGAGTTATTATGCCCAAGAGAAGAAATTTAAAGCAAAATGCCGAGTTTCTCTTCGGGATAATCATCATAGTTTTGCAATCAAGTTCAAGTCCTTCCCTGAACTTTAAATTGACTCCATTATCCCTTCAAAAGATTACGTTTTGAATGAATTCTGAATCTGCATGTTAAAATGCACTTCTAAATGTGTCGTACATTTTTATGAACGGTAATACCACAAAAACCGAAAAGAAAAACATGACTTGAATAGTTTAAACAACTTACCTTGGGAAAGAAAACAGACTTCAGGGTAGCATCCTAAATGTTTTTTGGGGTGTTTTGTTTTGTTTTGTTTTGTTGAGACAAGGTCTTGTTAAGTAATTCAGGTTGGCCTTGCACTCACTATGTAGCCCAGGCTGGCCTTGAACTCATAGCAGTCCTTCTGTCTCAGCCTCCTAGTGTTGGGATGACAGGTGTGCACCACAATGCCTGGCCCTGAATGTTATAATAATATATCAATTTTTAAAATGCTGAAATTCACACCCAGGTATGGTGGTTCATGTCTCTATTCCCAGTATTTGGGAGACTGAGGCAAGAGGATTGCTGCCAGTTCCAGGCCAGTCTGGGCTACATAGTGAGTTCAAGGCCAGCCTGAACTACATAGCAAGATGCTGTCTCAAAAAATCATAATAATAAAATAAAACAAAAAATATACTGAAATTCAAAAAGAACTAGCTAGTATCCTTGGGACAGAAGTGTTTTCCTTAATTTTGCTACATAATATAGTTATACATTATTTTATTTTGTCACAGTGAAAATATATGTAAAACTACATCAAAATAGTCCAGACCTTTTCTGTATGGATTCCCAACGTGCTAGTACAGAAATAGTGGACCCCACATACCTATGGATTGGGCCTAATGAAAAAACGTTAACAGGTAGATTATTTGATTTTAATCTGTTCAGTTTTAATGATGTCAACATTGTTTTTAAAAAGTGCTGTTGTTTATTGAAAAGAACAAATTGAAATTTAACTGCAACTCTACTTATCTAAATTTAAATCGTGTTGTATACTTTAGTCTGTGCCTTATTTTCTCCTCATGTAAAAACTGGAGCAATAATTTTGTTGTTGTTGTTGTTTGATTTTTTTTACAGTGCTGAGGCTTGAGCCCAGGGCCTTGCACACGCTAGGCAAGCACTCTGCCTTTGAACTACTCTCTCAGCCCTGAAGGCGTAATTTTTGTACCCTACTTTCTATAGCTGTATTAGTGCAAAAGTCTTTTTTGGTTTGGTTTGGTTTTTTGAAACAGGGACTCAGTGTATATTTCAGCCTGGCCTGGAACTCACCATATAGCTATCCCAGGCTGGCCTTGACCTTGCCTTGAACTTGATCCTCCTGCCTCACTTTCCTGAGTGCTAGGATTACAGGTATGCACTGCTACACCCAACTAGTTCAACGGTCTTTAAAACCTAAAAATTTACCCTTATAGCACCAATAATAGGAAATGAAATAGCTAATGTTTAGTTTCCTTGATGTTAAAAAAGTTCCTTGATTAATTGATTTCTGGGTTTGGTCTGGTTTTTTTCTTTTCAGTACTGAAGATTGAACACGTTAGGCCAGTGCTCCACCACAGAGCTACAGCCCTAGCCCCTTTTATTGTATTTCATTTATTTATCTTGAGACAGGCTGACCTCGAATTTGCAGTCTTCCTGTCTCAGCCCTCCAAGTAGCTGGGGTTACAGGCGTGCAACCTCTACGCTCAGCTCCTTTCTGTTTCATGTGAAGAAATTGTATCTCATTTACTGAATTAATGCCGTAAGCTAATTGAAATAGATAACAAGAAATGAATCAAAGAAAATTAATACATATTTCAGAAATGTACTTATCTGGTGGGTTTTCATAGAGTGATATGACAGAATTAAGATTTTGTTGGATTCTTGAAGTTGAAATAGTCTCTTATCCTTATATTTTGTGTGTGTGTCAATTCGTAACCCCAGGTTTACTAAGTAACATTTGAATTTTGTTTGTTCAGTAACCAAATCATTTTCCATTTGTGTTTAGGAAATAATCAAACCAGTATTACAGAAACAGGAAAGCTGATTGTGAAGGATTTTCAGGAGATTTTATCTGGACTTTACACGTGTACTCTTTCTTATAAGACGATCAAGGCAGAAACCCAAGAAGAAACTGTAGTAAAGAAGAGATATGACTTCCTGATCTTTGGTAGGAGTGTAGGCACAATTTGTACAGTTAGTGTGAATCAGAACTAGGTGTGAAGTTTCTTCATTTAGTGAAAATGAACCTGGTTATAGGCACTCATTATGATTTACCAGGTATTTGGAGGTGAATTTGGCTAGGAAAACTCCTAAATTAACATCAAGGTAAGGGTGTCCAAAATATCATGTCCAGCTCTGCTTCCTACTACCTAGGTGTGTAACCAATGACAAACTATCAGAATTTTGCCAGGACATTTAGAAATCAATGTTTAATTCTGTAAAAGCAAACGAATGACCCTTTCACTGATCTAAGTTGAGACTTAACTGGACACTGAGACCCTCCCAAGTACAATTTTATTTTTTTTCTTATGTCAGTCTTAGGGATCGAACCCAGGACCTCACTCATGCTAGGGAAATGCTCTGACACCCCAGCATTTTTTTTTTTTGAGATAAGTTCTTGCTAAATTGTCCAGGCTGATTTTAAACTTGGAGTCTTCCTGTCTCAGGCTCTGGAGTGGCTGGGATTACAGATGTGCACCACCAAAGCCATCTTATTTTTTTCTTGATACTCTTAACTTATCTTTATCGCTATCCCACAGAAGCCATTTCTTCTAAGTAAATATTTCAAATGAAAATAACACTTTTTCTTTGAACTTACTAGTTTCCTATATTTTGTGAGCACACTGATACAACGTTTTATGAGAAAAGTAGTTTCCAAGGTTGATGGGACTTAATACTGCATGTTATCTGAAAATTGTTTACTAGGGTAAGTTAACGCTAGGCACAATTGTTTTCATTTTCATCTTTTTTCAAGCCTACCGGGAACCTGATTATTCTTACCAGATGTCTGTACGTTTTACCACGAAGTCCTGTGTAGGAAGATACAATGACCAGCTCTTTAGGCTGCTGAAGAAAATCTTGAATAATTTAATCTCTGATTTGTCATGCCATATCATAGAACCATCATATAAATGCCATGTTGTTAAAATTCCAGAACACGATCTCACACGTGAGCTATTCATAACCTTTCAAGGTAAAAACAATTTTTTAAACATTTCTTTCATTTGATGACTGTAGTTTTGAGCCAAGATAAATTACAAAATGACTGTGTGAAAACAAGATATCTCATGAATAATAGGTTTTTTAAATGTTCGTTTTAAACATTTTAAAGTGTTTTATTTTAAAGCGCTATTAGTGTATTGTCCCCTGGCTGTGATTTTTTAAAATTAACATACTAATTATTTGCCTTCAAAGGTGATATATTGTTGCGTATCATTTAAAAGTCAATTATTTCAGGAATGGGGTCTTTAATTATATAGCTGACATTTCAGTGATAACTTCTTCCAGAATTTTAAACTGTATTTTTGAAACATTAATAAAAGGAAGTAACCAAACCCAGTGTGTTTCTGTTTTAAAACCTTGTAGTTACTTCCCTCAGCCCCCAGATGGAGTAAGGTCATAATGTATCACTCACACTGTGCACCTTTACTGCGAGGCTTAGACAGCCCGATTGAATGCCTGTGTGGTGCAGGTTGAAGCACTTGGGCCTTTACTGAGATGTTTGCAATTTGTCAGAATTCTTTTGTGAACCTGTTTTGCGATCCGCAGTGAATCCTTTCGCACCTGGGTGGAGAGATGTGTGCAATGCATCTGTTGATTGTGACGAGGTCACTAACGGCAGGATCCTCAAGGTGAGCGTTTCAGTGGAAGAGGAGAGTACTAGAATAATCAAGGCTATTTTAAAATGTTTAAATACTTTGTTAAAAATTTCTTCAGAAATCCACTTCTCCATGGTGTATTTGCCATTCATAAAAACATTCCTAAGGAGTAAATTTAAATTCTTGTTTTGTTTTGTTTTGTTTTGTTGAGACAGGATCTCACTCTGTAATTCAGGCTGGTATTAAACTTACTGTGTAGTCTAGGCTGGCATCGAACTCTCAGTGATCTTCTTGCCTGAGCCTCCCAAGTGCTGGGATTACAGACTTGTGCCACCACACCAGCCTTTAAATTCTTTTTTAAAAAGTTTAAACATAAAGGAGTGTTGATTTTTTTGTTTCTGTTTTTTAAACTGAAATTGTGAGATTCTTGGGTATTTCAAGATGTACTCTTTTGAGAAGTACATCTGAAATATTATGTAGTTCCCTCCCCATTAATATTATGTTATTATGTTATAACAGAAAGGTAGATCCCTGGTTTTGTTCCCCCAAATGATGGTTAGACAGCAGCTTGAAGCACAATTTCACAATTTTGTCATCCTAGGTTAAATGAAGTGTTCTCCAAAATTGTATCAGTTGTTGTCATAGTAGTTACTGTGCCATCAGGCGTGGTGGCGCCCACCTATAATCTCAGCACTTGGGAAGCTGAGGCAGGCAGATCTCCAGGAGTTTGAGGTTAGCGTGGGCTACATAGAGGCCAGCCTGAACTACATAGTGAGACCTGGTCTCAAAAAAACAAAAACGAATCATAGTTGCTGTGCTGTCTGCCCTCCTCAGAAGCTAGGTACATAGTCTGAAAAATCCCTTCGCTC
Organism: Chinchilla lanigera; assembly: GCF_000276665.1. Lineage (NCBI taxonomy): Eukaryota > Metazoa > Chordata > Mammalia > Rodentia > Chinchillidae > Chinchilla > Chinchilla lanigera. Next base: position 14,577,786 of record NW_004955451.1, read on the forward strand.
AGCTGGGCTTTTGGTGCACACTTGTAATCCCAGCACTCTGGGAGGCTGAGGGCAAGAAGATCACAAGTTTAAGGCCAGTCTGGGTGACTTAGTGAGGCTTTGTCCAAAAGGAGAAAAGTTAAAAGGTCTGGGTACTGAACAAAAGAATTCCTGCACTCCCACGATCTTGTTCCCATGATATGCCACGATCTTGTTCCCATGATATGAATAGCTTACGGGGAGAATGCAGTTAATATTTATTATTAAATTCTGCACTGTGCTCGCTTCAGCAGCACATATATGTATTAAACTCTGTGCTTGAGAAATAAGATGAGTTATATCATTTAGTTTGTAATGCTGAGTAGAGAAAAACATTAGTTTCCATTTTGCTTGGATTTCTTTTCCTTGCTAATTATATGGAGTTAGAAATACAGTAATGAACCCCTGGAGCGCTACATGTGGAATTGACATGTTACCGATTTTTCTTTGTTTTCTTTGTTTTGTTTGTGGTACCAGGAATTGAACTCATGACCTTGTGCTTGCCAGACAGGCTCTTATGCCACTGAGCTATATCCTCGGCCCATGAGTTTTTAACTTTATTTCTTCTTACTCACTTTATGTATGAAATGAGAACAGTTGATAAGGTTAAGGTGAGGCTAATATTAGGCTCATTTTTAGTTTTAATGCCTGGCATTTTGAGAATTCATCAGTTGTGTAAAGCACGGCACATCGGGTTTAGTAATTGTTCTTTACTCTGATATTTTTAAATCTTAGGCAAGAGATCGGGTAGAAGAATTTTTTCAGAGCCAAGCAAATATTTTCTCCCATCACTTTAATAAAACAGTACCAGCTATGCATTTTGTGGACCACAGTTTGCACGTAGTTCGGATGGATAGCTGTCGGCCAGGCTTTGGAAAAAATGAAGGTCTACACAGTAACTGTGCAAGCTGTTGTGGTAATTATAAAATACGAATCTAAATACCTCAGTCCTAGAGTCAGAGGAATCGATGAATAATTTACTTAGGATCATTGAACTGGATCTTTACCCTGGTTCTCTTACGGAAGCATGTCTTGCTAAAGGGAAGCACAACTTCAAAGACCAACTTTCTAAATCTATTTAGCCTAATGTATATTTAGCTCCCCCATGCACTCTCTTGTATCATAAAACATTTCTAGAGTGTTCTGATGTCAGCTGCTATACTGTAAGGAATATAGAATGGTCCTACCTAGAAAACAGAACTAAGAAATAGGAGCTAGAAAGCTGGAAATAGGAACGCATAAAGGTCTCGTAAAATGCTGATACGAAAGTGAAAAGTAAGATTCCAGCTACCATGGCTTTCCTCCCGACAGCCCGCCCCGTGTCCCGCAGGGTGTACTTCTGTCTTGCTCTTTCCTCCCTTACTCTGCCCCAGCTCGCTCCGCAGGGCCACTTTCTCCCTCACTCTTCACTTTTACAAATAAACTTTGTCACTGTTTTTAAAAAAAGATTCCAACCTTCCCCTGTCTTTAGGATCATCAAATTATAAAGTTTGAAACTCGTAGTCTCCCGTAATTGGCTAAGTAAGTAAAGTGTAGGTATAGAAATTGTATAATATTCCTGTTGAGTTGTATGTATTGATATAAAATACCTCTCACGTGTAGTAATACCTCTACTCCGTGTATTTTCCTTCACAGTGGTTTGTAGTCCCGGGACATTTAGTCCTGACACTGATGTCACTTGTCAGATCTGCGTTTCTGTGACTATCTACGGAGCTAAATCTTGCCCATAAAGTTCGAAGAAAAACCAGCAGTGTGAAGAGCAAAAGAGAAGGCACTGACATTTTGGGAGCAGGAGATGTAACGTGACTGTTCACATCCGGAGCAGCATAGCTAAGTCCATAAACTAAGACCAGTAAGACCAAGACCTTGGGAAACCTAAAAGCTCAGTTGATACGGCATTTCCGGGAAAGCATGTAACCCGGCATCTTTGGTGTACGGAAGAGAGTTAACTATTAGTGGATGGTTTTTAATGAGATATGTTTTGTTTTTTACAAACCGAATCTGTTGCTCTGTACTCAGGACTGTACTAAGGTCAAGAAGAGTAGCAAAATGTAATATAATAATAAAAATTTTATATTTTCCATATATTAATTTGTTTTAAATTATTTACATATAGTCCATGGGTCACATTAAAGTTTCAGTTTTTTGTGGTTTAGATTTTGGCAAATGCCTAATGTTGCGTCCACCCCTACGGTTTTGTATGGAGTACTTCACCGTCCTAAAGATCTGCCACAATGTGCTTGCGTGGCCTTCCCTCCAACCCCTGGCAGCCCTGGTCCTTTTACTGTCTATAGTTGTACCTTTTCTTTTTTTTTTTTTTTTTTTTTTTTTTTGGTCTTTTCTTGCGGTACCAGGAATCGAACTTGCGCTCGCCAGGCAGGCGCTTTGCTGCTGAGCTAAATCCCCAGCCCCTATAGTTGTACCTTTTGCAAGATGGCACATAGCTGAAATTATACAGTACGTAATCTTTTCAGATTGGCTACTTTCTCTTAGCAATATGTGTTTACGTTTCCTTCATAGCTTTTCGTGGCTTGAGAGCTCATTTTTTATTGCCAGTCATTTCACAAATATACCGTAGTGCATTTACCCACACAGCCAGGAAGGCAATCTTGCCTGCTGCCAGTTTTGGATGACTGTGAATGAAGCTGCATGGACATTTGTTTGCAGGTTTTACTGTGGACATAATTTTTCAACCAAAATTAGGAGCGTGACTATTGGTTTGAAAGCCAAGACTACATCGAGTTTGGTAAGAAACCCCCAGGCCGTCTCCCAGTGTGGCTCACCAGTTTGCTTTCCCACCAGCGATGAAGAAACACTCCTATTCTCCCTCCCGTCAGGGTTCGTATTGTCATTGCTTTTTGGATTTTGGCCATTCTGATACGGGTTTAGCGGTATTTCATGGTTTCTTTAAAAAATTTCCAAACTCCCTCAACAGCCAATGGCAAACGTTACCTATATGGTTATTTGCCATCTGTTCATCTTCTGTGGTGAGATGCCTGTTAAGACTTTTTGCGCATTTTTTAATTAGATTCTTTATCCTCTTCCTGTTGAGTTCCAAGAGTTCTTCGTATATTTAGGATAAAAGATTTTCATTGGACACGTTTACAAATACCGTCTCCCGCTCTTGGCTCGGCCCTTCATTCCTTTAATGGCATCTTTCACTGAGCAGAAGCTTTTAATTTTAATAAAGTACAACATTAACTTTTCCTTTCATGGGCCGTGCTCCCAGTGTCATATCTGAAAACTCATCACCAACCCAATTCACCTCGATTTTCTATCATCTTCTAGAAATTATGTATTTTTTATTTAAGTACAAGGTCCGTTTTGAGTTAATTTCTGTGAAAGATACGTGTCTATGTTTACTTTTTGGTGTACAGAAACCTGCCCATCCCGGCACCATTTGTTGAGCAAACTCTCCTTCATCCACTGAATGGCCGTTTCCCCTTTGCCAAAAATCAGCGGCAACATTCATCCGGGTGTACATGTGGGCTCTGCGCTGCTGCTACTGATCTGTCCTTTTGACAACATCTTGCTCTCTTGATCACCATGTCGTAAGTCAAGACAGTAGAATGGGATTTCTTCTTCAGTATTATCTAAGGAATTCTGGATCCCTCGGCTCTCCGCAGTTTACTTATAACCAAAGCATAACTTGCTGGGAGTTTGATTGGGATTGCATTGAATCTACAGGTCAAGTTGGGGAGAACTGACACCTTCGTGGTATCACGTTTTCTACCCTTGAACATGTAGTGTCCCTTCATTTACTTAGATCTTCTTTGAATTTTAAAAATTTTTTGTTTCTTTTTGTGAATATATTTTCAGTAGTGCCTGTTAGTTCTACAAGATCCTAGGTCTCAATGTGGTATTTTCATACATGCATATAATATGTTTTGATTGTACCTGTTACCATCCTAACACCCCCCTCCCCATACTCCCTTCCTCGTGTCTAACAATAGTCTCCCATCAAGCCGGGCGTGGTGGCGCACGTCTGTCATCCTAGCGCTCGGAGGCTGAAGCAGGAGGATCACTGTGAGTTTGAGGCCAGCCTGGTCTACAAAGTAAGCTCAAGGTCAGCCTGAACCACATAGTGAGATCCTGTCTCAAAAAGACCAGAATAAATTAATAATAATAACAGTCTCCCTTCTACTTTCATTCTTAGATTCCACATACTAGAGAAGACGTGCAATAGTTTAGTCTGGCTTATTTCATTTAACATGATGAGCTCTAGCTCCATCTGTTTCCTGAAAATGACATAATTTTGTTCTTTATGGCTGGGTAACACCCCGTTTGTGTATATGAGCCGCATTTTCTTTACTCATTGACCTCTTAATGGGCACTTAGGTTGGTTCTGTATCTTGTCTATTGTGAATATGCTGACGTAAAATGGTTATGGAGGTATCCCTACAGTATGCTGACTTGAATTCCTTTAGATATATACAGAGAAGTACTATAGCTGGACCGTAGGGTAGTTCTATTTTTTTGAGGAACCTCCATGCTGATTTCCACAGAGGTTGTATTAATTTACATTCCCACTAGAAGTATAGAAAGGTTCATTTTCTTCCAAATCCTTGCCAGTATTTATGGTTTTTTGTTTGGGGTACTGGGGATTGAACCCAGGACATTAGCACTGAGCTACATCCCCAGCCCTTTTTTACTTTTTTTTTTTTTTTTTTTTTTTCCCAATTTTGAAGTCTCACAAAAATTTTTCAGACTGAGCTCAAACTTGTGATCCGCCTCCCTCAGCCTCCCAGGATGCTGGGATTACAAGTATTGCCTTCATATTTGGTTTGTTTTGGTTTTGTTTTTGTCTTTTTGAGGCAAGGTCTCACTATGCAGTTCAGGCTGGCCTTGAACTCACTTTGTACCCCAGCCTGGCCTTGAACTCAACAGCGATCTTCCTGCCTCAGCCTCCTGAGTGATGGGATTACAGGCGTGCATCAGCACTCCTGATCTCCTGGTTTGTTTTTGATGTTTTGTATTGTTTTGCCTTTGAGAAGGGGTCTCAGTTTGTTGCCCAGGCTGGCCTCACTGGCCACCCTGACTCCTGCCTTGCCAGTACCTGAGATTATAGGCTCAGACCAGCTTGGAAAGCTAGTAATACACACACTCACTCTTATACATTCCCCTGTAAACGGTGCATTTGTGGCTGAATCCTACACATTTTTAGAAGTTGTATTTTCATTTTTTATTTCTTTAAAAATATTTTAAGGGCTGAGAGTATAGCTCAGGGACAGAGCATTTGCCTAGCGTGCAAAGCCCTGAGTTCAATCCCAGCACCTCGAAGGAAGGAAGGAAAAAGGAAGGAAGGAAGGAAGGAAAGGAGGGAGGGAGGGAAATTTCTCTGACTTGCGTGGTATTTAGACACGCGTTGTTTAATCTCCAAATATTTTCAAATTTTTCCGGCTACCTTTCTCTCATCATTTTAGGCTAATGCCATCGCGGTCTGATAGCAAACTTTGCATGACCTCTGTTGCGTCCGCGTGGCTTGGTGACTGTGCCCCCGCATGTGGTCTGTCCTGAGAATAACACGTATTTCGCCGTTGTAGGATGGGCCTCCTGTAACTGTCAGTTAGACCCTGCTGATGGGCAGTGCTGCCCAGCTCACCTCTGTCTTTACTGACTTTCTCTCTGCGGATCTGTCGGTTTGTGACGGGAGGTGCTGAAGTGACCCAGTGTAGGGGAAGAATCATGTTTCTCTTCCCAGTTGTTTTGTTTTGTTTTGTATTTTTGGTCCTGGGGACTGAACTCCGTGCACGCCAGGCAAGCGCTCCCCCACTGAGCGCCGTCCCAGCCCTGCTCATCTTTGCCTCGTGTGTCTTCACACTGTCAGTCAGCGCCTTCAGAGGAAGGGTTTGTACACTCCCGCGGAGAAGTCACCCTTGTCGTTGTGTGATACTCCTCCTTACCCTGACAGTTTTCCCCTCTCGAGAGTAAGAATGCTCTCCTTGATTAGTGTTAGCACGGTACTTCTTTCTCTGCCCTTTTAATGAGAAGTATTTGCTACCAAATCAGCTGTTCTTGTGCGGAGCCAGGGATCGAACCCAGGCCCTCACCCATGCTGGGCAAGTGCTCTTCCAGCGAGCTATCGCCAAGCCCGGAGTCAGCTGTTCTGAAGGAAGAGTTCTATCAAGATGGTGGTACTTTGTTTTCTCTGAGAACTGCCTTTTTCTCCTGCATAACTCTGACAGATTGATAATTAATATCAGTAACTACGTTTGATTACTTTTTCCAATCTCTCTATCTTTCCAAAAGAAAGTAGTTCTAATTCCATCACATATTGGGGACTAAATTCAACCAGTTTTGTTTACCTATCCTTCCGTTCTTTTCTTTATTTTTTATTATCATTTATATATATATATTTAATTTTAATTTTAATTTTTTTTGAGAGGGGCAGTTTGAGACAATGTTGCACGACGTAGTTCAGGCTGGCCTCGCAGCAGTCCTCCTGGCTCAGCCTCCCAAGTCCTGGGTTACGGAGACGCACTACCATGCCCAGCGTATCCTTCAGTTCTTTTCCAAGCATGCTCTATATTACCATTTTGTCAACTAAATTAGACTGCTTTGTTTTAGCATAGAGACTTTTTTTCCTGTGTAGATGCTACTGTGCCAGGGGCTGAACAGACCCCCGGAAACCTGTGCGGGGAACGGCGGGGAATAAAGAAAGAGACAATATTCAAGGTACAAGGGCGCCCGGGAGGAACCTGCCTCTGGTGGACAGATAGGACAATCTCCACAGCTGACCCACTTTTATTAGCAAGGGTGGAGCACAGGGGACAGGGGAGTGTACTTTTTCAGGGAACAGCAACGGCAGTAAATGGGGAACCCCTCCATGGAGAACAAGTCCGTCTCCGTCTCAGTAAGCCTGCATTCTCTAGACTGTCGTCAGCAGACGTCACCCTCAGGAATGCTGTGGTCACAAGCTTCCTCCGTGCAGCCAGGAAGAATGCAGCCTTCCGCAGGTTCCTCTGTTCCTAAAGCAAGTCACACCGGCCTCAGAGCCACGGAACCCATCACGTAGCCTGGTCTGCAGCGCAGTGAAATATTATTTCACACCCCCTGGTCCCCGACACTGTTGTGAGGTATAATTTTAAATGCCCTGGAGAAAAGCTATGCCTGTTGAAGAGATGTATACATGGTCTCAAGAGAGTCATGGCTTTCTCCATTCCAAGCAAATGAATTCAGTCATTTTGGGGGTATGATCTCTATTGAATTACATTTTTTAAATGCAGCTGGAAAAATGGACTAGCCATCACTTGATTTTTGTTTTATTTTGTTTTTGAGACAGAGTCTTACTATGTAGTCCAGGTTGGCCTTTAACTCACTGTGTAGTGCAGGTGGCCTCAAACCACAGCAATCCTCCTGCCTCAGCCTCCCAAGTGCTGGGATTATGGGCGTGCACCACCACGCTGAGCTATCTGTCACTTGAGATACGAGGGGTGATTGAAAACTATTTTAGATTTTTAAAAAATGTAATACAGTAAAAGACACATTGCCATTAATTAATCCCCCTCAAAATACTTTCTCTTGCTTTGAACACACTTATCCCAACATTCTTACCATTTTCTGAAACAGCTCTGGAAGTTATTTGCAAAGTGTCTTTCTTGAACTCACAACGATCCTCCTGCCTCAGCCTCCTGAGTGCTGGGATTCCAGGCATGCGCCACCATGCCAGGCTTTTAAGTGTCTTTACAAGGCATACTGAGTTGCGTTTTTTTTTTTTTTTTTAATTTTGAGCCTTTCTTGTTTGGTTTGGTGTGGGGTTTTTGTTGTTGTTGTTTTTGTTTTTTTTGGTTGTTGTTGTTTGGTTTTATTTTACTGATGCAAGGTCTCACTGTGTAGTCCAGGCTGGCCTTGAACTTGTGGCAATCCTCCTGCCTCATCCTCCCAAGTGCTGAGATTACCACTCTGCGCCACCATGCCCGGTTTAAATGCACTAAGTTTTTAAATCATTTTTTCCTGCCGTACTCTTTCTTTAGGATTGCTATTTTACCGTTGCCCTTTCTATCACATGGGTGTACACATCCGGTGTTAAAAGGTACAACACATTCTACAAGTGAGTAAATCATTTTATCTTACAGTTTTGGTGACTAGCAACTCAAATTTGTGGTACTTTGCCTTTTCAACAATCTATGAGTTGAGTCACAGACTGAGTCTACCTAAATCTTAGGTGCAGATCATGTTCTATGAGGTAGTACATTAACTCAAAACTACAACAAAGTTTTTTGTCAGTCAGTATTATCTTCTATGTGTTTTCCTCCAAAGTATCAGTTTTAAAATGCAAAATGTACAGAGTCATGGGTGTTTCTGTCATCAGATAAAACCTCAACACCTTTGCTTGTGAAAAGAACAGTATCTTACTTTTGTATCAGATTTTGAAACTTTCATATGCATTTGTTGCTAATGACAGGCATTCATAGCGATGTTGATTGCTGTTCTGATGCAGTTGCTGTGGGAAGATTTTTCTCAGGAAGTTTGAGGGTGCTGGAGTCTTCTTCTATGGGTGGTTTCTAAGTTCCTTCTGCCCTGAACAAGAACTGGTCAAGCTGGGCAGGGTGGCACACGCCTGTAATCCTAGCATTCATGAGGCTGAGGCAGGAGGATCGTTGCGAGTTTGAGGCCAGCTTGGGCTACATAAATGAGTTCAAGGGGCTGGGGATTTAGCTCAGCGGCAAAGCGCCTGCCTGGCAAGCGCAAGGTCGTGAGTTCGGTTCCCGGTACCAGAGAAAAACCAAAAAAT
>NW_004955451.1:14589343-14596725 GCF_000276665.1 Chinchilla lanigera
TTTTTTTTTTCTGTTCAAACTCACTGAACCCCCAGACTAAGACTAGAACAGAAATTGCAACAAAATTGTATCTTCTGACTTCAAAGCTCAGGGGCGTCTAAGGACACCTGAGGACATGACCCACCCTTGTTTAGCGCAGGCGCACAGTGGGATACAGTTACGTAACCATGACTTAGCACAGGTAAACACATGAGCTGGTTAGGGCACTATGCAAGAAGGTAAATATAACAACCTGTTTAAGAATTATACAATAAAGATGCAGGCGGCTCTCTTAGGCTTTTGTGCTCTGGCCCTCTGCTTTGCCCCGTGCTGCCTGCTACTGTTGTTGAGGTCTTGCAAACCTGGTTTTTTAACCTTGAGACCTCAACCTCGAAACTCTCCCTTGAGGCCCCTCAGCGGGCTGACACGATGGATACGGAAGTTGGAACAGCATCGCCACATTTACAGCTGAGAAGTCCCCACTATTTTTCTTCCCTAAATATGTACTTTTTTCATCTTTTAATTTGTTTGGTTTATGAGGCAGAGCCTCCCTATATAGTCCTGGCTGGCCCTGACCTCACTATGTAGCCGGGGCTGGCCTTGAACTAGTAGCAATCCTCCTGCCTCAGCCTGCTCAGCGCTGGGAAGACAGGGGTGTGCCCCACGCCCACCTTTCTAAATGTGCATTTTCAGTGTAGTTCGTGTGACCGTTATCTACCACAAAAGTCAGTAGGGAGTAGAAATTCGTACTTTGTCCAGCTGCAAGAGTACTTTCCAACACCGGATGGATTATGAACAGTAACGTAAGGAACATCCGGGTTCCCGTTTGCTGGCTTCCTCTCCACTTGGGAATCTTTGTGGCGGTAACAGCGTTAGGCCTTGCCTTGCGGATGCCCATCGCCCTGTATCACGCCTGCTTCTGTGTCAAAGAGCCAAAATACAAGCGGCTTCACTCAGTGCAGTAACAGTAACATTTCCTGCTGATATGTGAAACATTAGTTTTATTGCGTAAAAGAATCTCTGACCATGTACATCTTTAAGAACTCCTAATTTCTTGTTTCTTTTTCCTTTTCCTTTTTTGTTTTTTGGGGGTTTTTTTGGGGGGGGGCTGGGGTACTGAGGAGTCACATACCTTCCTATTCAATGATACATGAAATTTCTTATAAAAAGCCATGCACAGACACCGGCTTTTTTGGTGTTTGTTTGTTTCTGTGGGGCTTATTTTTTTGGTAGTATTTGAGACTGAATGCAGGATCTTCATACTGAGCTACATCCCCAGGCCTTTTTTATTTATTTTGAGACAGGGTCTCCCTAAATTGTCCAGGCTGAGTTCAAACTTGGAATCCTCCTGCCTCAGCTTCCCAGAGTACTGGTATTAGAGGCTGCAGCCCCACCTCTGGCTGGCACTGCCACTCTGATTTTGCCTTAGACTTTTTATACCACTTATAAGCTAAGCAATTCCTAAATACTTCCCAGAAGGTATCTAACTCCTCTTACCTGTGTGTTACCTGCTCAGAGTTCCGGAGAGAAGATGCTCTGATTCAATTTAAACTGTCCTTTTCCTGGTAAATTGCTTCAGCTGCTGACTACGGGCTTTTCCATTTTTTTTTTTTTTTTCATTATATGCTTAGGGATTTTTTTTAATCTTTTAATTTTTAAAAATAAAATGTTGCAAGTTCACTTAAGGCCTCTATATAATCCTCTCTCTCTTTCTCTCTCTCTCTCTGTCTCTCTTTCTTTCTCTCTTTCTCTCTCTCTCTCTTTTTGAGACAGGGTCTCACTATGTAGTTCAAGCCGACCTTGAACTCACTGTGTGGCCCAGGCTGGCCTCAAACACAAGGCCATCCTCGTGCCTCAGCCTCCGGAGTGCCGAGATGACAAGCATGTGCCTCCAGGCCAAGCTAATCTTTTGCAAATAGGCAGGGGACCAAGAGATGAGGGAAATAAAGTGGGAGGGGAAATTAAAAAACTAAGACATGTTCTATGCATGCACCAACTCCCCATAATGAATGTAATCATTGTGTACTGTAAACATGGACTAATACAAAACTTTTATATTTTAAATAAAAATATTTTTTAAAAATAGAGGGTTTTTTTTGCTGGGCATGTTGGCACATGCCTGTAATCCCAGCACTCAGGAGGATCGTTGCGAGTTTGAGACCAGCCTGGGCTACACATTGAGCTCAAGGCCAGCCTGAACTCATAGTGAGACCCTGTCTCAAAAAGACAAAAAAGGAAAAAAAATAGTTTTGGCACCTGAGAGGTTGAGACAGGAGGATCGCCATGAGTTCAAGGCCAGCCTGGGCTACATAAGGCATAGTGAGACTATGTCTCAAAAAAACAAAAAATAGTTTTGTGACTTCCCAGAAGATGGTGGAGTGGTGAACAGCAGAGAAAGCACCTCTCTGAGATTTGGTGTCCAGATGCTGGAATAGAGCAGCATGAGGAAGAGAAGGAGGAGGGAAGTGGGTTCCCGGGACCCAGCCCACGAGGAGTGAAGACGGAAACTTCAACAAAGGAGGTGGCGAGCGGTCCCTGAGCCCTGACTCACTGCGTGGAAGGGGCCGCTTGAACCCGCAGACACAGGTGACTCCTGGTGACCCCAGACGCCCATGGAGAAATGCACCAGTAGAACAGAGCCGAGCACAGAGCAGACTGCAGCGGCTGGTGAGGCATTTAGGTTCAGACGCCCTCCAGGAGAGGCCAATTGGCTGGGAGACACGTTGGAAAGAGGCCAGCTGAACCCGGAACCCGGAGCAGCTGCAGGCTCTGTCTACTGCTTCCCAGTGTCGGGGTGAGGAGGAACCAAGCACAAGTCAGCAGGAGGCCAAGGAGCCGAGGTGACGCTGAAGGAGGCACACGGAGTGCTGCAGGCTGAACAAATCGGGCTTCAGCCTCACAGCCAGAAACCAGCCTGAACTTCAGGGGAACTAAAGGTGCTGGCTGACTGGGATTATCCACTACCCCACCAAAAGCTACAGCTGAATTGCTGGGGGTAATCAACGTGGATCAGGACTCTGTCGCCCACTTTGTCTACCAGTGGCAGCAGAGACACACCTTAAAGTGACCTTTTTTTTTTTCCTTATTTTCCTCTTTTTTCTCTTTTCTTGTTTTTGTTTGGTTTGGTTGGGTGTTTTCCTGATTGTTTTTGTTTTTGTATAAATGTGAATTTTTTATTTGGTTTTGGTTTTTGTTTTTGAGACAAGGTCTCACTATGTAGTCCACACTAGCCTTGAACTCACTTATGTAGCCCAGGCTGGCCTCGAACTCATAGCAATCTCCTGCCTCAGCCTCCTGAGTGCTAGAATTATAAGCGTGCGCCACCACACCCAGCATGAATGTGAATATTGTTTCTAGTTCTTTTCGTTCTCGTTCTGCTGTTCTGTTCTATTCTTGTTTTTATTTCTTCCTTCTCTCTTTCCCACTTGTCATCTTCACCAGTTTCCTAAAGTTTGTGTAATCTTCCTTTGTCCTCCAGCCTTGGTTCTAATCTCCTCTCCTCCTCTTCCTTTTCCTCCTCTTCCTCTTCTTCCTCCTCTTCCTTCTTCTTCTTTTTCTACTTCTCTATTTTTCCCCCTAGCCCTTTTAAATTTTCTCCCCTGAGGGTAAAATCACCATACTGAGGGCAGATTTACTGTATACAATTTTCTGGTTTGTTTTACATTTTGACATATAACCACAAATTTAGTTCACACAGTTAAAGGTGGCAAATTAATCGCTACCACAGTTTGTCATTTTCTAGGCTGCATTTGATGCTATTGTTATTGTTGATTGTATTACTTTAGCCAAGGTGACATAACTGTTCTAATCAGTTGTCTTTCCTGGTATGCAAAGACTGAGATTGCTTAAGGGTCATAAACAATACTAGAGGCCACTACCAAAGAACCAGGGACTAGGCCAAACAGGCAGCAACTTCTTATCCCCAATAAATTGAAGAGGTAGGATCTTACAACAGACTCAAAATCCAAAAGCCAGCTGTACCTGGCAAACATCACTAGGAAGTAGTTTCTTCCTAAGGATTCTAAATACTTCCAATAAAGTTACTTGCCATAAGCAATTTACAACCATCAAACCAGGAATTAAACTTTAAAAAATACAGCAACTGAGAAGACACTTAAGCAGATGCAGCCCCAGACGTCCAGCTCACCAAAGGCAAACCCAGGGGACAACGAGGTGGAACAATTCCAAAGCCACTCACCTGCCCTCTCTGAAGTGCTAACAGTGGGAGTAGCAAACCAGATGAATGAGGCTTTACAAAAAAATCCAATCAAAATAATTTCTCAGATAAGTACAGAAATGGTGACCATAATGAAAGACATGGTTAGAGATGCTAGAGCAGACAGAGATTTAAAAATAGAGGAGCTTAGGAAAATGATGGAAACCATGAATGCCCAACACAGGAAAGAAATGGAATCCACAGAACAGATCCAAACAGATGTCCAGGAGATTAAAAATTCCACTGAAAGTACGTGCAGCTGCATGAGCCAGTGTGAGGACTGCATATCAGAGATAGAGGACAGGACTGCAGTTAGTGATCATGAAAAGAAAGATTTCTTAAAAATAGCAAGGGACCATGAAAAATCATCAGAAGCTGGTAGATGATGCAAAGAAGAATAACATAAGGTTGTTCAGAGTCAATGAAAAAGCAGGAGACAGCACAAACGACATAAAAAACCTGCTCACAGAAGTCATGGCAGAAAACTTCCCAAGCAGGGAAAAGGAATTTGAAATACAGATAAGTGATGCGTGTAGAACTCCAATTAGCAAAAAAAAAAATTCCAAAGTAATATAATAGTCAAGATTCCAGAAGTTCAACAAAAGAACAGAATATTAAAAGGTGTTAAAGAAACAAATCACCTATAAATGAAAGCCCATCAGAATCACACCAGACTTCTCAACACAAACCTTCAAGTCAAGAGCACTTGGAGTGAAGTATTTCAAGCCCTAAATGAAAACAACCTTCAACCCAGATTGATGTACATCACAAAATTAGTTTTCAAAATTGATGACAAAATATACTTCCATGACAAAGAACACCAGAAGAAATCCATGACCACTAAATGAGCACTCCAAAATGTTCTGGAGGACATCCTAGAAAGAGATAACAAGGACTGCAACACAGTGAATCCATCAAGCAATTAAATGGGGGGAGGGACCAAAAACAGGAAAACAACATGACAAGGATAAGTCAGTGCATATCAGATATAATCATTTTGTTAATGGTCTCAATTCAATAATCAAAAGAAACAGACTAGCAGAATGGATCAGGAAGCAAGATGCAACAATATGCTGCATACAAGAAACACATTTAATTAAAAAAGAAGTTCACAGACTGAAAGTCCAAGGATGGAAAGCAACACTCCATGTGACAGGAAACCGGAAAAAAAGCAGGGGTGGCTATTCTATTTGCAAAGTGGATTTCAAGCAAAGACTGATTAAGAGAGGCAAAGAAGGTCACTGCATCCTTATAAAAGGAACAATCCAAGAGGAAGAGATAACAACCATAAAATACATATGCACCAAATACCAGTGCCCCCAAATATATAAAACAAATATTAATGGACATGAAAAATCCAGTAATGGGGGGCCTCAATACCCACTGTCACAAATAGACAGCTCAACTAGAAAAAAATCAACAAATACCAGAACTGAACCAAACTGTTGAACAAATGGACTTAGTAACTGTCTACAGAGTGTTCCACCCCACAACATCAGAATACACATTCTTCTCAGCTGCACATGGGTTGTTCTCCAAAATAGACCACATACTAGCTCACAGAACATGCTTAAATAAATGCAAAAGAACTGAAATAATCCCATACATATTATCTGACCATAGTGAAATTGGAAATCAATGACAAAAGAAACCACAAGAACTTCATAAACACATGGGAATTAAATAGCACCCTTCTGAACAACCAATGGGTTGCGTATAAAATTAAAGAAGAAACTAGGCAGTTTCTACAATTAAATGATAATGACAGTACAACATACCAGAACTTATGGGACACAATGAAAGCAGTCCTATGAGGAAACTTATAGTGGTAAATTCCCATAACAGAAAAACAGAGGGAGCACAGATAAACAACTTAGTATTGAACCTTAAGCTTCTAGATAAACAAGAGCAAGTCAAGGGAGGAAATTGTAAAGATTACAGCAAATATTAATGCATTGGAGATTAAGAAAACAATTCAAAGAATTAACCAATAGAAGAGTTTTTTTTTAAAATAAAATTGACACCCTTCACAAATCTTATCAAAAAAAGGAAGAGTCAAATCCATGCAATTAGGAATGAAAAGGGTAAAATCACAACAAATCCTGCAGAAATACAGATCATCAGTACCTTGTTTGATAACCTGTAATATAATAAGATAAAAAACACAGAAGAAATTGGCAGATCCCTAGATACATATGAAATACCAAAGCTAACTCAAGAAGATATAAAAATTCTAAATAAGCCAGTATCAGTCAATGAAATTGAAGATGTAGCTAAAAACCTACCACAAAGCAAATCCCATGCCCTGCTGAATTCACTGCTGAATTCTACAAGAAATTTAGAGAACTAATGTTGCTGCTTCTCAAACTCTTTAATGAAATTGAAATGGAAGCAATATTCCCAAATTCATTCCTGGAAGCAAGTATTACCCTGATAACAAAACCAGAGAAGGATCCAACCAAAAAAGAAAAATAGAACCCAATTTTATTTAACGTAGACACAAAAATCTCAATAAGATATTGGTAAACAGAATGCAGTAAATCCTCAAGAAGATTATATACTGTAACCAACTAGGATTCACCCCAGGTATGCAGAGATGGTTCAACATACACAAATCAATAAATATAATACACCATATTAACATAACTAAGGAAAAAAGCCATATGATCATTGCAATAGATGCAGAAAAAGTATTTGACAAAGTCCAACACCCATTCATGATAAAAATCCTACAGAAAATTGGAATAGATGGTCTTTATCTCAATCTGATAAAAGCTACCTATGAGAAAAAAAACAACAGCCAACATCATACTAAATGGACAAAAACTGGAAGCTTACACTCTAAAATCAGGAACAAGACAAAGGTATCCACTGTCACTATTCTTATTCAATATAGTTCTGGAAACATTAGCCAGAGCAATTAGAAAAGAGAAAGAAATAAAAGGAATAAATTTAGGAAAAGACATGAAATTAGCATTTGCTGATGACATGATACTCTACATAGAAGACCCCAAAAACTCCACTAAAATACTTCTAGATATAGTAACCAAATTCGGTAGCATAGTTGGATACAAAGTCAACACTGAAATATCAATAGCCTTCCCGTACACGAATAACTAACTCAGAGAGAGAAATGAAGAAAACACCTTTCACAAGAGCATCCAAAAAATGAAATACCTAGGAATCA
>NW_004955451.1:14597055-14597878 GCF_000276665.1 Chinchilla lanigera
CATGTGCCTATAATCCCAGCACTCAGGAGGCTGAGGTAGGAGGGATCATTGTGAGTTCGAGGCCAGCCTAAACTGCATAGTAAGACCCTGTCTCAAAAACACCAAAAAAGAAAGAAAGGAAGAAAAGAAAAGAAAAGAAAAGAAAAGAAAAGAAAAGAAAAGAAAAGAAAAGAAAAGATAACCCTTGTGCTTAGGTAAGAAGAACCAATATAGCAAAAATGGCCATACTTCCAAAATTATTATACAGATTTATGCAATCCTGATCAAAATTCTAACAGTACGTCTCTCAGAATGAGAGAAAACAATCCTAAAATTCATTTGCTCTTTTTTTTCTTTGTCTTTTTGAGACAGGGTCTTGATATGCAGTTCAGGCTGGACTTGAGCTCACTTTGTAGCCCAGGCTGGCCTTGAACTCACAACAATCCTCCTGCCTCAGCCTCCCAAGTGCTGGGATTACAGGCGTTCACCACCACACCTGGCTTCTAAAATTCATTTGGAACCAGAAGAGATTTAGAATAGCAAAACAATTCTGAGAAACAAAGGTAAGGCAGGGGACATCACAATCCCTGACATGAAACTGTGATAAAAATAGCGTGGTACAAGCAAAAAAAACCAAAACAATAACAGAAAAAAAAAAAAGATCCAATGAACAGATTAGAAGATGAGGAAACCACTCCACAATCACTCAGCCACCTTATCTTTGACAAAGGAGATAAACACCTTCACTAGAAGAAAGACAGCTTCTTTAATAAATGGTGCTGGAAAAACTGGCTTTCCACAGGCTAAAGATTAAAACTAGACCCATAGCTTTTATCACACACTA
>NW_004955451.1:14598457-14631378 GCF_000276665.1 Chinchilla lanigera
GCTGTCATCAAGAAATCAACCAATAACAAGTGCTGGAGGGGCCGTAGGGGAAAAGGAACCTTCTCCGTTGTTGGTGGGAATGTAGACTGGTGCAACCACTTGGAAATCAGTATGGAGACTCCTCAAAAAACTAGGGTTAGAGGTCCCATTTGACCTCACTATTCCTCTTCTTGATATCTTCCCAAAAGTATTAAAAAGCATCATACCACATGTTTATAGCAGCACAGTTTATAATAGCTACATCTTGGAAACAGCCCAAATGCCCATCACCTAATGCATGAATAAACAAAAGGTTGGTTTTTTTCATGCACAGGAGTACTACTCTGCCATAAAGAAGGATCAGCTTGAGACATGTCTAGCTAAATGGATGCACCTTGAGACTATACTCTTAAATGAAGTAAATCAGACACACATGTTCAAATACCGCATTCTCTGGTGTGATAAACTGAAAGTGTAGACAAGGACCAAAATGTATAACAGACATTGGGAAATGGGAACAGAATGTTCAAATGAGAAGGTGGAACAAAGGATGGGGAGAGGGACAGGAAAAGAACAAGAAAAAAAGACTGGAAAGAAAAATGGAAACAAAGCACCATAAATAAAGAGGTGAAAGGCATTTGAAGGCAGAGGACAAGAATAGGAAAAAAAGCAGCAGCAAGATATACCATGTACAGGTACATATTCCCTATGGTGAATGTGATCATTGTGTATATCTAAAATGTACCAATAAAATTAATTTTTTTAAAAATGGAGTTTTGAGCCAGGCATGATGGCGCATGCCTGTAATCCCAGCACTCAGGAGGCTGAGGCAGGAGGATCATCATGAGTTCAAAACCAGCCTGAGCTACAAAGTGAGTTCAAGGCCAGCCTGAACTGCATAGTGAGACCCTGCTTCAAAAAGACAAAAAAAAACTTTTTTCAATGGAGTTTTGTCCTCACAGATAGCAGTTATCCCTAACAGTTTATGTGAGCTCTCATTAAACAAAGCTGTTTAATGAGAAAGTACCTGTTAAGCAAACAGGTGTCACAAAATACAAACTCTAAGCAACCCCAGGGAGGGAAACCCTCTTGGGGCAGGTCAAGGGGAGCTAGTGATGGGGTCGCACATCACAAGATTCCCCCCTGTTCCTCGCTGATTCTTTCCCTTCTCCTTATAAAAACCCTATAGAACGTAAGCACTGATCATCATAAATTTTTTTCCTAAGCCTGGAACCATTTTTCTTTTCTTTTTTGAGACAGGATCTTCCTATGTGGCCCAGGCTGGCCTTGAACTCACAGTGATCCTCCTGCCTCAGCCTCCGGAGTGCTGGAACTACAAGCAGGCACCGTCACAGTCAGCTACCACAATACTATTTTTATTTTTTATGTGTTGTTCATTGTGGAGACCCACTCAGAGAGCTTCCGAGCTCAAGGGCATCTAAGGACCCAGTGGGATACAGTTATATAACCATGACTTAGCACAGATTAAGACCCATGCACTGGTTACAGCACATGTAAGAATGTAAATATGAGATGACAACCTGTGTAAGAATTATACAATAAAGACAGGGGCAGCTCTCTGCTCTGCCCCAGGCTGCCTGCTGTTGTTGCTGATGTCTTGCACATGTGTTTCCTTTAACTTGGGGCCCCAGGCGGGCCAACATCCAAGCTCCAATCTCTCTTAGATTTTACTGCCAGATTTCCATGTCAACTGTATCACAGGCCAGGGGCCAGCTGTCCTTACCCTGAAGCACATCTGATAAATGTTTCCCAGGGCCTTCTTGCCTTCCTCCAACCTCCTCCTGTTTCATAACTTTCTCTAGTCCCTTGGAAGGAACAGCCTAGAGGAACCGACAGATTGTACACATACCTGTACCTCCCAGTGGGGGAAGAAACCTTGAAAGTCAAAAACAAAGCCTGATCTCAAGGAAAACTGTTTAAAAGTTACAACAATAGGGACAAATATTCACCTGTCACTCCAGTTAGTAGATTCGGTGTGGCCTAGTGTGGGAATGATTTTCTCAGTCTCACTGAAGCAAGCTGCTTATTTCACAAGGAGTCAGTTGCTCAGTATTGAAATTAGTCAAAAAAAAAAAAAAAAACTTTCAGCTGTGGACAGGCATGGGCAGGTGCAGACCTGTCATGCCAGTACTCTGGGAGGCTGAGGCAGGATAATCCCCAATGCATGCCCCGCTGAGTACTTATTGAGAACCTGGCTCAAAATGAAATTTTAAAAAAAGTTAAAAAGGGCTGAGGATGTTGTTCAGCACAAAGGCTCTGGGTTCAGTCCCTAGTACCCCCACCACCCCCAAAAAGAACAAAAAGGAAAAAAGACCATTTGTGTAGGAACCAGCTTATAAGTTTGTCTCCAACTGGAGGCAGACAAGAATGAAAGACGAAAAAGACACAGAGTTAGTTTAGAATGCAGGGCCGGGGGGCTCTTGCCTCTCCTAGGCAAAGAGCCCTGAGCATTTGGTTCACCTTGCTTTTATCCACTTCGATCTCCAAGCCAGCAATTAGAGTGACGCACAAGAGTCATCTGCCTCCTGTTATCTATAGCATATCACCAGGCAAACCCCCGGATCTCAGCTGTGTTGCTTTCTCCTGAAACTTGCAGCGTGCCAGCACGCCCGGGCATCGCAAAAGGAGCACAGCTCGCCGCCTTTCTCCTCTGTGCTCACAGAGGTGGTCAGCTAGGCCTCGATCCTCATTACCTGGTCTCCTACAACTCCCCTTTTTGTTTTTGTAATAGCAGCAGCTGAGTATCAACCCCTGCTGTTCATCCCTAGGAGAAGTTTGTAGGTAGAGTCATCCTATCTCGTGTCTTGAGGTCTGGCCTTTAACGCCTCCGCCTCCACTCACAGTTGTAACGTACCTGCACTGGCTCCTCTCGAGGTACTAGCCCCATGTGACTGCCCATATTTCTAACTTAACCGTCCTCCCTCTAAAGAAGTGCCCTTAACTGCCGTGAGGGGGTAAGGGGCCAAGGCTGCTCTGGCTACTTCAGCTGAAGAGGGTCTGTGTTGTGATCAGCAGTCAGATACTCCCCAGAGGGTCTGTCTAAAGGCCCTACACAGACACCAGGCATTCTCGTCTCGGGGAGGTGTGTGGCCTTGAGTGTGCTATGACATTAATCACAGCGATGAGGGTATTATCCCATGCCCTGGGACAATCTCCATGGACAAGTCTTTCTGCCTCCTGGGTAGTTTTCTTCAGTTGTCATCCAGGAGAAGAACCTCACTGGTGAGGACAGCGGGGTCAAGTTCCCCCGTGGGCAGGTCACAGCAGGCTCCTCCAGGGCCACACACTCCTGGAGTACACCCACAACATCTGCCCATTTCCTGCAATGACACAAGCAAACCCACCACGGCACCACCAGGATAACTGGCCCCTCCCATCTCCCCACCAAGGGGCGTCTGCCACACTTGTGCTTTTTCCCATACTCTTGCACTTTTGACCAGTGTAATTCCAATGGGGTGCTATTACCAATAGGATTCAAAATTTAAGTGTGAATGTTGTAAGATCAAGGCGGGTTTGTGGGTTATTATGACTTATTACTTCCCCTTTTTGTTTCTGCATTTGCCATTTTAATGTCAAATGTGCCCACTCAACAATAGCTTGCCCTCGCTGGGTGTGGTGGTGCACAACTGTAATCCCAGCACTCGGGAGGCTGAAGCAGGAGGACTGCTGCAAGTTCTAGGCCAGCCTGGGCTATAAGACCAACCTGAACTGCATAGTGAGACCCTGTCTCAGAAAGACAAAAACAAACAAACAAATAGCTTGTCCTTGTGGATTATAAAGAATTCAGTAGAATCACTAACACTTAGGGGCTCCCATCTTTGCAAAGGCCGAGAGACAATGTTGCTGCCTATGCCCTGCAGTATCACCCGCTGGTAACATGCATAAATTGTGTATACTGATGCGTACATACTGAAGACTGCCAAATTGGGACATCCATTTGCTTTAGCTCATTTGCCTGGAGGTCTTGGGGATTATAACCTTCAGATGGAATTGGTGTAGGTCAGGTTTAGCACGGCGGACAAGACTGTACAATATGGCACACCTGTGATCTAGAAAGCTCAAAGCAAGAAGGGCTAAAGTGTTTTGATGGAAATAAAAACAAGAAAGCCTCAGTGTTTGAAAATCGAGGCAGTGAGTCTATGGGCATGATGATATCTTTCTGCCAGTGGTCCAGGAAGGCCAGAGCATGACTGCACATGACCTATATAAAAAGAGGCAGTCCTATTCCAAAGGCTTCCTACAATTATAAAAACAAATTGAACAGAGGGGTATTTAGGGTGCTTTTTATAGTGGCTGTCCCCAAGCAATTAGTGACATTAACTACACAGGCAGAATCACATAAAATGTTTAACAGGTTCTGCCAGAGTACATTCTAATACGGTAATTACAGTAACTAATTCTGATCTTTGAGCTGAATGTCCAGGGGTAGCAATTTTCTGGGGATTTCGCATAGTCCAGTAAGCAGCAAAACCACCAGAACATCCATCTGTAAAGTAAGTTGAGGCGGTCATAAGAGGAGTTGACTGAGGATTTCTAGGTAAGATAAATGATTAATGACAATGTAGCTGTACAAACTTATTGGAAGGATGATTATCAAGTAATCCTATATAATCTGCGAAGGCTGTCTGCCAGACTAAGGAGGTTTATAATAAATGAGTATGCTGTGCAAGATTAATAGGGAGCACAATACCATCAGGATCAAACCCTAAACGCTGTATGCATTGGCGGCGGGCTTGCTGAATTAGCTTACCCATTTGATCCGTACATGCCTGAAGACTTTTCTGTAAGCCAGTTAGGGAAATAAAGCCATTTAAAAGGCTGACATTTGTTGTTCACTGCTTGACCAAAAAGTCCTATGGGAGAGTGAGGAGTGGGCAATATCGTTTGCATCAGAGGCACTGTCAGACTCACTCAAAACACTTGTCTATTTCCCAAAGCACCTTCTATCATCTGGAGCTCTTTAAGGGCTTCCATTGTGAGGGTATGGGGAGAATTCAAATCTGGATTTCTTTGTAATGTTTTATACATATTACTTAATGATATGTAGATATTCCTAGTTTGGAGTGAATCCAGTTAATGTCGCACAACAATTTCTGGATATCATTTTATGTTTGTGACAAGTCTCTCATATATATATATATATATGCTATCTCCTGCTTTTTCATTGACTCCAGTCAATCTTGTTATTCTTCCTTGCCTCATCAAGCAGCTGCTAGATTGATTTCTCATGGTCCTTTGCTATTTTTAAGAAATGTTTCTTTTCATGATCGCTAACCCCAAGCTTGTCTTCTATATCTGAGATCCTGTCCTCACACTGGCTTAATCTGCTGTGAATACTTTCAATGGAATTTTATTCTCCTGGATATCTACTTGAATCTGCCTTACGCATTCCATTTCTTCCCTATGCTGAGCATTCATGGCTTCCATCATTTTCTGAAACAACTCTATTTTTTGGTCTGTATCTGCTCTAGAGTCACTAAGCATGGCTTCCATTATGGACACCATCTTCCATTATGGACACCATTATCTGAGAAATTACTTTCAATTTGACTTTTTCTAGAGCTTTATTCAGTTGCTTTGTTGTTACCACTTCAGAGAGGCCAGGTGGGTGTCTTTTGGATTATCTCATCTCACTGTCCCCTGTATTGGCCTTTGGTGAACTGGATATCTGGGGTTGCATCTTGTTTAAGTGTCTTCTCATTTTCTTTTTTTTAGTTTAATTCCTGGGGTGATGCTTGTAAATTGCCTACGGTGGGTTGCTTTATTGCTAGTATTTAGAACCCTTAGGAAATGTCTACTTGTCTGAGGTATCCTCCAGGTGTAACTGGTTTTTGGGTTTTGAGTCTGTTGCAAGATCCTACATCTTCAGTTTGTTGGGGATGAGAAGTTTCTGCCTGTTCGGCCCAGCCCCTGGTTCTTTGGCACTGTGCCACAGTACTTTCTATGACTTTTTGTCAGTCTCAGTCTTGGAATACCAGGAAGAGTAGCCCTTTAGAACAATTATGTCACTCTTGGCTAAAGTGGTACCATCAGCAATAACACTAGCATCAATCACAGCCTAGAGAACGACAAACGCCATCTAGTGCAGCCCTTCACAGCCACTGCCCCCCTCCACGGCTGCATCTCTCTGTGGAAGCCTCTGGGGTCACCAGCAGTCACCGTCTGTCCACAGGTTTGAACCATTCCCCTCAAGCAGTGAGTTCCGTCTCAGGGAGAAGGCTCTGCCAGCTACCTCCTCCTTCTGTCATTGAAGTTTCTCTCTTCACTCTCTCCATGGGCTTCAGTTCACACCTCAGATCCTTCCTGGGTCCAGGAGACCCACTTCCTTCCTTCTTGTCTTCCTTGCATTGCTATGTTCCAATGTCTGAACAGCAACTCTCAGAAAGGCTCTTTCTCTGCTGCTTATCACTCCAACATCCTGGTGTTTCCCCCCAGCAAGTCTCTTAATGTTAATTTCTGGACTCAAACTGTTCTTTCTGTCACCAGAGTTTCCAAGTAACTATGGAGGAGATAGTTTTAATTTTCTCCGGGGCCATCCATAACCCATGTTATATCAAAGCTTGTTTAGTTTCTGCAAAAAGAAGGATACACCGTGAAAATCGACAGCAAGCAATATATCATCCATATAATGTACTACATAGGCTTGAGGGAATTTTTTTCTAATAGGATCTAAAGCCTGATCAACAAAATATTGACACAGGGTGGGACTGTTCATTATTCCCTATGGCGAAACTGTCCATTGACATTTACACACAAGCTTGGCAAATTAGTAGCAAGAACAGAAAAAGCAAAATGAGGTTGGTCCCACAGGCTCAAGGGGATGGTAAAAAAAAAAAAAAAAGCAATCCTTAAGATCAGTAAGTAGTTAGCATAGGCCAGTCCTGTGGAACTGCAGTGGGAGAGGGACGTCTGGGCTAGAGTACCCGTAGGGTAAATACATACATTAATAGCTCATAGGTCCTAATTCACTTTCCCAATTTCTTTGATATGACAAAAACAGGAGTATTCCAAGGGCTTGTGGAAGGCTCAATATGTCTTACCTTCAACTGCTCTATTAACATTTAAATGAGCTTCTCCTTTGGTACTGACCATTGATCCACCCAAACAGGAACATCAGTTTTCCATTTTAATAAAGGAGCAGTTTGGGGATGTGGAGAAGCCACAGTGACCCCCATTAAAACTCTGTCTCATAGCCAGGATCATCCCTTTCACTCCGGGATCTCAGGATGTCCTGCCGCTTGATTCTGTCGAGCTTGCTCAGCTGCTAACTCTCAAAGAGTAACATGAAAATTTAAGGATTACCCTGCAGAAAGAGAGGACCTAGCCAAATGCTTAATGTCTAAAGGAGGTCAGTGCAAATCTCCTAGGACAGACTCCCACAAGCCCAACGGGTAAGATCCTTGAACCATTGTTCAGGACCCTGGATTTTAATTCTTTAAGCAATCTACACTCCAAAGGATTATGCTCATGAACACTTCCTTGTGGACTGTTAGGTAAGGACAAATACTGGTTGGAAATCAACGTGTCCAAAGGGCTCTCCATTAAGCACAGCCTGTCTAACCAATTTTTGATAAGGAGACACTACTTTTATCTCAACCACAGACAGAGGAGGAAGAAAAGGGCACGAGGGCTCTTGACCCTCATTTTTACCTTCTCGAGGGTGCACTGGGTGTGGGATGCCCCCCCCACAGTCAAAGGACAAAGAACTGCACAAACCATAGGGGAAAGTTTCAGGGTATAAGCCCTGCATATGAGCACACTCCAAACCCTCTCTCACTTGATCCCAACTTGCTACATCAAATGTACCCATCTCAGAAAACCAAGGATTACCTGATAACATCTTGCACTATATGAGAAACCAATCGGGTACTAACTTGAGCGCTAAGCTGGCACAATAGAATTTCCAATAAAGGGATATAATGCTATACTTCAGTTAATGAACTCTGCCCCGTTACCCTAGATGAAGAACTCTTCCACACTCACATTTCTTTTTCCTTTTTGCTTTTCTTTTTGTGTATTTCTCTTGCCGGCCAACTCCTCTCCACTGTGGAATTCCCTGTAGCTGACTTACTACATTTCTCCCCCAGGTGGACTTCCCTGGTCCGGTCCCTGTTTGGGAACCACTTCCAAGAACCAGCCTATGAATCTGTTCCCTGTCCAAGGAATGAATGAGGGTGAAAAACAAAGAGACACAGAATTAAGTTAACATGTGGAGGCCGGGGGCTCTTGTTTCCCTTAGAGAGAGAGCCCCAGGCATCTGATTCACCCTGCCTTTATTGACTCCGACACGGGAACAAGCAGTTAGAGTAACACAAGTTTCATCTGCCTCCCACCATGGAAACTATGTCTGGGTAAACAATTGGATTTCAGCTGTGTTGACTTTTCCCTGGAACCTGCAACAGTGCCAGCACACCTACACGCTACCTTCTCCTTTGCGCTCACAGAGGAGGCCAGTTAGGCCTCATTTCTCACTATCTGGTCCCCCACAGCTGAATACACCTGGAGTTGTTTCTGCATCTTCTAATCTGTTTCTCTGATCATCAGGTCTGTTTTTTCCCCAGTACCATGCTGTTTTTATAACTAACTTTGTAGCATAGTCAGGGATTGTGATGCCCCCTACCTTGCCTTTGTTTTGCTTATGTAAATAAGGAGGGGAGCATTTGAAGGGAGAGGAGGGCAATAAGAAGAAAAGAAGCAAGGCATAGCATGTACAGGTACACATTCCCTATGATGAACATGATTATTGTGTATATCTAAAATGTACCAATAAAATTAATTTTTTAAAAAAATGGAGTTTTGTCCTCACTGATAGCAGTTATCCCTAACAGTTTATGTGAGCTCCACAAACGAAGCTATTTAATGAGAAAGTACCTGTTAAGCAAACAGGTGTCACAAAATACAAACCCTAAGCAACCCCAGGGAGGGAAACCCTCTCGGGGCAGGTCAAGGGGAGCTAGTGATGGGGTCGCACATCACAAGATCCCCGCTGTTCCTCGCTGATTCTTTCCCTTCCGCTTACAAAAACCCCACAGAACATAAGCACTGATCACCATGAGTTTTTTTCCTAAGCCTGGAAGCTTTGTTTTTTTTTTCTTTTTTCTTTCTTGAGACATAGACTCACTAGGTAGCCCAGGCTGGCCTTGAACTCACAGTGATCCTCCTGCCTCAGCCTCCCAAGTGCTGGGACTACAAGCAGGCACCACCACACCGAGCTGCCAGAACACTATCTTCACTTTTATATGTGTTGTTCATTCTCCGGTTTCCTCTTACACTTTACATCACTGCCAGATTTCGATGTCAACTGTATCACAGGCCAGGGGCCAGCCATCCTTACCCTGCAGCACATCTGATAAATGTTTCCCAGGGCCTTCTTGCCTTCCTTCACCTCCTCCTGTTTCATAACTTTCTCTAGTCCCTTGGAGGGAACAGCCTAGAGGAACCGACAGATTGTACACATACCTGTACCTCCCAGTGGGGGACAAAAACCTTGAAAGTCAAAAACAAAGCTGATCTCAAAGAAAACTGTTTCAAAGTTACAACAATAGGGACAAATATTCACCTGTCACTCCAGTTAGTACAGACTCGGTGTGGCCCAGTGTGGGAATGATTTTCTCAGTCTCACTGAAGCAAGCTGCTTATTTCACAAGGAGTCAGTTGCTCAGTATTGAAATTAGAAAAAAAAAAAAAAAAAAACTTTCAGCTGTGGACAGGCATGGGCAGGTACAGACCTGTCATGCCAGTACTCTGGGAGGCTGAGGCAGGGTAATCCCCAATGCAAGCCCAGCTGGGCAACTTAGTGAGACCTTGTCTCAAAATGAAATTTAAAAAAAATTTAAAGGGCTGTGGATGTTCAACACAAAGGCCCTGGGTTCAGTCCCAGTACCACTGCCAAAAAGAACGAGAAAGAAGAAAATGTAGTTCTGGAGGAGGTGGAGAAGTATGGCTGTCAGGAAGTCATAGGACTCCAAAAACCTGTGTCACAGCAACAAGCTGCACCGGCCTGAAGGCCCTGAGTTGCGGGCTGAGGGATGGTGTCCAAGTGCACCCCGGGGTGTCGCATGTTGTGTGGAAGGAGCTCGGCCGTTGGGGGAGTTGGAGAGACGCACACGGTGCTGTTGTTCTGGGTGATCAGAAAACAAAGACAGTGCGGACACAGGAAGCCCAAAGCGGGTGGGTGGTCTGAACACCTCCCATGGAATGGAAAAGTCGCACAGAGAGCAGAGGCCTCAGCCTCAGTCCCAGGAAGCCAGAGGGCGTGGCGGTGCACGCCTGTCATCCCAGCAGTCTACAAACTGAGGCAGGAGGGTCCCGGTGAGCTCGAGGCCAGCCTTGGGCTACATAGTGAGCTCAAGACTGGTCTGGGCTACACAGCAAGACCCTGTCTCAAAATAAATAAATAACCACAAACAAAAACCACTGACCTTCACAATTCTCTCTTACTTACTTTATGGTGAACCATATCATAGTTGAAGAAAAGTACATTCATGTAAAATTATAGCCTAACAAACAGTTCTTACTCTACCCACCTACTGCCCAGATAAAGAAACTATTGCTCACGTCCTTTAGCCTCTGCCATTCCTCCATTAGAGAGGATATTTTTCTAATAAGGATTTCCTTACTTTTCTTGGAATTTTACCACCAGAGTGTGGCTTCCTAAGCAATAGTTTTCTTTTTTTAACACAATGTATAGAGAAACATTTTGAATATATCTTTTTGTGCTTTAATCCTTCCCTGTTCCTTGCTGTGTAGTATTCCACTGAATGAACATACCACAGTTCGTTTGTTCATTTGTCCATCCTGTTGTTAGTGAATATTCAAGTTGTCCAGTTTAGGGCTTATACAACATCCTACTAAGGAAAACTCTTACTGTACCCCATGTGGTACATTTATACATATGTTTCTCTAGAGCTGGAGTCCAAAGAACCAGGAGTGAGTGGTGGACAAGCTTCCTCTGTATACACAGCCAATCCCTCTCAGCACATCACCCCCAGAGCTCCACTTCCTGTCCGATCAGCTGTGGTCTCGGATTCTCATAGGAGCTGGGACTACAAGTGTACCCCACTGTGCCTAGCTTCAATTAGTTATAATTGTTATGTTTAGCCCATAGGTTGCCATTTTGATATGTTTACATGGGGACTAAATCTAAAAGTGTTAACTACATCTCTAGCCCTTTTTTAGTTTTTGACAGAGGGTCTCACTAAAGTGCATAGGTGAGTCTTGAACTAGCCATCCTCATGCCTCAGCCTCCCTAAGTACTGGAATTACAGGCATGCATCACTGTGCTTGATTTTTCTTTGTGTAATTTTTCTTTGCATGTGTGAGTGCACGCGTGTGTGTGTGTCTGGGTGTTGTGTGTATGTATGTGTGGTTCTGGGGATTGCACTCAGAGCCTTCTCATTGAATTACAGCCCCAGCTTCTCATTTCTTTTTTGTTTTTTTTTGCAGGGGGACAATGGAAGGTCTCACTAAGTTGCTAAATTGCCCAGGCTAGGCCTGAATTTGTGATCCTCCTGCTTTAGCCTCCCCAGTGCTGGGATTATAGGCATACACCACCACCCCAGACTCTGGTTCTAAAATTTTAAAAATTTTGTCCTTATTGCTATTCTTCCATTTTACTATGATTCTGCTAGATGTGCATTTGTTAGAAATCCTGCTTGGGATTCACTAAACTTCCTAAAACTATGGCTTGCTGTCTTTAATTAGTTCTGCAAAATTTTCAACCATTATCTCATCGGGTATTGCCTCTGCCTGAATCTGTCTTCTTCTGCTTTTGGAGCTTTGATTGTTTTGTTTTGTTTGTTTGTTTGTTTGAGACCAGGTCTTGCTGCGTAGCCCAGGCTGGTCTCAAATGCGTGGCCATCTTTCTGCCTCAGCCTCCCCAGTGCCAAGATTACAGATGTGCACCACCACACCCACCCTCTTCTTCAAATTTAAGCATCCTAAACATGCTTTTATAATCTTGTCTAGTCCAGCCAGGGGTGGTGGCGCACGCCTGTAATCCCAGCGCTCGGGAGGCTGAGGCAGGAGGATCGTTACAAGTTCAAGACCAGCCTGGGCTACAAAGTGAGCTCAAGACCAGCCTGAACTGCACAGCGAGACCCTGTCTCAAAAAGACAATAAATAAATAAATAAATAAACTATAATCGTATCCAGCAGTCCCAGTAGTTGATGTTTTCATGATCTCTTTCTGCTGTCTGGCGTTCCTGCTCATTCTTGCTCATGGTGTTATTTCCTTGAATCCTCTGTTGCTGGTGGTTTACTGGGAACCACTCACTGCTCTTAAGTAATTATTTATGGGAATGAAGGTCACGTCTGATTCTGACAGGCCTCCGAGGGTGTAGTCAGCCCAAGACCTCCCCAGTCACATCCACTAGGGAGAGCCTGGAGCACTCAGGTGCTGCAAATGCAGGCCGATTCTCTAACAAGGCACCTCTGGACTCAACTTCTCAGAATACTTTTTCCTTTTTCTTTTATAACCCTCTTCTTCATTCAGTACCCAAGAGTCTTTTCTGTAGTTCCCTGGAGGTGGAATAAGAGCCCTGGGCCTACTGCCAAGTCACCTTTACTACAAAGACGCAGGCCTTTGAGATTCCAGTAACCCACTCAGGGAAGCCATTGGGCTTGGCTTCAGGAACCATCCACCCATGCATGAGGCCAGCCAAGCACAGCCTTGTAAGCCTGGATTTGCAAACAGCAGTTCTGTCACCTCGCCCAAGTCCACTTAGTGTTCAGATGTCGCTTACCCTGATCTCTTGGAAGGCAGAGAGGTGGCAGGGTAGTTCCACCTTCTACTTAGTATTTGAAGCGTGTTTGAAGTGCATTATAGCCAACGTTATTTCCTTAACTTTTTTTTTTTTTTTCCGGTACCAGGAATCAAACTCACGATCTTGGGCTTGCCAGGCAGGCGCTGTGCCGCTGAGCTAAATCCCCAGCCCCTATTTCCTTAACTTTTAATTACATTTTCTTTGAGAATATAAAATAGAATTAAAGACTTCTGATAAAAACAGCAGTCCACACACACACACAGACACACATACCCTCAGGTTCCTGCTTTCTAGCTCCTAAAGATGTGCTGAATTCCCAGGACTTCAACTTTCTTTTTATCCTTGAGGGTTTATACCTTCCTAATTGCTTTACTGACACTTAATGAGGTTTCAAGAGAGAGAAACTGATACAATCAATCTGCCAGTTTCAACCAGAAATCCATGCATACAAACCAGGCTGATTTGGGACATTAACATGCAGGGAATGGGTGCGTTGAAGGAAGCCATATGCGTGATGAAGAGGTCCCTCTGGTGACAGGATGGTGGTGGCGGCTTGAGGACGGGCTGGGGAGGATGAAGAAGGGGCTCTTGTCTTAGGAAGAGGTGGGCTGCTCGCTCAACAGCAACAGGATGGAGACAGCAAGAGAGAGGGCAAAGACGGTTTGTGCCTCGGGATCACAGCCTATGTCCTGGGGATTGGATACCGGTCTGCACACCCAGCTTAGAGGGAAACCCATCAGACTAAAAGCTGGGAACACTGAAACAAACCGGAAATGGCTAGCGCTTGACCACAGCGCATGCGCAGAGATAGTGACCGTCATGGCGCTCCTTCCGGTACAGGCCCCGTGCAGGCTCTGCCCGTGAGCCCTCACCAGCTGCCATCTTGGCATTCAGATTTGCACCCCTCGACCTTGCAGGCAAGGAACAGAACCTAAAGAACCCAAGTCCAATCATTCTGGCAACCCATGTTCAGGGAATTGTTACTGACAGCTGCCTGGACGTGGGCAGGCGCGGAACCATGGAGTAACAAAGGACTCCCAGGAACTTCTGGGTCCTTTGAGAACGTCGGTTTCTCTTTTAGTGTGACCTCGTCCCTCCACCCAGGACCTCCCACCTTGTCCTTCAACAGGGGCAGAGTCCCCTTCTTCAGTGCCTCAGCCGGAGCTGCTGCTCCTCTGACAGGCCCGGTTGGAAGAAGTACGAGGTGGACCAGGGTCTGTGCTGCTCAGGCCCACGCCATGGAGCCGGTGCCTCCTCCCCTACCCCGTTGGAGGTCACAGACTAGACCAAGGTGGTGGGGAGGTGCTGGTCTCTACCAGGGGAGGGGCCACCCCTATGAAGCACAAAGGGCCATGGGCACCCACCCCAAGATACGATCCCCCGGCCTCCGTGAGCAGCAGTTCCTCCACCTTCGCATCCAGCCAGATCCTCCCTCACCTATGAAGGTGTCCACGAACTCCGGAATGGTGTTGACACATGCTTCCACCAGGCTCCAAAGAGCAGGACGTCAAACACCCGGAGCCAGGAGGGGGGCAGGAAGCACCACACCTCTGTAGCCGGTGATTCCCGTGGTCAGCCGCCCTCCCCACGGGTCCATCCCTGCCCCGGTCCTCCCGAGGGTCGCTCACTCTTTGCTGTAGGTCCTGCCCCGACAGAGTCCGGGTGAGGAAGCTCACACAGCACCTCTTCTCTGCTTCTTATTCAGGCCCTGGAGGCTTCTCACCACGTCCTGCACCTTCTCCTTCACCCTTCTGGAATCCTCCAAACTCAAAGACTTCCCTGTAAAAGCAGAAATTCTGAACCCAGTCCATCCAGACCAATAGGCTTTATGCCTAAAGCTCCTCCGGAGCCCATTATGTCTGCCTTTCTTTCGGAGGCCACCCGCCTGTGTCTTCCCTTCTCCAGTCTCGCCCTGTCAAGAGGAAGCCACCTTCAGCCCCGGCCATCGGTGCTTCTGGGTGACTCAGCTTCCGTCTCCCAGACTCAGCCACCGTTTAGGCCTCAACCCCAAGTTCTGTGCCTCCGGGATATCAAAACCCGGCCCGTCTGTCCTTGCCACTCACATGCAGTCCACACACTACACTTGGAGGCGGTAAAGCAGAGCTGTACAAAGATCACCCAGGGGGTTATTACAAAGCCCAGGGCTCAGCCACACCCCAGCCGAGCAAGTTTCCCAAGATGGCACACGACATCGCTAGTTTGTAGTCTCCCAGGCAATTTCAACATTCAAACATTGACAACCCCTGTGTTTAGAGGAGAGGTAGCCTGCCCCCCACACGCACACACCACTCAGCGGACCCCACTGAGCGGCTGTCTTGGGTCGGGGGGCCCGAAAGCGGATGAGTGCAGCCAGCTGGGCACACCTGGCTACACCGTCTAAGCAGGCTGAGCCTCTGAACTGATTTGCAAAGAAGAACTTGAGAGGGTCTTGGGTCACCTCTGGCCCCCTGTACACATCCTTTTCCCTTGATGGAGATTTTGACTCTGGACTCTGAGCCTCTGTGAGAGAGAGGGCACCTGCATCCCCAGCCTAGGGATTAACAAGCAAACCGCTGGATTTGAGTTCAGAAGCCATAGGACAGGCCTGAGTGCTGGCTGAAGCTGTAGCCAGAGCCCAGAGCGGGTAGCACAGGCCCTCAGTCACCCAGACCTCCCTCTGTCCTTTCCCAACACTCTTCAGCCGGACAACTCTGTCGGGACCCAGAGCTTTAGAATCACAGGGACTTCCAGCCTAGCACCCCTCTTTCTTTTTTTTCCTTTTCCATGCTGAGGTTTAAACCCAGGGCCTTTCACAGCTAACTAGGTGAGTGCTACACTATACTACTGAGCTACACTCCCAGCCCCTTTAAAATTTTGTTTTGAGGGGCTGGGGATTTAGCTCAGCGGCAAAAGCGCCTGCCTGGCAAGCGCAAGGTCATGAGTTCAGTTCCCGGTACCGGAAAAAAAAAAAAAAAAAAAAAAAAAAAAAAAAAAAAAAAATTTTGTTTTGAGATAAGAGTACCGCTAAATGGCCACACCTGGTCCTGAACTTGTGCTCCTCCTGCCTCAGCCTCCCCAGGAGCTGGGGTTACAGATGTGCAACACCATGCCCAGTGCCCCTGCATTTTAAAATAAGGAAAATCACAAATTGGGGGGCTGAGAAGCTACTGAGTATCAGAGCAGGGGCAGACCAAGACTCCTGCAGCCCAGCACTCTTTCCACCCAGCAGCCAGGTAGCTCGATTGTGCTTTCTAGGCCAACAGCCTTCAGCAAGGCCACACAGCAAGTCTGAGTCATCCTGGGGGGCTCAGCTTCACCCAGGCTGCTTCTCCATCAGGCCGGTTCCCCCTCCACAGTCCCCACCTACTACACTTTCAACCCTGACAAGAAGATAGCTCCAGGCCATTTAAAAATAATGCTCTTATTGCCAGTGGTGGCACACACCCACGATCCCAGAGCTTGGGAGGCTGAGGCAGGAGGATCCCATTGAGTCTGAGGCCACCCTAGGCTTCATAGTGAGTTCACGGCCAGCCTGGGCTACATAGCGAGACCCTGTTTAAGAAAATAAAACATATCCCCACCTGTTCTCAGGTGATGACAGGAGGCCCAGCTGTGCGCTCACCTTGTGGAAAGACTTCATTTTGTTCCCGAAGCAAATACCTCAGCCAGAGAGAAAGAACCATTACCTCTTGGTGCATTCCCTCTTTCTGGTGCCTCCCAACCCCCATACCCTGTCTCAGGACCCCATCCGACCGGCCAGCAGCTCCTCCTCCTGGAGAGGACCTGGGGGCTTCTATGGGCCGGCGGGGTGCAGCACAGCAGAAAGGGAACTCGGTCTCGTCCACGGGTGGGCCACACGTGGCTGCATTAAACCTCACACAACTCTGCCACGCATGGGAGTCACACCTTTTTGTCACAGAAACTGGTCCACAGGTGCAGCTTGTGAATGAGGGGCCGCGCAGAGCTGCCCTTCCGAGCCTGGTCTGCGGGGTCCGCAGCGTGCGCCTTGCCTGCCACGCTGAGCCGAGCACCCCGCAAGCCTGATCCTCCTTGGGCTCGGGAGGCACCGGGTCCCACGAGGAGATCCACGTGATTCAAATTGCCGGGTGATGGCCCAAGCAAGCCGTGCCGGGGCGGCGGGGGAAGCCGCTCCTGTTGGAAGCACCCTGCCAGCTGTCAAAACCCTGGCACAGTGGCTGCCACCCCGTGGCTGGGCGGTGGCACTTTCCCTGCAGAGGGTGCTTCCATCTCATTGTGCTCCGCTTTAGCTGTTTTGCCAAGGTGACCACTGTGTGCTGGGAGAGGGGTCCATCCCGCGGAGGGAGCGAAGCCAGGGGAGGAAGCCTACGGGAAACGCGGCTATAAAAGGCAGCGGCTTGCTAGCAAGGAGCTTGGGCTCCTGACCGCGGGGACCGGCGGGGAGGGCGGGGCCTCCCAGTGGACTGCGTCTTCCGCGCTGGGTCAAGCTTCTCTTCTCCCCCTCCTGGCTGCTGCCCACCCCAGCCTCACCTTTTCTGCAGGGAAGAAAGAGGCTGCTTCCCCAAAAGAGGCGCTGGGGTCGCCCAGTCCCTGGCTTCACTCATTCTGCCGCCTCTTGCTACAAGGCCTTGGATTGGTCCCTTGCCCTCGTTGAATCCCTCTCCTCATCCAGAGTTGGACAGAATGAATAGCTCCTACTTCGTCTGCCTGGGGAACTTAAATAACACACTGCAGATAAGCACTTAACAAAGCGCCTGGCACACATTCCAGTGCCCAAAACGTGGGACTTCGTCCTAGTTCACTATTTAGGAGGCTGAAATAAGGCAGGGAAAAGTAAAGCTCAAGTAAGACTGTAATGGTGCACACCTGGGAGGCTGAGGCAGGAGTATCAAAAGTTCAAGGCCAGCTGGGACAATTTGCCAAGCCCCTCTTTCAACATTAAATAAACAAATGGCTGGGGATGTAGTTCAGTGTGAAAGCTCTGGGTTAAAACACAAACAAAAACAAACCAAAACAAAAACAGTCATAGGCCCTGCCAACTGGAAAATGCAAATAAAAAGTCAGCAAAGTTTGATCCAGGTTTTGTGGGAAGCGCACAGCTGCAGAATGAGGCAACCTGGGAAAGTCCCGCCTACACGGACTCCACAGCCCTGTCCTGGCCCTGGGCGCTCACCAGGTGTAGGTCAGCCGCTGCCCAGGGCCAGAGGAGGGCGTGCACCCTGCGAGGGGGCGGGGGGGAGTGTTGTCCCAGAGGAAATGGCGTTTGGAACTGGTGGCAACATGACAGAACTAGACACAGAGCTCAAACTCAACCTCTACATCTGACACCAATCTCAATCTCTCAGGGCCGGTTCATCTTGTGAAAGATTGCATGTGCTTTGTCAGACAAAAAAGAAAAAGAAAGCCTTACGGACACAAACCCTTACGAAGAAGGGAGGGAGAGAAACCAAAAGCTGAGGATCACGACCCCAG
Source organism: Chinchilla lanigera (assembly GCF_000276665.1). Lineage (NCBI taxonomy): Eukaryota > Metazoa > Chordata > Mammalia > Rodentia > Chinchillidae > Chinchilla > Chinchilla lanigera. The sequence continues at coordinate 14,616,652 of NW_004955451.1, forward strand.
CCAGGTGACTGAGGTCAGCACCATAGGGCATGTGGATGGCGTGCGCCCTTGTGTGGTCTTCCGCCCAAAACCACAACCGCAGCTGAGCCACATGGAGGACAATAATCAAGCCGATTCCAACAGGGGGCCTTCCTACATGTGTCTGCTCAGAGCTGCCACAGCGGTCTAAAGCAAGGGAAGTCTGAGAAATGGTCAGAACCACGAGAGGCCAAAGGAGACACGTCCGCTTAATCTGAAAAAAGTACAAACGTTTTAGTTTTTTAAAAATGCAAATAACCACACCATCAGAGCCATGTAGTTCATAACTAACTAATCTGTTCGAAAAGGGAACAAACCCCTGGGTGTGGTGGTAATTTCAAGGCCAGCAGCCTGAACTACATATCGAGATCCCATCTAAAAAGAAAAATCCCAGCACTGGGGAAGCTGAGGCAGGAGGAGCACCTCAAGTTCAAGGCCAGCCTGGGCTACAGAGTGAGTTTGAGACCAGCTGGGGTCTCAAAACACCAAAAAAAAAGATAAGAAAAAGGAGCAAACCAAGTTGCTGAAAAATGATTCAAATTTCCAACACTGTGAGGATTTTTTTTCGAAGTTTGTTTGCACCTCCACCTCTAAATTTTGTATGCAAACAAGCTTTTCTTTGAAGCTCACTGTCTTAGTTAAAATTTTTACAGACTCACACTTTACCTCTGTCCCTCAGGAATCTGTTGCAAAGCATCGCAGTACCAAGTTAAAAGTATTTTTTGTGTGTGTTGTCTCGGTGAAATGATCGCTTCACAAACCAAATTTTTTTGAGTACTGGTTTTCAGTACATTGGCTCCTAGCAATTCGCTTTTCAGAGAATTGACTCTGAGAGCTGCTAGCCCAAACTTCTCCTAAAGCCCCTTACTGTCTTAACCAAAGTCCCCGGTAGAAAGGCCTGCCACCCTCCTACCCCAGGCGCTGCTCCTGGGCACAGTACAGCAGGGGCTGGCACAGGCGGAAGCTTCCAAATTCTTCAGGGTCCTGGCAGGGTTCCTGCACGCTTCCTGGTGTGAGACCAAAGGAGAACTGGGCTGTATGAGAGGGGTCTGAGCCATACAACTCATTTTTTTAACATGAAATGCAGCAAACTCCTCTCTATTTCAGAGAGAGACTTTGAAACGGGTTTCCACGTGTAATCCTTAATCACCATCTGTCAACCCTTTTTGAGTAAGAACCGCGCGGCAGGTTAGTTAAAGCCCTGGGTGTATCTGGATGATTGACAAGCAGGCCACAAACTGAGGAGGGAAGTCCCGCCCCCAATGTGGGTGGCAGCAACCAATAAGCTTGTAGCCTGGGTAGAACAAAAGAGAAATGAGGCAATGTTTCCTCTGCTGGAGAAGTCTAGACTTCACTACCTATTTATTGCCTTTGGACGTTGGCCTCTAGTTCCTTCTGGCTTCCAGCACAGACTCAGACTCTCACCGGTGACGGCGGCAAGCTTCCCGCCCTTGACCTTCCACTGTTCCTGGGTCCTCCCACTCTTCTGTGCGCACACGGCCATCTTGGATCGTCCCTATCTTATCTGGCCAATGGCCACTTTTGAGCCTACAAGCCTACTTCATAAATACCTTGTGTAACTGCACATATGTGTTACACTGGATCTGTTTCTCTGGAGAACCCTAACTAATGCACCAAGGGAGAGTTTAACCACACTTACCCTGGGGTTTTGACACCTAAGTGACGCCAGGAATTGCTGGGTTCTGACACAGGAGAGTGGAGTAACTTACTTTACTATAAATTCCGTCAAACCCACAACTTCCCTCACAGTCCCGACAGCCAGGGAGCATGGAGGGGTAACTAGTAGCCCCAGCCACCTGGGTGGTTACGGCCGACTGCTACTTAGTGTCCCTTCCGGGCCAGCGCACTGATAAATGATTTATGTAATTAATTCTCATCTGATTCTTAGAGATGAGGTCACTGAAGCAATGTGTCCAGAGGTCACCCAGATCCTCGGTCTCAGAGCCAGACTCCAAACCCAGGCGGCCCTAGCCCTGAAGTCTGCATCTTCCTTCAGCCACCAAGCCAAGAGCCTCCATTTATTCCTCTGTGTAAGCACGAGGAGAACTCAGCTAACTTAAAAGAAACTGTTCATAAAGAGGAAAGGTGGGAAAGGAGGACTGTGTAGGAACGGTTTCCAATATGAATACATTTTACTCCCCCTCTTTTTCTTTTCTTTTGGAGGAGCGGGTCACGGGAATCCCGCTCAGGGCCTCGTGCTTTGCCAGGCAGGCGCTGTGTCGCTGAACCGTATCTCTCTCCTCCCACGGTGTTAGTCTCGTGTGGGTTCTTGGACTTCAGGGTGCAGACACAGAGACGTAGTCAGGCTGGGTGTTGTAGTTGTTGGCATCGGGGACTCAAAAATGGGATGAAGCAGAGGCAGGCAAGGCCCCCAGCTGTTGCCACCTCCACCGCCTCCTACTGACCTGGAGGCCCAGTGTCCTGCTCATCCAGGCCGCGGCCCTGCTCCGGGGCGTGTTGCAGGGCGAGGGCTACACAGCAGTAGTGGCTCCCGAACAGCGCCCTCCTCCTCTATACCTCCCGACGCCAGCAGTGTGAGCTTCCAGCATCAGGGACCTTGGTGAGAGCAACCGTGTCCTTCCCACCACGCACCTCTTGGACCACAGCTTTTGTGACTGTCTCGGATAGGCTGGGCAGTGTGCTTGGATACCTCCTCAGGGGATTGGTTCAGGGTTTTAAATCTTCTCACCTTTGGCAGCCTAGGGTCAAGGAGAAGCCAAGGATTAGAGGACAAGTAGGACTTGGAATGGTTTGCCTTCACAGTAAGGAAGAGCGAACCCCTCAGGTCCCAGACCCTGCTCCGCCCCTCAGGGAACCTGTCTGGGGGAACGATGGTGTGGGGCTGTCCCCGACAGGAAGACGACAGCTGCTCTCTGCACGTCCCAGAGCACAGCTGCCCCGTTCTGAGGGGGCCCACCGTCCGCAAGCAACTGTCAGCCTTCCCTCCCAGCCCCATCTGGCGGCGTCTTCTCTTGGCCCGTCCCCAGCCTCCCTTCTCTGCTGTCTCTGAGGCAACTGGATGGGCGCCTCCTACCAAGCCCTGCACGACGGGATGGACGGTGGCCTCGGAAGGAAACAGAAGCATCCTGGGCCCTGCTTCCCCGCGTGGACTCCTGCCTGGGCCGGGCAGCTACTCACCCACTGCCCCTGCTCCTATCATGATGGCCACCTCGGCCTCTCCTGGCCTAGGAATTCTTCCAGGTGCCTGGAAAGCCAGTGCCAGAACACAGGCCCATCTCCAAGGCCAGCTACTGCCTCTGTCAGCTGCTCACCAGGAATGGGAATAACTGGACTGTCCAGGTGCGGCACCCCGGGAAGGCCGGGCAATGCTGGCACCCCCTACCTTGGGCCTGCCAATGAGCCACATTACGACTGGAGACAGATAGGCCAGAGCCCGCCTTTCCTACTGGACCCGGAGGAGAGAGACCCTGAGACCTGCTCCCCCAGGGGAGTCTGAGCCATGCAATCAGGTGGGGTGGGAGAGGGGTCGGGGGCAGCTGAGTGCCAGCGACAACACCGTGGGTGTGGCGTGACTTCAGAACGCGCTGTCCCAGCGCTGCGGTGAGCAGCACAGCACCTGCAGCTCCTGAGGGCGGGTTGGGGAAGCCCTAAGGACTCAGTCTTGTCCCCACCCCCCCTCCCAAATCCCCCGCAGGGAGGCGCAGACCCCCTTCACCCGCTTCCTCCAGGACAGGCCTCCGGGCACCTGTGTCGTCCTCAGAGATGAGCCCCGGGTGAGCCCAGCCTGTTTCAACCTCTGTATTCCCCCGGTCTGGAAGAACATCTGAGGAAGTGGTGACAGTTACAATGACAGTCATGTGGGTGTCACACACGAAGTGCTTCCTGCCAGGTGCTGTGCTGATGCCCACAGCCCCTCGAAGTTGTCTCCTGATACAGCAGAGGGAGAAACTCAGGCTCAGCGGAGGAACCTGGTAAGGCCACCTGCTGGCAAGGGGCAGGCTGGGATTGGAACAGACCGCTGCTGACACAACCTTGCCCCGCAGGCCCGGCTGGGCCCCAACTGTGTTTCTCCTCCCTGTGCTGTGCGGACCCCATGGGGGGCACGCAGGAAGGACACGACACAGGCTGGACTGAGGCAGAGCCTCTGTCTTCTGGAACCACCCCAAGGATGTGGCGAGACTGGACCAGGGCCAGGGCCAGGGCCAGAGCAGGATGCGCTACCGGGGAGACCCCCACACACACCTGGAGCTTTGCACCTGTCCAGAGATGGATCATAGCACACAGATCCCCCAGAATGCCTCCCCTCCTGGCTGAGCCCCAGCAAGTCCTGGGGGTGCTTCTTCCCTCCCCCGTCATGCTCCTGGCCAAAGGAAGAAATGTGAAGATCCCTCGGGCAGAAAGGCCCAGAGAAAGCAAGGGGCATGGCAGTGCACGCCTGTAATCCCAGTCCTTGGAAAGCTGACGCAGGAAAATTACCATAAATTTGAGGCCAGCCTGAACTACACAGTGAGACCCTCTCTCAAAAAAAAAAACAGAAACAAAACATAACAAAGGGAGGAAGGCAGGTCCAGAGAAAATGCAGCCCACCCACGGCAGAAGCAACTGGGGAAGACCTTAGGAGAGGGATAGTGTCCAGAAGGAAAGACTGGGCACCTTCTGGGAGCCCAGCTCCACCTGTGAAGCCACTGCTGGACCACACCCCCTCCTCGCCTGGCTCTTTGTGGATCCGAAGTTCGGGGCCTATTGTGGAGGAGCCAGGCCCCAGTGGCACCGACGGTCGGTCCTGCTCTCTGGCTTGCAGCTGCCGCCAATGGCTCCCTTGGGGCCATGGCATCCCAGCATCCCCACCACTGCCGCAGCAGGGCTGCCACCCCCTCCCAGGAGCCCCAGGAAGCACCAGCCGGACACAGGAAACAGGAACGTATCGCCCTTTATTTGCGTTTCTCAGAATACTGTACAAAGGGAGTAAAAATCCTATTCACACTTTGCTTAGAAAGATTTTAAGGTGAAAGTTCCCTATGATGCACGGGGTGAGGGGGAGGGCCAGGAGGCAAAACCAGAGTGAGTGGCCGCCCCGCTTCCTCAGGCCCTGCTCCTCACAGCGAGGCACCCAGCCGCAGGGCCAGGGCCAGGGGGCTCCTGTCCAGCCCAGGCTGAGGGCCTGCAGGACGAAGGGGTGGCGCCTGGAGCCACTCCACACTTCTCCGGTGCCCTGCTCGGGCAGCGGTCCGGCAGCCCGGCAGCCTCGTGTGGGGTGGCCCCCTGGCCCTCACTGCATGCCTTGCAGAGGCCCTGCCCCAGTGCCTGCCCACAGGTTATGGGACCAGGGTGAGCAGGGGCCCCACCACCCATCATTTCTGCCAAAGCTTCCCGCCCCACACCCCTACACCACCACAGAGGGCGGAGCCCAACCGGACTTGCGCTTCCAAGGCTGCCGGGCCTCCTGTGCGTCCACCCCTCCCGCCAACCCAGGAGCCTCAAACCCGCAGCAGCCTCCCACCCCGCTCCACCTCCATCCCACCGGGGAAACAACCGTCCAGCCCGCTGCCCTCCCAACCACAGCCCAGAAGAGGACGCTGGGCCCAGCTCCCCACCTGAGCCCTCTACACCCCATCTGTGTGGCCCCCCACTTCCTCTCCCAGCCTCCACCGGGACCGGCGGCAGCAGCTCACCTCCCACCCATACCCGGGCAGGCTGCAGGGGAGCGGCCCAGTCCTGAGGCTTGTGTTAGACAGGGGTCGGGCACCACCACACACTTCCTGCAATCTGTACAAAAACACGAGCACCACCCTAAGACTGAGACCTATGGGGCAATCCAGAAGCGTACCGTCCCTCGCTGCCTGCGCAGGGGTAAAGTGCTTTGGGTAAACTAGTGAGGGGTAAACAACCTCGAAGTCTGCAGTCAGCCAGAGCCCAGCCCCTTCCCTGACCACCCCATGGAGTCTCTACTCAAAAGGCAAAAAGAAAAGATCAAAAAATTCAGAAAGGGTTAGAGCCCAGGGGCCCACGTCAACCCCGCTACAAGCTATCCAAGTCGCTACTGGGGAAGCGAGGGGAAACTAGGCCAGGAGGCGCTCTGGCTCCGCAGCTTCCCGGGCTCCGTCTTCAGCGTCACGTCGCGGCGAGGGCGTCCGCCTCCCCTGCCTCAGTACTTATTGATGCCAAAGATGCGCACCCCGTGCAGCTGGGGCAGCTTGGGGATGAGCACGCTCATCAAGGACACGGTGTTGAGGACGAAGTGGATCTGGTCGTACTTGGTGTAGAAGCTGGTGAGGAAGTACCTGCGGGGAGAGGTCAGCGACAGCTGGAGTGCAAGGGCTCCTTCATCCTGCAGCGTCCTGACGGCTGAGGGGGCCCGGGGTGCCCAGATCGGACCTCCCAGGCTCAGAGGCCTCTCCGGAGCCGGCTGCCTCCCCCACCCCCAAATCTCCCCAGCACCACCCCCGGGGCCGGGCTGGCCCAGGCCTTGCCCTGCCCACCGAGTCCAACCCAGCCTGGCACTCACAGCACAATGGGTGTGATGGTCAGGAACTTCCGAGAGGCCGTGAACTGGACCCCGTAGTCCATCTGCTCCCAGTGGGTCAGCAACCTGGCCTTGCCCTGGTCCGGGGTCTCGAAGGGCGTCCCTTTCACTGTGTGCAAGAAGATGTACATGCCCTGGAGGGAAGGGGCTTTGTTAGAGGGTACAAGGGGCTGGGGGGCCCGGCGTGGTGATGCTCCACTGGAGTCCCAGGACTCTGGGAGACCGAGGCAGGAGAACTGTAAGCTCTTCAAGCCCAGGCTGGGCAGCTTAGCCAGTTACGAGACTTTGTCTCAGAATTTAAAATAAATAGCTCAATGTGAAGGCCCTGGCTTCAATCCCCCAGGCCATAAAAGGGGAAAAACGCCCTTTAGGGCGCCCAGCTCAACTTTTCTACCCAGTAATAGTGCCAGGTGACCTCTGGCCTCCCTCTGCTGGGCAGCGGGTACAGGCAGGAGGTCAGGATGGAGCAAGGGGTCCCCAGGGCAGGGGGAAGGCCTGGCATGCAGAGATCAAAGAGCAGGCACAGAGATGCTGCCCTCCAGCCCCATCGAAGCCTCTATGTGCCAGTCGGAAAGGGCAAGGAGACAAGAAAGGACCAGACCTCCCTACCCCTAGAGGCAGCAGGTGGACAAGGACAGAGAGGGACAAGAGCGGAAGACAGCTGACATGCCAGCTTGGGAAAGAGCGTGTCTGCATGAGGCGAGGCCCAGGACTCCCGGGTGCTAGAGAACCCCCGCCCTGGCTCCGCTCTCTGGCCACCTTGCAATGCCCCGAGCCGTGCCGTTCGGGAGACAGGGACCCAGCTGCAAACTGGATTCTTCCCATGCAGGTGCGCAGGGCTGGACCCAGGAGGGCGTGGGGCAGCGAGACTGGCGATGGCTCGGGCTCTGGCAACAGACGTCAGGGCGCCACCCGGCTCCCGGGCCCAGGTTTGGCAGGCTCCTCCCGTCCCACAGCCCCACTGTGTGGTCCGAGGCTGGCGGCGGGAGGCTCTCACCATGTTGTGGATGAGGTTGGTGAGGGTCCAGACGACAGGGACGCTCACGAAGGGGATGCTGAGCAGCACGACGTGGAGGAGCCCGATGGCCAGCACGTAGGACAGCCAGATGCCGCGGCTGTTCATCACCCGCGTGTTGGGGTTCACCTCACTGTGCGCTGTGCCCACGTTCATACTGCCACCCCTCTGCTGCTCTGCAAACAAGCAGCACAGGTGAGACAGGCCCCGCCACTTTCCCTGTCCCTTCACACCCGCGAGCCCCTCCCACGGAGTGGTCTGGCATTTGGACACTCAGGCAGGAGGAGGCTGCAGATAGGCCTGTGGCCTTGGCTCTGGGCATGTCCGCTGTGGGCTGGATGAATACAGGATTGCCCAGCACGTCCTCCCTTCTGGACAATGCCCTGGCAGCGCCTGGGAGGACGGGTCATTAGGAGGTGTCCATCCCCAGCCCGCTCCCTCCAGCATTCCTACGAGGGAGACGAGGCCTGGCCCGAGCATTCTCACTCGGTGTCCCGGCAGGACAGAGACACCTCCTCCCCGAGCCGCTCCCTAGGGAGTAAAGGGAGGCCGGGCCTGTGGACGCAGGCTGCTGCCGTGGGTGAGGTGTTCGGGGGCAACCACTTCCACCCGCCTCTAACTCTCTAGCCCTAGGTTTCCCAGCCCAGGAAGGGTAACAGGGGACAGAGGGAGGGAGGAGGAACAGCAGGCTGGGGTCAACCTCTGCTCAGACCTGGAAGGCTCCCTGCTGCTAACAAAAAAACACATCCAGACATTTTACCCATTTGGCAGCCACTCAGGCTAACCCTCCCGACACCACCCGTTCTGTTGCCAAACTTCCACGGCCCTTACCCTGCCAGAGAGAGGGGAAAGGAGAACAGAGAACATGGCAGTGCCCACAGCTCCACGGGTGGCTGGAGCTCTATCAACACCTCCCCCAAGGAAAGCAGACCCTGCCTGTAGCCTCCCTGCTCCTCCTCCGGCCCCCGCCCTGCCTCCCTCCCCAGCCCCATGGGATGAGCCCTGTGGTGGGAGGAACCAGGAGGGCTGTGCTTGCTGCCTAGGTTCCAGTAGGGGCAGCAACTTAAGCCGGCAGAAACGGTTGGGAGGAGAGGGATCCGCCTCTTGCCCCTCATCCCTGAGGGTCCTGTGGCCAGCAGGAGGTGGGACAGAAGGCTCACCTACCTATGTGAAGTAGGGTCCTGCCTGCTTCAAGTCCCCATGATGGTCACTATGGCAGCAGCCCCCTCTTTGGATGATGGAGCTGTTGCAGGGCTATCCAGGGACCACCCCCTTCACGCTGCTGCAGCCGGTCCCCCAGACGCGGCAGCCACTCCCCTCTGGTTAGGACCCTGGCCCAGTCTGCAGAGGAGCCAGACTTCTCAGGGGCCACTTCTTTCCTTAAAGGGTCATGGGAGAAAGTTTCCTCTTCCCAGGCAGGTCTGATCTTGGAAGCCTCCAGCGAAATGTGACCCACGACGTGGTTTCTCAACACGCAAATACACGCAAACATACAGCCCGCTGCCCTGCTGGCCGGATGCACTCGCTGGCAGCGACACTCCTGAAGCCGGCCCCATTAAGCAGTGTAATTGGGCCCAACAGAAACCCAGGGAACTAGAAAATCAGCTGTTTACCTCGTGAGGGCCCCAGGGCTTCAGTTACCCCAACACAGCCCCTGGGACACCTACTACGCAAATGCTTCCAGCTGGGGGCAGCGCTGGCGCCGCCTGAGACAGGAGGCTCCTAAGGGCTTACAGTATGGAGAGAGGAAGACTCCCCAGCTCTCACCAGAAACGGCTGCCCCCCGCTTTTCTCCACAAGCCAGCCCTGCAGCAGTGTCAGTGCAGAAAGTCCTCTAGTCCTCCCCAGGATTTTGTCCGAATGCTGTGCTGAATCACAAGACCCTATACCCGCTCTCACTGTAGCAGGGCACCCAACAAAGCTCGGTGAGTCAAGGAAGGCCCTAGACTTAAGCTCTGGCTAAAACCCTGGAACACTTCTTCCTGAAGCCTGAACACTAAGTGGTCCCCCAAAAGAAAACATCAGTGAACTAAGAAAAAGACTGGCAGCCAGAAAGCACTCTTGAGACTTTCGTCTGACTGTGGGTTCAAGTCCTTTAGTAGTAATCAACTGCCGGGCATGGTGGCGCACACCTGTCATCCCAGCACTCAGGACGCTGAGGCAGGAAGATTGTTTAGAGCTCCAGGCCAGCCTGGGCTACAAAGGGAGCTCAAGGCCAGCCTGAACTGCATAGCGAGACCCTGTCTCAAAAAGACAAAAAAAAAAAAAAAAAAAAAAAAAAAAAGGGTAGTAATCAACTGACCCTTCTTCCAGAAGTAGAGAAATGGGGTGAAATAAGTTGGGAGAGGCAGACAGCTCCCCAGGGGCTGAGGCTGGAAAGTTTTGCTGCCACAGCTGGCAGGTGGCTGCCAACAGCAGCCCCTGATGTGGTTTCATAATCTGTCTCAAACCAGAGCCTGAAGCAACTCTGTTCTCCGAACCACTTTTCTGCTGGTATCTCTTATCCCTTCCTTCTTCCCCCTGGGCTCTACACGCAAAAATCCCGGCTCAACCAGTCTTCGGACACTCACACGAGGACCAGAGAGCGCCCCAGGGCGACCGCGAGGTGTTTCCCAGTCCTTCCCGCAGATAAGAGCAGCTCTTTAAATAGCTCACTTACAGCCTTCTGCAACCATCCAGGCCCCGGGGACCCCGACCGGGAATCCGCAGCAGCACCCCCACGATACCACTTCCACTCAGTCCCCGTCCCCAACCTGCAGGCCCAGCTGCAGCTGCTCACCTCCCCTCGGCCCAGCCTCCCGGACTCGCGAGGAGGCGGAGGGGAAAGAAAGCGAAGCCTCGCTGCCTCGGGGGCAGGGCGAGCGAGGAGGCGGATCTTCGCTTTTGTTGGGGTTTGCAGAGTGGGACGCCAGCCGGAGGGACCCCGCACTCGGGCCCGCTCCCCGATCTCCACGCGTCCCCCCGGCCCGGAGAAAGTCGAACCTTTATCTCCGAAACCCAGCCGCTCCGCCCCCCGCCCCCAGCCGAGGCGCTCCTACCCCGCGTCCCATCCCCGGCCTCCTGATCCCCTTTCCTCGGTGGGCACCCTTCCGGCGACGCGCCCCTCGACCCCCAGTCACCCTACCCAGGTCTCCCCCAGCTCGGGTGCCTCCCCAGAAGCCCCCTCACATTCTGCCCCGCTCCTCCTCTAGCCCCAGAGCCTCCCGTTTCCGCCACCCCAGGACTGCCCGTCAGGACTCACCGCGCGGGGCTGGAGGTCGAGGGCCCGGGACGGGTTCCCGGGAGCAGGGACCGCAGCTGCCCCAGCAGCTTCAACCACCAGCGGCGGTGGCACCCTGCTGGCACCTATCACCGAATCAGCGCCCTGCGCCGGCCCCATGGTGACGTCACGCCCTGCGCCGACTGCGCGGTGCCTGCTGGAAGTTGTAGTTGCCCGCAGCCTTTACACCCGAACCGTGCTGCGCCCCCTGGGAGTTGTAGTTCTCTGCTTCCTCTGTGGCCAGAGCCTCCAGGGAAACTCCAGATTTGACCTGGCTCTGGCTTTGGCTTCGCTGGGGCATGGCGGAGGTTTTCAGGTGACGCAATGGTGAGATCGATCGGTATTACTTTGGTGTGTAGCAATTCCAGCTTTTGCGCCTGCGCCATTGAAGTATGGTTTACCCTTGTCAGGGTTTTGCAGAGGAGGGAAGTTTTAAGTAACTTTCAGTAGATTGATGCTGGGATGTTCTAACCCAAAGCCACGGTTTTCCCCACTGCGCCCCACTGCCTGAACCCTGGCACGAGATTAGCAACTCCAGAAACCTGGCTTGCCCTGCCTTTTGCCCTGGTGGACCCCGGGGATTGGATTTTCAGACGTTTGCTGAGATGAGGGTCTGCGGGGCAGAGAACGGCATCCAGACCTGGCCTGCTTCTCAGCTACGCCTGACCCAGGCTGACCTGGGCCCGGCCACATCCTGGGGCTCCCTGCATGACATCAGAATAGGCCAGCCGTCAGAGAAGGCATCTTGTTTTTTTTTTAAGCATTCTTGAGAAGTCTGAGCTTCCGCCTCCTGTCCCTGTGTGTGGCTTTGAGGGTCTGGTCTGCAATTTTCAACTCTGCATGCTCCAAAAGCGAGGGGACAGATTTTACAGCCGAGGAGACATAATGTAGACGCCCCTGGCAATCTAACCCTGAGCTAATTACTCGTCTTAATCTCCAGCTCCACACCTGTGAAACCCTATCTCCAAGGTTGTTGTGTGAATTCCAAAGCATGCGTGTAAAACACCTATTACATTGGAGGAAGCTGAGCTAAATGGGTCCTAATGTCTCCTGGGTCACTCCCACTCTCCATGTCAACAAGAGGGCCTTGTCCGGGTAGTTTCCACTCCCTCGCCCGCCTCTCAGTCCACACTCTGCCCTGTGTGGCAGGGCTGGAATAGCAGGATCCACTGATGCCATGGCATGCTAACTTGATTGGTTGTAAATGCGCCCTGAAGTGAATGTTCAAGCACAGAAAGCAGAAGGCTGGCCCAGGCTACCGGGCTCTGGCACTGCCCACCCTCCTCTTCTCAGGGGGCTACCCGGAATCAGTTGCCACAAAGCTGGAGTGGACCTCGTAGGCAGCCCGCAGGCACCAGGAAGTTGAGAATAAACAACCCTGAGCAGGCAGCTTCTCAAATATTTCCAGAGCGCTTACCCCGCAGTGTAGGTCATCAGTACAGGCCCTGAAAAAGCCCCACCTTGTGTCCCCCAAAAGTATGTGCTGGGTGATGGAGGTCCCTTTCCTTCCAGTTAGCTGTCTGCAGACAAAGCAAACAACTGAGTTACATCGTGACAGAATCCCGCCCAGCATTAAGGCAAGGCCAGCACCTCTGGCTTTTCCAAAGCGGGTCTTCTCCACGCCTTGACTTTTCTCCGGGATTCGTCCATCCTCCATCAAGTTGGCCAAACTCTGGGTCTTGGCCAATCTCCTCACATCTCTGTGAAATGCAGTGACCAGACCGGGTCGCCATCACTAATGAGGCTCTGACGGATGCACAGGCCGTGGGAAAGTTGGCAGACCTGCGTGACCTATTAATGACTCCTGTTATCAAGGGTCCCCCCACCAACAGTAGGAATACATAAGCTTCTGACTCACTCCGGGGCTCTGGGCCATTGTAGATCACTTTCTGCTTTATTTAGCCACAGTCCCTGTCATCATCCGTCTTTCTAGCTCTCCAGCTCCTGGCCCACATAATTACCCTGACTCCCAGCCTTCTCGCACTATTGCTAGCCCTGAGCCTCTTCAGGACGAATGGTAACCCCCAGGACAAACAATCCGGACTGTGTGCCGAGAAGCTGAAAAACTCTTCGTGCCTCAGGCAGTGATGACACACCTGGTAGCACTTTTTTTTGTTGTTGTTTTTTTGAGACAGAGATTCACTATGTAGCCCAGGCTGGCCTTGAACTTGTGGTGATCCTCCTGCCTCAGCCTCTTGAGTGCTGGGATTACAGGTGTGGGACATCATGCCCAGCCTGGTAGCACATTCTGGAGAAGCTTCCCATGGACAGGAAAAGCTGCAGTGTGTGAGGAAGGTCATGCCAGCAGGATTCACAAGAGTGGAAAACAAAGCCAGCTAAGAGCCCAAGAAAAAGGTTGTGGTCCACCCACTGGACAGAATCACACAAAGTGGTAAAACCACGGAGCAAGAGGGAAAACTGTTTGCTAGGTTAGATGAAAAGGACACAGAATTCCTTATTCCCCAGGGATGGGGTCAGAGAAAATGAGGACAAGTGCACAAATCTTTTTTTTTTTTTTTTTTTTTTTTTTTTTATAGATAGGCTTTGAAGTTCAGGCTGGGCTTGAACTCACTATGTAGCCCCAGGATAGCCTCAAACTCACGGCAATCCTCTTGGTTCAACCTCCCAAATCCTGGGATTATAGGTGTGTGCCACCACATCTGGCTCTTCAAATCTCTTAAATAGAATTGGAAGGGAAAAAGCGGAGAAAAAAATTTACAGATTAAAATAAATTAAGCCATATGTCAGTCAAAGGCGATAGCACTCTTACTTGGATCCTGATTCAGGGAAACCAATTTTCTAAACAAGAATTTCTTAATTTATTAAATTATTGGGGCTGGGGATTTAGCTCAGCAGCACAGTGCCTGCCTGGCAAGCACAAGGTTATGAGTTCGATTCCTGATACCGGAAAAAAAACAAAATAAAAAAAATTTTATTAAATTATCCTCACCTGTAGTCCCGGCACTTGGGAGGCTGAGACAGGAGGATTGCCATGAGTGCAAGGCCAGCCTGGACTACATAGTGAGACCCTGTCTCAAAAGAGAAAAATAAAACAAAGAAATAAAATAAATTATCAGGAAAATTTGAACGCTGACTTGATATTTGATGGTAGTAGGAAAGTGTACATGATCTGGCCATAGTGCTGCACGCCTGTCATCTCAGCACTCTGAAAAGCTGAGTCAGGAGGGTCAAAAGTTGCCACCCAGCCTGGGCAGTTCAGCTGCTTAGTGAGATCCTATCTCAGAGCAAAGGCCACAGGTTCAATTCCCGGTACCACAAAAAAAAAAAAAGTATACATTTTAGGGCATGACATGGTATTGCCGTAAGTTGTTTTTGAATGAAAACTCCAAAGAGGCACCGAGATGGCAAAGTGGTACACAGCAGAGAAAGAGCCTCTCTGAGAGTCACTGTCCAGATGCTGGAACATAGCAATGTGAGGAAGACAAGAAGGAGGGAAGTGGTCCTCTGAACCCAGGAAGGATGTGAAACACAAACTAAAGCCCGCAGAGAGAGTAAAGGGAGAAACTTCAACAAAGAAGAAGAACGTAGCCAGCAGCGCCTTCTCCCTGAGATGGGACTCTTTGTGAGAGAGAAGCAGTTCAAACCTGCAGATACACAGTGACTGCTGGAGACCCCAGAGGTCTCCAGGGAGAGACACAGTGGTGGGGGGGGAGCAGTGGACAGGAAGGACACCAGTAGCTGGTGGTGAGTGCTGAGGGCTCAGTCTTCCTGAGCGAGAGAGCGAGCTGAGCTCAGAGCTCAGAGCAGCTGCAAACTCTATCTAGCAGCTCCCAGCTGGGCTCAGGCCTGAGGAAGGCGTGATGACAGCCGCAGGCTGAATGAGTCTGGTCTTGGCCCAAAGGTGCAGGCTTGCTGAGATTATCCACTACCCCACCAAAAAGCTACTGCTGGCTTGCTGGGATAAATCAG
>NW_004955451.1:14631608-14632444 GCF_000276665.1 Chinchilla lanigera
AGGCAGGAAGATCACTGTGAGTTGGAGATCAGCCTGGGCTACAAAGTGAGACCAAGGCCAGCCTGAACTGCATAGCAAGACCCTGCCTCAGAAAGACAAAGAGAAAAAAAAACAAAACATTGTTTGATCTTGCTTTTATATGAGTGTGAGCATGGTTTCCAGCCTCTTTGTTGGTGTTGTTCTGTTCTGTTCTTTTTATCTCTTCCTTCTCTCTTTCCCTCCAGCCTTTTGCACCAGTTTCCCCAAGTTAGCCTGGTCCCCCTTTGTCCTCCAACCTTACTTCTAATCTCTTCCTCCTCTACCTTTCTATTTTTTTTTCCCTAACCCCTTTTAAATTTTAACCCCTGAGAGTAAAATTGGCATTATTAAGGACTTGTATACTGCATATAATTTTCTGGTCTGTTTTAGATTTTGTTATATAGCCACACAGTTGATATGGTTAAAGGTGGTAAATTAATGGTTACCTCAGTTTGTCATTTTCTAGGCTGTGACTGATGCTAGTGTTATTGTTGATGGTACCACCTTAGCCAAGAGTGACATAATTGTTCTAAACAGCTCTCCTTCCTGGTAGTCCAAGACTGAGACTGACTAAACGTCATACAAAATACTGTGGCACAGTGCCAATGAACCAGGGGCTGGGTCAAACAGGCAGAAATTTTTCATCCCCAACAAACTGAAGATGTAGGATCTTGCAACAGTCTCAAAACCCAAAAACCAGTTACACCTGGAAGATAGCTCAGACAAATAGTCATTTCCTAAGGGTTATAAATACTAGCAATAAAGCAACTCACCATAGGCAATTTACAAGCATGACCCCAGGAATTAAACTAAAAAAA
>NW_004955451.1:14634199-14635850 GCF_000276665.1 Chinchilla lanigera
TCAAAAGACATAGACTGGCAGAATGGATCAGCACGCAAGATCCAACAATATCCTGCATACAAGAAACATACTTAATTCAAAAATAAATTCATAGACTTAAAGTCAAAGGATGGAAAACAGTACTCCATGCAACAGGAACCCAGAAAAAAAGAACGGGTAGCTATTCTATTTGCAGACAAAGTGAATTTCAAGCAAAGACTGATTAAGAAAGGCAAAGAAGGTCACTACTTCCTTGTAAGAGGAACAATCCAAGAGGAAGAGATAACAACCATAAAATATATATACACTAAATACCAGCTCAGGGCTGGGGATATATCTCAGTGGCACAAGCGCTGGCCTGGGAAGCACAAGGTCCTGAGTTCAATCCCTGGTACCACAAAAAAGAAAAAAAAAAAAAACCCAGCCCACCTAACTATATAAAACAAATATTAATGGACATGAAAAATCAAATCAGTACTAAGACAATTGTATTGGCAGATCTCAATACCCCACTGTCCCAAAAAGACAGGTCAACTAGACAAAAAATCAACAAGGAAATATTAGAACTGTACCCAACTGTTGAACAAATGGACTTAGTAGATGTCTACAGAGTGTTCCACCCCACAATGTCAGAATACACATTCTTCCCAGCTGCACCTAGGATGTTCTCCAAAAGAGAACACATATTACCTCATGGAACATGCTTAAGTACATACAAAGAGACTGAAATTATCCCATGCATATTATCTGACCACAGTACAATGAAATTGGAAATCAATGACAAAAGAAACCACAGAACTTCATAAACACCTGGAAATTAAATAGGACCCTCCTGAACAACCAATGGGTCACATATGAAATTAAAGAAGAAATTAGGCAGTTTCTATAATTAAATGATAATAACAGTACAACATACCAGAACTTATGGGACACAATGAAAGCAGTCTTATGAAGGAAATTTATAGCAGTGAATACCCATATCAGGAAAACTGAGCAAGCACAAATAAACAATTTAATGGTGAACCTCAAACTTCTAGAAACAGAAAAGCAGGCTAAGCCAAAATCTCATACAAAGGAGAAGATTATAAAGATCAGAGCAGAAATTAATGCATTGGAGACTAAGAAAATGATACAAAGAATCAATGAATCCAAGAGCTGGTGTTTTGAAAGATTAAATAAAATTGACAAACCCTTATCCAAACTTATCAAAAAAAGAAAAGTCTCAAATCCATGTAATTAGGAAAGAAATGGGTGAAATCACAACAGACCTTGCAGAAATTCAGGAAATCATCTACCCCTACTTTGAAAACTTGTATTCTCACAAGATGGAAAATGCAGAAGAAAGAGACAGATTCCTAGATACATCTGAATTATCAAAACTGAATCAAGACATAAAAATCCTAAATAAACCAGTATCAATCAATGAAACTGAAGATGGAATTAAAAACCTACCAACAAAGAAAAGCCCAGGCCCTGATAGACTCATTGCTGAATTCTATAAGAAATTTAGAGAAGACCTAACACCACTACTTCTCAAACTCTTTAATGAAATTGAAAGGGAAGCAATACTCCCAAATTCATTTCTGGAAGCAAGCATTACCCTAATACCAGAACCAGAAAAGGACCCAACCAAGAAAGGACTACAGGCCAATCATCCTAATGAACATAGATG
>NW_004955451.1:14636177-14649175 GCF_000276665.1 Chinchilla lanigera
ACTCTAAAATAAGGAACAAGACAAGGATGTCCACTGTTTCCACTCTTATTCAACATAGTCCTAGAAACTTTAGCCAGAGCCATTAGACAAGAGAAAGAAATAAAAAGAATAACAATAGGAAAGGAAGATTTTAAATGATCATTATTTGCTGATGACATGATACTCTACATAGAAGACCCCAAAAACTCCACCAAAAAACTGCTAGATTTAATAAGCAAATTCAGCAGTGTAGCTGGATACAAAGTCAACACTCAAAATCAATAGCCTTCCTGTACACAAATAAATAATTTACTGAGAGAGAAGACAGGGAAACATTTTCCACAATAGCATCCAAAAAATGAAATACCTAGGAATCAATCTAATGAAGTAAAAGATCTCTACATTGAAAAGTACAGTACTCTAAAAAAGAAGATTAAATAGGATATTAGAACATGGAAAGATATCCCTTGCTTTTGGGTAGGAGGAACCAATATAATGAAAATGGTCATACTTTGGAAACTGCTACACAGATTTAATGCAATTCCAATCAAAATTCCAACAGCATATCTCACAGAATTAGAGAAAACAGTACTAAAATTTGCCAGGCATGGTGGCACATGCCTGTAATCCCAGCACTTGGGAGGCTGAGGCAGAAGGATTGTTGCAAGTTTGAGACGAGCCTGGGCTACAAAGTGAGCTCAAGGCCAGGCTGAACTGCACAGCAAGACCCTGTGTCAAAAAGACAAAAAGAAAAAAAATCCTAAAATTCATTTGGAACCAGAAGAAACTGAGAACAGCAAAGGCAATTCTGGGCAACAAAGGCAAGGCAGGGGGTATCACAATCCCTGAGTTGAAATTATACCATAAAGCTACTATGATAAAAGCAGCATATAAGGCAAAAAAAAAAAAAAAAAAAAACAGACCTGAGAATCAATGGAACAGATTGCAAGAGGCAGAAACAACTGTAGACATACTCAGCCACCTTATTTTTCACAAAGGTGCCAAACACATTCACTGGAAGAAAGATCACCTTTTTAATACCTGGTGCTGGAAAAACTGGCTCTGCACATGCTGAAAATTAAAATTGGACCCATGTCTTTCACCATGCACTGAACTACATGCAAAATGAATCAAAGATCTAAATATTAAACAGAAATATTAAGTCTACTGGAAAATAGAATAGGTAAAACTCTTGAAGACACTGGTGTGGGCAAAGACTTTATGAATAGTACCCCGATCGCACAGGAACTATCACCAAAAATCAACAACTGGGATCTCATCTTATTAAAAAGCTTTGACACAGCAAGAGAAGCCACCAGCAGAGTGAAGAGACAGCCCACAGTGTGGGAAAAAATGTTTGCCAGCTGTTCCTCAAACAAAGGATGACTATTGGGAACACATAAAGAACTAAAAAACAGACCTCCCACATTTAAAGACCCAATCCAAAAAATGGGCATCTGAGATGAATACACACTTCTCAGATGAATAAATACAGCAAATAAATATATGAAGAAATGTTCAACATTACTGGTGATTCAAGACATGCAAATTAAAAGAACACTGAGATTCTATCTCACCCCAGAAAGAATGGCTGTCATCAAGAAATCAATAACAAATGCTGGAGGGGTTGTGGGGAAAAGGAACTCTTCTCCACTGTTGGTGGGAGTATAGACTGGTACAACCACTGTGGAAATCAGTGTGGAGATTCCTCAAAAAACTAGGCAAAGATAGCCAGGCATGGTGGCGCATGCCTGTAATCCCAGCACTCGGGAGGCTGAGACAGGAGGATCATTGCAAGTTTGAGACCAGCCTGGGCTACAAAGCGAGCTCAAGGCCAGCCTGAATTGCATAGTGAGACCGTGTTTCAAAAAGACAAAAAACAAAACAAAAAAAACCTAGGCGTAGAGGTCCCATTTGACCCAGCTGTTCGCCCTCTGAGTATCATCCCAGAAGAATTAAAAACATCATACCACTGTGCACCCACGTTTATAGCAGCACAATTTGTAATAGCTAGATCTCAGAAACTACCCAAATGTCCATCAACTAAGGAACAGATAAAAAAGATGTGGTCATTTCATACAATGGAGTACTACTCAGCCTTAAAGAAGGATAAACTGCAGACTTATGTAGGTAAATGGATACAACTCGAGACCATACTCATAAGTGAAATAAGCCAGACTCACACACACAAACATCATATTGTCTCACTAGTGCAAAGCTGAAAGAGTAAATAAGATCCAAAATGTACAATAGATATTGTAAAATGGGAAGAAACTTAAAAAGGAAAGAGAAACTGGGATGGGAGAAAGGAGAAAAGAAGGAAAGACAAAGCAAAAAAAAAAATTATATTTATATATGTATGATAGTTATACTACTAATTTCTCTTAGTTCATTGAAAAGAAAGGTTTGTGCTAATTGTTTGGACAATTAAATGCCTGTGTCTTCTACTCTGAGTAACTAATTTAAAGATAACAGTATGCAGGGGTTGGGGATTTAGCTCAGTGGCAAAAGCGCCTGCATGGCATGCGCAAGGTCGTGAGTTCAGTTCCCGGTACCGGAGAAAAACCAAAAAAAAAAAAAAAGATAACAGTATGCAATGTATTAACCACTGCTACTCTCCTGTTATCTTTTTTGAAATTTTATTTTTTTCCTCTTTAAAACAAAACAAATAAATAAATAAATGAAAACTCCATCTGACCTTTCGGAGATATATATATACTAAGCTATTTGTGGATGAAATGACACAATGATTGTCTTTGTTCCAAAGTAATCTGGACAGGAGAGGGGAATAAACAAAGGGGCCATAAAAATGATAATTAAAAAGCCAGGCGTGGTGGCACACACCTGTAATCCCAGCACTCAGGAGGCTGAGACAAGAAGATAGTTACGAGTTCGAGGCCAGTCTGTGCTACCAAGTGAGTTCAAGGCCAGCCTGAACTGCTTAGTGAGACCCTGTCTAACAAACAAACAAAAAGATGGTAATTATTACAGCTGGTAATAATAAAAGATAGTAATTCTTACAAAAAGAAGGTAATTATTATGGCGGTGGGGACATGAGGTTCCATCTATAATTTTCTCTACCTTTTTATGTTTGAAATTGTTCACAATAAAAAGATTTTCTAAATTAAGTAAGGTACTGGATGCCTGTAATGTCAGCTACTCGGGAGGCTAAGGCGGCAGGATTGCAAGTTTGATACCAACCTGGACAATTTAGTGAGACCTTGTTTTGTTTTGTTTTGTTTTGTTTTTGTTTTTCTCCCGTACCGGGAACCGAACTCACAACCTTGCGCTTGCCAGGAAGGCGCTTTTGCCGCTGAGCTAAATCCCCAGCCCCTGTGAGACCTTGTCTAAAAAGTTAAAAAATAAATAAATAAATGTAAATAGTTCGAGGATGTAGTTCAGCACTCCCTGGATCCCCAGTACTGTAAAAAGTAAGTAAATAAATAAATAAGTTTTTCTGATACTTCATATGTCTAGAAAAACTAGAGGATCACTGGTAAGATCCAGGCACTGGGTTCAACTCTCAGCTCCTTGAGTTACCAGCTGTGTGACCTCAGGCAAGTCACCGAACCTCTCTGTGCTCCGATGACCTCATTTCTAAACACAGATAGCAGAATCCTGATAATACCCACCTCATGTTGTGATAATTAAACGGGTCAACAAATGTGAAACGCTCGCAAGGATTCCTGGCTCAGAGATAAGTATTGTCTTAATTAATTCATCCCACCTGATAACAGAGCCTTTCCTAAGCTCTGGAAGTTCCACAAAAGAAAAGGCAGAGCTCCTATTAGGATGCGGGGATGAAGGGTGATCTTTTACACTCTCTCATTTCAGACTTGGTGTCATGCGATATGACTTTTACATTTTTTATGAAATGTGTTTTTAAACAGAGTCAGCTGCACAGCTCTCCCTGCCCTCTTGGGAGCTGCTTGGGGACAGGGTCCCCAAACTTGGAGGTTCCTTGGGGTAGGGGGCTCTGCTGGAGACAGACATCCCCTGAGCAGAGATGGTACTGGCAGGCAGGATGGATAAACCAGAAATACATTCCCCAAAGGTGACAGTAGCAAAGAGAGTAAGTGTCAAGAAATTCTGCCCTGTCAGTCTTGGGAGGCTGAGGCAGGAGGATTGCTGCAAATTCCAGGCCAGCCTGGGATACACCGTGTATTCAAGGCCGGCATGAGCTTCATAACAAGCCTCTGTCTCAAAAACCAAAAAAAGAAGGAAATCAGCCAGCCTGCCCCTTGCTCTAATCCTTGGGGTAGCAATGCTAATCCCATCCCGGTGCTTCCGGATCGGAGGTGCTGAGGGAAGGCCACAGTAAGTACGAGGAAGGAAAAATCTATCCGCCTCCCAGCTGTGTTTCTGTTTTTGTAGGGGGAGGTGGCGCCACGCAGAGGAACGAGCGCTGAGCGAGCCTCCTGAGAACCGTGGGCGGGCGGGACAGCCTGCGGAGGGGCGAGGTTTCTCCCTTGGGCACGCCCTCGCCTCCCCCGCCTGGCTGGCTATTTTAGGCTGCGGTGGGAAAGGGCCGAGCTGCCAGGGCGCCCGGGCGCCGAGCCAACGCCAGGGTGCCAGAGCCTCCCTGCTGTGGGAACCGAGGACAGGGAGGCGCTGCCACAAGAACCCTTCAATCCGCAGGCCCCTCGCCACGGACAGCGGGCACTCTCTCCCAAGAACAAACGCAGCTTACCCGGGCGTGGCGGCGCACACCTGTCATCCCAGCACTCCAGAGGCTGAGGCAGCGGGATCACAAATTCAAGCCCAACCTGGGCAACTTAGTGACTTAGTGAGGCCCTGTCTCAAAACAAAAAATACAAAGGCCTGGGGAATATAGCTCAGTGTTTTTAAAAGAAGAAAAAAAGCAAACGTGGTGGCACACACCGGTCATCCCAGCACTCAGGAGGCTGAGGCAGGAGGAAGATCCCTTCAAGTTTGAAGCCAGCCTGAGCTGCATAGTGAGTTCAAAGCCAGCCTAAACTGCTTACCAAGACCCTGTCTCAAACAAACAAATAACTGGAAATCATACAAAGCAAAGGAGTAGCAGATGGAAAATCATAGCTTTAAGACAAGACACCCTAGTAGGCCTTGCCCATCTAGAAATCCCACAGTCACTGACCCAGACACCTGCCTCCCTGCCTATGGCCGGCGTCTCCTGCAGAAACTGCCCTGCAGCTATCCCGCAGGGTTTGCGCTTCACAGGCAAAGGGCAAAGGGCTTGTGCAGCAGACCGCTGCAAATCCTCCTCCCCAGCCAGGCTGCTGGCTGCGTGTCCAACAACTGACTGTGGCCAGACGGCAGCCGCACTGAGCCTTCACCATTCCCAGAACACACCCTGCCCTCCCTTGACCTTGTCTCAGCCAGGAATGCCTCTCTCCCTACCCTTCACTATCTAGTAGACTCCTATTCATCCCTCAAAGCCCAGCTCTGCTGTCACCTTCTCCTTGAGGCCTTCCCCGGTGCCCAGACAGAACCCAATTCCTGGCTTCAGACATCTGCAGACTCCTCAGCTATTCGCTGTCCTCCTCCATAGTCTGGGGCCATCTTTGGGATTTTGTTTTGTTTTGTTTTGTTTTTGAGATAGGGTCTCTCTTTGTAGCTCAGGCTGGCCTGACTCTCACAGCGATCCTCCTGCTTCAGCCTCCCGAGTGCGGGGATCACAGGCATGTAGCACCATGCTCAGGCGTGTTTTTGCTTTTTGACACAGGAGCTATGTGTCCCAGGTTGATGGATCCCCCTCCCTCAGCCCCTGAGTGCTGGGATGACACACGTGCACCACCATGCCCAGCTCAAAGGCCAATTCTTACAAGGTCCGCAACCCCACGAGGATCTGGTTTCTTTCTGCTCTTTAACTGCAACCTTTGCCACCAGCCCCACCGGCCATGCCTCGGTCGGTCTAGAAGCCTAGCTGCTTCATGCCCCTTGCTCTGCTGCTGTGCCCAGGGAACCGGCCTTGCAGGCAGTTCAAAGTTCACCCCGGGAAAGCCTCCCCGAGACCCTGGGAAAGCCATGCATGGCGAAGGGTGCTCTGGACAGACCGTGACAGAAAGCCAAAGCAAAGCAGCGATGCTCACCCTACGTAGCCACTAGAATCACCTAAAAGCCACCGGGTGTGTGCCAGGTCTTGGATGCCACGAGAGTCCCAGGGGTGTGCCCAGCTCAGGGGTTTTCAAAGCTTCCTGTATTCTCACCGGCAGAAGTAGGGATTGTCTTTCCTACGCAACAGATAGGGAGGCAGGCAGCTGCCAGGGTTGGCCAAGTAGCACCGCGATGTCCAGGCCAACGTTTAGTGGTTTCTTGTTTAGTTTTGTTCGCTGTGACCCGGGGCAAGTGTCAACCACTAAGCCCCGCCCCCACACTTCAGTGACATTACCTTTGCCTTTCTCCTTGTTGGCCCTGTGGTCACCAGCTGGCTGGAAGTGTCTCCTGCCATGTTCAAAGCAGGAAAAGGCAGGCCCAGCCCTATTCTCTCCTACAGCAAATCAAAGACTGTCTGGAAAACACGCCCGCCACCTCCCACTTCAACACAAGTGACAGAATGGGCCACCTCCAGCGGCCAGAAATGCAATATTTGCCCGCATGCCAAGATGGCTTTGGAGGATGTTTGAAAAGCATTTTTTTTTTTTTTTGTTCTTGAGACAAGGTCTTATGTAACCCAGGCTGGCCTTGAACTCATCATGGTGATCCTCCTGCCTCAGCCTCCAGAATGCTGGGATTACAGGCCTGCACCACTGTGCCTGGTTTCATGATACTTTTCTATTGTTCTTCTTCATGGTACTTTTTAAAGAAACCCAAGTGATTCTAACATGCTACTGAATTTGAGATCCAGCACCTTGAACAGCATATACATACAATTAAAAATAACTTGAGCCTGTAATCCCAGCACTTAGGAGACTGAGGCAGGAGGACCACCTTGAGTTCAAGGCCAGACTGGACTACATAGTAGGTTCAAGGCCAGCCTGGACTGCATAGAGAGATCCTACTTCAAAAAGCAAACAAAAATGAAGACAACCCTCAGGGCTAACTTCATGGATGTTCAACCTATGTAGTCGAATGCAATCCCATGCCCTGCACTTGACTTTACAATGATGGGCCTGGTTCTGGTCACTCGCAACTTCCTCCAAGATCTAGCACAGTGAAGGGCCAGGGATAAAGCTCAGCGGTACAAGCACCTGTCTGGCAAGCGTAAGGTCCTGAGTTCGATTTCTGTACAAAAAAAAAAAACAAGATCTAACATGGTTTTCCTCCTCAGAAAGTCTGCACAGACCCGACATCTCCCCGTCATCTTTGGGACACCCCAACTCCCGTGCTTTTGCCCCTAGCAGGTGAGCCAGGGGCTCATGCAATACCACAAGGGTTGTGGGGTCAGCAGGCATGGGTACAGGGTGCCAGCGAGTGTGGTAGAGACAGGAGAGTGGCTACAGGGGTGAGAGGAGGCTGCGGAAGGAATCAGGAAACCGGGCTATGACCTGCGTCAGGCCACAGACTCACTGTGAAACTCTGGTCATGTTCTGGGCCTCAGTTTACCTACCTGCAATCTAAGACGGTTTGATGAATGAACCCTTCTTTTGGCAGGGTGGACAAGGGCCATGGAGATGAACATGGATGTGGATGGCCCAGCTGATACCTTGGCTCATGGTGGCTCTTCTTCCAGCACTGCCCGGGGATTGAACCCCTTCCCCGGTCACGGATGTCACAAAGGCCACAGTAGGTACAGGAAGATGATGATGGAAACAACCAGCATGTGCTTGGAGCCTCCCAGGGTGGTGGACCCCCGAGGCCTGAAGCAGTATTATTTGCAAAGGCAGACTCAAAACCAGGTGCCAACATACACGCCCATATTCCCAGCTACTCAGTAGACTGAGGCAGGAGGATCAAACTGGCAAGGCCAGCCGGAGCAATTTAGCAAGATCCTGTCTCAACATGTTGTTTTATGTTTGGTTTTCTGAGACAGGGTCTCCCTATGTAGTCCGGGCTGGCCTTGAACCCCCAATGAAGCCCAGGCTGACCTCAGACCCTCCACAATCCTCCTGGTTTGGCCTCCCAAGTGCTGGGATTACAAGCGCGTGCCACCATACCCAGCTCCTCGTCTCAAAATTTTACAAAAACTTTTAAATGGCTGGGGGTTCAGCTCAGTGGTACAGTGCCTGGCTAGGATGCCCGAGATCCTGGTTCAAACCCCAGCACCGCTAATAGTAATAATAACAGCCCGAGACCACGAGGGGTCAGAGGTGGGAGGTGACTCGCCAAAGCACTTATAAAACACGTCTTCTGGCTTCCGATCCAAACCCAGTGAACACGAGGGCAGCCCTCTCTGCTTCTCAGGCATGAGGAAGCGTTCGAAGTGCCAACCTGTGTGCCCCAGTCTCCACTATAAAGAGCATAAAGTCAGCCGGAAAACTCTGCGCTCCAGAACGTCGCTCCTAGGGGCACCCCGCGACCCATCGCACGAACAAACGAAATTTGAGCCACAGCGCCCCCTGGCGGAAAGTGGGTCCGCACTGCGCGGCGCCGGATGGGGTCCTCTCCAGAGAGGGGTTTTCCTGGGCCCTGGCGCCCCGAAGTGAAGCCCGAGGCTGGAGGCAATGGCTGGAGACGCCCCCGACCCCGGGCTGCTCCCCACCTCCCGCCTGCACGCAGCGACTGCAGCCCAGCCAGGCTCGCGAGGTAGGGAGGTCCTGCGACGCGGTCTCGGATGATGGAAGATGACAGACTGGCTTGGGACGCAGAGCCCAAGGCGGGGACGGAACCGGGCCTCGGCTGCCAGCACCGCGGTCACCAGGTCCAGCGTCTGCTCTTAGCATCACCTGGCCAAGCCACGGCTCAGGTATCCGACACCTGGGGCCCAAAGTCACAGGCCAGGAAACCCAACACCCTTGGGCCCCGGCCCCCAGCTGCCAGCTGAGAGCAGCAAACTGGGCTTTGGGGAGGAAGCTCTGCAGAGCCGAGCGACAGGGCAGAGGGCAGCAGCCGGCAGGGCTCTGCCACAAAAGGGGTGAGCGGCAGGGAGGGCTGGGGGAGCGCGAGGGAGCGCGGCTGGACAGGGGTTGACTGATGGGCCCGGGGGTGGGGCCGGAAGTACACCTCCCGGCACGTGGCCCGCTGGACGCCCTCAACCCCATCGCTGATCTGTCCGCCCCTCTTATTTCCTTCACCCTGGTGCCAACCAGGCCTTACCTGGCCCACTTGGGAGCCACCCAGGCAGGTAAGCGGAAACGGCTTTATTCCTAGGGAAATCAGTCCACGGGCAGAGGCAGAAGCTTAGGAGCCCGCAGACCCAGAGTCAGTTGGACCAAGAGACCCCCTAGATCAGCCTTCCCAGACCCACAGAGCCCAAGTCTCCAGCCCGGGAGACTCTTTACCCAGAGCCCTGCACGAAGAGGGACCCTCAGGAGGAAGTAAGAAAGTCACCCCGGCCCGAGGGGACTCCACAGAGGGCTCCAGGAGAGCGCCGGTGGCGGGGGGACGCTGCTCCTCTCATGCTATCTCTCCTCCCTAGATCCCGCGCCCCTCCAGGACGATGCCTGTGTGCAGCCATGCTCCTCCCAGCTGCTCACCTCCTGCCCCTCCTGCTGGTGATAGGCGCAAGGGAGGCCGTGCCCAGCGCCCAGTCACCTCCCCACGGCTGCTACGTGGCAGAGGAAGCCGGTGAGCGGACCTTCCGCTGCAGCCGGGCAGGCCTGAGCGCTGTGCCCCCAGGCATCCCCAACGACACCCGCAAGCTCTACCTGGATGCCAACCGGCTGGCGTCAGTGCCTGCCGGCGCCTTCCAGCACCTGGCCATCCTGGAGGAGCTGGATCTGTCCCACAACGTCCTCGCGCACCTCTCGGGGGCTGCCTTCCAGGGCCTGGCGGGCACGCTGCGCCACCTTGACCTCTCTGCCAACCAGTTGGCCTCTGTGCCCGTGGAGGCCTTCATGGGGCTGCAGATCCAAGTGAACCTGTCCGCCAATCCGTGGCACTGCGACTGTGCCCTCCAGGAAGTGCTCAGGCAGGTGAGGCTGGCGCCGGGCACAGGGACGGGCATCGTGTGTGGCTCTGGAGCCCGACCAGACCTCGTGGGGCAGGAGTTCCTGCTGCTGGCCAGGGAGGAAGAGCTGTGTGGCATGGGGCACGGCGGGGCCCAGCGGAGCACCGACGTGGCCCTGCTGGTCACCATGGGGGGCTGGGTGACGCTGGTGGTGGCATATCTGGCCCACTACGTGTGGCAGAACCGCGATGAGAGCCGGCACCCTCTCAAGCGGGCACCAGTGCTGCCTGTGCGCTCGGAGGACTCGTCCACTGTCAGCACAGTCCTCTGACAGCCGGGGAGCCCCAGGATCCCAGCCCTGCGCCCACCCCTCTCCTTCCTCTCCTTCGGCTCCTCCTCTGGCTGCCATGAACACCCACTCTCTGTCTCTCTCCCTCTGTCTCTGTCTTTCTCTCTCTGTTTCTATCTCTCTGTCTCTGTCTCTCTCTCCGTCTCTGTCTGTCTCTCTCAAACACACACACACCATCACTGGTGTCTGGATTCTAGGGGGGGTTCCTCTGTGCCCGGATTGTGCTAGACTCAGAGAGCCCAAAGTTCCCAGGTCCAAATTTTGGAGGAGGAGGCAGTGAGAGAGGGAGGGGACAGGGGTCAAGCTGGAGGCGAGGCCAGAAAGCTGGGGTGCGGCTACATGGAGGACACTGCGGGTCCCCCTCTGCCTCTCCTGGGGCCCTCCGCTTGGTTCTTACTGACCCCGCTCCTGTGCCTCTGTTGGGAGCCCTGCGTCCTCTCCCCCACCCCTCTGTCATTTCCTGTGTACCCTGAGGGATTTCCTGTGCTCAGTCCCTTCCAGCAACAGTGGCCTCCTCTAAGACAGAGCTTAGGATGAGGGCAGAAGAGCTGGGAGCCTAGAGCTTCGCCAGGCACCTCAATAAAGTCCCTCTTGTGACCGCTCTGACCTCTTTCTTATCTTCCTTCGCTTGGACACGTGTGGCCGGGCCGTGGGCGCGAACGGCAGGGATGCGGTGCTCTTCCCGCCACCTCCCTAGGTGCGGGGCTGCCCGGTATGCCCGCCAGCTTCCTCTCTCCCCACCCCTGCACCCCACCCCGACTGCGCGGGAAGCCAGGGCCCTGAACCATTGATGGAGCCAGCAGGCCGGAGCCTGAGGGGGCCTGAAGGAGGCCCAGTGGGGAGCAGGGTGAGAAGGCAAGCGTAGGACCCAGGAGGGGGCCTGGAGTGTGGCAGTGCTTTGGGGGAGCCCATGGGGGATCAAATTGGAACCCAAGATATGAACCATTGAACCAGGGCTTCACGCAGCTTGGGGTAAAGTGGTTGTTGCCACAGGAGTGGAATCCGTTCCTGTCCCGCAGGTCTGCAGTGAGCAGCTCATCTGACCCTGACACCAAGCCATTTCCGGAGGGGAGATGGGGCGGGAAAGGGTCCAGGGAAGAGGGCTTTGCTTGTAGCCCAGCTCAGGAGGTCCTGGAGCCAAGGATGATGTTCCACTGTCGTCCCCCCGACCCCTGCCCCTCTCCAGAGCTGGGGCAGCAGAAACAGTGGAGAGAGTGGGGTGGGGGACAGAGGGGTGCAGGGGAAGCAGCGTAGGTGCCTCAGGAACTCACCTCCCCTTTGGCCCACCCAGTGGAGACCCTGAGTCAAAACTCTGTAGGAGGAAGATGCCAGAAACTGGATGCCAGCTTCGGCTCCGCCCGGCACAGGATACTGGAGCACCAGTCCCCAGCCGCTGGGACCCTCCAGCAGCGCCTGGCTGGTGCTTATCCACGGAGTAGGCAGGGTGGTGGCCTGGCTGGTTCTACTCCCCCTCATCACTGCCAGGAACTGGGGATCACAGGGTCTGGTTCTGAGATGTACCGGTCCTGTGGAGGCCGCTGAACAGCCTCCTGGACGCGACCTGCTGCTGCCCTTTCGCCTGGCAGGAAGAAGAGTGTGTGTGTGTCCCTTGGGGGACACCGTGTCAAGACCCGCCGTGCCCCCATCCCTGGTGTGTAGCAGAGCCCAGGGCCATCAGACATGAAAGAAAAGGGCCATTCCTCTCCGAGGAAGACTCAGATCCTACAAAGCCTCACCCTCTCCAAAAGGGACGGACAGAGAGTGAGCTGCACACCGGAGCTGCGGGCTTGGAGCCAGCGCCACACCGGGAGTCAGGAAGAGGGAGCGAGGCCGGGACCGAAGAGCCCTGTCCCTCTGCCCGCTCTGCCCTCTCCTAGGGAACCTGGCCAGCAGGCGGTGGAGGCCAGGGTGGAGCAGGGGTGCGGCTGAGATGGGGGCAGCGCCCCCACCTCACCCCACTCGCCAGGGACAGAGGGGCCGAGCCTCCTCGGGGGAAGCTTTGGGCTTGCGGGGCAGGACCCCCTTTCCTGTCCTCCCCGCCCCCTTCCTCGCCCGTGGCCTGTCAACACCGCCACCATCCTGCCTCTGGGAGCCCCCGGCCCGCCCTCCTTAGCAGCAGGCCCCAGGACGGGCCCCCGGTGGCGGTGGCGTGTGAGGAGGGCAGAGGGACGTCCCAGGGACAGGTCACACCTCTGGGCCCCGCCTTCCAGGCCACGCTCCAGTGCGGAAGGCTGGGGTCTTCCCTTCCTGTCTGGGTCCCCCCACCCGGCCAGCGGGTGACTCTCGCCCGGCTAGGACCCCAACCCAGCGGCGGCCGGGGCCCCTACCCAGTGCTCCCCCGCTGGCCGCCTCGCGCGGGGCACGGCCCGGAAAGGAGAGGAGGCAGCGGTGCCAGCCCGAACCCCTCCGGGCATCGCCGCCCCCGGACAAGAGGCGATCTGCTCCCTCGGAGGAGTGGGACGCGAGCGGCTCGTTCCCGCCCCGGTCGTGCGATGGGGCTGGGAAGGGGGTCGCGTCGGAAAGGGAGAGGGACACAAGACCCCTTCCTCCAACGGACAGGAGCCGCGCGGGTCAGGAACCAAGGCCGCGGGGCGACGGCGGGCGGACGCAGGGGGTCAGCCCAGGGGAGGCGGATCCCAGCCCCGCGCCGGGCAGTCTGCGAGCACCCCCGCCGGCTGCGACGGGTGTCCCGCAGCCCGACCC
>NW_004955451.1:14650220-14685277 GCF_000276665.1 Chinchilla lanigera
GGAGGGGGCAGGGCTGCAGACCTCCTGCGTGGTGTAGACACCAACGAGGCGGGACTGGGTGGTGACTGGCAGGATCAAGAGAGCGCGAGGCGGGACTTAAAACGGATGGGCGGGGCGAAGCTACCCGGGGCGGAGTCTTGGTGACTAAGGAGGCGGGAGGCGGAGCTTGAATGGGACAGGGCGGGGGAAGTAAATCATGGTGATGTCACACGGTAGAGGCGGAGCTTAATGTAGGTGGGCGGGGTCGTTGCCTGGGGGTGGGGCTAGGGCCGCTGAGGCTGGAGGTGGACTGTGTGTGGCAGGAGCAGCCTTCTCCTCCCTGGGGTGGACTGAGCTCTCACGTCCTGCAGATCCACCAGGCTTTAGCTTGGAGATGAGACTGGGCCACTGCCGTGAGGAGATACCCACTCTTCTCCGAGGATGCTCCCAGCTCTTAACTGAACGGTACCTAAATAACCCATCCTGTCCCCTCTCTGCCGGGTCACAGGGCCCCGGATCTTACCGATCCGCTGACTCTGCAACTGGGGCGCAAAGACTTCTAGCCAACCGCACCCGGCTGGCTGGGACACCCTCCACCTGCCAGGTCGGGGCGGCCTGGCCCAGCGAGTTAGGCCCAGCGGTACCCACCAGAGCCCACCGCATAATTTATGTGTCGCAGTGCAAAATGAAAAGTGGAGCTCCTTGTCAATGTTAAGCATTACTCGAGATGCCAACAGAGGAGACAGAGTCACCTTAAAATCGTGGCCCTGGAGGGAGACAGCAGCCCCTGGCCCTCAGGCCTTTCTTCACCTCTGCGGAGCTGGGCCAGAAACAACAGCTGTGGACCAAGTGACCGGAGACAGGGCTGGCATGGCTTCCGGGGTCACAGGACTGCGCTGGTGCTGGCAACTCGGGCAAAATTGCATTTGCGCTCATCCAGCCCCCTCCCACACACACTCATGGGTGAGCACCTGAACCCCCACATCCTGACGGACGTCAGGACCACTCTGCAGGCCCCTAGCACAGATCCACAGAACTTACACCCCCCCCCCGCCCAATTCTTAATCTTTGGCTGTTTCTGCTCCACTCTGGCATTAACAGGCATGAGGGGGATGTGTCACAGACAGACAAGGTGACTTTGCACTGAAGATTGAACCCAGGGACCCACGCATGCCAGGCAAGCACTCTACCACAGAGCTACACCCCTGGCCCACTTTTTATTATATTCTGAGACAGGTTTCGCTAAGTTGCCAAACTTGTGATCCTCCTGCCTCAGCCTGTCCAGGAGCTAGGATTACAGACGTACCCTATCATGCCCAGCTAAAATTTAAATTTTTACTGCACAGGTTGGCAGTTCCCCAAACGCAAAGCATCCTGTGATCATTTTTCCCTACTCTGCAGACGGAGGGCTCTGAGCCACAGTTTCTCCCCAGGGCAGGCAGGGCCCTTCTGTCTATTCTCTGAGCCGTCCAGTGGGTTTTGGAGTGAGGAGTTGGTGACCCACGTCCTGACGGACTTTGTGGCCTTGATACACAGGGGGATATGGCCCGCTCCACCCGGAACCAAAAGCCTTCTCATGGCTCTGTGCTGTCTGACCTCTCCACATTTGGGGTCTTGGCCAAGAATCGCTGACTCTCCTGACATTTTTTCCACCAAGTGTCCCCAGGCCTGGCCCAGCCATGGCTCGGGAAAGCAGGGCAGGGCTTAAGGACAGGTCTGGGAGAGCAGGTGAAAAGAGAAAGGAGCTTGTGCTCTGACTTTGCTTCACTTCCACTGCCACAGCTTGGATGCAGGCTCTGGACCGAGGATATGGAAGCATCAGTCGCAGTGAGGACAGATCCACTGTGACGGCCCTGCCACATCGGCAGGGGTAGGGAAGGGCCGGGTGCAGGAGGACTGGCTGACTGACAGCGTCCCTACATTCCGGCCGGCACTGGCCTTCATGCCTGACCCAGCCTGATGGGTAGGGATTTGGCATGAGGGGTGGTGACACTTGAGGTCTGATGCTGAGCTTGGTGCACTTTGAGCTGAACATCAGTGTCTGCTCAGCCAGGAGCTGAGGAATGGCTTGGGCTCCAAAGCAGGGAAAGGAATTTGTAGGAAGCAACATTTTTAGGGGCTAAATAAAAATAAATAAATAAATAAAAGAGGGCCTGGCATGGTGGCATATGTCTAATCGCAGCACTCAGGAGGCTGAGGCAGGAGGGTCATTGCAAGTTCGAGACCAGCCTGGGCTACAAAGTGAGTTCAAGGCCAGCCTGAACTGCATAGAGAGACCATGTCTCAAAAAGATAAACAACAACAACAAAAAAGCATGGAGGGCTAGTGGTGTAGCTCAATGGTAAGATAATTGCTTAGTGTGTGTGAGGGCCTGGGTTTCATCTCCAGCACTGGAAAGGAAGGCAGGAAGGAAAGGAGGAAGGAAGGAAGGGAGGGAAGAAGGAAAGAAGGAAGGAAGGAAGAAAGGGAGGGAGGGAAGGAGGAAGGAAGGAAAGAAGGAAGGAAGGAAGGAAAGAAGGAAGGAAGGAAAGAGGGAGGGAAAAGAGTGAGCAGGGCTGTAATTCCAGCACTCTGGGAGGCTGAGACAGGAGGACTGCAAAAGGGCTGGGGATGCAGCTCAATGCAAAGACACTGGCTTCAATCATCAATAACACAAGAAAGAAAGAGCCGGGCGTGGTGGTGCACGCCTGTAATCCCAGCACTGGGGAGGCTCAGGCAGGAAGATTGCTGTGAGTTCAAAGCCAGCTTGGGCTACTTAGTGAGTTCATGGCCAGACTGGACTACAAAGTGATACCTGATACCCACTCTCAATAATGATGATGATTAGCTCAGGGGATGTAGCTCAGTGGTGCAGCATCTGCCGGCATGTATGAAATCCTGAATTCGATTCCCGGTACCCAAAAAAAAAAAGATGATGATGATGAAGAGGAGGAGAAGGAGTAAGGAAATAATGCTGCGTCCCAATGTCTGTGTCTGCCTGCAGAGCAGTGGATGGGTCAGAGAGATATCAATGTCCCCAAAGAACAGGTGGCGGGGGCTTCTTCCCCTAATTCAGTTCTCCTCCTGAGCCATGTCTCCTAGCAATCCGCACAAAATACAGGCTTGGAGGCCCATCAAGGGTGAGTGTCTCCTGCAGCTTACCTTGACCGGCTGCCAGAGGGCGATGGAGAGCAAAACCTGCCAGTGCACCCCCACCCTGTACCCCATCACCTGCTGTTTCAGGGTTCGTTGACTAAAGAGTTCTAGGAGATCAGTCCAACTTAAATCTCTCCCATGCAGTTTAAATCCGGTCCCAAACTCCACTAAACACAAACCAGTGCTCTGGGACCCTGAACCCTCTGAGCCCCGTGTTTACAGCACAGTTGGGCCGTTTGGGGGTACGGTACACAGGTTCGAGGTAAAGTGGGGTGGGCCTAAGGATGTGAACAGGTGCACAGGTCAGAGTGGGTGAAGCAAGGTGAGAGAAACAGAAGAAGCAAGACTCCTGGGTCGTGGCCAGCCGTGGTGGTGCACACCGGTGATCCCAGTGCTTGGGAGGCTGAGGCAGGAGGATCATCACAAAGTCAAAGCCAGCCCAAGAAAAATAAAAAGTTTCATTTTAAAGCTGACAACGTGACCTAATGATAGAGCACTTGCTTAGCATGGGTAAGACCACAGATTCAATCCCCACCACCCCAAGAGTAGGGTATAGAGTAGGTGAGAAAGAACTCAAGCAAAAAGATAAGGGGCGGGAGCCAGAGAGCAAGGACAAGGTGCTGCCTTTTCTTTTAAAACATAAGGAAGCGCTACCTGGGGGCCTTGGTCCTGCGGATGAGCCTGAGAACAGAAGAAAGATTTGAAGAGTGTCACAGAGTGGAGCATGGTCACATATCCCTGTTCCCCTCTAGCCTCTTGGAGCCTCGAGATGTGGACCCAGCGGCTCACACCTGTCCAGGTTCTACGTGCACACATGCATGGCTGGTATCCAGACCTTGCTTGAAAAACCCTTAATTTGTCATCTAGGACCTGCCCATGTGTACAAGGCCCCCCTCCTAAAATTTATTTATTTTGGGTTTTTTGACATAGGGTCCTACTATGTAGCCCAGGCTGGCCTCAAGCTCATAGGGACCCTCCTGCCTCAGCCTCCTGAGTGCTGGGGTGACAGGTGCCTGGCAAGCTCCCCTTTAGATTCTTTCTAGGCAGAGACTAAAGATAAGCATGGAGGGCTGGGGATTTAGCTCAGCAGCACAGTGCCTGCCTGGCAAGCACAAGGTCGTGAGTTCAATTCTGAGTACTGACAAGCGCAAGGTCGTGAGTTCAATTCCGGGTACCGGAAAAAAAAATCAAACATCAAAAAAAAAAAGATAAGCATGGAGCCTGCGGGACCTGCTGTGAGACCATGGCTTAGATCTTGAGCACTCTCAAAGCTGTCACACCGGCTCTCAGCCTCTGTGTCTGGGCGTGGGTCTATCCAGTGTCCCAGGGAAGGCAGAGATGGGAGATACTAAATAGCAGAAAAGGCTGGGCGTGGTGGCCCGTACTTGTAATCTCAGTACTCAGAGGCTGAGGCAGGAGGACCACCTTGATATCAAGCCCAACCTGGCCACATAGCGAGGGCCTATCTCCAAAAACCAAGAACACATGTAAAGGGCATCTTAGCCCCTCGTCACGCCCGCAGGTTTACCATGAATCCCGGGTGCTTCCTGGTAGATCACGAAGATGTCAGAACAAAGATGCCAATTCCCTCACAGGTACACAAGTACACGCGCGACGTGAGCACACACACGCACAGGTGTATGTGCGCCTCAGCTCAAAATGCCTCTCTCTGTACCCCCTAAAGTGTCCACAAGCCAACCTTCAGCCACCATCTCTCTGCCAGCCCCGGCTGCCCCCACCTACGCTGCCACCTGCGTAGCAGCTCCCCACCCACCCCCTCGGCCCAAAAGAGGCCCGGGCCAGACAGGGCAGCACCTGGAACAGGTTGATGCTGTTCTCCCGGAAGTGGAGGGGGCGGGGTGGGGTCACAGGGGTGGGCGGGGTCCCTGAAGGCGACATCTCTCTCTCTACAGAGGCATAAAGCTGCCCAGCCTGGCAAAGGACGGTCATTCTGTCAACCTGCAGACAGCAAGCCGGGGCCCTCACTCCACACCCAGGTGCCAGACAGGACCCAGCATCACTCCCTGGTAAGGACTATGACAGCCCATGAGGCAGGTGGCATTCAGGGGACCTAGGGAGACAGGCTGAAGAGTAGAGGGCTTCCTAGAATCCAGCAGGCAGGTATCCTGGGGGACGCTGGGGAGCCCCATCCTGGCTTCCCAGGAATGGAGGCAACAAAGCACTTGGGAGCTGGGAGAGCGGGCACGCATCTGTGTCCCTGCCTCCCGAGTCTGCCTCCACGGGCGCCAGAGGTACAGTGAGGCACTTCCAGGCCAGCTGCTGTGTCATCTTCCACCCACGGGGTAATCTGGGTGCGCCCCAGCCACCCACCGGGAGCACCTAGGCTTCAACTTCGGAGACAGATCTCGGGTGGTGACCCTCAGCTCCCGGAGAGCACAGAGCCCCCTGACCACAGCCGTTTCACGGCTGCCTTCATCCACTCAGTCCTGTCTGAGCTTATTTGCCAAGCTCACCTGTTTGGGGCACCATGCTTGGTGCTGTGGGTGCAGAGGTGACTCAGCTCCGTTTCCTGCCCTCAGGGAAGTCACAATGGAGTGGGCGAGAGTCAGGTGCACAGATCATAACGCAGGCGTCAGGCATTTCAGAAGGACTGTGGAGATACAGGTGGCATCCGGATGCCAGGAGGAGGGAAGGGAGGGGTCATCCGAGGTGGCCTGAATTGAGTTGGGTTTTTGTTTTTTCTGGTTTTTTGAGACAGGGTCTCGCTATGCAGTTCAGGCTGAACTTGAGCTCCCTTTGTAGCCCAGGCTGGTCTCAAACTCGCAATGATCCTCCTGCCTCAGCCTCCTGAGTGCTGGGATTACCGGCCTATGCAGCCAAACCCAGCTTATATGAGTTTTTGAGCCCAAATTTCATCATAAAATGAAGATTCCCAGCAGCCACCTTGACAGTCTCCATCTCCCGCCCCACAGTGACAATGACCATGTTCGAAAACGTCACCCGGGCCCTGGCCAGACAGCTGAACCCTCGAGGGGACCTGACGGCCCTGGACAGCCTCATCGACTTCCAGCGCTTCCACCCGTTCTGCCTGGTGCTGAGGAAGAGGAAGAGCACGCTGTTCTGGGGGGCGCGCTACGTGCGCACCGACTACACCCTCCTGGATGTGCTCGAGCCGGGCAGCTCGCCCGCGGGTCAGCCTGCGTGGGGGCCGGGTTTGGGGCCGGGCGTCATACGGCCCAATGCTGCCAGTAGGGGCTGAGCAGTGAGGGGACCAGAGACCCCTGTGGGTCCAGCCGCTCCAACCTCTCCCTCCTGCAGACCCGACAGACGCAGGCAGCTTCAGCTTTAAGAACATGCTGGACGCGCGCGTGGAAGGAGAGGTGGACGTGCCCAGGACAGTGAAAGTCAAGGGCACCGCCGGGCTGTCTCAGAACAGCACGCTGGAGGTCCAGACCCTCAGCGTGGCCCCCAAGGCCCTGGAGTCCCTGCACAAGGAGAGGTGAGAGCAGCGGGGTGAACTCAACACTGAGACCCTGTCTCAAAAAAAAAAAAAAAATCAACGGGGACAGACCCAGCCGATGCCAGGGAGAGGGTGAAGGCTTTGTCGAAGATGACTCTAAGTTCTGGCCCAGATTGTGACACAGGTGACGTGTGGAAGGTGGCATGTGGCAGGTGGCACACAGGAAGCAGAGGTGACCTGCGGGGAAAGACTGTGAGCTCCTCTGGATTCGGGAGTTTACGGCTCTGCTCTGGGGTCCGCTGGGGACGTTCAAGGTGGCCAGAAATCGGGGCAGAGCCCTAGGGAGAAGCTGAGGTGGAAACATGGGTGCCAGGCGGCGGTCACCAAGAAGGGAAAATCGGTCGGAACTGGGGGGAGCTCCACAGGGGGCTCAGAGAGCAGAGGGGTGTCAACAGAACCGCAGGGAACGTTTTAGGGAAGCGGATAAACTTGCAAAGGGGAGGCAGACGCATGGGGAGGATGCAGGAGGCAGAGGCACAGGTGGAGGACCAGGCGCCGAGGGGGTTGGAGGGCCGCCCGCCTGGGTGGTGACAGGTCACGGGGATCTGGGCTGAGGAGTGGAAACCTTGAAGCTGAATCATCAGGCAGTCAGGTGGGCCGTGAGGGTGAGAGTGTTGTGGGGTTATCTTTTGCCATATTTGTCAATAAGGGGAAGGAAAGAAATGACAGTAACATGAAGTGGATGAGACTTGGTCAGGGTCGGGGACGTGCTCATCTTGGGAGCAGAGAGGGGCCGGTGTTGAGGGACTGGGCAGGGGAGAGTGAGAGGCAGAGAAAACCCCAGAAGAGACAGACGGACTTGGAGACAGACGTGGGGACGACGGAGGAGAGGCGAGAAGGAAGCAACCAGGATGCCCGAGCTGGCCAGGGGCAGCGCCGGCGATGAGCTGTGTGTCTCAGCGCCCCGGAGGGAGGTGTCATTGCCCTGCTTTGTACATGTGGCAATTCACAAGCCGCCCCACCAGGGAGCCCGGCTCCTGGGAGTGAGGGCCTGAGAGCAGAGGGCTTGGGGGGGGTCGGTGCCTGGACAGCCCCCCTGCGGCTCCCTCCCAGGAAGCTGGCCGAGGACCACCCG
This sequence comes from Chinchilla lanigera, assembly GCF_000276665.1. Taxonomy (NCBI): domain Eukaryota; kingdom Metazoa; phylum Chordata; class Mammalia; order Rodentia; family Chinchillidae; genus Chinchilla; species Chinchilla lanigera. Next base: position 14,657,891 of record NW_004955451.1, read on the forward strand.
TTCCTGAAGGAGATGCGTGAGCGCGGCGAGAACCTGTACGTGGTGATGGAGGTGGTGGAGACGGTGCAGGAGGTCACTCTAGAGAGGGCTGGCAAGGCCGAGGGCTGCTTCTCCCTTCCGTTCTTCGCCCCACTGGGGCTGCAGGTTCGCACACGAGTGTTCCCTCTCCGCACCCCCAAGCTAAAGCAGAGAGCCTCTTGCTTGCTCAGTTCTCAGGCTCAGCAACAAGATGTCCAGGTCAAAGCCCAGGCAACCCAGGCTCAGAAATTGCCTAATAAGGGTTTCCCACCCCTGCCGGGGGAGGGATGCTTTGGCATTCAGAGCCAGCAGAGGGTTTAGTCATGGAGGGCTTCCTGGAGGAGGTGAGCCGGGACAGATGGCAAAGAGGAAGAAGAAGGAGCTAGGGCTGGCACGGAAGCTTGGGAGTGGGGCAGGGTGGCACAGGCAGGCGAGGAGGAGCAGGTCCGCCCAGTTCCCTTCACGTGTCCGAGGCAGGAAGACCCAGTTGCTTGCAGGATGTCCCTGGAGAAGAGTGGCAGGGCCTGAGGCCTAGCCCAGCAAGTCTGGGCAGGCAGAAAGATGATCAAGGGTTCCCAACTTCCTGCCTCCCCAAAGACTCTCAGGCCTGGCCCTTCCCCGGCCCCCGTGTCTCATATGGGGTCTCTGCAGAGTCACAAATCCTCGGCATCTCGCCCTAGGGCTCCGTCAACCACAAGGAGGCTGTCACCCTCCCCAAGGGCTGCGTCCTGGCCTTCCGCGTGAGGCAGCTGATGGTCAATGGCAGAGATGAGTGGGGTGAGAGAGACCGCTGTGCTCCCCACTATGGGGGTGATCGCTCCTGGGCTGAGGCACCCTCTTGGCACTGTCGGGGAACAAGGACAAGACTGCACTGAGTCGTCCCACGCAGGGACAGAGGGGCTCCCAGCTGCTGGGCACCTGTGGGGGAGGGGCGGGGGGGCCCGGGGGAGGTGCGAAACCCATGGAGGGAACAGGCGTTATCACTAGGCCTGGGGTTCTGAGGAGAGCAGGGACTTAGACAGGACCCCAAGAATCTGGGGCCGTGCCAAGTCGGGCTCCTGGTCTCCCCATCTTGCAGACATTCCACACCTCTGCAACGACGGCATGCAGACCTTCCCCCCTGGAGGTAAGAGAAGTCCTCACCGCCCCACTCCAGGCCATCTGCTAAACCCCGCCTGCTACAGCAGGGTCTGCAGGCCCCCCACAAGCACCCCCCACTTTTGTTTCCTAAGTCCCTAAGAACATCTGTCCTCAACTTTAGGACAGACAGAGGTGTAGAAACCCTGCCCGTGAGAGACAGAGAAAGAGAAAGACAGGGACAAGCAGACGCAGAAAGAAGACAAGGTGACAGTGCACGTCCCCACCCTGTGGGGCTGGCCGCTTTTATGATGGTCACCCGTGAAGCTGCCTTGGTCAGAAGGGCAGAAACGACCGGGCGCGGTGGCACGGGGGCACGTTATCTCAGCACTCCGGAGGCTGGGTGGGACAAGGCCAGTGATTTCGAGACCAGCCTGAGCTACATAGTAAGACCCTGTCTCAAAAAAACAAAACAAAAGGAAAAGAAAGTGAGCAGAAGTCAGTTTGAAGCTGACGGATGTGCGTTGTTTCTGTCCTCAGAAAAGCCAGGAGAAGAGAAGTTCACGCGTAAGTGTCTCCTGCCTTCCGCTACAACTTTCTTGGCTCTGGTTTAAAACGCCGATCCTCTGTGTGGGACAGACAGGGGAGGTGGCAAAGCAGGTCTCAGCGGACAACTGCCCCCTACATGTGGCAGGACTTCCACGGCTTAGGACAAAGCAGCCAAGTCGGAGACCTGGGCACAGGATGTCCAGGTGGTCTGATGCCTCAGATCTTTGTCCCCAGGGGCTGTGGGAGCTGTCACCTGTGCCACACTTGTCCGCTGCTCTGCCCCCCAGCATCTGGGGTGGGAGGCAGCGAGTCCTGGCGACATCAACTCACTCTGGTGCCCCTTTCCCATCCAATTAGCTCTTACCTCCCTTCATTGCTGCCTCCCGGGTGTGAGGCTGGGACCTGTCGTGTCCCCGCCACCTTGCAGGACAGCGTTCTTATGGTTTCTTCTTTCTTATTTTCCCAGTTATCCAAGCGTCTGATGTTGGTAAGGAATTTTATGAGTTTCTGCTAAGACTTGGGCACAAAAGTGGCAGGAGGCGGAGGAGGGTGGAGAGAAGGGACAGGAAGGTCCTGGGGATTGGCGTCACTTCCACGGAGCCACAAAGGGTGATGGATCTCTAGGGTGCCACTTCCATAGAGGGCCAGCTGCAGGCCACGCTGGCCTGCTCTCGGGAGCAGCCCCTTGCTGGCTTTCTTCAAACAGTCACTGCAGTCATTCTTCTTTGTCAGCTGACTCAGGAGGAAGGGACGGAGATCTTTCCTCTCAACCTGTAGCTGGAGTCTTTGACACCAAAGCCAGGCGGGGTGGTGCATGCCTGTAATCCAGTGTGCAGGAGGCTGAGGCAGGAGGATTGTAGGGAGTTTGAGGGCACATAGTGGGGTCCTATCTCACAAAAAACCAAAAACAACAGAGAAAAGCCCAGGCTCAAACTGGGCAGGGCACAGGGCCCTGAGGAGGCTGAGTGGAGGAGGCTGAGGGTGAAGGGCTGGCTGCCACATCTCCTGTCCCCACAGGGGAGGTGCATGAGGACTTCAAGACCCTGAAAGAGGAGGTCCAGAGAGAGACCCAAGAGGTGGACAAGCTGAGCCGGGTGGGCCAGGGCTCCCTGCTCAGCTCCCTCCGCAACCTTCTGGGCAAGAAGAAGGAGCTGCAGGACCTTGAGCTTGCAGTGAGTTCCCAAGTCCCTGCAGGAAGTGGGAGGTAGGGGACAAGGGGCCCTGCTGGCAGTGAGGGGTGGGAGCTGGTGGCCAGGAGAGCCGATAGTGGACACCTGCCCCAAAGCTGGCCCCCACTGCCCCTGTGGCCCAGCAAAGGGCACACAGAACAGGTTCCCCAAGGTGCCTGCTCCCTCTCATGGGCAGAGGCTGGGCAGCCCGCCAGAAGGGGCCTCTGTCAGAAAGGACCTAGAGCCTTTCCAGAGTCCAGAACCCAGGGACAAAGGAACCCAGGAGCCCAAAACTTTCAGGACTTGATACTGCAAAAGAAAGAGGCCAGGTGTGGTGGCACACACCTGTCATCTCAGGGCCCAGGAGGCTGAGGCAGGAGGATCACTGCAAGTTCAAGGCCAGCCTGAGCTACATAGTAAGTTCAAGGCCAGCCGGAACTAACTGTGAGACCGTGTCTCAAAAATAAATAAAAGTAAAAGAGTGAAATGGGACGGAGTTGCCACGTGTTCAGGAGCTCGTAAGTACCAGGGCCATATTGTACCCTTTACCCATGGCATTTTAAATACCCACCTTTTCCCCACAGCTTGAAGGGGCTCTAGACAAGGGACATGAAGTGACCCTGGAGGCACTCCCAAAAGATGTCCCACTGTCCAAGGAGTCCATGGGCGCCATCCTCTATTTCCTTGGAGCCCTAACAGGTCAGTGAGGAGTAGGGTCTTTACTTCTCCGGTGACAGGGATGAATTCCTGAGTGAACTCCCGGGTGAATGAGTGGGTAGATGCCAGATAAATTCTACTACGGCGCAGAAGTTATATTAAAACCGAGGTGTTGGTGCACACCTGTCATCACAGCACTCAGGAGGCTGAGGCAGGAGGATCACTATGGGTTCGAGGCCAGTCTGGGCTACACAGTAGGTTCAAGGCCAGCCTGAACTACATAGCGAGGCCCTGTCTCAAAACACAAACAAAAAAATTAAAAATAAAATCGGGGCTACTCCTCATGAGGATTCGCTTAGTCACGCTGGTGATCTGAGAAGCCAACCTTTCTAAGCGGTTGGGAAAGAACCCTTGAAATGTTGCCCCGTCTTTTAATGCTTTTGCACCCAGCTAGCCTTGTCCTCTCCGCGTGGACCCGCCTCTTAGCTCTGACAGCACAGGGTGGCAACTGCTCTTGTCCCTGCATCCTCTGCCTCCCTCTGTCTACATGGACCCGCCCCCCACTTAGAAAATCTCCGCAGTCCTTGAGTATGTGAAGGTGTCCATTCTCCTGCGCGGGCTGCGCTCGAGGGCCAGGACCGCAGTGCACCCTCAGCTTTAGCTGGTTCACATCTCAGGATGTGATTCCGCACCGCTTTCTCTTCTCCCAAGACTTCAAGTTCCGTCAGTGAGGAGAACACAGGTTTCACCCAACGCTCGGCCAAGGGGCCCGGCGCAGAGCAGGCCATCAGCCATGTGTGAACGGATGAACGAAGGAACTGACGAGTGACGGGACGAGCAGGCTGACGGGGCAGCGCGTGCTGGGGCTCTAGGAGTACACTGCTTGGGGTCTGGAGCCACCTGTGCACTGCGACACCCATGTCTTTCTCTGCTTTTTCTCCAGTGCTAAGCGAAGCCCAACAGAAGCTTCTGGTAAAATCCATGGAGAAGAAGATCCTCCCGGTGCAGCTGAAGCTGGTGAGAAAAAACAGCAGACGCCAGGGAGAGCTGGGGGGGAGCAGCGAGGGCCGTGGGAAGATGCCCATGTGGATGTGGCCTGGGGGCCGATGTCCCAGAGGGCCTCTGCCCCATCTCGGAGCTCAGGTCCCCTCTCTTTTCTGTCCGTATTTCTTCCTTTGCATTATTTTATCACAGGGGGCAGAAGGGTGGATTTCTGGCCATGATGTGGGTTTATCACCCTGCTCTTGGGAGACAAGACAGAAGACTCTGGCTTTGGTAGTCGCTAACGTCTCTGAGTCTGCCTCGATTTGCTCCTCTGTAAAATAAGGTTAAAAATAAATGTGCTGGGGCTGGGGATTTAGCTCAGTGCCTGGCACCAAATAAGTAATTGTACTCACCTGTCATCCCAGCACTCAGGAAGCTGAGGCAGGAAGATCACTGCAAGTTCAAGGCCAGCTTGGGCTACATAGAGAATTCAAGCCCAGCCTGGACTGTGTAGCAAGACTATCATGATAGAGGATAGACAGATAGATAGATAGACAGACAGACAGATAGGCAGATAGTAGATGCCTAATGGCTCCCTCTGTAGGGCTGCTGAAAGGCCCAGATGACATGAAGTAAGGAGTTGCCATGAGGAGGTTGTAGCCTGCTTTGTGATCTACATCAGGCGGAGAGAAGAGTGCTTCCGGTTCTCTCTTCATGCTCTCTCGGCTCCCTGCAGGTGGAAAGCACGCTGGAGCAGAATTTCCTGCAGGAGAAGGAGGGTGTTTTCCCCCTGCGCCCCGAGCTGCTCTCCTCGCTGGGGGATGAAGAACTGACCCTCACGGAAGCCCTCGTGGGGCTCAGCGGGCTGGAGGTGCAGAGAGGTGGTCCCCAGTACACGTGGGACCCGGACACGCTGCCCCGACTCTGCGCCCTGTATGCCGGCCTCTCCCTCCTTCAGCTCCTGGCCCGGTCCCCCTAGCGTCCCTTTTCTGGCTGCTTCCGGCTTCCAGAGCCAGGACCTTAACGTCCCAGGGCGTTTTAGAGCCACCGGGTTGAAGACCCCAACATCCCAGCTGGTCACCCACAATAACCAACCTCCACTCCCCTATCCTCCTGCTCCTGCCCCTCCTGCTCCACTCCCCTATCCTCCTGCTCCTGCCCCTCCTGCTCCACTCCCCTATCCTCCTGCTCCCGCCCTGAGCCTCCCAACCCCCTAAGCCCATGGGCCGATATTAAATCCTGTAGAAGCACTCAGCCTTTATAAATTGTGAGCTCTTTCAGCAAAACTGGAGAAAAAAAAAAAGACAAATTTCTTTCCTATCCTAATCCTCCCCACTTGTACTTCTAAAAAACAAGCATTAGCGGCATTAATGGAAAACATTATGTCAATCTTAGGATGACATGGCTTCGGGTGTATTTCTTCAAACAATTTATCATATGGAAATTCTTACTTGGGCCAGAAAAAGAAAGAAACACTCTCTTAGTACCTGTAGATCATCTGAACAGGCTACCTATACCGTCCTCAGACCAGCTGGGAAATGCTCAGGATCTGCTACTGGGCATGGGATGTGCAGTCCAGGTTCTAAAGTGGGAAGATCATCAAAGCTGCTGTCTTCAAAGAGCCTCAGGCGTCCTCCAGCCCCAGGCTGAAGGCTTGGGGCGGGAAAGATCTAGACAGAAATGCTGGGTACAGTCAAAACAAGAGGAAGAGTACTTTCAAGTGTGGGTAGAAAATGCAGACGAGTCTTTTTAAAAAGTGGGATCAAAGAATAAGATGAACTCCAGACTTTCTTTTTTGAGACAGGGTCTCATTAATGCAGCTCAAGCTGCCCTTGATCTCACTATGTACATAGCCCAGGCTTTCCTCAGACTCACAGCAATCCTCCTGCCTCAGCCACCGAGTGCTGAGATTACAAGCATTTGCCACCAGGCCTGGCTCCAAATCTGTTGGTTTTTTTTTTAATTATAATATTCTCTTCTTTCATTTCTCTGTCTTCTACCCTCAATTCAGGAAGATGATAGGAAAACGTAGCGTGGGTTACTCGGCCTGCGAACCTGCTAAAACGTGTGCTGCGCATCTCATCGGAGGTCTGGGTTTATAGCACATTCCTCTGCCCTGAGCTCGGTCTGAACATCTTTCACCAACTTCTTTTAAAGTGGTTTTATAGATGGAAAGTTTCCCCAGAGATTTTGGCTCCGGGTTGCAGCCTCTTCCCAGTACCGAGGCACCCCCGGCCCGTGCTAGCACGCCCCGTGACCCACTGCCAAAGGCTTCGGCTAAGTCAGCCTCCCCCAGCCTGGGCACCTTCCAAAGCCTCAGTGCATTGCTCACAGATTGCTGGGCTGCCCTGCTGACTCGTTCGTTTGCCCCTCTGATGTAAACTTAATAGACAGATGAGCTAACACCCTAACCATGCGGACCGGCGACTCCTTCCATTGTGAGGTCTGAACAACAAAGCTCATCTCTCCTGCCTCTACCACCCATCCTCACCTTCGGCTGCAGACAAGGCTTGCGGAGAAGATACTTGAAGTTTATTCCCGGAATGAGTCAACGGCCTGTTAGCCACCCACCCTGGGTGGGTGAGAGGACAGTTAGGGAGGATTTGGTCAAGGTGTGTTCCCCAAAACAGCATGTTTTGCCATTTGGCAAGCAGCTGTTTAATGTAGTGAATTGTTTGCTGCAAGAGTACAAAAAAGAAGGATATAAAGACACATAGAATAGCATGTACATACATAGGGCTGGGGAGATAGTTCAGTGGTACAAACGCCTGCCTAGCAAGCACAAGGTCCTGAGTTCAATTCCCAGTGCCAAAAAAAAAACCAAGAATAGCTTGTACATGTATAAAATATATATATCTATCTATATATAGATATATATATGAGAATGTATAAAAACGTATTTTCTGCTCCTTACAATAGGGCATGACTGTCCCTCCCAGGTCTAAATCTGAGGATTCCCATTTATGGAGGGTATCAAACTTCCAAGACAGAGTGAATTTTTTGTTTTGTATTTTAAGAAACTTTATCTGCCCTGCAGAATCACTGGTAAGTCGCTTTTTTTTTTTTTTTTTTTTTGGCACTGAGGACTGAGCCCAGGGCCTTCCCAGTCATTAATCTTTTTTGAGACATGATTGTGCCAAGTTGACCGGGTTGGACTCAAACTTGCAATCCTCCTGCCTCAGCCTCCCAGGCTGCTGTGACAGGCACCGTGTTCCAATGACTGGCTTAAGGAAGTCCTTTGAAAACAGCTGGCAGCGTTTCTGGTCCAATTTCCTGCCCCTTATGTAAACTAGGAGGTAACATTACATTGCTTCCCATCCAGCTGCCGGTCTGGATGCGTAAGGTTCCCCCAGCGGGCAGGAGCCCAGCGGTCTTGGCCAGTGGGGGCTCCCCTGCTATCTCCTCTGCCCTCCCACCACACAGCAGCCCTGAGTCCAAATGAGTTACGTGGCATCTCTACCTTCGCCGAGTGCTAGCTATCCCTGGACTGTAGAACCCCTGTGTTTGTTTATTTTTTTTTTTAATTTTTTTTTTTTTTTGGTACTGGGAATGGAAGTCAAGACTTTGAGTTTGCCAGGCAGACACTGTGCCGCTGAGCGATATCCCCAGCCCTTTTATTTTTTTGAGACAGGGTCTCACTCTGTAGCCCAGGCTGGCCTTGAACTCGTGGCACGCCTCCTGCCTCAGCCTCCTGAGCGCTGGGATTACAGACCTATGCCACCACACTCAGCCAGTACCCCTTTACTTACTTTATTTTAGTTCGGTTTTTTGAGACAGAGTCACTCCATGTAGTCCAAGCTGGCCTTGAACTCACTATGTAGCCCAGACTGGACTCAAACTCAGAGCAATCCTCCTGCCTCAGCCTCCCCAGTACTGGGATGACAGGTGTGCGCCGCCATGGCCGGCCCGTTTTCATTAAACTGCCGTGATTGTACACAAACGTGGTCTTCCCCATCCACGTTCCCAGCACGGAGAGATAGTATGCCTTAATCGCAGCGCTGAATTAAAATCTAACAACTTTGAAAGTCCGAATGGATACCACGGTGTTCGTCACACTTTCCAGTTCCCTTTATTTTAAACTCAACGACCTGGCTCCACGTCCCTCCTCCTCAGTCCTTTCTTCCCTAGCGCTGGGTGCATCACGCAGCTGTTAAGCGCTAGCCAGGTGGGTCTCAAGGGGACCCAGCCGGGGGCACATTAGGTAAACCTGGGCGCAAAAGCTGCCCGGCAATTCGTGACGTCAACTCTCCCCGCGCTCGTATAGGTCCTACCCACTCCAAACTCTTTGGGGTGCTGTTCGAGTCCAGCGTAGCCCAGGTTGGAGCCTGAAGAGACCTCTCGTGGACATTCACAGAAGTGTACCCAAGAGAAAAATAGAAGGAAAGCGCCACACTTTAAGTGTTTCAAAAGAAAGCCCCACTTGCGCATACAGACTCCTCCCAGCTTGAAGATCCGCCCCCATCCTGCACCTCGTCTGTAGATTTCTTTCCCCTTCCTGACTCGGCCGGCGGCTCGTCGGGCCTGGTGTTTCCCAGCAGGCTCCGCGCTGGGAAGGCGTTTGCAGCTGCTCCGTCATCCCGTGGCCCGCTGCGATCCCGCGCTCGTGTGCAGGCCCGGCTCGGTTTCTGGTCCCCGGTACGAGACTTCACGCGAGGCCCCGGGCTCGGTCCGCGGACTAGGCCGCGACTCCGGGCACCATGAAGCAGGAGGGCTCGGCGCGGCGCCGCGGCGCGGACAAGGCGAAGCCGCCGCCGGGCGGAGGGGAGCCCGAACCGCCCCCGCCCCCGGCCCCCCAGGACGTGGAGATGAAGGAGGAGACGGCGGCCGGCAGCGGGGCCCCCGGGGAGGCCGACGGGAAGGCGGCGGCCACGGCCGAGCACTCGCAGCGGGAGCTGGACACCGTCACCTTGGAGGGTACGGGAGCTCGGGGCAGAAGCGCGCCACGATCGCGGGTGACAGCGACGCCGGGGGTGCGGCTTCTCCCGGGATCGCAGCGCGGCCGCCCCGACCCCAGCCCCGTGACGGAAGCCGGCCTCCGCCCGCCCTGCTGGGGTGGGACCTTGGGCTCGCTGGGCGCGGGCGCTCGCCGAGTCCTGCCTTCCGACCGCTGCCCGCGCCCGCGCCCGCACCCGCACCCGCACCCGGCGGGTTCGAGCCTCTGGCTCTGCTCCTAGGTGCCAGTTGCGTGCCCTGCTCCTCTTGCTCCCCTTAGTTTTACTTTTCCCACGCCGAGCAGGCTTCCGCATGTGCAGTGGGCAGAGTGAGCTTGCGCTGTGAGCCTGGTGCTGCGTTCTGGGTTCTCGATCAGTGGGACCAGACTGCTTAACTGGGTTTTCTCTGAACTGTGCGAGAAGCCACCTCAAAACACTGAGATAAGCAAAGTTCTGCTCCTGGGTGGAGCTTTTGAGGACGTGATAGCATTGGCCGCAGAGCTGTTACTTTAAAGTTGGACAACAGGAGCAATAATAAGGTCCTATTACCTAAAATAATGTGATAGTAGCAGAGGTGCATTATCGTGTGTGTGTGTCTGTGTCTGGGTCCGTACATACACACATTCCCCACCACAGCTATACTTCCCCTTGTCTCTTGGCTGTATCTAAAAACCAGTGTACAGAATCCATAAATACCACTGAATGTGATTGTATATTGTTTCCCTCGTGTGTAGCCCGGGCTGGTCTCAAACTTGGCTGATCTCCTGCCTCAGCCTCCCCAGTGCTGGGATTACACACCTGCGCCACTGCATCCAGCAATAAGTGTGTTCCTGAGAACCGCTGGCCAGAAGTAGTGAGGAACTAGGAGTAGGGAGTAACGGTGTCTTTTCTTCTTGGTCCTGCAGACATCAAGGAGCATGTGAAACAGCTGGAGAAAGCTGTTTCTGGCAAGGAGCCGAGATTTGTGCTTCGGGCCCTGCGGATGCTGCCTTCCACTTCACGCCGCCTCAACCACTATGTTCTCTATAAGGCTGTGCATGGCTTCTTCACCTCCAACAATGCCACCCGAGACTTCTTGCTGTCCTTCCTCGAAGAGGTGAGTGGGTCAGGCTGACACCCCCGGGACAGATTGGATTTGTCCCAAAGACCTATCCGCTCTCTGCTGTAGCATGAGTAGAGATACCTGATCAGTCTGTTCTTTCTTTTTTGTTGTGGTTTCATCTGTTGGTTTTGTTTTTTTTTAAGACAGGGTCTTGATACATAGTACAGACTGGCCTTGAACTCACTATGTAGCCCAAACTGGCCTTGAACTCTCAGTGATCCTCCTGCCTTGGCCTCCTGCCTCCCTGCCAAGTGCTGGGATGACAGGCATGGACCACCAGGCCCACCCCTAACAAACCATTCTAACACCTGGCCGGTAGCAAGGGGACCAGACTTCCCTATAGTGTTGCTCTTGCAAGCCAGGGAGTCATCCCCTTGGCCAAGCTCATTTCCCTGTAGCCCCGCCTCCAGCCCTGTCCTCCAGTTGTCTAACATCGCAGTTATCCTAGGAGGAAGCTTTACTGTGTACAAGGATAAAATGGGTTAAGAGTGTAGGTTTTGCAGCTAGAGTTAAACTTGAATCCAAACCCTATCAGGGAGTTCCTGTAGGGCCTGGGGAGTGAGTTAACATCCTTTGCCTCGTTTTACTCCTTCATGGGGTGTGATGAATAGATTGCAGGTGGGAGGAAAGTGCTGAACTCCTAGAACAGCTCCTGACTAGCAGGCCCAGCGGAGTGGGTTGGATGGCGGAGTGCCCCTGTCCCGGGACAAACTCATTCTCCTCTGGAGGTGTGAAAGCCCCCATGCACCGCGCATCCCAGATTTCCATCTTCCTACCCTTCCTTCCTACCCTTCCTTCCACTTCAGCCCTATCCCGTGCACTCGAAGAGTGTGGGAAAACTTGGGAAATCCCCGGAGGCCAGACTGTGAAGAGTTGCTTCCTGGGAAAGGAAAAGTGCACCCTCCAACCTGCCCGGGATGGTTTCTACCTGTCACATCCCTACGTTCACCTAACGTGATTTTTTCTTCTGGGCTGACCTAACACAGTGTTTGTCTCAGGTTAAAAATAGGTTAATGTATGTGTCACTCTCTTCAGACTTTCTTACACACTTCCTTTCGCGCTTCCTTACTTCCATACACAGAAATTTTTCTCTGTCTCATTCTTGATTGATTAAACTTTGTCTGAGAATATTTACAGTGGTTCCAAATGTGGTGGTCTTAGCCAGGCGTGGTGGCACACCCCTGCAATTCTAGGACTTGGAAAGCCGAAGCAGGAGGATCTCTGTGAGTTTGAGGCCAGTCCAAACTATGTAACAAGACCCTGTCTCAAAAAAAAAAAAAAAAAAAGTGTAGTCGTTTAATCTTGACTTAGGCTAAAGGCTTCTTGAGAATTTCTTTTTTTTATTTTTAAAAAATTTTTGTTATTTGAGACAAGATCTCACTATATATTCAGACTGGCCCTGAACTCAATGTAGCTCAGGCTGGCTGCCAACTTGTGGCAATCCTCCTGCCTCAGCCTCCTGAGCATTGAGATTGCAGGCCTATAACACCAAGCCTAGCTAAGGGTTTCTTATATCAGAAGAAACCTTGTATCTTATATCTTATTTATTATTAATCTTGTATCTTATTTCTTTTATGCTCCCAGGGTATTCTGCAAAGAGTCTGTGGCACTCCTTTAACCCTTTGTGTGTCTGCCTCGTTGCTGACCTCCTGGACTCCCTCAGGAGAGAGACTTACATTTTGTGTATCCCTAGTGCCTGGCAAAATCCCAGTACGCCAGAGCCCTGAGCAAATCTCAGCAAACACACGATGGGTGCTCAGTGTGTTCCTGGTTGACTGACCCTCCTCTGCCCTCTCGCAGCCCATGGACACAGAAGCCGACTTACAGTTCCGCCCCCGCACGGGAAAAGCCGCATCGGCCCCTCTGCTGCCGGAAGTGGAAGCCTATCTCCAGCTGCTCATGGTCATCTTCCTGATGAACAGCAAGCGCTACAAAGAGGTACCCAGGGGCCGGGGATTTAGCTCAGCGGCATAGTGCCTGCCTGGCAAGCGCAAGGTTGTAGGTTCGGTTCCCGGTACTGGGGGGGGGCTGGGGGGGCTGGGGGGGGAGGTACCCAAACGCCGGCATGGGGGGCTTTGGGGGAAGAAGGGGTGGGTCCGATGACAGACAGACCGGAGTGCCACATAGCAGCACCTCGGGCAGATGCGCCTCTCCTGCCCATGCAGGACGTGCAGATCGAGAGGCCCATCTTGCAGGACTGTCGGTCACTGCTGCTACGTAAAATAAGAAAACGAGGACAGCACGGTGCTCTCGTGGGACTTCAGTGAGGAACGGCTGCTTTTCTGGGGAGATGGGTTGAGCATCCCTAGACCAAGCCCCCCACATCCCGAACTTTGGAGCTCTGGCTCGAGCCACGTGGGAGGGAAGTTTCCGACCTGGCTTGAGTGATAGGACCCCCTCACCCCTGGGCGGCTCAAAGGACCGCACTGAGTGACCTCAGGCCGAGTGGGTAGGCAGCGTGTGTGAAACTAAGTGAATTTCAGGTTCAGATCTGAGCCTTTGTTGTGTATATGTCAATACCCCAGATTTGAAAAAGAGATCCTACATCTGAGCGCTTCTGGTCCCGAGTGTTTCCAGAAAGAAATAGTCAGCCTGTCCACACTGGGGCAGCTCTGTCGTCACCCTGACGTGAGGGTGGCCGTCGTGACAGCTGCCATGCCTCCCTCCCTGTTTTATTTGCCTGTTTTGAGATAAAATTTCACCCCTTTGAGGTGTCTAGTCTGGAGGTTCTGCTGTTGTCACACGTTGCACAGCTGCCACTGCTCTTTGCAGGACATTGTCGTCACCCCAGAAAGAAAGTGCGGTATTAGCAGGCACTGCCTCTCACCCTCGCCCTGCCTGGCTCCCATTTCTCGTCTGTCTCGGGATCTGCCTGCTCCGATATTTGTTCGGATATTTCCTGGTAGTGGAGTCACAGCTATACCCCCTGGTGTCAGGCTCCATTCTCTTAGCAAGCATAAGGGTTTTTCTTTCTTTCTTTCTTTCTTTCTTTCTTTCTTTCTTTCTTTCTTTCTTAAATTTTGAGATGTAGCCGGGCGTGGTGACGTGGTGCTGTAATCCCAGCTGAGGCAGGAGGATGGTTTTGAGTTTGAGGGCAGCCTGGGCTACAAAGTGAGCTCAAGGCCAGCCGGAACTGCATACTGAGACCTCGTCTCAACCAGTCAATCAAGCGATAAATGCATACGTACGTGCGTACATACATACGTAATACATTTTGAGATGTCTCCTGAAGTCACCGAGTTGCCCATGCTGGGCTTGAACTTTTGATCCTCCTGCCTCTACCTCCCAGAGTGCTGGGATGGCAGGTGTGCACCACTGTGCGTAAAGATTGTTCCATGCCGTGGCAGGTGTCAGTCAGAACTTCCTTTTTGTGGCTGAAGAACCCTCCAGTGTATGGAGGCACCACCTCGGCTTGCCCATTTTTCAGCCACCAAGCGTTGTGCCACGTTGGGGCTGTTAGAACACGTGTGTGCAGGCTTTGGTGTGAGCGCATTTCCAGTCCTGGCTGGCTGTCGGGAAGCACCACGCCGGTAACCCTCGGAGTTACTGCCCCTTGCTTCTCGTTGGCTCTCTCCCAGGCACAGAAAATCTCCGATGACTTGATGCAAAGGATCAGTACTCAGAACCGCCGGGCCCTGGACCTCGTGGCCGCCAAGTGTTACTACTACCACGCCCGGGTCTACGAGTTCCTGGACAAGCTGGACGTGGTGCGCAGGTGCGGGCGGGGCTCGGAGCTCGGCCCTGAGGGCTACAGGAGGCGCTGGCTGGTGGGAGGCAGGTCCCTGCGGGTACCAGGCCAAGCTACACGTCGGGCCCTCGGGGAAGAAGTGGAGAATACGCTGGCTGTTGGAAATGGTCTGGCTGTGCCCTGCACCCACCTCCAGGGAGGGCTGATTTAGGGGGCGGAAGACACGGCTGGGAACATCTTGCCCCTGCTCAAAACCTGCACTGGCTCCTTTTTTTTCCCTTTTTCTTTCTTTTGTTTTTTTTTTTTTTTGAGACATAGTCTCACTATGTAGTTCAGGCTGCCTTCAACTTGCTATGTAGCCCAGGCTGGCCTTGAATTTGTGGCGATCCTCCTGCCTCAGCCTCCCGAGTGCTGAGATCACAGGTGTGCACCACCACACCAGCTGCAGTGGCTCCATTTTCATAAGGAAAAGCCAGAGTCCTTCCCCTGCCTCCGCCTGCCACGCCTCATCATACCCTTGTCCCTGAGTCCCTCCAGAGCAGAGATTGTCCTTTTTTGTGCAGCTAGGATAGCACCCCAAAGCTGGGCATGATAGGAAACACCTGAAATCCCAGGTACTTGGGAGGCTGAGGCAGGAGTGTTGTAAGTTCAAGACCAGCCTAGGCAGCAAAATGAGACCCGTCTCAAAAAGAAGTAGTTCAGCACTTGACCAGTTGCCGGTCAGTGGCTGAATATTCGGTGCGTAGCCTGCAGAGCAGCCAGGGTCACTTTTTCAGGAGCCGAGGGAGTGCAGAGGCAGAGGCAGTTCTGAGCTGCGGCCCAGGCTCTTAACAGCTTTCTCTCCGCCTCTGAAGCTTCCTGCATGCGCGGCTGCGGACAGCCACTCTCCGGCACGACGCGGACGGGCAGGCCACGCTGCTGAACCTGCTGCTGCGGAACTACCTGCACTACAGCCTGTATGACCAGGCGGAGAAGCTGGTGTCCAAGTCTGTGTTCCCCGAGCAAGCCAACAACAACGAGTGGGCCAGGTACCTCTACTACACAGGTGAGCAGCGCCCCCAGGGCCTCGGGGGGAGAGGCGGGGCCGTTCCCCCGACACCGTCTTTTAGCTTCTTGGTTTCTGTTTTTGAGACAAGGTCTCACCATGTAGTGCCGCCTGGCCTTGAACTCACTATAGAGCTCAGACAGGCCTCAAATTGCTGGCACTCCTCCTGCCTAAGCCTAAGGCTGGGATTGCTGGCCTGCGCCCCCACGCCCAGCTTCCATGCAGGTTTTCTGAGGGTGGGTGTCTGGCAGTCTGGTTTTGCCAGACTCGGGTGACCCCGCTTTCCTGACACAGTGCTGTCCCCCCAGGGCGAATCAAAGCCATCCAGCTGGAGTACTCAGAGGCGCGGAGGACGATGACCAACGCGCTTCGCAAGGCCCCGCAGCACACGGCTGTGGGCTTCAAACAGACGGTGAGCACCCCCGCTCTGCTCCTTGCTGCTGCACTGCGTCCCCTCGGTCCAAGGCTGCGGGGTGCTGAGCCCTGCCTGCCCCGGCCGCCCTCCTGCAGCGCGCTCTCCGGGGAGGCCTGTGAAGACTCCTGAGTCCTGCTCCTTTGTCCGCCCCGCGCCCTTGTCCCCATCAGACCGGCACTGTGTCCTGGGAGGTCCTGGGAGGTCGGTCTGACTGTGGCCGGGGAACTTGGAAATTCCTGGGCGACAGGCGTGGGTGGGGCTGGAGCGTGGCCGGGCGGAGCTGTCACCCATCCGGAGCTGTTGGGCACTGGGCGAAACAGGAAAGGGGAAGCGGCATCTCTAGGGCAGAGATGGAGAATTTGGCCCAGAAAGAGTTCTGGGCCTGGTGACGTCCAGGGGCATTCAGGAGCCAAGGTTTGGACCTCGTGACCCCCCTGCTCCTCCGACCACAGCCTGGGGCTGCTCTGCGCTGGCTTCAGGTCCGAGTCTCCGAGACTCCTTTTATTTCTACTCGAAGGTCAGAGAGAGGCGGAGGAGGTTTGGTCAGATAATCAGAGGAATGATGGTCTTGCATTTGAGCTGGTTTTCGAAGGATGGGTAGGATTCTCACAGGAAGCGGCTCTGCAGACACGGGGCATGTGTGCAGACCGTTAGATCCTTGCAGTAGGAGTCACGCTAAAGTGTCTTTCAAAACTCAGTAAACTTACAGCTGGATCTGGTGGCGCACACCCTTAATCCCAGCACTCTGGGAGGCTGAGGCAGGAGGATCAAAAGTTCCAACCCCACCCGGCATGTGGTAGTGTGCCCTGGGTTTGATCTAGTACTGACAAAAAAAAGTTTACTTCTCCCAGTCCTGCAGGCCAGAAGCCCAGGGTGGTAGCGCCAGAGTACGTGAGGTACAGCGAGAGCCGGTGCCCGGGAGTGCACCGCCAGCGTCCGGCGCCCTCTCACAGCAGATGGCTCTTCAGCCACGCTGTGCCTCCGTTCTTCCTGAAAGGGGGCTGCTCTGCAGGGTTCGTGCTGTGTTGCTCTCGGCAGCTCCCCCATCTCCCAGTCCCCCTCGGACCCACGTTCGTCCTGGTCTGAGCGCAGTCCTGGCCTCCAGCCAGCTTCCGCATGGCCAGCCTCACCTACCTCAGTTCACCAGGCCTGCCCCAAAGTGTCATTCAGCAACAGGAGTGGGGTCGCAGCCCTAGGGGCGCAAGGTGACAGCATCCACGGGGCCGGCTGCTTTGGGGTTCACATGACACACACGCACCCCCAGGGGGCACCTTCCCTCTCTGGAGGTGCCAGTCTCGGTGGCCTACAGCCTGCCCTTCTGTGTCACTTTACCTTGGGCCCCTGACAGACGCCTTGTCTTTAGACGTGGTCACATGTTGGGACCCTGGGGGTTGTCCTGTTACAGAAAACAGACCAAACACATGAAGAAATGGCATAAAGGAGGTTTAGGAGGCGGTTTATTACACCAGTGGGCTTCTGACTAGGGTCTCTTCTAAAGAGCCAGAGCCCCACCCAGCAGGGTTCCAGAACTTTTAAAGGGAAAACAAGCCAGGAGGTACAAAGGCAGATTTGGCGCCTGCGATTGAAGGGTTGGGTGACGTCGTGGGTTGCTGAAGGAGTTTAAACATCCCAAGTTACATTGCAAGGCCATCAGTTACACAAAGGCCGTAAAAAGGAATATTCTGTTATCTGGCTTGCTCGGACATGTCTGCTAGGTTTTGGCAGGTATTGTTGAGCTTTCTAGACAGGTTTTTATTTAAAATTTTAATTTCCTTCCATTTTCCCCTCTGTTAGTCTATTGGGAAAATCATTTCAGAGATACTGATATTTAAGGCTGTACTGGGCATGCTGACGCACACCTGTAACCCCAGCACTCGGGAGGCTGAGGCAGAAGGATCATTGCGAGTTCAAGACCAGCCTGGGCTACCAAGTGAGCTCAGGGCCTATACTGAACTGCACAGTAAGACCTTGTCTCAAAAAATTAAAAAAGTAATTTTAAAAAAAATTTTTTAAAAAGGCTGTATAGGAGGTGCCCAACCTGACCAGTACTGCTTGTTTGCTTTGTAGTAAAGGGGATGAGCCAATTTAATAAGCGAGGTCCTGCAAGAGTATGAGAAGGGGGCCTTTTAGTGGTCCACCGAGCGCCCAGCCGTGGCTGTCCGTCTCCCTGGCAGCTCCACCAATAGGAGCCTGTTCGCGTGTCAGGCCCACTGGTGTATTCATTCTCACCACTGGTGGGCAGTCTCCCTAACACCAGACTTGCTAGCATGACAGCAGCAGGCTTCTGGAAACAGGCCGGTGCCTCCCTGTTGCCCAGTAAGGAGTCTAGAGCTCTGTGATTTTGGAGGAGCACTGCAGCTCAGGAATCAGTGTGGTCCTGCAACACGTCAAGCCCTCCCTGAGCAGCTGTAAAATCGCCCTCTCTTTGGGTACCCAACTGTAAGTGCTGTTGTTGGCCCACACCCAGGGCAGTGGCGCTGAGGGGTAGACTCCGCTATTGCTGTCCCAGCCCGAATTGGCAGTAGCACCAGGTCATGCTTTTGGCAAGATTGGTGGCCATGTGTGGGGCCCTGCTGACCTGAGTAAACAGAGAGGTCAGGCGCGAGGTGGGCCAGCACACAGAGACTCACTTTTGTGCCCCAAACGCCTGAGGGATGCCGTCAGAGCAGATGAAAAAGGTTCCACGCGGGGCCATCGGGGTGGCAGTCGGAGCATCTGTGCGCTCAGCTGAGGCATTTGGCCTTGTAAAGGCACAAGAGGCAGGCGGCCTCCCCACCTCCGTCGGGTGGGGCCCAGGGTGGAAGTAGGGTTACGGTGAGCGCCATCCGCGGTTCAGCCTGAAGCGCAGCGTGAAAAGGCGGGGGGTACACAGAGCAACAGTCATTTCCCAGTCTAGGGTCTGCTGCTTGGAGGGGCCGACGGGTGCTGTTGGCCAGGCGCAGTAGGTCTGCTGTGAGGGGCCCTGCTGGGACCCATTGGACTGAGGCGCCGGGGCCCCAAAGGGAGCAGCGGCAGCTTTGGCGTAGGGAGCTTGAGGTGGGGCGTGACAAAACCTTTGTAAAGATCGCTGTCGTTCCTGGGCCCTTTCCCACCATCAGTGCAAACTACTTTTTTTGGTACTGGGAATCGAACTCAGGACCTTGCACTTACCTGGCAGGCACTGTGCCGCTGAGCTACATCCCCAGCCCCTACCATCAGTTCAAACACCAATTTGATGACCTTTCAGCCAGTGTTCGTGAGTGGGGTCAGGGATTGTATAATTTACGGGATTGCAGGTTCCCTACTGGCAGTCTGGGTTGGAGGGGCTGGGTCAGAGGTACTTTATCCCTGGTAAAGGTGCCATACTCCAGGTAGTAAAGGTTTGGGCAGCCCCAGTGAGGACAGAAGTCGTTCGGGTCCCAACAGTAGCCCCAGTGGAAATGTTGAGCCAGCTGATCCCATCCAAGACAGACATAGGTGTTATCAGTCCGATAGTCATGTTCCCAGTCAGCCTCCGCAGTCCAAGGAAAAGGGGCTGGTTATGTCACCGCAGCCTGAGAGGGCTCGCATCGGGTTCGGCGAAGAATCTTCGTAGTGCGGCCAGTTGGCCTTGGAACTCCGGCGCCCTCAGTCTGTGTAGCAGGCGCGTGGGCCAGGCAGGCTAAGAAGGAGCAGGCTCAGGTCGGTAGTGGAGTCATCCTGACCCCAGGAGAGGCAGCTCAGAGTACACAGCCCTGCAGTTACCCCAGTGCAGAGGAGAATGAAAGTGCCCTTGGAGGGGACTTTCCAGTCCTCGGAGGACACTGCCCAAACCCTAGGGCGAACACTGAGATGAACAGGAGGAGCGGGACCAGAAACCAATCCGGGCAACGGACCATGAATCAATCAGGGCAGATGCTCTGGTGTACGCTGTCCGCCCGGCTTCAGCCATGCATAAATCTGCGTTTCCTGAGTGACGAGAGCAGGGCTGTGTGCACGTCATCTCCCCAGGTCTGCAGAGGAGTGGACTCGTCGGGGGAGGCTTTCTGGCAGTCGTCTGGATGAGCTTTCTTGATCTGAGAACGATGGATGCATGGCTGGGTCCCAGAAGGAAGATCTCAGAAAGGCTTCTGTAGGAGCCCCTCCAGGTGGATTGTAGGGGTTCCTTTATCCAGTCTTTTACCCGCAGTAGGTCTCTTGCGTTGAAAGTGTATGCGGGGGTCGCTGCAGGGGATGACTGCCCTTTCAGCTATACTCATATATTTGAGAAAAGATGTTTCCTAACTGTGTAAGTTGTTCCTGCAGAGAGATGTGTTCCCTAGCTGGCATAAGTCTCCCTGGAGACCCCTGATTCTAGGTGGCGGTCTTCCCTGCAAAGCACGTACAGTCCATGGGTCCTAGCGAACTTCAGACTTTGAGGAGGCCGTGGGAAGCAAATCCACCCATGGTGCCTGAGTTTCTTGGTAATAGTTAATATTGACTTGGAAGTCCTATTCATCCTTTCAACTTTTCCAGAGCTTTGTGGCCTGTATGCTGTATATAGGTTTCAATTGATTTTTAATTCTTTAGTTTCTGGGTTACTTCTGCCAGAAGTGCAGGTCTGTTATTACTGCCTATGCTGAGGGACAGCCCATGTCTGGGGATAATTTCTCTTAGTAATACTCTGCAGACTTGAGTGGCTTTCTTTGTTCCAGTGGGCACTGCCTCCAGCCACCCAGAATAAGTGCAGACAAGCACCAGGAGATATTTGTAGCCACTACGTGGCTTGACTTACGTAAAGTCTATCTGCAGGTCTTCAGAAGGGGAGAGTCCAGCATGTTGGATAACAGGTGAGGGTTTAGGTCCCAGTGGGGGTTCAGTCTTTGAACAGATTTGACGTCTCTACTCACAGAGGCACAAATTGAGGCTAATTTTGGGAAATCATAGTAGCAGCTTATAAGCTGATTCATAGCAGTTTTTCCTCCACGGGTGATATGATGGCGTTTTACCCAAGCATAGGCCAAATTCTGTGGAACTATCGTCTGATCATCCGATAAAGTCCAAGCACCTTTTGGACCCATGCAGGCCTCTTCCTGTCATGCCTGTTTAATCTCTTCCTTGGAGTAGCAGAGGGGCCCGCTGTGGAGCCTGAGGACAGTTTTGGGGGTTGTATCACGTTGGGCTTCTGCATTCTGTACTAAGCCATGCATCCCCCAGGTGGAGCCTTCTGCCACGTTTGGCAGCTTCCCCTGCTTTGTGATTGCCAAGAGGGAAGTGTCTTTATTCTTTGGTGCCCTTTACAGTGAGCAGTGACCACCTTCTTAGGTTTCCAAATTGCAGTCAGGAGGTGAGAAAGCTCATCCTTGTTTTTAGTTTCGATTGTTTATTTTTGCATTTTTGAGACATGGTCTTACTATGCAGTTCAGGCTGGCCTTGAGCTCACTTTGTAATCCAGGTAGGCCCTGAATTTACAACGATCCTTCTGCCTCAGCCTTCCAAGTGCTGGGATTATAGGTGTGCGCCACCACGGCCAGCCTTCATCCTTGTTTTTAATTTGTTTCCTTTTGCTCTGACAAGACCACGTTCCTTGTACAGCATTCTGTGGACATGAATAGTGGCTGAAGCATTCCTCGAGTCAGTGTAAGATGTTTATCTTTTTCCCTTTTGCCCAGTTGAGAGCTTGTATTAAGGTCCAGGTTCAGCTGTTGAGCAGACCAGTTTGGGGAAAGAGGCCTGGTTAGGAGCAGCTCTTCTGTAGTAACAACTGCGCGGCTGGCCTGGCGTTTTCCAGCCCTAACTGAGCTGTTTCCATCCACAAGCGGGTGTACTCAGTGTTAGGCAGGGGTTCCATCTGCAGGTCTGGCCGACTAGCGGGAGTCACATCAGGTAAGAGGGACAGTCATGGCCTGGGGGCCAAGCTCAGTGGGCAGGAGGGTGGCTGGGTCCAGGGGTTTGACCAGTTGGAAGGTAAGTCGGGGATTTCCAACAGGCCATCCCTAGAACTGGGTGACGCGGCTGTTCAAGAGCTGGCGGTGTCCCCACCTGTCCAGCAGTTCTAGAACAGCATGTGGAACCTGTTTTTGGAGGGGGGCCTGGACTGTTGGGTTTTTTTTTGTTGTTGTTGTTTTGTTTTTTGGTTTTTCTCCGGTACCGGGAACCGAACTCACGACCGGACTGTTGGGTTTTTGTCTCAGAGTCGGTTTGTCACCTCTCTGCCCAAGAGGACAGCAGCTGCCAGTGCTCTGGGGCAAGGAAGCCAGCCTTCTGCCGCAGGGTCCGGGTTCTTTGATAAACGAGCGATGAGTTTTCCCAGGGGCCGACTTCCCAAGTGAGGAACGTGAGCAGCGTGTCCCCTTTCATCCGCGAGCAGAATGAATGTTCTGGTCGCGTGAGGAGTGCCCAGTGCCGGCAGCTGAGAGTCGTCTTGATGGTCTGGAAGGCCTGAGCCTGTTCCGCAGTCCGTGTTACTAGTTCTCTTTCATTCTCGTTTCCTGTCGGCATGTCATATAGAGGCTTAGCTTTTTCAGCAAACCCCAGTGTCCACATTGAACAGAAGCCTGCAGCGCCCTGGAATTCTCTAAGCTGTGGTTGTTTTGAGGCCTGGAAATGGAACAGATAAATTCTTTGCACTCAGGGGCAAGGTGCCTGAGGCTTTCTCCAAGTCAAGCCCCCAAAGTGCCTTTCTGTTCGCATACTGTGCCTTTCTGCGAGACTGCAGCGTATGCTCAGCAGGGGCCGGAGGAGGGCCTGTGCTCCCGGTCAGGGTGTCATTGGCGTGCTGTGTGAGGGTACAGTTGAGGTCGGCGTGGACTAAGTCAGCAGCCGGTGCTTCCCCAAAAAGTGTGAAGGAATTTCTGAAACCTTGCAGTAAACGAATCCAGGTTAGTTGGCCTTTCTGTCCCATCTCGGGGTCCTCCTATTCAAAAGACTGGGAGGGGCAACCCGCAAGTGGAAGAAAGCATCTTCTAAGTCCAGACGGGAGAGTGTGGGGTTGGGGACTGCCGAGTGCAGAGCTGTGGGGGCTGAGGTGGTGGCTCGCAGGTGCTGCGCCGGCCAGTAGTGTCCATTGGGCTTTCTCACCGAGGAGGGGAGCGTCCCGAGGCGATCTGCAGTCTGCCAGGGTCCCGGACTACTGCTTTAGGCCAGAGACGTGGGGCTGGATGCCGAGTCGGGCTTCTCTTGAGGTGGGGTGCTGTTCAGCAGCAGCAGGGATCGCAGCTGGACGGAGGTTGGAGGTCGGTCACGGGGGGGTGATTGACTGCAGGCCCCAGAGGCGAGCCCCTGCCCATGCTCCCGGAAACAAGTCTCAGAACGTCAGGCACTTCAGGCTGATGCAGGCATTCTTCTCGGGGTACCTCAGTCAGTGTCACATCTGGAGCAGTGGGCCCAAGCGTGAGGGAAGCTGGCTGGTCTGGAGCGAAAGATGGTTGCTCACAGTATTAAACAGGGTCCAAAGGAGCTGCTGATGGTCATCCCGTGTCGGCAGGTGGGTCTGGAAGGTGTAAGGAGGTCAGTCACTGCTTGAGGCTTCTCAGCGTAGGACAGGTTACGGTGCTTCCAGTTCAATCTACAAGGCTGATGATACATCAGGGGCAGTTGGGTGGCTGCGCCTCCCTGGGCTCGGGTGGACACGAAGTGGCCGCTGGAGATGAACTGGAGGTCCGAGCTGACTAGCAGAACAAAGGCGGTGGTTGACAGGGCAGTCACTGTCTGATAAGGAGTCGGTGTGGGGTTCAGGAGGCGCTGCATGGTTGTTGGCAGTGGAGTCGTGGAGTCTGGGATAGCGGCCTGAGGCTCCGGGTGGGTCTGAGGGGGCAGATGCAGGCCTCTGGACAGTGGTAGAAATTCCAGAGCAGAGCAGCGTGGGTCTAGTGGAGTCAGGAGTAACTGATGGAGTCGAGAGACCACTAGAGGGCGCAGCTGGAGCGGGCGAAAAAGGATGTGGGATCAGAGACGCGCAGTGACCTCCGCAGCGCTCTGCATGGGGCGTGCTGTGGCAGCGACGGTGCTGGCGGTGATGGCAGTGGCTGCAACACGGCAGAGTCTGGGAGGGCAGGACAGACACACGCGTGAACAACAGCGGCCGCAGTGCTCGGATCAGCAGTGGGGACGCAGAGGAATCTGGAGGAGGGCCCCCGCCCCAGGAAGGCTGCAGCAGCCACTCTTGGGTGAGCAGGCACGCTGAGGCCTGCCGAGCAGCTTGGGGCCCCCAGCTGTAAGGAGGGGGCAGGATGGACTTGGGGTCTTCAGGTAGGACAGGACAAAGCTGCCCTGGTTTGGGGCAGGCCTGAGAGGGTTCAGGAGGTCTCTGGGGTTTGTTTATGACCAGGATGTGCCTTTTGTCATGCGGAGCACAAGCAGAGAGCCAAGGCACAGGCTAAGCCAGTAGGGGAGCTGGTCGGGGTGGCCATCTCGGGGCCTGTTGGACATCTTGACATCGAGACTTCTTCAGGCACAGGTTCGGCCCGTCAGTCTCACAAAAGGTCTGGAGTTTCCAGGGTTTCGTTTTTATTCTGTAGTCACCAGGGAATCTTTTTGCAAAGTTTTTCAGCATTGCAGTCTAGGATTACAGGTTTGCTGTGGCTTGTACCCATTCTGTTACCCGATGGGGTGTGTGCTGTACCTTTGAACGGTGCCGCAGCAGACAAGGGTGGGTGTCCCTCCAATGGGAAGCCAAACGCTCATTGGCTCGGGCTGCTCCCCTCTCGGAGATGCAAGTGCATCCGGGCAGGCAGGAGGTATAAACCCCATACCAGGTCCCACACCCATTACGGAGGCTGATTTGCCTTTTGCCACTTAGATGAGACTACGGAAATACAGAAACCCGACCCAGTCGAGCTCCACAGTTCTAAGGTCCCAGAAGGGTCTTGTACCATGGAGCACAGACAGGACGGCCTACTGCTTTCATCATCCGGTAGAGACACTCACACAGTCATTCAGCAGGCACTCAGAGATTAAACATTCCTCTTCCCTCGAGGGTGGCCTTAACTAACTAATGAGAGGTGATCAGACTCTCCTTCTGCCCAGAACTGGGCAGGGTGGACTGACAGACAGACTGACTGGGGCACTTTCTCAGAGTGCCTTATCTGAAGACTCAACTCAGCTGCATCTTCCCCCCTTTTGGGTCTGACAGGGGCCTTTGGCGCCAAGCAGGGGCCTCTGGTCCGGTCCAGCCTTCCAAGGGGACTCCCAGAAGGGCCGGAGGGGGTGCCTTCCTGCCAAGGATCCAGAAGAGGTCCCTGCTTTGCCCACCAGGCTTCGGCCAATGACCTAAGCGGTCAGCATGGTCTTCCTAGCCAGGGAACCAAGAAATGTTACAGAAAACAAACCAAACACAGGAGGAAACAGTACCCAGGAGGCTTAAGAGGCAGTTTATTACACCGGTGGGCTTCTGACTAGGGTCCCTCCCAAAGAGCCAGAGCCCCACCAAGCAGGGGGCTGGGCTTTTATTAAAGGGAAAGTGAGCAGGGAAGGTACAAAGGCAGATTTGGTACATATGATGACATCATGGGCTGCTGAAGGAGTTTGAAAACCTGAAGTTTACATTACAAGGCCAGCAGTACACAGGGCAGCAAAAATGGGTTACACAAAGCAGTGTTCTGTTATCAGGCTTGCCTGGACTTGTCCACAGGTTTTGGTGGGCATTTTTGCTGGGCTTTCTAGACAGGCTTTTATTTAAAATTTTAATTTTCCTTTCAGTCCTTGCTGTGTGATTCTAGCTTTTGGGGACTATTGGTTTTGATTTGCATCTTTGTGGGTTTTGTGAGTGAGAATTTACTGAGAACAGAATCTAGGACCTTTTCCCTGAGCTACACCTTCTGCCCTTTGTTATTTTGTCATTTGGAAATAGGGTTGCACTTCAGTCTCCCAGGCTGGCCCTGAACTTGCAATCTTCCTGCCTCAGCCTCCCAAGTATTGAGATTACAGGCGTGCACCCCGCAGCCAACTTCGATGTGATGATGGACCCCTCTCCTGAGCGCTAGCTCTGGGAATCCAGCTCCTCCCCTCCCCGCATCTCTGTAGAGGCCCCGGACACTCGGCCGATAGCACAAGCCTAGCGGAGCCTCTCAGGCTGAGCCCTCCGGCTCTGCAGAAGCCGTGGGCCCGCCGCCATCTGCGTCACTGACCAAGCAGAGCTCGGGGCCAGAGTCCCCACGTGCCCGTCCTGCCCCCGCGGTGCAGTGCAGCCAGCCGGGCGTCACTGCGCTGTGCTTTCCCTGCACTTGGGGGTCACTCCGTGGGCAGCTTCCTGGCACGCGCTTGTAATCCCAGCACTCTGAGAGGCCGAGGCAGGAGGATTAGAAGTTTGAGCCCACCTGGGCAGTTGAGCAACCTAGCAAAACCCTGCCTCAGAATTTAAAATTTAAAATACAAAGGACTGGGGCTGCCGCTCAGGGCCAATCCTTGGGTCCGTCTCCCGGTACCACGAACAGTAAGGCCGGCTTTGCCCGTCCACACCTCTGCTCACTCACTGGGCCTGTCAGGACAGCCTGCTCTGCGCTGTCGCCCCTCCTCCACAGACAGCCACCCGCCGCCTCTTCCCCAGGCAAAGGCTGCGTGTGGCCAGGGCCGGGCATTCCCAGAGGCTGCGGCCTGGGCGCCCTCGCCCGCGCGGGCCTGCCCACTATCCCATGTCCGCAGGTGCACAAGCTGCTGATCGTGGTCGAGCTGCTGCTGGGCGAGATCCCCGACCGCCTGCAGTTCCGCCAGCCCTCGCTCAAGCGCTCGCTCATGCCCTACTTCCTGCTCACGCAAGGTAAGGCTGCCCGCTGCCCCCGGGCCCAGCCGCTGCCTGTGCCCGCCTCGATGCCCTCCCCTCTCCCGTCCCGCAGCCGTCAGGACGGGGAATCTGGCCAAGTTCAACCAGGTCCTGGATCAGTTTGGGGAGAAGTTTCAGGCTGACGGGACCTACACGCTGATCATCCGGCTGCGGCACAACGTGATTAAGACAGGTGTGCGCCCGCGCCCGGCCCGGCCCTCGGGACATGGGTGGGGAGCCCCGTGCCCACCGCCCGCTGCCCGCAGGTGTGCGCATGATCAGCCTGTCCTACTCGCGCATCTCGCTGGCGGACATCGCGCAGAAGCTGCAGCTCGACAGCCCCGAGGACGCCGAGTTCATTGTTGCCAAGGTGGGCTGGGCGGGGGCCAGGGCCGGGGGCAGCGGAGAGGGGCGGGGCGGAGGGTGTGGGAAGGCGGCGCCACAGTCGTCCCGGACACGGTGAGTGCCGTGCAGCCGGGAGGTCACCCGCGAGTGGTCACGAGGGAGCGCGGGGAGCACGCGGGGCGCCCCTGACCGCTGCCCCGGGGCCGCAGGCCATCCGCGACGGCGTCATCGAAGCCAGCATCAACCACGAGAAGGGCTACGTGCAGTCCAAGGAGATGACGGACATCTACTCCACGCGGGAGCCGCAGCTGGCCTTCCACCAGCGCATCTCCTTCTGCCTGGACATCCACAACATGTCGGTCAAGGTGCGGCCGCCGCCCCGTCCCGTCCCCGGCCTGGGCCTCGCCCTCCGTCCGCGGGCGCGCGCTCAGTGCCCCTCTCCGCTGTCCCCAGGCCATGCGGTTCCCGCCCAAATCCTACAACAAGGACCTGGAGTCGGCGGAGGTGAGTGGCGCGGCCCCCGCGGGGTGGGACGGGGGACGCGGGACGGAGGACGCAGCCCACACCGCCCTCTGCCCAGGAGCGGCGCGAGCGGGAGCAGCAGGACCTGGAGTTCGCCAAGGAGATGGCGGAGGATGACGACGACAGCTTCCCCTGAGCGGGCGGGCGGCCTCGCCCCTCGGCCCTGCGCGGCGCCCACGGCGCGGTTCG
>NW_004955451.1:14685486-14711428 GCF_000276665.1 Chinchilla lanigera
CGGCGGAGCCCCGGAGCCGGCCTGTGTTGGGTGGAATGTTTTTTCACGCCTCAGTTAGGATTTTTAAACAATAAAGAGTTCTCCAAAGCCCCGTGCTCGCATCAGTTCCCCGCTCGCCGGTGGGCGAGGGCGGGGTCTCCTCGTCCTTGGGGCGCTCAGCCCGGCAGGCCCGCAGCCGGCTCCGAGGACGAACCGGACTTGCCGCGGGGGGGAGGCTGCCTGCGCCGCGCCCGAGGCCTCCGCCCGCCCGCGCACGTCCGGCGGGGAAGAGGAGCCCCGCGCCGCTGTGCGCAGGACCCCAGCGCGTTGGGGCTCCGCCCCCCAGTGTTCCGGGAGGCCGAAGGGCCCATCTGGCCGCCTGTTGACCGGCTCTTCCCACGCAGGGACGGGGCGCGGAGAGCAGCGAGCCAGGCTGTCGGACCTCGTGCCGCCCAGGGCGGAGCCTGGTGGGCTGCCAGGGGCCCGGCCCGCGGCCTCCCTCCTGCGGCCCTCCCTGGGCCTTGCTCCTCGTGCCGGGGACCCCAGCGCTGCGCCCAGCCCACTCCCAGGTGTCGGAATGGACAGGAGCGCTGGCGGCCTCCGCTCCCGTCCTGTTCCGCCTGGTGCTGGCTCCGGCAGCTTCGCCAGCCATCTGGAGTAACGCTTGTCCCTTGTCAAGGTGGAAATACGCATGTCCTGTGACCAAGAATTCTAGTCCTCCCCACGCCTGTAATCCCCGCACCGGGGTGGCTGAGGCAGGAGGATCGCTGTGAGTTCAAGGCCTAAACTGTGTAACAAGACGCTATCTCAAAAATGACAAAAAAAAAAAAAAAAAAAATTCTATTTCTCAGTGAAGCCTTTGGGGTTGGCCGAGCAAGCCTCTGGGTTGAGGCACTTACACCCTGAGTGAGGAATGGCTTCTATATTTTTAAATGGTTAAGGAAAAAAAATATTTTACAACATGCAAAAACATGACATTCAAATCCCAATGTCCACATATTCATTTATTCTGTGTGTGTGTGTGTGTGTGTGTGTGTTACTAGGATTGAACCCAGGGTCTTTGTGTTGAGCTACATCATTTTTTATTTTGTGACAGGGTCTTGCTAAGTCACTAAATTGCCCAGGCTGGGCTCAAACTTGCAGTCTTCCTGCCTCAGCCTCCAGAGTGCTGGGATTACGGTGCTGGGATTAGCGCCACCTTGCCGGGCTCACGTGCATATTTGTCGTAGCTGCTTTGGTGCGAAAAAGCCAGCCCTGGGCCAGCGCGAGTGAGCACTGCTTTCCGGAATCCGTGCCGCACGGGGTGCTGTGAATAGGGCTGAGGTCCGTTTGCGGGGAGTGGGGTCTTCTGTGGACACCTCACTGCCCGTGCGGGGGCCTCGGTCAGAGCCCACGGGGCTCCTGGAGCCGACAACTCCCCACACGGGAACAGATGATAGGGAGATCCAAAGGCTTTTGGTAACACTGATAGTAAATTAGTTTGCAAACTCGAAGAGGCCAGGTGTCAGGACAGGAACAGGTGACGTCGCTGCCACATTGGCCACCAGAGGGCGCGCCAGCCCCGGAGACGCCCACCCAGCCTTCAGCCTCTGCTCCCAGAGCGCCCTGTGGCTTAGACAGGGGCATGGTGGGCTAGTGAATTCAGAGCCGCAGCTGGCCACAGCCAGTCCCACCCGGCAGACCTGAGGCCCTCAGAACTCAGAACTGAGGCACAGCCCATGCTGAGGCACCAACTGTGCGCCCATGACCTTGGGCAGGGCCCTTCCCTCACAGGGCGGACTGGGCTCCAAGGCTGCTTCCGGTGCTAAGGCTACAGGCCTTCGGGGCATGTGGACCAGGCAGACTGCCCTTTCTATGCCCCGCCTGGTCCTCGTCGGGGCAGGGGACATCCCAGCTGGCGGCCTCTTCCCTGGGCCGGGGGAACATCATGTACCCGTCCCCAATCCCAGAGCCCCGGGGACTCTGCCGTAGTGTGCCAGGGCAAGTGTGCCAAGCTCATGTGCCAGGACGAGTGTGCCAGGAGGTGGAAGGGCAGGGTCAGGTGAGACAAGGCCCCGGAGGGTCTTGATTCACTCAGGACAGATATCCGGTTTCCTCTGGCCTCTGTCTAGATTCCGGGGGCTTAAGGGGTGAGTCATGGGGGGATGTTGGGGAGTTCCCAGCTAATCAGCCCGGGACAGGACGGCCTGGAAGGGGCCCCGTGCGGCTCCAAGTGTGGGACAGAAGAGCGGAGGTCCTGCCTCAGGGCCCTGGCCCACAGGAGGCCGAGCGCCCCCTGGGAGTTTCGGGGCCGGAGTCAGGGGACAATTAGCTTCTTCCTCACCCCTAGAATTTGACCTAGGGTGCAGGTGGCTTGGGAACCCCAAGAAGATGGGCAGAGGGGCTGCCCGGGGTGCCCCCTGGGGGAGGATGGAGGCAGCGTCTCCAGCCAGGACCTGTGACCAGCCTCGGCCTGCCTTGGGCCTCCAGGACTTCCCTGCTCTGCCTTGTTGGTTTCTGGTCAAACCCCCCAGGGCAGCTGAGCCCTGGGCGGGGCTGTCCTGGAGGAAGAGGGTTTGAGGGGGGCAGACGTCAAAGAAGGATCAGAGATTCCACAATTTCACAAAACTTTCGCAAACAGCTTTGTGTCCCAACCCCCCTGCATTGTCCTGGACACCAACAAATTTGCATAAATCCTGGGAAGTTATTACTAAGCCTTAGTAGCCCCAGGTAATTTCCTCCCGGGCTTCCATGGGTTCTGTATAAAGGTCCGCGAAGTGGGTCTGACAGCACACCGGCAGCCCAGCTCCCCGCAGCCCCATGGCCCGCGCTGCTGCCCAGAGCCCCGCCAGGATGATGGGTGAGTGCGGCCCCCTTCGCGCCAGGGTGGGGGCGCCGGGGCCCGGCCCCCGTGGGGCTCGGCCGCTCTGCCGTCTCCCGGAGGGACCTGGAGGGACCTGGTGGGAGCGGCCGTGTCTTCTGCTTTCAGCCCTGCTGCTGCTGCTGCTGAAGCACAGTGCGCTCTGGAGGGGACACGAGGCTGCGCCCCTGGACCCCGCCAGCCCCCCGTCCCTGCCCCTGCCCCGCAGCTTCGTGCTCAAGTGCCTGGAGCAGGCGCGGAGGGCCCAGGCTGAGGCTGTGGCCATGCAGGAGAAGCTGGTGAGCAGGGGGTGCGGGAGGTCACCAGCGAGGGGCATGGAGGACAGGACACAGGACACGTGGTGTGGAGGGAGCTGGGCAGGGACCCTGTGCTGGGTGCCAGGGGCGATGGAGGGGTGGAGGGTGGGGCTGAGGGGAGGACGGCCCGAGGACCTGGAGGGCGCTGGGTCCTGGCGAGTGACCTACCGCACCCTCCCACCCCCAGTGTGCCATGCACAAGCTGTGCCACCCCGAGGAGCTGGCACTGCTGGGCCATTCTCTGGGCATCCCGTGGGCTCACCTGAGGAGCTGCTCCAGCCAGGACCTGCAACTGGTGAGAGGCGGAGGGGGCAGGGCAGGGAGGGGGCTGCACCCCGTTCCTGCGATGAGAAGACGGGGTGCCTGCGCCAGCAGGGGCGCCTCACTGCCCTGCTCCTTCCCCCAGGCCAGCTGCCTGCGCCAGCTCCAGGCCGGGCTCCTCCTGTACCAGGGCCTCCTGCAGGCGCTGGCAGGAGTCTCCCCTGAGCTGTCCCCCACCGTGGACACACTGCAGCTGGATGTCGCTGACTTTGCCACCACCGTCTGGCAGCAGGTGAGCCCCTGGTGGGCGAGGCAGGTGGTCATACTGGAATGCCTGCCCCGCAGCCTGGCACCCAGGAAGCATGCTGGGTTCACTGGGGAGAGCCGACCTCCCTGCCAGGCCTCCCTGGCTGCTGGCCCGCGGAGTCGCCGCTGATCATGTTTTCCCCCCTACAGATGGAAGAACTGGGGGTGGCCCCGGCCACACAGCCTATGCAGGGCATCATGCCCACCTTCACTTCGGCCTTCCAGCGCCAGGCAGGAGGGGTGCTCGTGGCCTCGCACCTGCAGAGCTTCCTGGAGCTGGCCTACCGCACGCTGCGCTACCTCACAGGGCCCTGAGCGCAGCTCCCTGCCGGAATATTTATCTCTATTTAATATTTATGCTTATTTAACCCTCATATTTAAACCCAGGGAGGAGAAAATACAGCCCCAGACTCTGGGTGCTTCCCTCGGTCTTGGGTTCTTCTCCTGCCTGTAGCAGTGAGAGCTCAGTTCTCCCGTCCTGGTCCCAGACCGGGAGGAGATAGGTAAATACCAAGTATTTATTCCCGCGCCCAGCCCTCTCTGCGCGGGGCACCGGGGACCACCCCCGTCTGTGCCTTGCACCGGGCCCAGGCGCATCAGGAGGTCTCCCGCGTGGGAGATGACATCCCTGTTTAATATTTAAACAGCACTCTTCCCAGCTCCCCAGCTGGGTCCCTCCCCCGCCCCGCCCCACCCCAGGCACGAGGGCCTGGCGCAGGGACGGGAGGGCTCGCAGGCGGCCCTGGGATTCAGCTTTCTTTCTGTGGTTTCTGGTCGGGCCTGGACTCCAGCACCAGCGGGTGCCTGCCCCGGCACCCACTAAGGTGGGGTTCTCCAGGGCCTGGATGGGACTGGAAAGACGAGGGGTGCGAGGGAGCCCCACCCCACTTTCTCATTGTAACCAAGTTTGAGGACAATAAAGTTGATCGCTCCTGAGAGTCCTTTCTGCTCTTTGTGTGCAAGGGGGCGGGGGTTTCCTGGCTCCCCCACATTCCTTCCTGGTGCCTCCAGGCCAGGTGCTGGGAGAGGTGCACCCAGGCCCTACGCTTGCTTGGCTGGGCAGAGGGTGCCAAGTCTGTGCCCCGGGCGGGCCCATGTGCAGCTACAGGGCCCGAGCCTCCATAGGCGGCCCAGGGCCAACGGGACAAGAGGCCCTGTGCAGACGAGGCCGGGTCCCCTCTCGTGGCTCTGTTCCGCCTCTGCGGCCAATGTCCTCTGGAGGGGAAGGCTGTGGCCGTCAGAGGGGCCAGGGCCACACCTCGGGAGCCACATGCACCCAGCCAACCCGGCCCAGCCCCACCTGGCTCCTGGAACACAAGGCCAGGGCCCCGGCACGGTGACACACAGCAGGGCACCTTGTCCCAGCACAGCACCGCAGGGCAGGACAGAGGGCGGGGTCCACAGTGCCCCACCGGCCAGGTCTGCCCGGGAGGGGACAAGCAGCACCCGAGCCCTACCCTCCTCTCCCTCCTCACCCGGCCCGGCACACGGGGCCCCGGGGGACTCCGTCCAGGCCCAGACACCCACAGCACTTCCAGTCACTAAGGGGCCCGAGGGCCTTTATTTACAGGAGAGTCAGGTGACAAGGCCCCACAAGTGCACGCACCAGCGTCCACCTGTCCCTGGGGCAGGTCCCCTCCGGGAGCCCTTCCTGCCCCGGCAGGGGGAGGAGACTGCCGGCGCCTCGGGGAAGGCTGGCGGAGGAAGGCTCCGAGTCCTTCTGTGGCTCGAGCACCGACGCCCGTCCTTCACCGCCTGCGCGGTCAGAGGGCGGCGATGGCTTTGGCGGCCACCTGGCGGCCCAGGGGCAGGCTGAGGTCTGTGATGGCCAGCACCACCTTAGGGCTGCACATGGCCGACACCTTCACCAGTTCCGACACCTGCCACACGGCACAGGGGTCACGGGGGCCAGAGACAGGGTCCCCGCAGCCCCGGGCGCGCCCCGCCCCGCCCCGCCCGCGCTCACGGTGGTGAAGGGCATGAACTGCAGGATGCTGCCGCGGCTGCCCTGCTCCAGGCAGTCCACGCACTCCTCCATGAACCACTGCACGAACTGCGTGTGCGGGCCGGCCGTGCGCGAGCCCAGGATGGAGGCGATGAGCAGGAACAGGTTGGCTGTGCAGGGCAAGGGCGGGAAGGGCTGCGTGAGGGGCCCGGCTGGGGGCAGACTGGGGGCCGGGGGCACGCAAAGGAAAAGAAGCCCGGCGCGGGGGCATGTGCCTGTCATCCCAGCTCTCAGGAGGCTGAGGCGGGAGGATCGCCATGACTTAGTTCACGGCCAACCTGGGCTACGAAAATGAGGGCAAGGTCAGGCTAAACTAGATAGTGAGACTCTGTCTCAAAAACCAGGAAGAGGGAAAAACGAGCAGTGGCCCCCCAGCAGCCTGAAAAGGGAAAAGGCGAGGCGACCCACGCGGTAGAGGGGTCGGGGTAGGAGGAGCCCCTGGCCCCGAGGGACAGCAGGAGGGCACTCACCCAGGACCCGGTTCAGAGGGTCCCTCATGTTGACTGTGTGCAGCTGGGAGGCTGACAGGGAGCTGTTCACGGAGCGGTCAGCTGTGGGCGGGAGGGGACACGGCTCCCACCCGCTCTCCGCGAGGCCCGGTGAGGAGACCAGGGGCGGGAACTACACCCAGGACGCCGACCTCGGCGCCGCAGCGGAGGGAGCCAGGAACCCCTGCGCCCGTCCCACAGGGCAGCCGAGGGCGAGGGCGCTGGCTACGGCAGCCCAGCGCCATGGCCGCGCCGGGCCCCCGAGGGAGGAAACTGTGGCCGGGAGAGCTCCCAAAGGCCAGGGACGGGGCCGGCGGAAGTGGCAGGGGGAGCGGGCCTGCGCGGGCAGGCTGTCCTCGCGGGAAGGAAGCGAGAGCCCGGCTGCGGAGTCAGGGCGCGGCCACGCCGAGGCAGCCGCACTTGGGCACCTGGTCCCACCTCTGCGGGGGTGGAGTGCGGCGCCTGGGCGCAAGAACCTCAGCTCCTGGGGCTGGTGACGGCAGCCCCATCTCCCGGGTGGGCAGCAGGGCAGCTGCCAGCCCTCAGCCGACAAGGGAAGGCACACGGACAAGCCGGCCCGGGCAGAAGGGCCTGGCGGGGCACGGGGGTGCGGGCGGGGGACCCACAGACCACGTGCTCACTGGGACTCGACAGGATGCTGGCGTCGTCCTCGTTGGAGCTCAGCAGCCGCATGAGCTTCGACGGCTGCGTGTCGTCCAGGGGGAAGAGGCTGATGTAATCCTGCGGGTGGGGGGGTGCCAGCACCCAGCAGTCCCGGTGGGTGACCTCAGAGAGGACCAGGCTCAGCGGGCTTCTGTGGGTGCGGAGCTGGGGCCTTGCACGCATGGGGAAAGTGCTCTGCCACTGAGCCCCAGCCTTGTTTACTCTTTATACTTGCTAACATGCCCAGGCTGGCCTTGAGCTGGCAATCCTCCTGCCTCAGCCTCCCGAGTAGCTGTGTGTGCCACCGTGTCCGGCTAGAGCTCAGGTTAGGGTGAGGAAGCTCAGCTCCCCACAGCCTCCTGCTGCCATCACCAGGGGGCAGGGTCCCCTCCTCAGCCCTCCCACACTCCAGGAAGCACACGGACCCTCACCCTGAGATGCCCAGGGTCCCACACAGCCACCCCTCAGGCCCAGGCCAGCAGAGGCCCCCACCTCGATGTCTTCCCGGTGCCGCTTCTTCTGGCGAGAGGACGCCTGTCCCTTGTGGGAAGAGTAGGAGCTCAGGGCGCACCACACAGCCAGCCTGGCGGAGGGTCCGGGAAGCAGGGCGCATGGTTACGGGGCTCCACCCTACACGGATCCCCAAGGCCCAGCTCCGGACACAGCAGGAGGGGCAGGGTGTGGGGGCGGGGCGGAGACCCCTACTTGGCCAGCGCGGTGCCAGGGGGATCCATGAGGCTCTGCCACTTGGCGGAGTCGGTGAGCAGGCCCGGCACGATGTGGCCCAGCAGGACCAGGGTCACCTGCTGCATGTCCAGGCAGAAGATCGAGTAGAGCAGCTCCACCGCCCGCAGCGTGTGCTCTTTGCGCGTCTCCTTCAGTAGCTCCTGGCGGGCGGGTGGGGACGGGGCACTGAGGGGTGTGGGTGGGCAGCCAGGGGTCCCGGGTGTGGCCCATCCTGCCCACCGCCCGCCCGCACCTTTAGCAGGTTGTTGCAGAACCAGTAGACGCCGCCCATGTGCAGCAGGGTGTCGAAGATGTGGATGGAGCGGCTGTCCACCCAGCCCTTCTCCAGCACCTGGGCGAAGACGCCCGTCAGCACCTCCTTGATGGGGCGCTTGGGGGGCAGCAGGTTCCAGTAGGGCATGGTGTCCACGCCTGTGGACGGGAACTTGATCTGCGTGGCCGTCTGCTGCAGCACGTCTGCGCACATGTGCTCCAGGATGGAGTTCATGATCACCACCCTGCGGGCGGGCACGTGGGCGCGTCCTCTGAGCTTGGGTTACGGAAGTGCCCGGCCGACCCCACTCGGCAGCGGGGCAGCCCCACGGCCCCGCTCCGGGCAGGGCTGGCACCCGCTGGAGACCGCTGGCGAGGGGCTGGGCCTTCCCCGCCCTGGGCAGATCCAGTGGCAGATTCCCATCCCTGCTCCCGTTTCCCCTCCCCCAGGGCCGGGCCCCGCCAACACGGTGACAGCAAGAAATAAATCGCTCCCTGCCAGCGCCTACAGGGTCCCCGCCCAGCCTCGGCCTCTTGCCAGAGTAAACTGCGGCTTCCAGGAGAGGGCCCAAGGCTGCCCCGCAGGGCTCTTCCCGGCCTTGGGTGCTGGGCAAGCTCGCACAGCTGTGAGACGTCCAGGAACCCCCCTCTCCCGCGCCTGCTGGGTGTCCATCCTGACAGCTGCGGCAGCCACCCTGCACCTGCGCAGGGCCACGGGCTCTCACGGCCCCGCAGCCCTAGGACAGGGGTGCTCAGGAAGGGCGCGGGCAGGGCAAGGGTCCAGGACTCGGGGGTGAGGAAAGAAAGGAGAAGGGAGCAAGGGCCGGGTGCGTAAGGGCCTGCAATCCATCACTGAGGAAGCTGAGGCAGGGAGATCACTGCGAGTTCATAGGCTACGTAGTGGATTCAAGACCAGCCTGAACTACATGGTGAGACCCTGTCTCCAAAAACCAAAAAAATCAACCCAACAAAAAGAACTTAACAAAGGGAAAACAGATATGACCTTATAGCCCCTCCCTCACCTCTCCCACTTGAGCTGTTTCCCCCGAGAGCCACCTTGTGAGCTGTCACCCAACACACACTGGTGACACCCCGAGCGCAGAGCCCAAGGGTCCACACGGGCCCGCAGATAACGGCGGTGTGGCCCACCCACGCTCGCAAAGGAGTTCCTGTCACATGCTAGCACATGGCTGGGGTTTGAGGAAACTATGCTGAAATAACTTAGTCACGGAGACACAGATTGCCTAACTCCAGAGATCTGCGCAGAGTCCTGGGGACAGGAAGCAGAGGGGAAGTCATCAGGCGGGAGACGGGGAAGGAGCTCCACATGTGCCAGGCGGTGTGCGCGGTGAGAAGGCTCCGGGCGCTGTCTCCCTGGTCTGGATGACCCGACCCCTCCACCACTTTGGCATGATGGGAAGGGCAAATCTTCCCTTTTTTCCCTGCCCAAACGGGAAAACCCTCCAGGTATGGTGGCGCACACCTGTCATCCCAGCGCATAGGAGGCTGAGGCAGAGGATCATCGCAAGTTAGAGGCCAGCCTGGGCTATCTAGTGAGTTCAAGGCCAGCTTGGACTATAGAGCAAGAATCTATCTCAAACAAAACAAAACAGGGGCCGGGGCTATAGCTCAATGGCACAAGCGCCTGCCTGGCAAGCATAAGGTCTTGAGTTTGACTCCCAGTACCAAAAAAAAGTTAAAAAAAACCTGGAAAACCCCACACCGAGGAGGCCACAGGGCCGCTCCGTCAGCCTGAGAGCCCTCGAGGGGCAGTCACAGGACAGCAAGGCCTGTGAGAGTTGTGCGTGTGACAGACGGGGCCTATCCCAGGACAGGACCGGGCCGGGGCAGCTCAATCCCTCTGTCCCTCGCTGCACTGGTGGAACCTCGAGCCCTCTGAGGGCGGGAAGCAGTTTGCAGTCTGCCTTTCCGGAGGCAGGAGGATGGAAAGTTCAAGCCCAGCCTGCGCGACTCAGCCAGACTCTGTCTCAAGGTGGAAAAATAAAAGCCTGCTGGAGACAGAGCTCAGCATGAAGGCCCTGGGTTCAACCCCCAGCGCACTGCTGGGGTGGCCCAGGAATCCGGGTCCGGGACGCTGCTCATGACCCCGTGGGCGGCAGGGGCAGGGCTGACCTCTCATTGTAGAACTGCAGGGTGTTCTCGCTGTAGAGCGGCCCCGCCAGCTGGCGGATCATCTGCAGCGACTTCTCGCGCTCATCCAGGCCCAGCATCCGGACGTGGGCCACGAGCCAGGCCACGGCACACACGGCCAGGCTGCATACCTTTCCCTTGATGTTATCGGTGATCTTCTGCGGGGAGGGGGCCGGGTTACTCTCTCCCTTCCTGGCCCGCGTGTGCCCAGTGGGGTCTGGGCCGTGGGCCACCCCTCCACACCCAAAGTTTGATTTCCCAGAGCCCCCTGGGTGGGAGGAGAGGTTGACACTACGAGTCTCGGGAAGACCAGTTCCACAATCTGCGAATGCGGAGCCCTGGAGGGCGGGCCTCCCTGTTCTTTACTTTTGTGGGGATCTATTCATTTGAGACACGGTCTCCCTTATAGCTCAGGTGGCCCTGAAGTCACTATGGAGCCCAAGCTGCCCTGGAATTCCAGCAGTCCTCCCACCTCCACCTCCCAAGTGCTGGGAGGACAGGTGTGCACCACCGTGCCCAGGGGTGTCAAGGAACACAACACACTCCTACCCTGCGCTGCCCCTGGGGGCGATGACGCTACCTGGATGGACTCGAAGGCCAGCACCCCATTCTCCCAGGCGTTGAGGATCTCCAGAATGGCCGCTGAGATGCTCAGGCAGGCTTCGTGCCACTTCATCTGCCTGCGGGGTGGGTGGGGACATCACGGCAGGGCATGTGCAGGGGCGCAGGAGAGGCCTGGCCCTCCCCACCGCGGCCCACCACTGACACCAGCTTCATCTCCGAGGAATTGTTGAGCAGGGCCACCAGGGACTCCACTTTGGTGGAGTCGGGCCGGAAGCAGGGGTGGTCGGGGTTCAGGATCTTGCCCTCCTCCGGCATACAGGTCTGCATCCAGGTCTCAAAGAAGGGCACCTCCGCGCCTGAGCTACAATCGGACAGGATCACCTGCGTGGTGCGAAGGGTGCAGGGGGTGCTTTCGGCTGTGCAGGCCTGGGGCCAGCCAGATCCAGGGAGGCGGAGCGGAGCTCTGCTGCCACCTTGTGGCCAGTGTGGAGGTGGTACTGGCAGATGTGGCCGTCCCTGGGGCAACCACCAACTCTCAAGGGCGGGCACGGATGCTGAGCCCAGCAGAAGCAACCAGCCTGGGGCTTGTGGGGCTGTGGGCATCGTCTTCCCCGTGGCACCCCAAGGCCACCGCGCCCTGTCTCACCTCCGAGCCGTACGTCTGGGCCACGTGGCACAGCATGAGGAAGGAGATGTCAAAGAGCAGGGCCCGCACCGAGGCCGTTTTGGCTGTGGGAAGGGGACAGGGACCTCAGCAGGGGCAGCCGGGGTCGCCGGGCCGGGCCAGGTGGAGCGCGTCTGAGGAAGGTCAGGGGCCAGAGGGCTCCTTCAAAGCCCGAGGCTCAGAATCCTTTTCTTGAGTCTCAAGGAGAACATCATCCCTTCCCGGGGTCCACGGCTTCTAGAGCCTTGCCTCGCGCCGACACGCACAGGACACAGGGGACCGGCGGGAGGACAGAGCCCCTTCCACAGCGCTGGCCCCTCTCGGCTCCCAGAGCCTCAGTCCGTCAGGGCTGGGGAGACCCAGCACCCAGGGAGAGCCCAGGCCGCCCCCCAGTGCCGCAGGACTGCAGGCCCAGGCCAACTCACTGCTCTCTCCAGGGCCGTGCGTGGTGAACTCGTTCAAGCTGTGGAGGGGAAGGAGACGGCTGACGGCTGACGGCTAACGTACAGGAGGGCATGGGCGGGGTCCCTGCGGAAAGAGCTGCTTCTACCAGTCAGGGGTTCCTAAGGCCTAGAGAATGGCTCCCACAATGGAACCGTGTCCTGTATCTCAACTTCCAGGTCACCTGCCAGGCGTGCTGGCGGACACCTGTCATCCCAGCACTCAGGAAGTGGAGGCAAGAGGACTGCCATGAGCATATCCGCCTGGGCCACACCGAGAGCCCAAGGCCATGCTGCTCAGGCCTGCGCCCTGCCAGCATCTCCCGCCACCGCTGAAGTGGGAAGATCTCCCGGCGCACGGGGCTCGCGCAGCACACAGGCCTCGGGCAGGAGGCTTTGAGATGGCCCTGCCCTGGGGGAGAGCTGGCCGTGTGCCCGCCCCCACGGGCCTCGGCCTCCCTCCAGGCCCAGGGCCTGCCTGTCCTCACTTGATGAACTTCCGGGCGAAGGATTTCAGCTTTCCGGTGGCGGCAGCGGCAGCAAGCAGCAGGTCCAGGCTCTTCCCAGACAGCATGTGTCCCAGGACCCCCAGCAGCCCCTCCGGGGACTTGGAGTGGTCTGCGTCCATGGTCTGGGGACAGCACAGACGCCAACTCCTGCGGGCACCGCAGACCCCACCAGGCCGGCCACACCCTCTCCCCGTGGGTCTCCGTGCCCGGCACGTGCACTGGCAGCTTCGTCAACTCTCTGATTCCCTCGAATCCACCATGCCCTGTGGTCCATCGCTGCCAGCTGGGCTGTCACAGTCCCGTGGGCCCTAGGTCTGCAAGGGCCTCCCCAGCTTGGGACACAGCGAGGTCCGCCCGCAGGGGCAGCACCCTGGCCTCGCTCCCTCTGCCTCCAAAGCAAGGGTGCAGAGCAGCTGGCGGGCGAGGCCTGCGGTCGCCCTCCTTCGTCCGCACCAAGGCAGGAGGAAGGGGTGGCGCTCACCTTGAGGATGTTGGTGACGGTGGGCTCCGCCCGCAGGATGAGCCCGGGGTTGGGCTGGATGTTGGCATTTTCTGACGACTTCAGCTGCGGCGCCTGTTCCCGGTCCGCCTTGCTAGGGCCACACCCGGGTGGCCGTGAGAGGGGACAGAGGCAGGGCGATGCTGACACTCTAGCGCTCTAGTCCCCCGGAGCAGCAGGGACACAGGGCGGGAGGGGAACACACAGGAAGCTGGGGAGGTGGGGACACGGCTGGCTCTGCGGCTGAGCACTTGCCCATATGCATGGAGCCCTAGGTTCAAGCCCTGGGACCCCTGAAAATATGGAAATTAAAAGGAAGAACCTCCCAGCACTCGGGAGGCTGAGGCAGGAGGATCGTTGCAAGTTCGAGACCAGCCTGGGCTACAAAGTGAGCTCAAGGCCAGCCTGAACTGCACAAGGAGACCCTGTCTCAAAAAGATTTTAAAAAAATGAAGAACCTCTGGGGTTGCTGACCCTTATGAAAGGGCTTCAGTACAGCACTGCAATCCTTCCGCCTGCATCACCTCAGGCAGCGCACCTATTTTGAGCATTCCCTTAAGATTAAAGAGTAGGA
Organism: Chinchilla lanigera; assembly: GCF_000276665.1. Classification (NCBI taxonomy): domain Eukaryota; kingdom Metazoa; phylum Chordata; class Mammalia; order Rodentia; family Chinchillidae; genus Chinchilla; species Chinchilla lanigera. The sequence goes on from NW_004955451.1 coordinate 14,698,745, forward strand.
TTTTCTTCTTTGATCACAAGAAAGGGTGAATTAACTTAAAGAGCAACTGCCGGGCGTGGTGGTGCACACCTGCAATCCCAGCACTCGGGAGGCTGAGGCAGGAGGATTGTTGTGAGTTCAAGGCCAGCCTGGGCTACAAAGTGAGCTCAAGGCCAGCCTGAACTGCATAGCGAGACCGTGTCTCAAAAAGACAAAAAAAAAAAAAAAAAAATTAAAAAAAAAAAAAAAAAAAAAAAAAAAATTTAAAGAGCAACTAAGATGCAGCGCCTGCCTGGCAAATGTGAGGCCAAGTTCGATCCCTGGGGCAAAAAAAGAGGAAAAAAAAAAGCAACTAGGAGTAAATCTGGTCTGGCCAGGTGTGGTAGCGCATGCCTGTAATCCCAGCACTTGGGAGGCTGAGGCAGGAGGCTCACCATGAGTTTGAGCCCAGCCTGGGCTACAGCGAGTTCAAGGCCACCCTGAACATAGTGAGACCCTGTGTCAAAAAACAACTAAAAGCTGGGCTGGAGCTCTAGCTCCAAGGCACAGAACTTGCCTAGCATATGTGAAGTCTTGGGTTCAATTCCCCAACAGTTAAATTTTTTTTTTTTTTTAAACAAAAAAAAAAAAGAAAGAATACAAAAGTCTGATCTGATGAGGTCAGTGTCTTCTTTCAGCTGCTGTTCCCTGTAGCCCAGGACACGGTCCCAGGCACCTGCAACCCAGACTTCAGGGGGGAGCGGAGGGGCAGCGGACAGGCCGGCGTGAGGGGGCGGGGCCGGGCCGGCGGGGCGCTCACTCACCACTTGGCCGTGAGGTTAGCAAAGCTGGCCTCCGACAGCAGCCCCTGCTTGTTACACTCCTGGAGGAGGAAGCTGGTGCAGTCGCAGCTGCAGGGAAAGTGCGTGCAGGGGGGCAGCCTCACACTGGGGTCTGCCAGCCCCTTGCCAGCCCCTTGCTCCTGGGGTGCCCGCGGGGGTGCAGAGGGGCCGTGCACAGGGCAGCGACGGCAGCCCCCACGGCACAGAGGGCAGGGGATGGCCAGGCCCTTCCGGCGGTGCGCCAGGCGTCCCGCGTGTCCCTACTTGCATCGCTGGTCAGCTTTGTCCAGCAAGGGCGTGAGCTTCAGCAGGAACTCAAAGGCACAGTTCACGTCCTCGGTGAAGTCCTACAAGAGTCAGAGTCCCCTTGGGGCCCACGCAGGCAGTACACCGTCTGCACTCACAGGACGCCAGCTGGGCACGGGAGCGGCCCGAGGCTGGGGAGGCGCTCCAGTGATCCCTGCTCCCCAGGGGCCTCCCAGCCCTGTCATCAGGGCCAGCCCTGCCTGCTGGAGGGAGCAGCCTGAGCCACCTTCTGCCGGAGCTGGGTGTGTGTGCAAGGACGTGCGCGTAGGCCCCAGTGCACACACGCGCCTCCCGCCTCCTCCCAACAAGAGCACATGCGCCCGCTGCGCCTAAGGGACCCTTCCCTTGCCGTCCCTCAGGGCAGGAGCAGCCTCACCACCACACCCACCCTGCTCCCACTCACCCTGTCCCCATGAGAGTATTTCTTCAGCTTCACCAGCACCTGCGGGATCTAGAGAGGGAGAGCAAATAGGAGGAGCAGTTTCTTTTCTCTTCCCCGCCCGAGGGCCGCACCCCCTGCATTGGACACGGAGACCCCTCAGGCCCTGGCAGCGCTGTGCTCCTCGGCCATCAGAAGCCTGGGGTGGAGCAGGCGCGGTGGCACAGGCCTGCACTCCCAGCACTTGGGAGGCTGAGGCAGGAGGATCTCAGCAAGTCTGAGGTCAGCCTGGGCAAGCTTGTTGGCACCCAAGTGCTCAGTGCCCCTCAGCCTGCAGGACATGGGGACCTCTCACTTCTGTGGACGGGAACTGGTACAGCAAAAGTGAGCACCAGCTGCCAGGGGACCAGGGCCACCCCGCTGCCCCAGCTGCCCTGCTGAGGGGGCTGCACATGGCTTGGGATAGCAGGGGAACGAGCAATTGGAACCTGCGCATTGCAGGGGCCCCAGGTCAGCAGGGCGACATGGAGCGAAGGCCAGCGCGCCATCTCCTGACGGCCCCAGGCACCTTGAGGTAGGTGAACGCCGTCCACTTGAGCTCTTCGGTGCCCTCGGGAGACTCGATGAGCCCCACGAAGCAGGCCTTCCAGATCTCCAGCACGAACAGCGGGGTCGGGATGTGCTGTGGAGGCGGCAGGGTGAGCGAGGGGCGCCGGGCCCGCCCCTGCAGGCAGGGAGCCCCGGCCCAGCGGCAGCCTGGCGCCCTGGGGCCCCACCTGCATGCGCTTGACCATCATCAGCTGCTCCACCAGCGGCTGCGTCTCGCCCGTCAGGTTCATGGTGCCCTCCAGCAGGACCACGGCGTGCACCGTGGGGAAGCCTGTCTCGTGCAGCTGCTCCGAGCGCACAGACAGCATGCTGGGAATGCTGGAGACAGACCGCCCCGGTGGGCAGGGGTGAAGGTGGGTGGGGGGCAGGCGGCCACACCCCAGGACGCCTCCCCGGCCCCAGGGTTACCTCCTGATGAGCACACCACACTGCTCGGCCTGGCTGCGGAGCTGGGGGTTGCTGAGGTTGGCCAGGGTCTCCCCAAGCTTCAGGAGGCACTGCTCAATGGCCGTCCAGGAGGCTGCAGGGGAACACACGAAAGGTGACGAGGACCCAGGCGGTGGGGCGCCCCAGGCCGCTGAGCTGCAGAGGGCGGCGCCCTGAGGCGGATGTGGTCAGGTCTGGGGCAGCAGGTGTGATGCCAACCAGCGGACCAGCACGCACGGCAGGGCCCCCAAAGCCATGCGCAAGGGCCTGACCCCCGACCCTGGGCAAGCTGGCCTCCTAACCGCCACCTCATCCCGGCATGGCCGTCGCTGCTGTCTCTGCTGAGATGGCTCTTGGCCAAGCCAAGCCCCGAGATCTGTCCTGTTAGCACCGCCCCACCGCTCTAACCCACTCCGTCCCAGGGGCCGCACGCACGGTCTCCACAGCAAGTTGGCACCGAGTTATAAGGTGCTCCTGACAACCCCAGAGGGCCACAAGCTCAACAATGGCATCAGCCACCTCAGTGACCCCCATGGCACAGGCAGAAGAAGAAGGCAAGGTCTGAGGTTCATTAAAATTAAGTATTTTCCCCTTTCATAAAAGGGGAGGGAAGCCGGGCGTGGTGGCGCATGCCTGTAATCCCAGCACTTGGGAGGCTGAGGCAGGAGGATTGTTGCGAGTTCAAGACCAGCCTGGGCTACAAAGTGAGCTCAAGGCCAGCCTGAACTGCACAGCGAGACCCTGTCTCAAAAAGACCAAAAGAAAAACAAGCCTCATAAAAGGGGAGGGGAGGGGGCGGGGCTTGAAGGGTGGGTAGGGGAATGGGTAAAAAAGCAGCAAGTCCTATCATGTACAGGTGCAAATCTCTATGATGAATGTGATCATTATGCATATCTAAAATAAAATCTGATTGGAAAACAAAAAAAATTAAGTATTCAGCCGGGCATAGTGGCGCATGCCTGTAATCCCAGCACTCTGGGAGTTTGAGGCAGGTGGACTCAGGCTCTTTGCAGCCACCTGACGTGGGTCCCAGCACCAGGCTTGCTCCGTAAACACCTGCTGGCTGACTGGTGCAGGGCACCCGAGCCACCCCCGGGATGTGCGTGCGGCGTACAGGGAGAGACACACAGAAGCGGGAGACCTCCATCTCCGGGGTACAAGTGGGAGAGGAAGACGCGGCCCCCAGGCCTGGCAGGGGAAGCTGAGGGGGTGTGAGGGCGTGGGGACCGGGGCATACAGGCCTCCTCCAGCTTGGCGATGTGCAGCAGGGCGCGGTTCTTGGTGCTGCTGAGGGTCTTTTCCAGGCGCTGCAGGCACATGGCGAGCTGCTTCTCCGCGCTGGCCGGGGCGGTAGTCTCGGGGGCCTCCTGCAGCCGCTCCGCCGAGGCCGCCGTGCAGCGCAGCAGCCAGTGGAGGGCGCTGAGCAGGGCTCGGCACAGCCCCACGCACTCCTCCGCCTTGCCGTGGCAGCTGCAGGGTGGAGGGGCGAATCAGGCTGGGCTCGGGAGGCTGAGACCCCGCCCTTTTCAAGGCTCCCCAGAGCCCCAGGCTCCCGGCTCGGGAAGAGCTGCAAACCAGCCAAGTCCCGGGAAGACACCCAGCCTGGCGGCCACCCAGCAGACAAGGCTTCACGCAAGCTGCTCCCAGCACAGCCAGCACCTCATGCAAAGGGCAGGAGTGGAAAAGACGGGGCCAGGCAGGGCAGTGAGTGCGGGAAATGGGGGCCCGGGCCTCCTCCCTGTGCTGGGAGCTGCTTCTCTCCAGGAAGCGCACAGAAGGGTCCAGTCCTCGTCAGCCCGTACCTCAGCCGGTCACAAAACATGTCCATGATGTCCAGCAAGGCCTGGACACACAGGTCCCGGGAAAAGTCGTCAAACTATGGCGAGAACAAAGGAGAGGCCCCAGGGGCTCCCTCAGCCCGCAGTCTCCCACACGGGGTACGCGGGGCGCGCAGGACTCCTGCATCCCTCCTCCAACCTCGGGGCTCAGAGCCGCATCCTTGGGATCCTGGAAACGCTCCTACCTGCCAGCCCCACCTCCCCACAGAGAAAGCCAGCCTCAGAGCAGAGCAGGGTGCCTGTCCCCCGCCGGCACGGCTCTGTCTGTGCCCCCCCACTGCGCCCCATGCTCATACCTTGCTGATGGCCGTGAGGACGGAGGAGTAGGACACCATCTAGACGGAGAAGCAGGGGGAGGGTCAGGAGACTAATCCTCTACTTAGGAAGAGCAAACAGAGCAGCCCCGGCCCTCAAACCTTGACCAGCTCTTTCTAAGAGGCCACCCTGTCCCTTCAAGGGACACACAATGCCGGGCGTGGCGGCACACACCCGGGATCCCGGCACTCTGAGGCAGGATCAGTGCAAGTTCAAGGCTAGCCTGAACTACACAGTGAGAACGTAAAAAAAAAAAAAAGCTTGTGATCCCGCCCTGTGCTGTCCACCCCTGCCCGTCAGGCACACTGTGGACGACGTCCTCAGCATAAGCCCCCCGCAGACGGCTTAGGGGGTGCTCAGGCGCCTGCCCCACGCTCCCACGCTAAGAAAGCATGGGGGCTGCGCGTCTCCACTCCCAAGGCTTCTCCTCAGTGCAGGGACGGGACGCAGGGGCTGCGCGCCCTGCACACCCCAGCCCCATCCTGCGACTTGTCAGCAAGTGATCGAGGCCGCGCAGCTCCGCACGGACCACCCGCCTGCCATCCACGAAGCCTTGGCCCGCACCCCAGCACTGCCAAACGAGAAGGGGGACCTTGGTGTATGCGGCGCGGCACACTCGTCGCCCCAGCACACTGGTTGCTGGGCGGCTGCAGCGGGAGGATCGCTGGAGTTCACAAGTTTGAGACCAGCCGGGGTGACTCGGCGAGGCCCCTCTTACAGAACGGTGCATCCTGTGCACCAACTGGGGGAGGGCTGCAGCCTGACATGGGGTTTCGCCGCACGCACTCCTACTCACTCGAGAAGCCTCATCCTCGGGACCCGTCCCAAGCCTTCCCTGACTGGCCCCAAACTCCGCCCAAAGCCGAAAGCCTTCCTCTGTGCTTTCATTCAGTGACCCTCACAACCTTGCTGTTTGTAGAATGAATAAATAAAAACCTCCCCTTGGGTAAACCCCTCCTTGGGTTACCATTTCCCAAAGTAGCTTCCAAAATTGCACTGTCCAACAGGGAAGCCATCAGCCATACACTGCTGTGTAAGTTTATTTGTTTTTTGTTTTGTTTTGTTTCTCTTCTGGTACCAGGAATCGAACTCAAGACCTTGCGCTTGCCAGGCAGGCGCTGTGCTGCTCAGCTACATCCTCAGCCCCCTATTTCATTTTATTTAAACTTAACACAGCAGGGGCTGGGGGTTTAGCTCAGCGGCGCAGCACCTGCCTGGCAAGCGCAAGGTCATGAGTTTGATTCCTGGTACCGGAAAAAAAAACAAAAACCAAAATAAATAAATAAACAAATAAATAAATAAATGAAATGAAATAAAACAAAATCTGAACCAGGCACGGTGGTACAAACCTGTAATCCCAGCACCAAGGGAGGCTAAGCCAGGAGGATCACAATTTCAAATCCTGCCTGAGCAACTAACAATATCCTGCCTCAAAATTTAAAAAAAAATTTTTTTCAGAAAACGGGCTGGGGCCAGACATGGTGACACAAGCCTGTAATCACAGTGCTTGGGAAGCTGAGGCAGGAGAACTGCTACCAGTTCGACGCTAACTCTGCTCGAAGAGTAGAGAACTCCAAAGATTTGGGAAGAAAGCTTCCCTGGCCTCAGTGCCCTCAGTATGGTGAGTCTTCCTTCTCTGTACAAATTCTCCATCATCCGAACCCACTGCTCTCGGATGCGCAGAAGCACAGTGCGGGTGAGTGTGATTAGCACTCAGGACGCCCAGCGGGACACACTAAGCCACAGCCAGGTCAGGGGATCAGAGGGCTGGGTCCTGCCTGCGCACTGCCGGGGCAGAAGGGTCCAGCCGTGGCGAGTATTTATAACCCAAGTCCTCATAGCAAGAGTTTGGCGAAGAACCCACCCTCCCGAACGCAACCTGCAGGGGGAGCGGAACGCTGCCCTAAAAACCGGCCCCCTGTGCTGGGGGGTGGGGGCACTCTGTAGGTCCTGAGAGATGCTCTTGATCAAAATGATTTTACAGTCGTCCAATTTTGAATTACAGCCATTGTGTAAGTTTCGCTCACTGAAAAAAGCACCACAAGGAGACCTGAGCACACTTTCCCTGCCAGGTCAAGGGTTGGTCCCAGCAGGCGCAGACCGGACTCCAGGGCCCAGGGGCTCAGACCCTGGAGAGGGGCCCAGGGCGAGCCCCAAGAAGCCCTGAGGCTGAGCCTGTGGCCAAACTCGTGCCTGGCCCAGCCTGACCCTGCAGCTGCTACCTTGTCCCCTCCCTCTTCCCATCCCACACTCCGGCGATGCCTAAGTGGCCTCTCCAGGCCGGCACCTGGGCCAAAGAGCCTCTTGAGGGAAGGAAGAGTCAATTACTAAATCTGCATCGCACTTTACCGTCCAGACATTTATCTCTCTCTGCCTTCAGCTTCTCACCAGTGCTTACACATCTCAAGATTCTCTTTTTCTTCCGTTTATTTACCTTACAGTGCTGGGCATGGAATGAACCCAGGGCCTTTGCACTGGGCCGCATTTTTTTTATTACTGTTATTTTTAATTTATTGAAAACAGAAATTCAAAGTCTTTAGTTCTAGGACTACCGACATATAACCCATGAATATACTGGACAGGTTCAAAATGTCCACCTCTAGCTGGGTGTGGTGGCGCACGCCTGTAATCCCAGCATTCAGGGAGACTGAGGCAGGAGGATCATTGCGAGTTTGAGACCAGCCTGGGCTACAAAGTGAGCTCAAGGCCAGCCTGAACTGCAAGGTGAGACCCCGTCTCAAAAAGACAAAAAAAAAGTCCACCTCCCCCACTAAATGCTATAGCTTCCCCCATTCCTCGGCCCTGTCCCAGTGGTACTATCCAGAAGCCATGGGGAAGTCTATGGAGTACGTGTGTAGGACCCTTGCTCAGAGGGAAGTCACAGGCTTTGTGCCCCTTGTCACACTGACCCTAAATTCCTGTTGGGTATGTTATAAACAGAGAAGCCATTCTCCAGGCCGCCTGCTCTGAGCACACCCCTGCATTTTTATTTTGAGACAGGGTCTCACAAGGTTATCTATGTTGGGCTCCAACTGGTAATTCTGCCCCAGCCTCCCAAAGTGCTGGGACTTCAGGTCTGCATCACCCTGCCAGGCTGAAGGCTGAAGTTTCTTCTACTTTTAAAGTTTTTTGTTTTGTTTTGTTTTGTACCAGGAATTGAACTCAGGATCTTGCACTTGCCAGGCAGGCGCTGTGCCACTGAGCTCTATCCCCAGCTAGTTCTTCTATTTTTAAAAGAGCTTCCTGCTCACCCCACATTTTTACGTGGCAACTACCCTCCCCTGCTGCTCCTCCTCACAGCCCTGAGTTTAATTACGCTTGTCTCCACCTCCACCTCCACGGCTCCCCCGACCCACTCTCAGCCACTCCTACTGCCTCAGTCCCAAAAACACCCACACTTTTCTAAAACTGTCCACAAACCTTTGTTAAACACATTGGATCTCAGTTCTGATCTGACCCAGGCAGCACCCAACACCAAGAAATATCTTTAACCCTCTCCTCCCTTGCCTTCCCTTTTTTTTTTTAAGCAGTGTCTCTAACTCATAGAGATCCTCCTGTCTCAGCCTCCTGAGTGCTGAGATTACAGGCATGAGCCAACACACCCAGCTATCCCAGCTATTTTGTTTATTCTCACCTGAATTACTGCAACAGCCTATATCAGGAGCTGGGAAAAAGATAACTTGCAAAACAAACATGGCTTGCCATTTTTTTTTGTTAGTAAAGCTATATTAGAATCCAGATATGCGGTTTATTTGCCTATCGTGTTTATCTGCTTTCAAATCGTAATGACAGGATAGTGGCTACAGAGACTAGATAGCCTACAAGACTGAAAATATTTACTACTTGGTCTTTCACAGAAGGAGTAAAAAAAGCCAGACTAGCCCGGCATAGTGGTGCATGCCTGTAATCCCAGCACTCGTGAGGCTGAGGCAGGAAGATTGTTGCAAGTTCGAGGCCAGCCTGGGCTTCAAAGTGAACTCAAGGCCAGCGTGAACTACATAGCAAGACCCTGTCTCAAAAAGACCAAAATTAAAAAATTTTAAAAAAAAGCCAGACTAAACAGTCTCCCTGCCTCCTGTTCTAACTCCCTTGAATTCATTCATCAAACAGGGACAACCAGAATCTCCTAAAATTAACCTATAAATTCCCTAAATTCATTCACAAAATCCAGGAAATCTCAAAGTACAGTAAGGCTTTTAAAGTAACTTAGCAAGTTGATCCTAAAATGAGTCTGGAAAATGACATGCCTAAAAACCACTGAGAATTTCCCAGTCTTTCTTGTACGTATATATGTATGTCTGTCTGTATGTAGTGTTGGGGATTCAACCCAGGGACTTGAGCGTGCTAGGCAAGTACTGTGCCACTGAGCTTCCCCCAGCCCATCCAAGAAAATTTATTGTTTTGTTTTTTAAGACAGGTCTCACTATGTAGTCCAGGCTGTCTTGAGAACACAGCAATCCTCTTAGGAGGCTGAGGCCAGATGACTGGAGTTTAAGGTCAGCCTGGGCTACACAGAGTGACCTCAACAAAACCATACCCAGGAATGGTGGTGCGTTCTATAATTTCAGCACTCAGGAGGCTGAGGCAGGGGGATTGCCATGAGTTCAAGGCCGGCCTGGGCTACAGGTGAGTTCAATGCCAGCCGGAACTACAGAGTGAAACCCTGTCTCAAAAAAAAAAAAGACAAAGAATGGCCTATTCAATAAAGGTAGTTGAGCCAACTGTCCATCTATTTGGAAAAATAAATAAAAGTGAACCCCTCACACAAACTCTAAATGGATTAAACAAATTAAATTAATGCAAAAAATAAAGTCAAGGGCTGGCAGAAATTAGAGACTCTATTTATACCCTTAGGGTAGACAAGTCCCTAAGCAACATAAAAGCCATATTGCAAAAAGAGGTTAAAGGTTTAGCTGGGTGTGGTACACACCTGTAAGCCTGTAATCCCACCACTCAGGAGGCTGAGGCAGGAGGATCATTGTGAGTTCGAGGCCAGCCTGGGCTACAAGGTGAGCTCAAGGCCAGCCTGAACTGCCTGAACCCTGTCTCAAAAAGACAAAAACAGCCTGAACTACACAATGAGACTCTCAGAAAAGAGGTCTGGGAAGTCAGAATTATTGTCAGTATGCTCCTCAGATGTCATGTGCCTGCTCACTCTCGTTCTCTCAGTGTACGGCGGGGTGTCCCGGCGGCTCCCCAGTGTGTATGGATGTTGTATAATTGTCAAGAACGGGAGCATCTGTACAACTCAGTTTTGTTTTTCAAAATTTTCCAAATGTCCACTTTGTGATTTTGCAAAAGCCATTCATGACCAGAAGATATATTCAAAGCGCAACCAAGAGATATTTCCCAAATGTCAACTTTGTGATTTTGCAAAAGTCATTCACGACCAAAAGATATATTCAAAGTGCAACAAAGAGGAGCCAGGGATGCAGCTCAGCAGCACAAGCACCTGCCTGGCAAGCTCAAGGTCCTGAGTTTGATTCCTGGTACCAAAAACAACAACAAAACGAAGTGCAGCAAAGAGATCGTTGGATTTTAATGTAACAAAGTATAAAATGTTCGTTGATTGGATTTTAGGAAAAATTTTAGCATAGTATTGAAGAAGAATATTCATTATCTGAAAGCTTATTAAGCTGGGCGTGGTGGCGCACCCCTGTAATCCCAGCACTCGGGAGGCTGAGGCAGGAGGATTATTGCGAGTTCGAGGCCAGCCTGGGCTACAAAGTGAGCTCAAGGCCAGCCTGAACTGCATAGCGAGACCCTGTCTCAAAAAGACAAAAAAAAAAAAAAAAGAAAGCTTATTAAATCATTTCTGCGGGAGCTGAGGATTTAGTTCAGCGACACAACGCCTGACTGGCAAGTGCAAGGTCATCAGTTCAATTCCCGGTACCAGAAAAAAACCAAACCAAAACAAAAAAATAAATAAATAAATCATTTCTGCCCTTTCAAGTTAAACAGCTGATATGGAAGGCCATATTTTCCTCATATTCTTCAAGCAAAACAGCCTACTGCAACAATTGAGTCCATAAGGACATATGAGAATTCAGTGCCTCCTATAAAGCCACACGGTAAAGATTTGCAAAGTGTAACACAATGCCATTTTCCTAGAATGTTTTGTTTTGGAAAATATGGCTATTTTTCACTTAATGTTACTTATGTTAACACATAATAAGGTTTTTGTTTGTTTACATAAGAACATCTTTTTGTTTGTTTGTTTGTTTGTTTGTTTTCCAGTACCAAGAATCAAACTCACGACTTTGTGCTTGCCAGGCAGGCGCTGTGCCGCTGAGCTAAATCCCCACAAGAACATTTTTTAAAATAACTTTTAGGTGAATTTATAAATTTTTTTAAATATTTGTTTTCTTTTTTTCTTTTTTTTTTTTTTTTTTTGGTACTGTGAATCAAACTCAGGACCTTGTGCTTGCCAGGCAGGTACTTATGCCACTGAGCTATATTCTCAGCCCTTTTTTAATATTTCTTAATTTGTTTTAATTTCTAAAATGGCCCCATGGGCCAGGGATCAAGCTCAGTGGCATAAGTGCCTGCCTGGCGAGCACAAGATCCTGAATTCAATTCCCAGTACCAAAAAAAATAAAAATAAAATAAAATGGCCCCGGGGTGGTGGTGATGAATGCCTGTAATCCCAGCACTCAGGAAGCTGAGGCAGGAGAGGCACAAGTTTGAGACCATCCTATCCCCCTAAAAAGACTCTATCTCCAAAGGAAAAAAAAAAAAAGGAAGAAAGAAATTAAAAGTTGAAAGAGAGGGGGCTGGGGATTTAGCTCAGTGGCACAGCGCCTGCCTGGTAAGCGTGAGGTCGTAAGTTCAATTCCCAGTACCAGAAAAAAAAAAGTTGAAAGAGATTTTCACTAGGTGTGATGGTACACACCTACAATCCTGGCACTTGGGAGACTGAGGCAGGAGGACTTTGTGCGTTTGAGGCCAGCACAGGCTACTTAGTAAGTTCAAGGCCATCCTGTACTATATAGTGAGATCCTGTCTCAAAAATAAATAGATAAATAAATAAAAGAGGATCCTCCAAGCCAAAATTTCTTCATTTTTTAAATATCATATGGCTGCTGCCTCCCAGCTTTTGTATGTTTTGGCTAGTTCTACTCAACATTCAGGTCCTGGTTTAAACATCACTTCTTCTAGAAAGCCTTTGCTGATTGGTCAAACCAGATTAGGTGCCCCTTCCACACACTCCCAAGGAACTTATACTAGGTCCTAAACTTTATCATAAACTCATTCTGTGACTGATTATTGAGACACCTGTATTACCCAAGACATTCCTTGTGCTGGGATCAGCTCGTGCTCTGTTATATCCCTAGGATCTACCACTGTCTCATACACACCGGTGCCGGTACATAGTTATGGTTAGAGTAAGTGAATGTAATATCCATTGAAACAAATTAAGTATTCTTATCTTACAAGAAAATTCAAACTCGGGGTGTAAGCCTGTGATCCCAGCACTCAGAAGGCTGAGGCAGGAGGATCACCACAAGTTTCAGGTCAGCTTGGGCTACATAGAGAGTTCCAGCCTGGTCTGAACTACAGAGCAAGACCCAGCCTCAAAAAATAAAATGAGCAGGGCACGGTGGCACACACCTGTCATCCCAGCACTTGGAAGGCTAATGCAGGAGAACTGCGGCAAGTCTGAGGCCCATCTGAGCTAACAGTGAATTCAAGGCCAGGCTGGACTACAAAGAGAGGCCAGAAAGGAAGAAAGAAGGGAGGGGCAAGGGAGAGGCACAGGAGGGAAGGGGAGGGGAGGGAAACTGAAACTCAGAGGTGATCTGTTTAAACAAATTCACCTACTCAGCGGCACAGCGCCTGCCTGGCAAGCGCAAGGTCGTGAGTTCGATTCCCAGTACTGGAAAAAAAAAAAACCAAAAAAAAAAAAAAAAAAAAAACGACCAAAAAATAAATAAATAAATAAACAAATTCACCTAGAATGCGTGAGCGAACAAACGATTCAAAGAGTTTACCTCCCAAACCCTTGCTCCTA
>NW_004955451.1:14711733-14720425 GCF_000276665.1 Chinchilla lanigera
TTTTTTGTGGTACCGGGGATCAGACTCATGACCTCGCGCTTGCCAGGCAGGCGCTTATGCCACTGAGCTGTATCGCCGGCCCCTCCCCACTTCCCTTGAGACCTGCCAGGTTGAGAATGTCCCAGGTGGCTCCTTTGGGAAAGAATGTCTTCATGTTGATGGCCCACTGGTAGTCACTCCAGCGCTCCTTCCAGGCTTGCAAAATGGCTTGCTTTAGATTCACCACCTTCATGATCTCACTCTGAGGATGTGAGTCTGGGGGCCGTCAGCTTCGATGTGTGAGAAACGGAACCAGAGAGGGGGCCCTGAAGAAACGATTGGGAAGGCGAGTTACGCGGAATGATTCGGGGAGATTTAAGCAAGGTAAAGGAACTAGACGGAAAAAAGGGGATGGCAAAATTGAAATCGTATCAGGATCTCCCCTCCTGAACCATGCTTCCTTGAACTAGGGCACAGAGAGGAGGATGTCGAAGAAGCTAAGACCGCCCCGCTTAGCCACACCTGTAATCGCAGCACTAGGGAGGCTGAGGCAGGAGGACTGTCGCGAGCTCGAGGCCAGCCTGGGGTACAGGCTGAGTTCAAGACCAGCCTGAACTACATAGGGAGACCTGTCTCATAAAGCCAACAAATAATAAATAAAACTGTAGAAGAAGCTAATACAAAGATTAAAAGAGAGCAAGAAGGGGATAAACCAGCCCCAGTTGCTTAACGACTCCCTTAGCTCTGGCTGTATCCCTCTGCCACTACTACCCTAAGTCTAAATCCTCCCCCACCCATCCCCTCTATGGTCGTCTGAAACTATAATTCCCTATTTCCTTTTCATCCACCACCTCCCCAAATTTAAGCCTACCGGACAATGGAGCTCTACCTCCTAGGCAGCGCCATATTGGCACCTATAAAGAAAATCATTTCCTATTGGCTGGGAGTTACGGGCAGAAGCCAATAGAAACGGAGCGAGAGAAAAGCCCTGCCGCAGTGCTTTCTGGGAATAGTAGTCTTTACTTTGTAACCGCGTCCTTCAGAGCTGGAGAGGAAGCCTAGGGATGAACGTGCTCAGACCGCCTGGCTTCTGTCCTTTAAGGGCGAACCTCCAAGGAGCTGGGGCACTGCAGAGATTCGGGTCGAGGAGCAACCGGGTGTAGCCCAATGATGTCACTGTTTGCAGGACTTTCGGTGCTATTCCCACACCCTCTGGTTACTCTCCAGTCTTGTTAGTAGGCCGGCAACGGCTTAGCAGTAACGTTCTCTGCTAGCTTTTTAAAATTTTTTTCCTCCAGCCGGGCGTGGTGGCGCACGCCTGTAATCCCAGCACTCTGGAGGCTGAGGCAGGAGGATCGTTGCGAGTTTGAGACCAGCCTGGGCTACAAAGTGAGCTCAAGGCCAGTCTGAACTGCATAGCGAGACCCTGTCTCAAAAAAGACAAAAGAAAAAAAAAAAATTCCTCCAAAGCCCCTGATGCCGCAGGAATGGAATACACATTTTCCACACCCGTATTCTACAAGCACAGTTTGCTTAGAACCCGGTCCTGATCCTGAAAACTGCTCCTGCAACTCAGCGACTTAGCAAGACCAGGGTCCCAAAACAAAAAAGATCTGGAGATGTAGCTCAGGGTTAAGACCCTGGGTTCAGTGCCCAGTACCAAGTAAAATAAAACAAAAAGAAAGTGAGTGCAGAGTATGGGAGTGCTCTCTACTATTTTCAAGATTTTCCTATAAATCTAAAAACTTTTAGGGGGCTGGGGATTTAGCTCAGCGGCACAGCACCTGCCTGGCAAGTGCAAGGTCTTGAGTTTGATTCCCGGTACCAGAAACAAAAAACCTAAATAAATAAATTAAATTAAATTAAACTTTTAGCTGGGCATGGTGATGCACACCTGTAATCCCAGCACTCAAGAGGCTGAGGCAGGAGGATTGTCGTGAGTTTGAGGCCCATCTGGGCTACAGATTGAGTTCAAGGCCAAGCTGAACTACATAGTGAGACCCTATCTCAAGGAAAAAAATAAATAAATAAAAACATATTGTAGATTATTATGTCCACAGCTTTTGGCATGAGCCTATTTCCCTCCAGCGGGAAGCCTGAAACCAGATGTTTTTCCACCTCTGGCTGGTATGTCCTAGCCTCCCTGTGCACAGCACTCAGGCCAGCTCTGGCCCATGGACAGGTTTTGCAAATCATTTACGCCAGGGACAGGAGGACACATTGAGACCCCCAGCTCCTGGTCCCATATCCTGAGGCACCTGATATCCCAGTCCATGCGTCCTCGCTCCATCTGTATTTCCCCTCATCTATCCCTAGGTGAGGGAAAATCAGGATGAATCTGGAAAAGCAGCAACTCAGGTCCCAGAAGCGACAGGGGCAGTCGGGGCAGAGCATGCCAGGATCCTGGCTATCTGCAGCATGGGACAAACGGGCTGTCTTAAGGAGCATGGCTGGAGAAGCCCCAGATCCTGTGCCCCTAACATTGGTACTACCTATGGCTTCCGTCCTCTCCCCACACCCACCCGTACGCCCTGAGGAGTGCACCCTTCGTGCTTGCCCAAGTGACCCCACTGGAGAATATTATTTATGCAAAACAGCTGCTGGGTGTGGCGACTCATGCTATAATCCCAGCACTCTGGGAGAGTGAAGCAGGAGGATCAGGATCGAAAATTCAAGCTCAGCCTGGTCAATTTAGCCATTTAGTGAGTCCCTGTCTCAAAATAAAAAATTAAAAAAAGATTGAAGGTGTAGCTCAGTGTGAAGGACCTGGGTTCAAGCACCAGGAGGGAAAAAATAAAAATAAAAATAAAAAATAAAAACCAGCTGTCAAATATGTGCAGGGAAATATCCAAAGCAGAAAGTGGCAAGAACCTAGACCCCTCACCCATAAGCCCCCGGCCTCCTAGCCACTTACACTTGCAGTGGGCACTGCCAGGAGCTTCACTTAGTGCAGGCCCTCACCCACTGGCTTCCTGGCTTCTCCAGTCTCCACGCTCCCCCCTGCCTGCTCCTACCTCCTATTCCTTTCCCGTTACAGCAGCCTGAGGCCCCCCCACACCATTGCCCTCTCCTGCAGCTCCTTTCCCACTGCCCACAGCCCATACTGCTCTCCCTGCTTTTTGAGACAGGGTCTCACCATATAGCCCAGGCTGGCCTTGAACTCCTGGCAATCCTCCTGCCTCAGCCTCCCAAGTGCTGAATTTACAGGTGTGCACCCCCAAACAGCCCTTTGGGAGGGGAACGGTAGACTCTGCGGCATCTCCTCACTGAGTTAGTGGGTGCTAGGTCCAGTCCACCTGGGAAGGAGAGTATTCAGCCTTGAGGGTGGTGCTACTCTGAGCTCACATCACTCAGTCTGCCAGGAAGTCAGGCCGATTTCCAGGGAGGCGCCCCGCATTCATAGTGACAGCAGGCAGCGCCTGGAGCAAGGCCATCTGCCTTCCCTGCACCCTGTCTCTGCCCAGCAGCTGTTTCTCTAGGCTTGGCCCGGTTTCCCTGAAACTGGACATCTACATCCAGGGAGTCCTCGGCCCAGGGCAAAGCCATTTTCAGTTTCTCTGCTTTGCCCTTCCTGCCCCTCACCGGGACTGCCGGAAGCAGCCCTTCCCTACCCCACCTCCTCCGCCACGCTTGTCTTCTAGGGATGCCCTTGAGCTCTCTGGCCTGACCATGGCAAGGACAAGACTCCAGCATAATCCTCCGGACAGCAAGAGAAGAAATTCTATACAAGGAGATGTCCCCAGCCCCTCTTAAAGCCCCCCCCCTTTCTCTACTGTCCCCGGCTGTCCCTCCGCCACCTCTGCCACCCTACATAGTCATCTTGCTGGCTGGAAGAGGGGACAGGGGAACAGCAGACAAAGGGACATGTGACATCTGGAACAGGGGCCAGAAACCACCACCAACACCAACAGCAACAACAACAAAATGAGGCCAGAGTAGGGGAGGAGACTGCAAGAAAGAGGGTTTGGGGGCACCGGGGGACGGGACAGCCCTTCTGTAGGCGCGTGGATACCGCTAAGGGAAGGTGGCAAGGATCCAGACCCAAAGACCCAGAAACACTGAACTCATCAGTAAGCAACAAGGCCCAGAGCGCTTCACCACCTGTGTCTCTGGGGGAGACGGAGTCACTCCCCTCCCCTCAGCAGAGCACCTCCCTCTGGGAGCTCGCCTGGGGCCCCTGATTCTGAGCAGCAGGTGGCTGGGAAGAGAGAGTCACTGCAAGGCGCTCAGACACGGCTGGCTCCACACCAGTTTCCCCTTCTATCGGTTCCCAAATCAAGTCCCTGCTTCCTATTTATGTGGAGGGACGGGTGGGAAGAGGCCTATGGGGTGGCCCTGGCTCTGACTTCCTCCTCCCCCCGCTCGGGGCAAGGCAGAATGTGAACCAGCCTTGCCTGCAGTTTCCGCTCCAACACCCTGGGGAACACACGGCCTCCTGCCTCTGGCTCCCAGCACAGAGGGAAGAGGGGTGCTGTGATCCTGGGGCCCCCGACACTGGCCGGGAAGCCAGGCCAGCCTGTCATTTCCTCTGCACTGCTCCTCCCTCGAGCCCGACAGCTGCTCTTTTTCTCTTCGTGTTTTTTTGTTGTTGTTTTGTTTTTCTGCAGTACTGGGGACTGAGGCCTCCCTTTTTTTATTTATAGACAGGCTCTTGCTAAATTGCCCAAGCTGGGCTTGAACTTCCGATCCTCCTGCCTCAGCCTCCTAAAATACTAGGATTACAGGTGTGGGCAACCACTCCAGGGTCAGAGGCTCTATTTTACACTTTAAACCGCCACATGGACTATCCAGTCCTCTCTTCTAACTGCAGGAAGGGACAGTGAGCCCCAAATTCTGGTGGCAGAAGAGACCCCTACCTCTTCCTCCTCTTCCTTCTCCGATTTCTCTGCTGGCAAATAGCAATGTGAAACTAGAAACTATGGATATTTGAGGGGGTCCAATACCTAGGACATATTAAATATAAAAATAAAACAAAACTTGATGTGGTGGTGACAACTCACCACTTGGGAGGCTGAAGCAGGTTCATGAGTTGAAAGTGAGCCTGAGCTGCAAAGTGAGACCCTGTCAACAAAATAAACAGCTGGTGTGGGGCCGCATGCTTGTAATCCCAGCATTTGGGAGGCTGAGGCAGGTGGACTGCCGTGAGTTTGAGGCCAGCCTGGGCTACATAGTGAGTTCAAGGGCTGTTTGAAATTGATCCCCAACTTCCATCTACTGCTCCCCAACTTTCTTTGCTCCATTTCATGGAGAACAAACCCAGGGCCTTTGTACTGAGCTGCATGCCCAGCTCTTTCTAAAATATTTATTTATTTGTTAGTTTATGTGTAGTGCTGGGGAATGAACCAGAGGCATTTGACCACTCAATTACATCCACCACCCTAATTTATTTTTATTATTGTTATTCTGTTTGTTTTGAGTCAAGGTCTTGCTGTATAGCTCAGGCTGGCATAGAGCTCGCAGAGATCCTCCTGCCTCAGCATCTTGAGTTTATCTTTTATTTTTGATACAGGGTCTCACTAAATTGCCCAGGCTGGCCACGAACTTGCAATCTTCCTGCTTCAGCTTTTGGAGCCACTAGATTACGGGCATTTGCCACCACATCCAGTTTATTTTTTTTATTTTGAGAACAAGTCTTGCTAAGTCTCTGAACTGCCCAGGCTGGGGTCAAACTTGTAATCCTTCTGCCTCAGCCTCCTAGAATGCTAGCACTGCAGAATGCACTGCCATGGCTGGCTTCCATTTCTGCTTGATTTAGAGAACACTGAGGAGGAGAAACACTGGGGTTTTGGGTTCTCTTAGCTGGTAGAAACTCAGTTTCTTCATCTGTCTTTCCAGAGCACCCCTAATAAGTGAGGGTACAGAGGGGTGTCTGTGGTATCTCACCACTTGCTGACATCACCTGAATTCCAGTCCAGAGGAAATGGGGGACAGGGGTGTGGCTCCATAGCAGGGCACATGCTTCACGTGCTTGAGCCGCTGGCTTCGCTACCCAGCGCCACATACAGAAATGCACGAGACAGGGAGGGGAGTTCCTGAGCCGCAGGCCCAGGCCTGACCCTGTGTCCCCAGACTGGTGGAGATGTCCAAGGCTCCCTGACACAGGTGGAGGTGGTGTGAGGTCACGGTGGCCAGGCTTTGGCGGGGTGGAAGCTCTGCAGAAAATCAGCTGGGCCTCCTGGCTCCTAGGGGTGAGATCCTCAAGAACTCTTGGGGTGCCTCCTAGCAACAGCCTGGGAGAAGGAAAGGGAGGGGCTTGGCCATGCTGCTCGAAAGGAGCCCGAGAACAGGCTGTTCCTGCTGCCTCCTTGGCAACCGAAATCGAAGCGGAGGGGAGGGGCCGCCAGACGGCTCCTCCTGGGGGTCCCCAGCTGAGCTGCTCCTGTCCCACCCTCCGCCTCCTATCACTGCAGGGCCGCCCTGAAGCAGGCTTGGGGGCTGGGTGTCAGCCTGGGGCGGGGGTCCCGGCAAGGACGGAACAGGAGCCGGGATGAACCGAATCTAAGGGGAGTGAAGCCCTTCGAAATCAGCCAGCCAGGCTGAGCAGGCTGGGAAGGGGCTGGTGCCACATGAGGACAGGGGCTACCATCAGCCCAGCCCCGGGCGAGGCCCCAGCACCTGCTGTGACGCCTGCTCCCCAGGCCGCGTGCCCTTCACTTTGCCCCTGCCCAGGGCTGTCAGCGGCCCACTGGGACTCTAGGAGAGAGGGACAGGCAAGCAGAAGATGGGCTCCGGGAACACTGTCTTTGAGTTCAAGATGCCTCACCCTGCCAGGGGCTGGGAGGGGTGGATCAGGAAGTGCTGCATTTTTTAGCTCGGAGTTTAGGATTTCTTTTTGGAGGCATCTCAGAAAGTCTCTCCGACCCCAATATCAAGCGCCTTGCGTCAGAGACAAATGTGGTCCGCGCAGAGTGCGGGGAGAAGAAACAACAGCATCTTCACCTGCTGCTTCTGGGTCGCACAAGCCCTGCCCCATCCAGGCTCCTGCGGGTCCAGCAGGAGCTCATGCTGGCCTCCCAGCTCTGATGGGTGGAAGGGAATATAAATTAAATTAAACTTTTAGCTGGGCATGGTGATGCACACCTGTAATGCGCATCTCAAGCACCCGGACAGCTCCCCATGCCTCAGGAAGCCTGACCCCAAGGGACAATTCCATGCAGGGAACAGCATGGGCCCTGCAGCCTTGATCCCTGGGGCTGCAGCCAAGCCTGATCACAGATGAGGTGGCATCTGCTGGCAGGCAGCCACACTCCATGCACCGCCCACTGCACACCGCCCTGGCTGCAGCTGCAGCCCCCATACACACACTGCAGCTGTCGCATGTCCGCTGCAGGCAGGCCCAGGCGGAAGTGAGGTTCCCTGGCGGTGTGCTGACTCTGCACTCTACAGGCTCCCCCCAACGACGTCACTGAACACCCCATGCGTTTCACCCCAGCCGCTCCTCTCGTCCTGGTGGTCCTGGGGGCTCCCGTGGGAGAGGCACCCGCCGCTCCCCGAGGCATTGCACAGCCCTGAGCCCCAGTGGCTCGCTCAGAACTGAGGGTGCAAGGGCAGCCCAGCTCCCAACTCGGAAAGAAGGCAGGTTGGAGGCTCACTCCACTGGGCAAGTGATTGTGCCAGGTGTTAGTAGAGTGGCACACACACACACACACCCCTCCCCAGGAGCAGACTGGAGGCTGGGCCCCGCCCTGGCATCCGTGGGAAGGCTGCGGCCCCCGCTGGTAAAACTGGGCTAATGACAGCGGGGGAACCGGCGGGGCCAGAGGGGTGCTTGGGTAATTAGACCTCTGCCTGGCGCTGGGAGATCCCCAGATGAAAGGGGCTCGGGCGTCGCTGGCATGTTTTATGTCCGTGAGTGCAGGTGTGTGCGCGCGTGTGCGTGTGCAGAGGGGCGGGGCTCGAGAGGAGTCCTCTGCTTTGGAGGGGTCCTTTTCGGTTTGGTTTTTTTTGAGGCAAGGTCTTGCTGTGTACTTCAGGCCAGCCTTGAACTCACTATGTCATATCAAAGTGATCCTCCTGCCTCAGCCTCCCCAGTGCTGGGGTTACAGGGATGTGCCACCACCCCACAAGGATTGAACTCGGGGGTCCTTTTGCGTGCAGTCCCCCTTCTCCTTAGCTTGGCCCTGGTATCCTCTGGGTTTCAGTGGAGCCCAGTTGGGAGGAAATGCACCCTAATGAAGTTGGCAGATGGGGGGGTATGGCAAGTCCCCTCCCCGGAGCTCGCAGGCGGGCAGAATGCTGGGGAAATGGCTGGTGGCAGCGAGCAGAGCAGGAAGAGTCTGTGGGGAGGGGGTGAGGTTTGAAAGGGAGACGCGGTGGACGGGGTGTGGATGCCGAGCGGGGAGCGGGTAACAGGGAAGGGAAGGAGCCCCACAAGGATTAAAAGCACAAAACCACTGGAGTCAAGCGGACCTCCCGAGTCACTTGGTGGCCCTGGCCGTGTAGCCCAGCAAGCTCTACCAGGGCAGAGAGCGGTGGGGATACGTTCAAGGTCACACCGCCAGTTCCTGCCACAGAAGGGACCCGAACTCCGAAACAAACTGCACACCTCCGAGCGCTTCGAATTCGGCTCTGCTCCCCGATCTGGAAGGTGCAGAGGGCTCCCCGATCCTTCTCCCCCTCCCAGGGCGCACCCCCCAGCACGCCCCCACGCTCCCTGCAAGCCCAGGCTGGCTTGGAGATGACACTCTCCGAGCACGCCCCCCGCCCCGTGCGC
>NW_004955451.1:14721085-14725437 GCF_000276665.1 Chinchilla lanigera
GGGCTGCTGCGCCTTCGCGGGCCGGAGCTCCCCCGCCCGCCGCCGCCGCGGTTTGTTTACGGTGCGCCGGAGGCCTGCCCCCCAGCCCCCACCCCAGCGCCGGCCGAGTGGCCTTTGCGAAGCTGCCTACCGCCGCGGGGGCGGGGAGGGGGACGTGGGGCGCTTTCTGGGCCGGGGGAGGGAAGCCCCCTCCCCTCCCCAGTAGAGCATGGCTGTGTGGTTGCAACACTCTTAATTGCAAAAACGCGGCTGGTGGGGTGGGGGGAGTGCGTGTGCGCGCGTATGCTTGTGCGTGCGTGTGTGTGTGTGTCTGTGTGTGTGTCTGTGTGTGTGTGTGTGTGTGTAGGGGGGGTGTGCTCCGTGGGCTCTAGATGATTAGCAGAGTTGCTGACTGGAGAACGGAGGAAGAAATGGACCTGTGTTGTGTGCGCCCCCACCCTTTGCAGCGCCGTCTGTGCCCTTCTGTCTAGGACCCTCCTTGGCCAGCGTGAAAAGGAGGCCTGGACAGTGACAGGCAATGGAGACCCCCCACCGGGGGAGGCGCACAGAGGGGAAGCCAGCGGGTGGGGAGCCTGCCCCTCGACGCTGGCAGAGGCCCCAGGAGGGGGAGGGATGAAGGGAGTCCTTGTCCAGGGTGAGGGGGGCAGCCACATGCACACCCAGGGACAGACGGCAAGGCAAACTCAAGGACAGGAGCTGCTGGACACACCCACATAGGGACAGGGGAAGAGGCAGGCTCGCTGCACCGTGGAGCTCAAAGAGGCAGGGGCAGGACACACCCACGGGGAGAGCAGGCAGGAGCCGACCTGTGCACACACCCATGCCCAGGGTCACCGGGAGATGCTGTCACCCACACAGAGTCACTACGCATGCATGCGTGCACACAGCCCCACCATTACAGAAGACCCTGTCACTCACAGGCACACACGTGCTCACATGTGCCCCATCACGCAGTCACCGTCCCCCCTCCGTGACAGTTGCTGTCACTCATTCGAACACAAATGCAGCTACACATCAACCTGTGTGTACACAGCTGAGCAACAAGTATTTTCTGGGACTCTTACTGTGGAAGGCTGAGGTCCTGCACACAACAAAACCCCTGCCCCCAGGAGGAAATCAAATTCCCCTGCACGAGAATAATTCCCTCCGTGTTCCCCAGAACATGGTCTCCCTCGCTGTCCCTTTTCCTGCCTCCGGGTTCCTAGCCGGTCAGCTCCCCAGCCCTGGGAGAAGCACTG
Organism: Chinchilla lanigera; assembly: GCF_000276665.1. NCBI lineage: Eukaryota > Metazoa > Chordata > Mammalia > Rodentia > Chinchillidae > Chinchilla > Chinchilla lanigera. Next base: position 14,722,324 of record NW_004955451.1, read on the forward strand.
GAAAAGGTCTGGATCCCACCCAGAGCCTAGCACAGGGTGTGCTCTGTAAACACTCGTTAATTGATTGGCTGTGGGAACTCCAGACAGGTGCAGGCGTCTGTGCCCAGTCCCACGGACTCAGGTGCAGGACACATGCACAAGGCAGCGGGCACAGTCGAGGGCAGTGTCCATCCCGCCCCGGAGCACACGCTGCGGCCTGAGCAGTCAGGCACACAGCAAGATGCACACAGGCTTCCCTCAGCGTCCTCTGTCCTTTTCCTGCAGCTCAGTGGGCTTTTTTTTTTTTTTTTTTTTCCCCTATTGAAGGGACAGAGACACAAGAGCAAAGCGGGTGCAGGGGGGTTTCAGAGGGCCGAGCCGCGGGCCTGAAGCAGTGTCCAGTGGCGTCTAGCAGCTGGGATTGTCCTCGTTGCTGGGGGAGGGGGTGTCTTGGGAAGAGCTGGCTCCTAGCAAGCCCGTCTCTTGTTCCTACCCTAAAAGGCAACAGGGACCTAGCTGCCCCTGGCGGGCTTTATGTACCTGGGCCTCTTCCCTCCGGGGACCCTCAGCCGCACCCCTTGGAAGCCTTGGCCCCCTGTGAATGAGTCTGCCCTTTCTCCCACCTGGGCCCTCCTGTCCAAGCTTGGCCGCCTTCCTTAGAGGCCGTGAGTGTCTGCGTGAGTGCTGTGTATTTTTGACTTGGAATCTCCCTGCTCTTCGTTCCTGTCTCGGGGTGTCTGCCTTGGCCTCTTCCTCTGTTTCCCTGCCAGTCTGTGACTCCCTCTTACCCTGGCCTTGTCTGTTTCTGTCTGCTACAGCCGCTTTTCTCGGAGCTGGGAACTGGCAGCACGTCCTTCATACTTTTCCAGTTGTTAATACTCAAGCTGCGGCCCTCTGCCCCGCCCGCCGCCCGCCCCGCCGCCTCTGGGGTCAGCTGGAGGTTGGGCTGGGGGGGCGGGGGGCTCAGCTGGCTGCAGGACATCCTGCACTTCCTCAGGCTGCAGCTGCGGCTGCCCAGCAGGTTTGGGGGGCTGGGAGTGGGGGAAGCAAGGCGGGTCCGCTCCTGCCCCTGTGGACACCCCAGGCTGGCTGGCCGCAGTTCTGGGGAAGCCCTTGGTGTGCAGGTCCCCGCAACGCTGACCCAAGCATGAGAAAGAACGGGCCTCACAGGCAGTGGCGGGAGTTGGCAGGACCCACAGTGTCCTTTTTTCACACCCCTGGCAGCTGAGACCCACCTCAGAGCTGCCCGACAGCTGTGCCCATCTTGCCCATCCTGGCCAGGTTCTGCGGGTACAGCTGCTCATCTGTGTCGGGCACCCACAAGTGCCAGCTGTGGCCGAGAGAAGGCAGGAAGGGCAGGAGACCCAGAGCCCAAGGGGCACAGAGCATCTCTGGCCAGTGCCCCCTGTCTGGCCATTTGATCAGGAAGCTCTGGTAACGGGTCCATCATGGAGAACTCATCATGGAGAACCCTGAGGCTTGGTCCCAGGGGACACACAGCTGGGTGAAAGAACAAAGTCTCTAGTCCTCCAGCAGCTCAGCTGTTATCATGGTTATGAACAGGAGGGAGGGCCCTGTGAGCACCCCAGCTTTGGTGGGCAGGTAACAACTGGGTTTAAATCCCAGCCCCTCATCTTGCTGAGTGTATGACCTTAAGCACAGAAATTGACGTCCCTCCTGCCTTATTTGGGGGGTGATGTCTACCTTATTTAGTGGGGTTTCTTTAAACCTTTAGAAGAGATAAAGTATATAAAATGCTTTTAAAAAGTGCCTAATTCATATGGAGCTGTATGTGTTGGCTTTTAGGCCGAAGACACCTGTGAGCTTGAGCTCCCCCAGATTGTTTGGTTTGTTTTGTTGAGACAGAGTCTTGCTATGTAGTCCAGGCTGGCCTTGAACTCATTATGTAGTGCAGGCTGCCTGAAACCCACCGAGATCCTCCTGCCTCAGCCTCCTGAGTGCTGGGATTACAGGCCTGCACCGCTATGCCTGGCCTATTTAAAATTTTATTTATGTAATTCTTTTTGGCACTGGAGATTGATCTCGGGTCCTTTGCTCTGAGTTACATCCCCAGCACCTGGGGATTTTGAAACTGGGTCTCACTAAACCACTGAGGTGCCCAGGCTGAGCTCAAATTTTTGATTCCTCCTCTGCCTTCCAGGGTGATGGGATTATAGACATGTGCCACCAGCTGGCTTCCCCCACATGTCTTGGAGATTGCTAGAGTCAGTCAGCTCTCCTAAACATCTCAGGGAGAATGGAGCTGGGCAAGGTGCTGTGGGGCCCAGCCCCCTGACCCTCCCTGTCGGAAGAGCCCAAGCTATGCCCTCTGCCTGCCAGCCTGGACCCTCACCTTCTGCTTAGAAGGAGCCTCGGGCATCTCAGCCTGGGCCACACCCCCCCAGCTAAGGGCAGCACCGAATCTGTCTGGGGACAAGTCTGTGGCTGGGGTGGGACAGTAACACCGGAAAGCAACCCTCTCCCCCAGGCCTGTCCCTTCGTGCTTGTGCGTGAGGAACCTGGGTGGGGAGGAGCCAAGCTCAGTACCCCAGCCTCCTTCCGGCCCTGAGGAAGAGGGGCAGCAGAGAGAAACTGAGACACAGAGTCAGCTCGTTGGGCATAGCACCTGGAGGTCCTGCTCTATCCCAGCCACCCCTTTCCCTCTGTGGATCTGATGTCCCCCAAAGCCCTGCCCTTCAAGCTGAAGCAAGGACAAAGCAGGATGCCGGTGGTGGGTGGCTGGGGGTCTCTGGGGTGGCTGCCAACCTCGATTCCAGTTCTCAGGGCTGTTATGGCATAGGGGGGACTTTGGAGCTGCTTTTGGGCAAGGCAGGTGTGGCCATGTGGAAAGCAAGCACCCTGGCTGGGAGTTGGGGGACCTGGTTTTTGCCACCCACCAGTTGACTTTGGACCTGGGTTTGGTTTGGTTTGGTTTTTGAGACAGAGTCTCACTATGCAGTTCAAGGTGGCCTTGAACTCACTATGTAGCCCAGGCTGGCCTTGAACTTGAAATTCTCCTGCCTCAGCCTCCCAAGTGCTGAGATTACAGGCATGCACCACAACTGGCTTGGGGCTGGGTTGGTTTTTTTTTTGTTTTTTTTTTTTTTGTCTTTTTGAGACAGGGTCTCACTATGC
>NW_004955451.1:14726767-14737989 GCF_000276665.1 Chinchilla lanigera
GCTTTTTCTCAAGCTCAGTCCCTCCTTCCTCCTTTCCTCCCCCCTCCCTCCGTCTCTCTTCCTCTACCTTCTCTCTCTCTCCCTCCCTCTGCCTCTGCCAGTTCTGCCTGGGTGGGGGCGCGATCCCGCTTCCCTGGGAGAACATCCTGCTTTTCTTTCCCCACCCGCCACTCTTTCCCCTGCAGGCCACCCTCCAGGGGTGATAAACAGCTTCCGCCTAGGAAGAGGGGGTGCACAGGGAGTACCCCAAGCCCTGTGCCTTGATGCCGTCTGCAGCAAGCGCCTTGGCCCCGTGACATTCATGCCTCCAGCACTCAGCTGCCCCAGCTCCCAGCTCCAATTACCCGCTGGCTGGCTGCTTGGGGGGGAGGGGAATGTGCTGAGCCCAGCTTGGGGGTGCTCCTAAGCGCCTCATTCGTCCTTCTTGGCTATTTGGATCTCCTGCCTCCATCATCGTCATCATCATTATCATCATTATTATTATTATTTTATATGTTTGCTTTTTGAGACGCGAGGTCTCACTATGTAGCTGAGGCTGGCCTTAAACTCGTGGTGATCCTCTTGCCTCAGTTTCCAAAATGATGGGATTCTGAACATTCGCCACCGTACCCGGCTATCCAGCCTCCCATGGGGGCATTTGGGGCAGAGAGCCTGAAGTTCCCTGGGCTGCAGAGAAGAGGGCATGGGTGTGGCCACAGCCGTCAGTGGGCATGGGGGTTGGATGTAGCCAGGGAGGTGACTCCCCTAGACGTGGGCGCCCCCTTGATGCCTGGCTGGGGCTGGGGGAGATGCAGGTGGGTGAGGTTCTGGGGAGCCGGTGGGAAGAGGAGCTTTGATGTTAGTACTGGGCATCTGGCCCAAGGCAGGGCTGCTGTTTATGGCTTTCTGTCCCTGACCTGTAGGGGGAGAGTTTCCTGTTATATTCTGGGGGGGGGGGGGCAGGATCCTTTGTTTGAGTTGCCAGTCTTCCCTTTGGACACCCCCAAATCCCAAATTGCATTCCCTAGCCCCTCAGGTCTCTCAGCAGCTAGGAGATCAGACTCCTGGATCAAGACCCTTGTGCTCCAGGGCCAGGGATATATAGCTCAGCAGCCCAGTGCCTGCCTGGCAAGCACAAGGGCCTGAGTTCAATTCCTGGTGCCAGAAATAAAAGACCCTTGTGCTCCAAAATCCCATCAGCTGGTGCCCAGCAAAAGCCCACCGAGGGGGCTGCCTCCCCCTCCTCGCTCCCACGCCTGCCACGCTGTGCCCCAAGTCTGTGTGCACTCCTTTCCATCATACCTGCCAGACGGTACCTGCCTTCCCGCCTTCACGCCTGTCTTTCCTGGCACGGGGGTAACAGACAGTTGGGTGGGGCGGCCATGCCCAACCCTACCAGAGAGCAGAAGTGGGGAGAGGGCGGGGAGGAGACTGGGGGCCCAGCCCCAGGAGGTCTCTGCCCCTCCACAACACAGGGCATGGGTGGCTGCCGCAGCTTTGTGACAGCCGTAGACTCCCGGGGACTGCTGGGTTGGTGGCTGCCCATGGGCGCCCACGTTGGCGCAGGGGCAGCGTCTGCACACAGATGCCTGTTTGCCCATGCATGCCTGTGTGTGTCTGGGCTACGGTGGCTGCCCTGGCCCTGTGGAATGGCCCTTCTTGGCTCCCGGGGTGTGGAGTGGGGCACGGGTGCCAGGTGACTGGGAGTGGGTGGGCTGGGGAGGGATCTCCCCCCACCCTAGCAGCAGGCAGAGAGGGGAAGGGGAGAGGGAGGTGTGAACCTACCCACAGCACTATTAATAGCCCACATGCCAGGCCACCAAGAACCAGCTGTCTCCGTGGAAACCAGTCCCGCTCCCCTCCCCCAGCCTCCATGGGGTGGGACTTCGGCAGGGCATGAAGCACCCCCCCATCGCTCTTTGTTACCTTTCTCCCTTTGTCTCCCCTCCTGGGGCCTCTCCTTCCCCCTGTCCCCTGCCCACTTCTCCTTCCTTCCTTTTCCTCTGCTTGGTTGGCATCCCTAGTTCTGCCCCCATCCCTACCCCATCTCTTTGTTCTTTCCCTCCCCATCTTTCCCTCCGTCACCCCTTTTGCCCTGTCGTCCTCCCCCTCCAACCCCTCACGGCGGCCCTGTCTGGAGTTGACACGGAGGAGGGCTGGGCTTTCTTCAGAGCATTAAGGGCAAAGTTCAGCACCCCCAACGGTGGGCCCAAAGCCAAGTGCAGTATTAGGTACCGTCCTTGTGGCTGGATCCTGGGGGCAGAGACTGCCTGCTGGTGGCCCCAGGTTCTCGGGGGTGTCCCCTGGATCCGCAGGACTGCAGAGCGGGACAGACGGCAGTGTGAACCTGGCATGGTGCCCATGGATGCCACATCGTTCCTCGTCCCTGTCCCCCCCCATTGCAGAAGCACTTAAGCTTAATGAAATGCTTCCCCCTCTGCGGGCACCTTGCCCACGCTGCCACCCGGCGGCTCTGGCGGCGCTTATCTGACAGAGAGGGAGTGGGTGGCCAGGCCAGCAGACAGGTGGGTCTTACTGTCCCTGTCATCCAGATGAGTCTCAGAGCCCCAGAGCTCCGCACCCGCTGCCTCCTTAGGCCCAGGCCTCCCCCTGCCAGGGGTGTGCCAGAGGAGCTCAGGAATATTAAGCTAGACTCCCAGAGGAGGGGAGGGAGGCTGCCCTGTAGGGTGGGTGGCCCTGCCCCTCCCCCCCATGACACTGCCCGCAGGTAATGCAGGGGCGTGTGGTTGGCGCTGCCCCATGTGCTGAGCCCTCTGCCTGGGCTCTATGTTGCCTTAGAGGCCCCGATGTCCCTAGAGAGACTTCAAGGAGTCCTCAGTGGTTCTGGACTCTTGCTAGGTGCCAGGCAAGGGTGCCCCGGGCAATGAGGTCTGCACCTTGTTCCTCTGCCTACTGCCAGGGGCCTAGCCATGGCCTGGACTGCACCAACTGGCGCTAGAGCGCCGTTTAGCTCTGCACAGAGGTGGGACTGAGAAGGACCCTGCCCTCCCACCAGCGGGCACGTGCAAGCCTTTGGCAGTGTGCAGACGCATTTGGAGTTAAGGCTGGGCCAGGGAGAGGGAAGGGGAAACAAATAGGGTGGCTTAGGTTGGCACGGCCCCAGGTCTGCCCTGTAGCAACTGGTAGCAATGGGGGGGGGTCCTCCAAAGCTATGGCCTGGGGCGGGGAACTGCCTGTGCCATGCGGCTCCCGCCAGGGTTCCCTGCCCAGCCTGGCCCACAGCCGCTGATGCCCAAGCCTACCCACTCTGGCCCTGTTTGCTGCCCCCAGGGCCCACTCCCCAGGGGTGCCCCTCTCCTTGTGCCCACTCCTGGGCCTGCCTCCTCCCCTCCCAGGGGGCGCTTGGGCCTCTGGCTGGCGAGTGGATTTTTCCAGCTTCTGTAAACAAGTGGTGGCAGTGTGCCAGGCAGGCAGGAGACAGGCGGGGGCAGCACCGCAGCCAGGGTGTGCCAAGCACCGAGGCACAGCTTAGGGGGGCAGGGAGACACCCAGACCCAGAGAGAGAGAGAGAGAGAGAGAGAGAAAGAGTGAGCCCCAGACACAGACGGGTGACCAAGTGCAGCCTCCTGGGCCCAGAGAGAAGGAGGAACAGAGCAGCCTCTATTGTCCAGCCCAGCCCCGCTGCTCTCACCCCTGCCCCTCTCTGTCCTGGCTGTGAGCCTCAAGCCCCAGTGCCCAGGCCCGGGCAACCCCACCCACTCCTCCTGTCCCACCTCCACCCCTTAGGGCTGGCTACGCCATTATAAATTTATAACAGGAATTTCTCCATAAGCCAAGAAAAACTTGACCTACTTTCTTGACGGCTCCCTGGGCTAAGGCTCCCTGCTTAGCGCCCCCCCCCCAAGTCTCCTGTCCGGCCCCCAGTGCCCAGTTCTCGCCTGGAGGGGTGTTGGAGACAAAATGGGCCACTTTTCCCTGCTCCTCCCACACTCCCCACCCCGGGGGCTGCCCTATGCCCTGGCTTATCTCTGCCCCCTCCTCTTACCCTGGCCCCTTATCAGCTCCTAGGGGTAGGGCCGGGGGCCCTGGGCGAGGCCTCTGGTACAGGGCCCACGTGGTAAGGTTGAACGTGGGGACCGGCACCCTTTGTCTCCGCCCATCTGCCGCACCTGCCTGCGTGCCCGGAGACAAAGCGCAGGTCTGCAGGGCCTGAGAGCAGCGCGTTAGGGTGGCCGGCGTAGGCTGGCACTGTCCTGGCCTTGTAGCAGAACAAGGATGGTGCTGGCTTCAGGTGGCAGAAGGTTAGAGCGAGGCTGTGAGACAGGCGCAGTCCCTGTGCCACCTGCTTCCTACCTGTGTGAACCTAAGGGAAGGTTCATGCTTTCTGCTGCCCAGTGTCGGGTTCTGATGCCCACTTGGAAGGCTCACCTGCTCATTCGACGTCTTTTAGTTTCCTTTGCCCTTTCCCTTGCTGTCCTGGTGGCTGACAGCTCAGCTAAGCCAGCTGAGACGTCCGGTCCTCAAACTGGGCAGTGGCATTGGGGTCTCAGCCAGAGTCTGAGGATCAGTCCTGCCTTTCAGGGTCTCTCTCCATCAAGGTGCCAAGGTGGGCATTTACGATCCCTGTGGGCTACCCCTGTGCCCCCCCCAGCCTGCACAGAAACCCCTGTGCCCATCCCGGCATCTTCTCGTCTCTGGTCCGCTCTCGCCTCTGTCGTCCTGACGAACCTTAGGAAACTTGAGTGGGTGGTGGTCACAAGGGCCCACGTCTGACACTCACTGAGGGAAAGGCATTTGAACGTGGTTACCTGCGCCGCGGAGGGCCTCCTTCCTTCCCGCCAGCCCTCCCCGTGTGTGGGGCTTGGGATGTGCTCCTCAGTCTTGCCTGCTGCCCCTGCCCTCTAAGGTTATTCTTGTCCTCTCCCTGTGCTTGCCCTGTATGCCCATCTTGTTACAGCCCCCGGTGCTGCCGTCAGAGGAATTCTACCCACTGGCCCCATGGCACTTGCTCACTCTGGCCTCTGTCTTCTCTCCACAGGGATCTCCGTGCAGGACAAGACTCCGAAGAGACTCCCCAGCCCACAAACCCAGCCTGCCCCCAGCTCCCCCACCTGCCACCCCTTGGCCCCTCCCACCGCCCGCCCCCCTTGGGGCGCAGGGCATGGTGTGAAAGGCCGAGTGCTGGGCGGGTGCCATGGGTGCTGGGCCCTAAGGCCTGGGTGGTGGGGGGTGGGTGGCTTGTGGGCGTGCGGGGGGGCCGGCGTGCCTACCCCAGTCTCTTGGCGTGCTGGAGGGCATCCTGGATGGAATTGAAGTGAATGGAACAGAAGCCAAGCAAGGTGGAGTGTGGGTCAGACCCAGAGGAGAACAGGTAATATGTGGGTCAAGCACCCCGCTGTGCCAACTGTGGGCAGCAGGCACAGTCCCCTGCCTGGGCAGGAGAGAGCTGGGCTCCCTCAAACACCTCTGGCGATGGGTGTGAGGCCTGCAGGCAGGGGGACCTGTCCTGATGTCCCAGGGAACGAGGCGCCTGGATTGGGAGATGCCCTCTTGCAGGGGGCAGCAGCCACGCGGCCCCAGCCTTGGCCGTGCTTGGAGGGCTCGGTGCCTCTGTCCTCACGGTCGCTGTTGCTCTCACCTGAGCCTGTGTGATCTTGCCCTCCCCGCAGCCCGGCCCCATCTGACCACAGAGGGGCGCTGTCCACAGCTGTGGTGCACGGAAGTTGACATTTCAGGGCCCAGGCACCCGTAACCGTTGGTCACGGCCCACGCTTCCACTTGGAGTCTCGTGGGAGCCCCACAAGCTCTTCCTTGTGCAGGCTGCAGGGCGGCGCGGCTGTGGGGCTCCTCCCAGGAAATGGGAGCACAGCCCAACGTGAAGGCTTTGCTTCCACGTGTGTGAGGCCGCAGCCCTGCTCACCGGCTGGGCTCGGTCACTTCTGACCTGCCCTGTCCTTGAGCTGCCCAGAGGGTCTCTGTCTCTCCCATCAGCTCCAAGTGGCACAGAGCTCTGTCCCAGTTGGCGTGGTGTCCCAGGAGCTGGGTACAGCCTGTGCCTATGGCCAGGGAGAGGGTGGGGGTGGGGGTGCTCTGGGGAGCAGTGTGGCTCCCGGTTGCCAAGGAGATCGGAGTCGGAGCCAGGAGGCCGGAGGCCACGCCAAGGCCTGGGGCCCAAGCCTGGTTCCCCGAGGGGCAGAGGAAGTGATGGGGCTCCGCGGGTTGTGTACACAGGGCACTGGGGTAACGCCCCTCCCCCAAGCCCTCTGCCCAGTATAGAAGAAGACGTCTGGGCTGCCAGTGTAGAGCTGTCACTTGCATCCCCTGTACTTTCCTGCCCAGACGTCTCTGGGTCCGGGAGAGTCTGCCTTTAAAGGCGGGAAGGCAGGTTCCCAGTGCCCCGGACCGCGGCCCCTCCCCCACCGCTCCCCTCCCCCACCATGCGCCACCTCGTGGCTGTCCCTGGAACTGCGCCCAGAGGCCGGGAGGCGGGTAGTTGTGGAAGAGGACAGCTCCGCGGGGCCTAGGTGGGCGAGGTGCCCTGCGCGCGCCCTCCGGAAGGCGGGAGGGAGGCTGACCCTGCAGCCTCCTGGGAACCAGAGGAGGGCGATCCCCAGGGGCGTGGAGCACAGGGCTGTCTGCGACTGTGACCCTGGCCAAGGTCACTGTGTCAGTGTGTTGGGAGCTGCATCCGGCTCCAAGAGGAGGGACCCTGGGACATGCCACGCGCAGGGTGGGTGTGGAAGGTTATACAATCCTTGCATGCGTGCAGAGGGCTTATGTAACCTGCGTGTGCTGAGGTTATGTAACATGTATGTGCAGAACCTGGCAACATGTATGTGCCGGGACTGCGGGTGGCTCATAATACCCTGCATGGAGGGGCTCAGGGTCCTTGTCCTGGCGCCGACTCCAGTGCACGGTGTCACCAGGCACAAGTGCACTTTGGTTTGCGGCTCTGCTAAAGGAAGGCTGTGAGCGGCGGGATGATCCAGTATTTTCCATGGCTATGGGTTATTTAGCATGTGGGCGTGGCCTGGAAAACACCAACACGTTCACGCTGGGGGAGGGGAGATCGCTGGGTGCCTGTGCGCGGGCTTGTAACACACGGCCTATCCTGGGGGTCATGTATCACACTCGAGTGCCGAGAAGTTGCAGAGATATAGATCCCGGGACTTATTACCATACTTGGGTTTATACCGGAGCCTGCGTCGTTATTCATGCGTGGGTGTGTGTTGCATATATGCGTGTGTATTCTAAAGGTTGCACAGCTTGGAGAATATTCTGAGGGTTCTGTCGGCATATTTATCATCTATGAAGTCTTAAATATGTGGCTGTGCTGTGGGTTGCGGGTGCTTGAAGTCTGCAGTGTGTATGTGTGTGTGCAGACCATAGAGCAATGTGCGTGTGTGTGTGTGTGTGTGTGTGTGTGTGTGGTGGGGCCCTAGGACCTGCTTTGGCCCAGCCAAGCCCCTTATCTTTCCCTGCAGCTACCAGATAGCCAACCCTTTCTAAGCTTTGTCAGCTGCCGTGGGGTGGGAGGTAGACCGAGGACAGAAGGTGGAGGTGCGGGGCCTGGGGGACTTCATGAGCCTCTTGGGTAAAAAGGGGGTTCCCCCGGAATGCTCTGAGACTCTGCCCACTTCGTCCCTGTCCAGTGCCAGGTCACCAGATGGAAAGCGAAAAAGAAAGAACGGCCAATGTTCCCTGAAAACCAGCATGTCAGGTGAGCTGGCTCCCTGCACCCTGCACGCCACGCCTCTTTCGGTCCTGGGCTCGGTCCAGCACTCCTGGGTCCTCAGGGAGAGCTCCCAGAGGGTGAGGGAGGTCGTCTGGGGTGAGGAGCCGTCTTGTGGGACGTGCCCCCGCCTTTAGGAGCGCAGAGGTCCTTCTCCTATAGCCACGTCCCCGCAGGCCCCACCAGAATCAGGGCCTCGGCTGGAGAATTTGGGCCTGGATCCTCCTGAGAGCAGCTGCTGCAATCTGTGTTGCTCTCCTCACCGCACTCCTCCCCTTAACGTGGCCGGGTACAGTGCTACAGGCCTGTAGTCCCAGTTAGGGACTAGGAGGCTGAGGCAGGGGGAATCATGTCAGCGCAGGAGTTTGAGGCCAGCCTGGGCAACAGAATGAGACCCTGTCTCCAAACTGGAAAACGAAATGAGCAGGGGATATAGCTTAGCGGTAAGAGCGTCTGCCTCGCATGCGTAAGCCCTGAGTTTGATTCTCAGCACCGCAAAAATGAAGAGAAGAGAGGGAGGGAGAGAGAAAGAGAAGGCTTGAATGGGCAGTCTCCACAGGTCCACCTTTTACCTGGCACGGAACCCTTCAGGGAGGCTGGGCTACGAAAGGAAAGGTTGGGGCTCCACACGCCATGCCCACTGTCTCCTCCCTTTCCTCCTCCAGGGTATATCCCTAGCTACCTGGACAAAGACGAGCAGTGTGTCGTGTGTGGGGACAAGGCCACCGGTTATCACTACCGCTGTATCACTTGTGAGGGGTGCAAGGTACGGCCACCCCGCCCTGCCTGCTCCCCTCACTCCCCGTCCCTCACTCTCCCTGTTGCGTCATCAGCTTTCTTCCCTTGTGCATACATGCATGCATTCATTCATTCCTACTCCCCGCACTACCACTCACAGGTGGATTTGCCAACCCTCTCGGAGCCTTAGTTTCTTCATCTGTAAAATGGGGATAATCATACTACCTGTCTTATATACTTTTTGGCAGAAGTCAAAAATTTACGTGAAATGTTTAAGATGTGCCAGGCACATGAGAAGAACTTGATAAATGTCCACTGTTAGGCAGCCAGGCGGTGTATTAGGAGTGAAAGGTGCAACCGGCCACACGCCTGTAACCACAGCACTTGGGAGGGTGAGGTAGGAGGATCGCCACGACTTCAAGGCCAGTCTGGGTTCAAAGCTAGGCTGGACTACATACCAAGGCCTTGTCTCAAACAGGCAAACAAAAATCCTATCTTTACTTAGTGAATTTTCTTTTTTCGTTTTTCTTTTTTTTTTTCTTGTGGTACCAGGAATCAAACTCAAGACCTTAAGCTTGCCAGGCAGGCGCTTATGCCACTGAGCTATATCCCCGGCCCCTTAGTGAATTTCCAATAAATCTTAACTCTTCGTACTGCTGCCAGTCTTGACTTTTGAGGGTCATCCTTGAAAGCCAAGACTAATCCAGATACACAGCATTGAAAATTTCTGTTTTTACTTCAAGGTCCTAGAGTTTATCCGCAATGTCTTTTTTTTTTTTTTTTGGTACCGGAAATTGAGCTCAGGACCTTGCGCTTGCCAGGCAGGCGCTGTGCTGCGGAGCTCTATCCCCAGCCCCTTTTCTTGACCTCTGATCCCCTTATTTCATAAGCTCTACCTGCATGAGCACCACGCAGTATACTGTAGATGAAAATGGTTTTGAGGTTGGTGTTGGGTTTAGACTCATTTAACCCAAATGAGAACTCCAGGTGGGAAATAAGGTAGGAGTTGGGCTTCCAAAGCTGCTGTCCCTTCAAGACTTGAAGCACCTCCTGCCACCCCAGCCCCAATGCCCCTGATGACCCCACCCTCGGGGTTGGGGGAGTGCGTTCCTCCTGTTCTTTACTTCCCTGGCTCCTGCATCGAAGGAGGGCACCTCCCTCACCCCTTCCCCTCCTCACCACCCCTGTGAACTTCGGGATTGCTTCCGCAAGGGAAGGCAGGATAAGAGCCTGCGCCATCTCCTCCATCCCAGGGCTTCTTTCGCCGTACGATCCAGAAGAACCTCCATCCCACCTATTCCTGCAAATATGACAGCTGCTGTGTCATCGACAAAATCACCCGCAACCAGTGCCAGCTGTGCCGCTTCAAGAAGTGCATCGCTGTGGGCATGGCCATGGACCGTAAGGGGCCCCGGCCCAGGGAGGCGGGCAGCTCAGGGCTGGCAGCTCCCTTCCAGAGCGCCCTTGGGGTGGAGTGAGGGTCCAGTTCAACTCAGGCTGGTGGCAGAGTGGCCAAGGTCTTTGTCCCTCCTGCCTCGTTGCCAGGGGGCAGGAAACAGGATTCCTCTATAGGCCTGCCAGGGCCTCAGTGCCCACCGCCTTCCGCATCTGAGGGCCACCCTCTAAGTGTTCCCCGCCACAGAATGGGTACTCAGTTCTGGGTGAAGGCTAGGGATCTGCTGGCAGATCATCTAGTAACCTGTCACTGACCCATGGGGACATGGGATTCCTCCAGGGTAGCCCAGTCGGAGTTGACGCGGCCTCAGTGGTTGATCGTGGTCTGGGTCATACCCCACACGTGGGAAGACTCGGCCTCCCTGGCCCTCCCTGGCCCTGGGTTTCCCCACCCAGGAAGTGCGCTGTGGAGCGGGAGGGAGTGTGCCATGCAAGGGGCCTCGTGTCTGTCTGCCCACAGTGGTTCTCGATGACTCAAAGCGTGTGGCCAAGCGCAAGCTGATCGAGCAGAACCGGGAGCGGCGGCGCAAGGAGGAGATGATCCGGTCCCTGCAGCAGCGGCCGGAGCCCACTCCTGAGGAGTGGGACCTGATCCACGTGGCCACGGAGGCCCATCGCAGCACCAATGCCCAGGGCAGCCACTGGAAGCAGAGGCGGAAATTCCTGGTGAGGACACAGGCGGGGAACCTGCGGGGGGAGCGGGCTGAGCGTGACCCAGAGCTGATCCTCTCACATGCGCCTTGGTGGCCCGGACTTGTACACCTGGATGTGTGGCATTTCCTGTCTGCGTCCTCACAAGGCTCCCAGGAGGGCAGGGCCTTGCCTGCCTCCTTGAATTCCATCGCAGGGGTGACCTCTCCGCGTTTTCCTGCCCACGTGACTGGGAGGGGACCTCCAGGACTCAGTCATGTAACAGCATTTCTGAGCACCTGCTGGGTCTCAGGCATTGTGTTAGGCCCTGGCAAAACCAGCTGCCAAGTGGATGATCAGTTTGGAAGGAGACGGACATTTGGAGCCTGGTTCCTGGCAGCGGAGCCAGGGGGTGGAACGTGTGCTGTTTAATGTGCTCTGAAGCCCGGCAGATGGGTTTGTGCAGAGCTGGTGGTGGGGCTTTAGCTTACTCCTTAGCTGTACCAGGGCTCGGTTTCCTGCTTTGTGAAATGGTGACGTTTGCTCTTACCGAGCGAGTGTGATGAGGGATCACTGAGGTATATAGAACGCGTGTCCTGATGCCTGGCCACAGGTTTCCATCCTTAGAGCTGATTATTATCATTATCATGATCATTATTTTTTGGTACTGAGGATTAAATCCAGGCCCTTTGAGCTACATCATCAGCCTTTTATATAAATATATATA
>NW_004955451.1:14738089-14762700 GCF_000276665.1 Chinchilla lanigera
TGAGAAAGGCACTCCTTCTGGGGGCTCGTCATCCAAGTCATCATCCAAGCGGCTAAGCAAGAGCTTCAAGAGCAAGGAATTTGAGTTCAGGAGAGAAGAAAAGCAAAAAGAAGAGGTGGTGGAATAAGAATTCTGACGAATTGTTTAATTCCTACCATCTGGTATGGTGAAGCTCTGTATTATTTCCAATGTCTTTTTTTTTCTTTTTTTTTTTTTTTTTTGAGACAGGATCTCGCTATGTGGTTCAGGCTGGTCTTGGGCTCACTTTGTAGCCCAGGCTGGTCTTGAACTCGCAATGATCCTCCTACGTCAGCCTCCCGAATGCTAGGATTACAGGCGTGCGCCACCACACCTGGCTCATACAATGTCTTTTTTTTGAGATAGGGTCTTACTATATAGTCCAGGCCAGCCTTGAACTCACAGTGAGCCTCCTGCCTCAGTCTCCTGAGCGCTGGGGTTGTAGGTGCACCACAAGCACCACCACACCCAGCGTGAGACAGGAACTTGATAGGTTGCTAAGTTTCCCAGGCTGGGCTCAAAACTTGTGATCCAGCTGTTTTGCCCTCTCTGAGCACTGGGATTGAGCAGTGTATGCCACCATGCTGGCTGCTACTACCATTCCTATGATTGTTATTATTAGCAGACTTGGAGCACTCTGTTTCCGGTCTATCTTCTGCCCCAAGGTTGAAGGAAAAGCCTCTGGGCTGGGCGGCAGCCTTCCTGTCCAGTCCTTCCCGGCCCTCTTCCCCGAGCTGCCTTGGAGCTCCCCCTGGTGGGCAGGGGGCCTCAGTGAGCAGTTGAAAGGGGTTTGCAGCCCCCCGCTGACCCCTCACTGTCCCCCTAGCCGGATGACATTGGCCAGTCACCCATCGTCTCCATGCCAGACGGAGACAAGGTGGACCTCGAGGCCTTCAGCGAGTTTACCAAGATCATCACTCCGGCCATCACCCGTGTGGTGGACTTTGCCAAAAAACTGCCCATGTTCTCCGAGGTGAGTGGCAGGCGGGAGGAGACAGACATGACGCCGTGCGGAGGGGCACCCAGCGCCCCAGGGCATACCTCTGAGGTTCTCTGGACCGGAACCCGTAGGTGCAGAATAACACAGTGTACAGCCCCAACCTAGGACCCCCTGTTCCCTACACCCACCTCCCCTTGAGTCTACCTGACCATCCAGAGCCCTGGAGGTCGGCTCCCTTGTACCTGGGACCTGCCCTGAGTCACCTGGATCCCCCATACCACGGGGAGGTACTGTGATCACGAAATTTCTGTGGCCCACGGTCGCGGGACCAGAGGGAGGCCCCAGCAAGGGGTTTGGTCAGGCCCTGCTGAGTGGTCCCCGGCCCTGCCTCCCATAGCTGCCTTGTGAAGACCAGATCATCCTCCTGAAGGGGTGCTGCATGGAGATCATGTCCCTGCGGGCGGCTGTGCGCTATGACCCTGAGAGTGACACCCTGACATTGAGTGGGGAGATGGCTGTCAAGCGGGAGCAGCTCAAGAATGGCGGCCTGGGTGTGGTCTCCGACGCCATCTTTGAACTGGGCAAGTCACTCTCTGCCTTTAACCTGGATGACACGGAAGTGGCTCTGCTGCAGGCTGTGCTGCTAATGTCAACAGGTACCTGCCGGTTGGCGAGGGGACCCTGAGGCTTATGGGGCCCCCAAGAGCTTGGCTGGACCGTTGCTGTCCCTCTTCCCAAGTGCTACAGATTCCGTGTCCCCTCAACCCACTTCTCGGTTCCATCCCCTCTTCCCAGGCTTTCTGTCACCCGGGCTACTCCTAGCCCCGCCTCTGGCCCCCAGACCCATCCCCTGCTGTTTCTCAGTATTTTATTTTTGTACCGGGAATCGAACTCAGGACCTTGCACTTGCCAGGCAAGCGCCTGTGCCACTGAGCTATACCCCCGGCCCTGCCTGCTCTGTTTCTTACCCTGTCTCTGCCCTGTTTCCTCTCTGTCCCCATCCTCTGTCACCCAAAGGCCCCTTCGTCCGTCTCCCTCCACTTTGTTCCTATCCACCCTCTCTCCACACCTCCCTGACCTCCAACCCCTTGTTTTTTGGGACAGGAAGTTGGGATGGGGTCTCGCTATGTAGTCCGGCCTGCCCCCGAACTCACTATGTAGTGCAGCCTGGCATTGAACTTGCAGTGATCCTCTTGCTTCAGCCTCCTAGGTGCTGGGATTAACAAGTGTGTGCCACCACACCCAACCCTGATCCCAGCCCTTCCCTCTCTCGTGACTTCACCCCACGCATCATGCCACCGCTTCCCGGCCCTCCCCGCACACCCCTCACGCCCCCCTGCCTTCCCCGCAGACCGCTCGGGCCTGCTGTGCGTGGACAAGATTGAGAAGAGTCAGGAGGCATACCTGCTGGCGTTCGAGCACTACGTCAACCACCGCAAACACAACATTCCGCACTTCTGGCCCAAGCTGCTGATGAAGGTGACTGACCTCCGCATGATTGGGGCCTGCCACGCCAGCCGCTTCCTCCACATGAAAGTCGAGTGCCCCACCGAGCTCTTCCCCCCTCTCTTCCTGGAGGTCTTTGAGGATCAGGAAGTCTAAAGCCTCAGGCGGCCAGAGGGTGTGCGGAGCTGGCGGGGAGGAGCCCGGAGAGGAGGGGCCGAGCTGGGGGCCAGGGAGACCCCCGCCTCCTCTCTCCTCCCTCTCATTCTTGGATAGATGCAGCTCCCACACACACCCCGCACTGCCCAGGTCCCCCAGAACCTCCAGCCCTGGGACAGGGCACACAGATGAACTTGCTATGAAAGGATAGTGTGGGAGGCTGGGACCTGGTCCCGCAGTTCCTGGGAGCCCGTCCTGTGAGAAGTGAGGGAAGGTACGGGACAAGCCAGAGCCACCGTGACCGTAGGGAAAGGAGGAGTGAGGCTGGGGACTGTGCAGTTGCTCCCCCTACACACGCAGGAGAGAGCCCCAGTGGTTCCTTGGCCCGAAGCTTCCCCTCCAGGCTCAGGGCCTCCGTTTGCCCGGATGCCTGGGCGTAAAGGACGGCTTGGGCTGGGCTTTGCTCCTCCACCGGAGGTTAAAGATGATAGTCATCCTAACTGCACTTTGGAAACCAAGTGAGGGGAGAAGATAAATGAAGAAAAACTAGACAGAGAGAAAAAGACAAACGAGAGCAAGCGATAGAGAGAGATGATATTAAGTTATTAACCAAGGCTGGCCAGAGGGGAAGGACCTGTCCTCCCCTCCCCATGCACTTTGAGAGCTGCCCCCCCCCCAGATCCGAGAGAGATGCCCTGATACCCCCGGGGTACGGCTGACCATCAGAGCTGTGAGTCAACACAACAGGGTCCTGGCCACCCCCTTGCCTTGCCCCGCCCTCTGTGCCCCTTTGGCACCCCCACCCCCTCCTTCTCTGCTCTCTGCCACTCGTGCCCGCTGAGTTCCATCTACCTCTCACGCTGGATGCCAGCTGGCCCCTCACCAGCCTGCCCTGCTGCCCACACAGCTCCCCGTTTCAAGTGCCCAGCCCCAGGGGCCCCTCCCTGGCCCCCTCGCCCCCTGCCTTGGCACCCACACAGGAAGAACGGTGGCCCGGCCCTTTCCCAGCTCATAGCCTGCAGTATTAGCTACAGTCCAGATGCCGCTGGGGGGCCGTGCGTGAGCGGCTCCCAGCGCTTGTCCCCCGCGGGGTGCTCCCTGCGCCCTGCCCTCCTCACGGGCTCCCTCTGACCCCGTCCTCTTCCCCTCCATACACTAGCCCAGCCTGGGGGGCCCCGCAAGGAAGAGGGGTGTTTCCAGCCCTGCACTGGGGCCCGGGGAGGGGCAGTGGGCGCTCCTCCTGCTTTCTTCGAAGCTCTTTAGGCCGGCTGCCACTCTGTCCCGCCGGAACCTCTTCCCCTCTCTTTGCTCTAATTCAGGGACTTTGGCTTGAGCCCCCCAGCCTCCTGGTGAGGAGCGCTCTGTTGGTCTGCACTTGGGGGAGCTGCCCTCCTCCTCTCCTCCCTCTGGCCAAAGCCCACTCCTCTGGGGAGACCGGGAGGGAGGGGGAAGTAGGGGAACAGAGCAGACCAGAGGGCCTTGGGCTCAGGGCTGCATGTGTCGGCAGGGATGGATGGGTGGACGCAGATGCCCCCGGAAGCCATGGGGAACGGGGCGGGGGCGGGGGAGGGGTGTCAGGGCTTCCTGCGCTTTGCACTATTGGGGCACAAATGTCTTAAGCAGTGGGGAACCTGCCACTCCACTCTGACCCTCAGCCTGCCACAGCCCCCCCTACACACACACACACACACACACACACACACACACACACACACACGGAAGGCAATGCCATGCCACCAGCCTGGGCAGTGTCCTCCCTTCCCTCCCTGCCAGGTGTTCCAGCCCGGCCAGGGCCTGGGGAGCATCATGTCACCTGTGCATGTGCCTGCCCCGCCCTCTGGGGCCAGCCACCTTGCCCTCTTGCCTGTTTCTCCTCTCTCTCTCCCGGGGCACTGATCCTGTATCCTCTAGTCCATGGGCAAAGCTCACCCCGTCCTCCACGCCCAGGGGCCCAGCGGCGTTCCTGACCTGTCTGCTGTGTGTCCCATCCCCCCCCCACCTCCCGTCCCTAGCCATGGACATGCTGGCCTCTTAGGCACTTGGGAATCCCTGTCTCCCCAGTCACAGGAGCTGTGACCCCCGCCCCCGCCCTCCCCCCAGCGATGCGGGGTGTATGTGTGCGTTTCTCTGTGTGAATGTGTGCGTGAGTACACGGGTTGGGGGCGCCAGGACTCAGGAGTGCCCCGCACCTGCTCCTGCGAGGCAGCTGTCCCAGCCCCTGCTGCGGAGTGAGGGACAGGGCCCTCTCCTGGGGGCCATTGGTGCTAAGGAGGGGGATGGCCTTGCAGCGGGTGCTTCGCACGCCTCCTCCAGTGTTGGCCCGGGGCACTAGGGCAGGCAGGGCGGGCGGCAGGTGCGGTGTTGCTGGGAGGACTGGGCGCTGGGAAGAGGTTGAGGGGCCAGGCCAGGACCACTACCCCGCCCCCACCACCCACCTCTCCATCTCAGTATTGCCCCTCCCATCACTTATAACACACATACCTCATCCAGCTCCTCCCTGCTAGGACTTGGGGAGGGTGGGGGAGGAGGAGCCCCTTCCCCTTTCCTGGGTGGCGCGGGTCTGCAGGGCTGGGAGAGGGCAGGACCGGTGACATGGACACCGTCCATAAGGAGGACAGGACTTCCTGCCCTGGGGACTCCTGGGTGGGGGATGGGGACACTGCCCAGAGGCGCTACTGAATGTATGAGAAGCCGGTGCTGGGGTGGGGGGAGGGGGGCGTGGCCAGAAACGGGGAAGGGGGTCGGTGGGTCCCTTCCCTGGGGCGGGGGGCTGGTAGGGGTGACTTGAGGGGCTCCTACTCCTGCCCCACGTTGACAATCAGTATGTCTGTTATGTGCGATTTTTCACCCCGTTTGTTTTGGGTCAGGATTTTAAAGAAAGATATTTTTATGGTAATTGTTGCTCGTCTATTTTACTATATATTTATGTAATAAATATATGATGAAAATACCCCCCTCGGGCCCCCCCTTAGATTTGTGTGCTGTTTCCCTACAGCCTCCCCTCTGCTGGCCGAGTTCCCGCCCCTCAAACTGACCAGATGGAGAGGTGTCCCCCGCCCCCCAGACTTGGCAATAGTTCCACCCCACCCCCCCAAACAGCACACACCACAGAAGCCAGCTCAGCTGTGAACTATTGGATTTGAGACAGGCACAGAGCAAATCCGAGAGGGGGCGGAGTCGGGGGGGGGGGGAGAGCCAGAGTGGTTTAAATAGGGGAGGACGGGAAGCTTGGCGATTGGGGTGGAAGGGGAGCAGGTATTTACAAGAAGGCTCAGGGGGCCAGAGGCTCATCTTGGAATATTTTATAACAATATAAATAAGATTCTGGTTTGCTTTTCCTTTTCGTCTCGTAAAGGAGAGAGAAGTGCAGAGTTCGATTCTGTACAAGGGGGCAGCGGCGGAAGGCCGGCCGGGCGGGTCACTGGGCGTCCACCCGGAAGGACAGCAGCTTCTCGGAATGCATGTTGTTCAGGGTCCGCAGGTCCGGCAGCTTGAGCAGCAGCTTGGTGAAGCGGGAAGTCTCCGAGGGCCGGTTCTTCAGCACCAGAGCCCGAAGAGCCCGCAGCAGCGTCTCCTGGAGGTGCTCCACCGAAGCGGAGTCCTCCATGCCCGAGCGGTCTGTGGGGAGGACGACAGCAGTGAGGCAGGCTCCCTGAGCAGCTCTGAGGAGGACCCCGAGGTCTGCGAGGACCCAGCAGGCTCGGCAGCCTCTCCCTGAAGCCCCCCCCCCGCAAGGGGCCTGCAAGATGGAGGAGCCGGGTCACACACCTCTCCTCCTCCCAGGCCACCGCCCCCCTTGCCTCCTCCCTGCACGCAAGGTGGCCGGGCGCCCTCCCCGTTTGCTCCGTAGTCCCCTCTGCCTGGGATGCCTTCCCCGCTCTGCCTGCCTTGTCCTTGGAGGCCCCAACCCAGTGTCACCATCTTCCCCAATTCCCCCAGGCAGAAATAGTTGTCTGTGCTCCTTTGGTTCTTGCTTCTACTGTGACACTTATCTCACTGTTTTATAATTAGTCGGGCATGAGTCTTGTTTCCCAAGCTAGACTGTGTCTCAATCATGTCTGTATCCCCAGTGCCCGGCACGGGGCCTGGCATAGAGTAGGTACTCCATAAAAGGTGTGTTGAATCCAACTGCGTCTGCCTCCTCCCGGCTCAGGCGCGAGCTTCCCTTACCTGCGGAGACCAGCACCACCGCGGTGAAGAGGCCCAGCTCCTCCTCGGTGAGTGCCAGGGAGTTGAGCTTCTCGCTGAAGTCAAACATGGCGCTCAGCAGGTCTCCCATGCCCATGGCGCCCAGCTCCTGCAGGCTGTAGGTGGTGCGGCTCAGGAACATTACCGTCTGGTCCTTCACGTTGAACAGTGAGGCGAAGCGCACCATCAGCACCTGAGGTCGGGGGCAGTGACCCTGGGTAAGGTGGGAGGAGCCGCTGCCAAAGCACCCCACACTTTGCAACAGGGTTTAGCGCTGCTGCCTTAGATTTCTCAGTGCAGGGAGTCACTGATCAGTGATCAGGGCTCCAGGAAGGAAGGGGCGTATCCAACGACTTGGAAGGGGTACTTCTAGAAGGGGGGGGCAGGGTACCACAGGGCACTGTCTTCATGTCATGGGTTGCAACTAGACACCTGCTGAGATAAGTCCAGCTCCCCTGAGCGGGGAGTGCAAGATGATCCGCCCCCATCACATACTGGGGTTCCCAGGCCCTTCAGAGCCTCCGCCCACCACAAGACACGACCCCTTCCATGGGGTTCTTCTAAAGGTCAAGCACAGGCAGCATGAAGGTCACTCACCTCGAAAGTGCCAGCCTTCAGCAGGGTGACCTGGTCATGCTGAGAAAGGTCACGGAAGCCTGGGATGTGTTTGGCAAATTCAACCACCTCCCGCACAGCAGGCGTGAAGCTCATAGAGAAATCCTCCCAGATCTCCTGCACAGTCCGGCCGCTGCGTCCGTGGGGGTACATGTTCATGGGGCACGCCTGGGGACCAAGGGGCGCAGGGGGCCGTCAGGCCGGCTCAGAAGGGTCCCCACAAGGCTGGAGGTGGGTCATCCGTGGAACACAGCACCGGGTGTGAGGTGGAGGTGAGGGGCTCCCGGGCAGCTGTCCGTCTTCCACGTCCCTCCCCTCTACCCCCGTGCCCTCACCAGCAGGACGTTCTTGGAGCTGTCTTGCCGAGGACCATTGGCAGGAACCTCGCCTTCTGGGGCTGCATACACGTGGGTGGGGCAGAGACGGTGCCCGTTGCTGTTGGGCTGGTGGCAGCTGTGGTGGGCAGGGCCAGGCGGCCAGGTGGGAGGGTAGGAGGAAGGGCCCTGGCGTAGACCATTCAGGGCTTCGTTGTGATGCTGGGCGGCCGAGGCACTGTTGTCATTAGGGACAGGAGGGCAGCGCTGACTCTCCCAGCGATTGGGGGTGGTGCCCGCAGGACTACCCGACACATGGTTGGCGTTGAAGTTCCCTGGTGAGGTTCCCAGCTTGTCATGGGCATAGGTGAAGATCTCACGATGGGCCCGGGCCACCTGGGATATCACATCCTCCACAGTGGGTTCGGGGCTGGGGGATCTGGGCGGCGTGAGCTGCTGGGGGAACTGGGAGAAGCCCACCAGGGGGGAAGGGGCCGGAGCGGGAGGCGGCGAGGGGCCCACGGGGCCGGAGGCGGGGTGCTGGGTGGGCGAGTTCTCCAGCGGGCACTGGCTGCTCAACTGGTTGTTGGCCAGGTTCATGGCACTCTGCATCTCTGCCAGCATGCGCTGCTTCTCTCGTTTGGGGATGCGCCCAAAACGCACGGCTGCGACAGGGTGAGAACCACGTCAGGAAGTGCGCAAGCACGCCCGCAGGCACAGGCGTCCCTTCCTTCCTTCTTCAAAGGGGCAAGACGCTGATGGCCTGGGGGTGGGCGGCCCACTGAAGCCAGCAAGGCCACACCCATGCGGAGGGTTTCCAAGTAGGACGGCCAGTGGGAGGGGCCCAGAGGGTCCGACCAATGGGAGACAAGGATTTTTTACCCACGAGGATAACACGTGGGCATCCGCGGGCAAAGGAGATTCGGGCACCCTGTGTCTCAGCTTGGGACCGTTTTTTAAAGCCAGGATGAAGGCAAATGCTGGGTGGAAGGGCGAGGAGGACGAAGGGCTGCCTCACCGTCTCGAGACATGCCCACAGAGAGACACTTCTTGAAACGACACTGCTGGCAGCGGTTCCGGTTGATGCGGACGATGGAGCAGTTCTCGTTTTTCAGACACCTTTTGTACTGGATGTTCTGCTGGATGCTGCGACGGAAGAAACCCTGGAGGGGAGGGGAGGAGAGGGAGGGCAGGAGAGGGGGCCAGTGAGCACCTATAGACAGCCTGGCCATGTCCCGGGTGGAGGTCGCCCCCTCTGCCCTCGCCCCGCGTCTCACCTTGCAGCCCTCACAGGCATGCACACCGTAATGGAAGCCAGAGGCCACGTCCCCGCACACTTTACACAGGAGCACCATGCCGTTGAGCTCTGTGGGAGGACACGGCAGAGGCGGGGAGGCCTGTCTGAGCGCCCTGACATGCGGAGGCTTCCACTGCTGAGACCCCCCCGCTCCCCTGAAAGATGAAGGAGGACCTCCAGAGCACTGAAATGACCAGACCGCCCTGCACAGGGGCTAGCGCCATTCTGGAGAAACCCCCGAGGCAGAATTGGCCCAGCTCCCAGCTCAGCCCTGGCCTTTTGAGCTGCCCCCCACCAGCTGCACGGTCACTCACTGGTGATGTTACTGGTGCTCTTGCTGGGGGACACTCGGCTGCTGTCCTCCATGGCCACCTGCAGGCTCCCTGGGGGGCTCCCATTGTAGGAGGACGAGGATGAGGAAGAAGAGGAGGAAGAAGGAGAGCCATCCTCACTCAGGCTGGGCGGCATGCTCCCGAAGGAGCGAGCAGGGTCCTGCGTGAGGGAGCCGGTGGGCGAGGGTGGGAAGT
The DNA here is from genome assembly GCF_000276665.1 of Chinchilla lanigera. NCBI lineage: Eukaryota > Metazoa > Chordata > Mammalia > Rodentia > Chinchillidae > Chinchilla > Chinchilla lanigera. The sequence goes on from NW_004955451.1 coordinate 14,747,591, forward strand.
AGGTGGTGAGGCCGCCTTGGGTCAGGGACTGGAAGCTGCCATTGGAGCTGTCGCTGTAGAGGGACTCAGGGCTGGTCCGGTTCGGGGAGGAGCTACTGGAGCCAATGTAGGTGATGACGCCACCTAGCAGAACACAGGAGAAGGGCGAGTCGGCCACCTTGTCTTTGATACGAGGGTACCACCGCGCTCATCCCCAAAACACTGCTCCTCTTACAAGTTAACCAGGTGGAACCCCTGGCCTTGGGGTTGATAAGCAACTCCCCAACACAGCCTAGACCTGGAATGGCCAATACAAGTACAATAAGTAACTCCCAGCACACGTTAGACAAGGCCACACCAACCTACTCACAAGTAACAGCCCAGCAAAGGCCAGTGACAGCACGGCCAACCCCACAGCCCCGTCTTGCACAGTACAGCAGCTTCTGCTTGGGCGTGAGGCATGAGCCCTGTAGTCACCTCACACCCTGTGCTCTGGATGCCCTCCTGGGGATGTCACAGTAATGACTTCGCTGTCAGCGGCAGAACGAGGGCTGTCTGGATGGGATGAGTAGCTAAGGTCCCACTCACTGGGCCCAGCCCTCCAAGAACAAGAATCTGCTGCCAGTTCTAACACCAAGACCATCCTAGGGACGAGACTGTGCACATGAATGGCTGGCCAACCACTAGCAAAGAGAGCAGATGTCTCACAAAGGAAACGTCGCTCCCTCCAGACTGGGAGACGCACTCTCAGGAGATACTGCAGGGAAGCTCCGCCTCGCTCTGCTGGACTCCAGGGGATGAGTCACAGAGGACTCTACCTCTGCCTCCGAGGAAGGGAGCAGCGGGCGCTGCAGGAGGAGGAGTCCAAACTGTCCAGCCTCCGGCCCCGGAATTCCCCTTTCCTGGTCTCAGCCTGGTGACAACTCCGGTTTTCTGGCCACTCAGGGACTTTGGCCCTCTGGGTACACTGCCAACCGTGGGTGCCGCTCCCGTGGCATTAGCAGAACTAAAAGGTGACCTGCCTGCCACACCCCTGCCAAACACCTAGTGCGGCCTGCCAGGGGCTGGGTGGGAGCAGGGAGGCTCCCCGGACACGTGTGACCTGACACATGCCATGCCACCACGTCTACAGAGGCACATGTTTCGCTCACCCACTGACACACACTCCATTGGGCAGGGCAGCCTTAAAATAGCTCAAGGTTGGTCAGGGTGAGCCCAGCTCCCTGTGAAACAGTTGCACAACAGATTAGCTCTACAATTTCAGGGCTGAGGTGGGGGATGGGATGTGGAGCCCGTGGTAAGCGAACTTGACCTAGTTTACCCACCCCCAAAAGGGGAGTAAGACCTTCATCCAAAGGGACTTCCACTTTGAAGCCAAGGAGCTCCTGCAAAAAAGTCTAGTTCTCCTCTATCACCACCAACGTGCTCTGTCACCTAGGGAAAACCGAGTCCCCTCCCTGGATCTGTTTTCCTTTCTTGGAGGGTGAAAGAGAGGTGCTTCGGTAACGGGGAGAACTGGGAATGTGGGACAAGAAACAGGCCAAAAGCAGCGCAGTGAAGGAGGTGCGAAGCAAATGAGGGGCCAGGACAAGGGCACTTAGGTGCGAGGTCCCTTCGGGGAGCGTAAACACGAGGCCAAGAGAGGTCAGGGGTGGCTCGCTCTCACTCCGCCTCCCTGATGGGGGGAAAGGGCCGGGCTGGCAGGAAAAGGAGGCAGGCGGGGGCGGTGAGTCAGCCCGCTTCACCCAGATCTCGGCTGGGCGGGGCGGGAGCCCAGCCCTCAGCCGGCCTCACGTCCCCGCTCCACGTGTGCCCCTCGCACGTGGCTCCCCAACGAGGAACCCCGGAACTCAAGGCCCCGCCCTCTCCGCGCCCCCGAGCCGTCCCCAGCCGCAGCCCCGCCCCGTCCCGCCCCGCCCCTCCGCTGCCTAGGTCTGCGCCCAGCCCAGATCTCAAGCTGGGCCGGGACAACCTAGGAGAGGAAAGAGGGGAACACGCGTTGCCGGGACAACCGGGGGCGGAGCTCATTATGTAATGGGGCCGGCGGGCTGCGACCAATGGGGTGGCGGCCATGGCTTCTGCTGAATGAAAACAAACGCAGCACGTGGCCCCGGCTCTGCGGCCATGTGAGCGCTCCCTAGCCTGCGGTGTGGGTGCCCTCCCCCGGGCCGAGCACCGCGCTCCGGAGTCCTCGAGTGCCGTTCCCGACTGTCACTGAGGATTCCCCGTGAGATACGACCCGTGTCCTTAGCCCTCTTGTCCCGCGCGCCCCACTGCTTGTCAGATTCCCTAAGCCTTGGGGAAGTAGCAGGGGGACCCGGGAGGGAGACGGTCCAGAGCTGCAGGAGCTGGACAGGTGGAGACGTTTAGGGGCACAGCTCCACAGCCTCCGGCCCCCTGAACTTCAGCTCACCTCTGTGTTGCAGGGTGAAAGAAAGAGGGTGCCTCGATAACGGGGAGAATTGGGAATGTGGGACAAGAAACTGCATTTCCTCCTGCCCCGGGATTCGGGTCCTGCACGGTCAAGGGAGCTTTAGGGGTCTGATGGTGTGTGCTCTTCAGGGTGCATTCCCCACCCGAGGGCCCCTGTGAGCCCTGGCAAATCCTGGGGAAGAGGGAGTTCCCACGTCCTTCCAGAGCGCCTCTACTTATGGGGAATCGATGGAAGCCGGGTGACAGTGACCAAGCGGCTAGGGGACAGTGAAGGAATCGCATACCTGTGTTGTTGTTGGAGTCCAGGGTCGTCATGTCTTCACTGGCCCAGAGCGGTCATTCAAACAGGACCTTGACACAAACTGGAGATTGCGCTCGCCGCTGTTCTCCACTGGGCACTGGCTGAGAGCGGGGAGGGGACCCCGCAACTCGCGATCAGGATCCGGGGCACCCCTCAGCCGCAAGGTCTCGAGGTGGCCGGACTGCAGCTCTGCAGAGGGGTCGGATGCGGAGACAGCCACGGAGCTCTGCTTTGCATGGGAGAACCAGAGGAGGTGTGCTGAGGGAGGCAGCCCGCAGTTCCTCAGGCTGGAAACAGCAAGGAGGGTCGGGTCTCTGCAGTGCACCCGGTGCCACTGCAGCGCTGCAGCGTAGCGAATCTGGAGCTCCCGGTGCAAAAGTCCCAGAGGGAGAGAGGTTGCAACCAGGAAGTAAGTAGGTGATGGGAGAAACGGGGCACCCAGGCGCAAAGAGGAGAGACGTGTGCCCTGCTTCGTTCCCTCGGCAGCAATATTTCACTCTGCCAATCTCAGCCGCCTTTTGCCCGAGCCTTTCCCTGGGACAGAGGTCTCTGCGCAGGCGCCAGCAGCCCAGGGTTCCCGGGCCGCACGCGGCACTGGAGGAGGTACCATGTGATCCCAGGGAGCGCCTCGTGCCCCAGTGACACACTTTTCCAGCAGCCTGCACGTTGAGGCCTGTGCGCCTGCGCGCCGCGCGGACTGCCGGGACTTGTAGTCCGCGGACAAAGTGGGCGGACCGCTTTTTTCCCCTTTCTGCCCGGCAAAAGTGCTTGCTGGCAGCGGGGCGGAGCTGAGAGCAGCAGAGAAGGGTGGGGTGCGCCGGAGAGTCAGGGTGGCGTGTTTGGACAGCCTGTGTGGCAGGGGCATGTGAATTCCTGGGGAGGGACTATTGGCAAGCTCCGCTACTCTGAGAGATCAAAGCTAGCAGCCCCTTTCTGCAATCCTTGCAAACGTGAGGGCTTCACGTGATAGCAAGACCGACCTGGCCCTGAGGTCACTGGCAACTCAGGCCCAGAGAGCAGCGGGGGAGGCAGGGATCAGAAGCTGCCTTGTGACACAGCCCCAGAAAAGCAGTGTGACCCCCTTTTGCTTCTGCATTTAAGGAGACTACCCGGAGACAAAGGTGTGTCCCAGAGGGGAGGATGTCTCCAGGGACTCCCCCCCTTGCTTATGTGACACACCCCCTCCCACTGGAGGTGACTTTGGGGTGAGTCATTTCCCTTTGTCTGGGAAGTTAAAAAGGACAGCAGAGGGGAACGGTGGTGAAAGTGCTTTCAGGCCCTAAAGTGGTGGGGTAGAGCTGCGGCAGGGGCCTGGGGACGGTGACAACCACTCCTGCCCCCAGTGCTCCAGGAGAGCCTGTGGAGTCCACAGAGGCCAACTCAGAGAGGGACAGAAGCCCCTCCTAACCGTCCCCTCTTCTACCAAAGATGAAAATCAGGCTTAGAAGTGACTGGCCTGGAGCTGGGGTTTTAGCTCAGTGGCACAGCACCTGCCTGGCAAGTGCAAGGTCCTGAGTTCGATTCCCGGTACCGGAAAAAAAAAACAAAAGAAGTGCCTGGCCTGAGGTGAGTTGTTCATTGCTGGTTTCGGTGCCCCACCTTGAACATCACAGAGATGATGGGGAGATGATCAAGGAACCCACTGGACTGGGCTTAGAGGTGGCCAGCATCTAGCTGACCATGGTGGTACACACCGTAATCTCAGCACCCTGAGAAGCTGAGGCAGGAGGATCGCAAGTTCAAGCCCACCCTGGGCCATTTAGTGATTTAATGAGACCCTGTTTCAAAAGAAAAAAATGAAAAAAAGGCCAGGGGTGTAGCTCCGTGCAAAGTCCCTGGGTTCAGTCGTCTATATTGCAAAATAAAAGGTCAGCCAGCATCTCCCTTCAGAGCAGCGGTAGACCCAGGGGTGAAAAACAGGTTTCCAGGCCTCAAGCAGAGGTGTCCTCTTCAAGGGCTGGAGTTGTTCAAAGAGACAGGTGCTCCCTCATGGAGCTAGGTGAGACTGACCCCCTGCCCGCCTGCCCAGTCCTCCCCGGCCCCAATGTTTTTAGGAAAGTTTCTCCCATAGGAAGCCCTCCCATCAAGGTCTAGGGCCACTCCAGGGGCAGTGGTCATGATGCAAGCCTGGGAAACGTGGTGGCCACTGAAGAGGCAGCAGAGAACATAATAGGGGTTGGACGCAGTGGCACACGCCTGTAATCCCATCACTTGGGAGGCTGAGGCAGGAGGATCACTATGATCGAGGCCACATAGCAAGACCCTGTCTCAAAAAGCAAAGAAAGAAAGGAAGGAAGGAAGGAAGGGAGGAAGGAAGACAGAGAAAGAAAAAAAGAAAGAAAGAAAGAAGAAAGAAAGAAAGAAAGAAAGAAAGAAAGAGAAAAAAAGAAAGAAAAGGAAAAGAAAAAAAAAGAAAAAAGAAAAAAAGGATTCCTTTGAACTTAGGGGTTTGAGACCAGCCTTGAGAGCATAGTGATATCCCAAGGTTGACCATCTACCCTGGCCTCCTAGCAGAAGATGGGCTGCCTGGAACAGCCTTGCTGCAGTGCAAGATGGGGCCCGCCCTGGCCCTGGGGCCCGTTGGGAAGCAACAGAGCGTGGGAGGGATCGGGAGGGGCCCGGGACAAACAAGGAAAGAGGCTTTTCAGGAAAACTTGGTTCTGCACTCAGCCTCCACCCATGCTCCCTCCTCCTGCTGGCGGGTGGAGGGAGAGCCCAGGGCCGGTGGCCCTGTCTGGTGCTGCCAGCTCTCTAGGACCTTTTGAGTGTGTCTCAGAGCCAGGACCAGGGCCGGACTCAGAATCAGGGTCCCCAGCAGGATCCCTGCTGCCCCAGCCGGGCACACACTTCCTCTCCTGGCCCTGGGTCCTCTCGGGCCGCTGCTCTGCCCTCCTTGACTGCTGCAGGCGTTTCTCCTTCCGGGGAAGAGGCTAGGGTCCAGGCTCCCCCACCCCACCTGAGCGTGAGGAGGAAGAGGGCACCGAGGCAGCCAGGGCTGAAGTACAGCGGCCTGGCTCTTGGCAAGAGGCTGGGTGTTTTACTGTCCTTGTACAGTAGAAGGTCAAGGAGGGGCTGCCTATGCCTCCACCGTGCTCTGCACCTTTTGTGCTCCTGCCTCTGTTTTCTTTCTTTCTTTCTTCTTTCCTTTTTGAAATAGGGTCTCACTATGCAGAGGAGGCTGGCCTCGAACTCACAGCAGTCCTTCTGCCTCAGCCTCCCGAGTGCTGGGATTTATAAACCTGTGCCACCAGCCCAGTTTATAAGACCTTAACCTTTTTTTTTTTTTTTTTTTTTTTAAAAAAACAGGGTCTTGCTATGTGGTTCAGGCTGGACTTGGACACAGGGCATGCTGAGCTACATCTCCAGACAACTTCTGTTTTGTGACAGAATCTTGATAAGTTGCCCAAACTGGCCTTGAACTTGTGATCCTCCTGCCTCAGCCTCCCAAGTAGCTGGGATTACAGGGATATCGCACCATGCTGGCCCCAGTTCACTTCTAACACATACACATACACACACATACACATACACTCCTCGAACAGCCAAACCTAGCCCAGGGAGGGACAGGATGCAGTAAACAGAGCTCTGCAAGGTTCAGCCCTGAACCTGCAGGGCACATACCTGCCCTTGGGTACTTCAGTCTGGGACACGGGCTGAGCGGTGTGGTGGATTTGCTGCATGGGGGACAGTGGTGGCAGCGCAAGGGCAGGATGGGAGTTGCGGTACAAGGCCGGCAGGTGGGCCTGTGATTGCGCAGCTAGCGGTGAGCGTGAGTACATGCTGGGAGGTGAGTGTGCGTGGGTGTGTGTGTCTGAGCTCAGGCTTCTTACAGCCATTTGTTCCAGGTAAGTGGGCGCCACCCTGTGCGGGCCCTGCGTGGCCTACATCCTCGGCCAACTTCCTGACCCGCTGAGGGTGGGTCCTCCCCGAAAACAGGTCAGGCCTCCGTAGGTGCCATCCCATCCCCCTCCCTTCTCACAGAGGAGCCGCTGCCTGGCCTGGAACCTGTCAGCCCAGGTGACTGACGCAAACGGGGACAGAAACCCTGCGGATGACCCCGAACCGGGGAAGCAGCCACACTGGAAGCGCTCCCTTCCCTGCCCTCCCAAATCCTCTTCCTGCTCTCCCAGGCCAGCCCGGCTCCACACCCCACCCAGAGCCTTACTGCCTAGGGAGGACGTCAAAGGATGCCAGACAAGGCCAGGTCTGTGCTGACTTGTCCTTTGGAGTGAAGGGAAAAAAAGTTGAGGTGAGGCTACATCTTGCTATGTAGCCCAGGCTGGCCTTGAACTTTCAGTGATCCTCCTGCCTCAGCCTCCCCAGTGCTGGTATTACAGGCAAGTACCATGACACTTGGCTCCATGAGTGCATTTTACCTCAGATTTTAACTTTACCTTTCTACTGTTCTTTCCAAGGAAAGGAAATAATAAATTGTCGGACACCGTGTTGTGTACTTTTTCCACATTACCTCATTTAATAATCACAACAACACTATGCTGTAAGCTGAATTCTTATTTTAGACATGGGTATGCTGAGACTTACAGGTGTTTAGTAACTTGTTCAGGAGTGCCTTAGGGACTAGGTGATTTGTCTTGAAGCTGTATTTACATAACATTTAAGACTGAGCCAGGCATGCTTGATCACACCTGTAATTCTAGCCCTCAGGAGGCTGAGACAGGAGGATCACCCAAGTTCAGGGCTTGCCTGGGTAACAGTGAGATCCTGTCTCAAGAAAAAAAAAAAAAGCCCCATCAAAGAATGATGGAGGGCTGGGGATTTTACTCAGTGGCACAGCGCCTGCCTGGCAAGCGCAAGGTTGTGAGTTCAATTCCTGGCACTGGAAAAACACCAAAAGATAAAAAATAAAAATAAAAGAAAGGAGAAGATGGAGCCGGCACAGAAGCTCCCTTGTTAGAAGGGGTGAGGCTCCAGTTCCTTTTGGAATGGCCAGGGCTAGTGTCATCAGGAACTTGGCCGTGTGAAGATGAAACTCCACCAGCAAGCCTGCCCTGCCCAGAAAGAATGGTTGCTCAAGGTGGCACTTGGGAGCCACAGACTGATCCTGGGTGTTTCCCAAGTAGTGGTGGTGCTCGGAAGTGAGTGTATGCCCAAGCAGAGAAGCCCGAAGCCTTCCCTGGCCTCAGCCCCTCAAGAACCTCAGCTTCCCAGACCTCCCCCTTTATTTTTTTTATTTATTTATTTTGACAGGGTCTTGCTATGTAGCCCAGGCTGGCCTCAAACTCACAGTGATCCTCCCGTCTCAGCCTCCGAAGGGCTAGAATTACAACATGTGTTGTAGAATTACCAACCATGCCCAATGGAGAGCCTCTCTTTTAATTCCCACATTTCCTCTCAAGCTCCTCCTTTTCTCCTTCCTATGTTCTTCCTACGAGGAAGGAGGAGACCAGAACAGGTACAAAACCCCAATTCAGAGGCTTGGCAAGCGCAAGGTCTTTAGTTCGATTCCCAGTACCAGAAAAAAAACCAACCAAACAAACAAACAAAAAATCACAAAACCCCAACTCAACCAGTTGAGAACTTCCACTTGGATTGCTCTGGAGATGAGCTGCTGAAGCATCTGAACTCTCTGCTCGAACTCCTTGACTTTGGGGTCTGTGGCTGGTGAGGTGGGGGGGTCAGCCCCCGTTAGAGCCCCGTGTCACTTCTTTCTAGGGGATGCATAAGGACCAGATTGGTTGGAAGTGTGGGAGGCCACAAAGGACAGCCAGGAGTTGAGCACAAAGCCCTGGAAAGAGCATCCAGCTATATACCTGCTGGAGCAATCTGCACTTCTAAAGCCACCACCCTGGATCAATGCTTTTTTTTTTTTCATTTTTTCATTTTTCTTCCTGTACCAGGAATCGAACTCATGACCTTGCGCTTGCCAGGCAGGCGCTTTGCTGCTCAGCTAAATCCCCAGCCCCCCTTTTTTTTCTTTTTGAAACAGTTCTTGCTACATTGCCCCGGTTGGTCTTGAACTTGTGATCCTCCTGCCTCATCCTCCCAAGTAGCCATGCTTACAGGTGTTCACCACTGTCCTCATCACCATATGCCTTGGGGAACTAACCCCAAGGGGGGACCCCACCCACATGGCAGGGTCCGCGGAGAGGCATGCACCGCCTTTGGCAACGGGAGGCTGAGTCCTGGATGACCTTTTTTCTGGCACGGGCTTCTTCTTCATGGTTAGGGCAGCAGTGGCGGCCAGCACGTGCATGGCCAAAGTCTCCCAGCCGAGCTTTGCTGTGTTTCTACCAGAGCCACGGGTGCCGTGCGGGCGTCTTGCCAGGCTCTGCACCTGCCTGCATGGTGTCCTCGAGTCTCTCTGGACAGAGGTGCAGGGCAGAGGGCGTGCGTGTGTGCACGCATGCGCACACATGCCTGGGGAATGTTGTGCCTCCACTTCTTACCCCTGAAACCAGGTCCTTGAGCTCCTGCAGCTCTCTCGGCAGCTGCCTGGAGAGGACCGCGACTCATGACGGGCCTCGTGAGGCGGACCCACTGCGGAGGAGCTGCGGCCCGGGCAGCATCTGGGGCCCTACAGCTCTGGGAGGCTTACGTAAACACTGGCTAGGCCAAGGAGGGAGGGGGTGCCGGGGGCTGCCCGGCCCGGGAAAGAAGGCGCCCCCGCCCCACGGCGGGCTCAGCCTGCCCGAGGAGAAGGAAGGGCCTCGAGGTCCTCCCCACCCCCCACCGCGCCGCCCGGGTCTGCAGCTGCAAGGGCTGCGGGGTCTCCGCGGAGGGAGGCAGGGGAGGGCGAGAGAAAGGATGCAACTTCGCAAATTCGTGATCCTGGCCCCTTTTCTAAATTATGGGGGGGAGGGCGGGAGAAGCAATTTGCCGGAGAGATTTTCAATGCCGCAGGAAGGAGCTTCGCCTCATTAGAATGCGCAGTTTGCACCCTGGAAAAAAAAAAAAAAATCTGTGCTGGTTGCAAAAATGCAGACTCGAGCGTGTAGGGGCCCAGCGGAGATTCAAAAAAAGAAAGGAAAAAAAGCGCTACCTCTGCAATGCAGGATCTGCGAAGTTTCGGCGCGATGAGCGAATGTGGGTCGCGCGCACTCGGGGTGTGCTTGCTCCTGGTAACCTACTGTCCGCCTGACTGCGGCGCGGCGCCCGGCCCGGCCGGCGAGGGGCGCCGCGGCTCGGAAACCGGGTCACCCGCAGGGCCAGGGCAGAGGCTGCAAGTGGGGTCCGGGGTTGGGGTGTCACGTGCGCCCTCCTTCGCTCTGCACTCCAGGCACTTGGCAGGCAGCGTTTCCCCTTCCTGTGCGGCGACCTCGCCGGCCGCTGCTGAAGGAAGGACCCTGCCGCCTGGCGCCAGACCCCCGCACCCACGGCTTCTCTTTGTTCTGATCCCGGGGTGGGCAGTAGCCGCCTGTGTGCGGCACATTCCTTCCTAGGAAGAGGGGACAGGCTCCCCAACATGTGGGGACCCACAGGGAAACCGGATCTGGGCTCTGGGCCAGGGCGGGCTGGGGTGAGGATTCTACGGCTTGGGGAGCCCCTTTGTTCTTGGGGGGCCGGGGCTCCGGGCTGTGTGAACCCCGAGGGCTGTCTGGGAGGGGAGTGTGCCTAGGACGATCCTATCTCCCTGCTGCCGTTTGTTCGCCCGCCTCCGAAGGGACCAGAGGGACAGCAGGGTCCAGGGCTGGGGGCCCGAGGGAGCCCGGTGCCCTCTCGCTCGCCCCGCCTGCCGCCCCGCCCGGCCGCCGGAGGACAGGACTCACGCGGGCCGCCCGGGTCACATGGCCCGGGCATGTGCAGCCTGCTCCATTTCTACCACAACAACTCGCTCATACACAGCCGGCTGCGGCGGTGCGGCGGAGACATGTGCTCGAGGGGGTGGGGCACGTGGCCCTGCCGAGCGAGTGGGGACGGCTGGTGGCTCTGCCGCCTCCCTCCTCGCCACAGGAAATTCCTAGTGCTCCGTGGCCGCCGCCGCCACTGCCGCAAAACATGCTTTTGGGGAGTGATTTTTAGGAAGCATGGAGCTGACGGGGCTGTGTGCAAACGGGGAGCACGGAGCATCAGCCTGAGACCACCCTAGCTGCCCTGGCCGCCGCTTTCTGAGAGCCCCGCGCATCCCGGGCCGAGGGCTGAGAGAAGTCAGGAGCTAAGTCTCCCCGGGCTTCCTCCCAAACCATGCACGGTCGGAGAACCAACCAGGTCCTCGTGATGAACAGAATTTGCCGAAACGATGGTTCTCAGGATCAGCAGTGGGGCGAACCTTGCCGGGGGTGCAGATTCTCGGGCCCCTTCCCTCTGACAGTCAGATGCCAGGGCAGACCCCTTCCGGGCGGCTCTGATGCTCTGGGAAGCACAGAAGTAGGTCTGGGTCCGTCCCTGAGAATACAGCCCCGGACCTGGCAGTGGACCTACCTCCTTCTTTTTTGGCTTCATCTCCAAGTTCATGGTGGTGCACACCTGTCACTCCAGCGCTACCCGGAGGCTGAGGCAGGAGGATTGCCACGAGTTCAAGGCCAGCCTGGGCTACATAGCAAGACACTGTCTCAAACAGAACAAAACAGAAAGTTCAGCCAGAGAGCATACCGGATTTAGTTTGACTCAGAATACTGAAAAGTACAGATCGAGCAACTCCTGTGTGCCCTTGCCCTTCCTGGGAATGGGAGCAGACCGCGCGACGGTGGCGGGGTCAGGAGTTGCAAGGGTCTCGCACGGGCGTGGAGGGTGCGGAGGAAGAAGGCAGGAGAAGGCTAAGCCCCCCTCCGTCTTGTCCACGGTCTTCCTGTCCTGCACCCCGTATTCCGGCAATTGATTGTGGCTTCAATAGTTTTGAGGCTGGAGGGGAAAGCTGGTCCCTTGCCTAATTTTTCTGGCCATGGGAACCCCAAGCTAACTATAGCCTTAGGCTCTTGACTCCCTAGGTGCAACTAGAGGAATAAGATACACACACACACACACACACACACACACACACACACACACGCACACTTCGGATCTCAGAGGCAGCAAAAAAGAGCGAAGTCTCTGAGGGTCACAAGTTCCCTGGGCAAAATGAGTTTCGCAGATACAGAGCAGGAAAAGCCTTTCAATAGGAGAGGGTGGGGACCGCTGGCCTACTCCGGCTTCCTGAGACCCAGAAACTGGGCCCGGAAGAGGCAGAGGGTCCCTAAGGCAAATCCCAAAGGCTCCTGGAATGAAAGTGTAGCCTGGAAAGCGAGTAGAGAATGGAGGACAGACGCACAGCCGCAGGGTCCCTCCCACAGGCAGACGCAGCGGGACGCCAGGGTGGCGGCCACACCCAGCTCTCTCCTCTGCCTCCCTCTCCATCACCGGTGTCTCAGGCATCCCACGCCTGACAGTGGCTCGGAGGGACCCGCCAGCTCCTAGCTTCTCTGTGCTTCCCACTGTCTTTCTTTTTATTCGTTCATTTCGTCTTTTTTCTTTGTTTTTTGGAGACAGTGTCTCGCTGTGTAGTTCAGGCTGGACTTGAACTCACTATGTAGCCCAGGCTGGCTGCGAACTTGCAGTGCTCCTCCTGCCTCAGCCTCTCCTAAAGGTTAGGACTACAAGTGTGCACCATGATGCTTAGCTCATTTTCTCCTCCCCTCCCCCTCCCTCTTTCTTTTCCCTTTTTGGGCCAGTCTTGCTATGTGTACAGCCCAGGCTGGCCTCGAGCACAGCCTTCAGAGTGTTGGAATTGCAGGCAGACCCCCAGCTTCCCTGCTTCGGTTTCGGAGGAACGCAGAATTCTTGCTTCTGCTTCTGTGCAAGGCTTCCTCTCCGTGCCCGAAAGGCCCAGTCCCCAGGCACGGCCAGCCCTGCAGGCTCGGCCGCAGTGACCTACATTGGCTGTCCCCGAGGCCCTGGGCGCGGGGGCTGAGATTTCAGGACCGCACTTGGGAATCTGGCGCGGGACCACGAAGGATGACGTCAGGCGCACAGGCTGCAGAAGTGGCTCGGAGCGACAGGGGGCGCCACGGGACTGAGTCCTCGCTTTGTCACAAGGCAGAGTCTGAGATTCTCCTCCCGCAAATGCGAGACCGTCACTGCGTGGTGAGCCCTTGGCGAAGAGGCAGAGGCCCCCGAAGGGCTTGCTCTCTTCGTTCACGAGACCCCGGTGGTGTCTGCCACTCCCCAGTTTTTCTGAACCTGCCCGATGTGGTGATGGGCTGGAAAGCCTTACTTGCTTGTATTTATTTATTTATTTATTAGTTTTTTTTGAGACAGGGTCTCGCTATGCAGTTCAGGCTGGCCTTGAGCTCACTCAGTAGCCTAGGCTGGTCTCGAACTCACAACTATCCTCCTGCCTCAGCCTCCCCAGTGCTAGGATTACAGGTGTGTGCCACCACGCCCGGCCTCCTATTTTTGTTTGGCTGTTTTTTTGGTTTTTTTTTGTTTTTTTGTTTTGGAGGTTTTTGGTTTTGTTTTTTGTTTCTTGTTTCTTTTCTTTCTTTCTTTCTTTCTTTTTTTTTTTTTGCTTTTTTCCCGTACCAGGAATCGAACTTGCAACCTTGCGCTTGCCAGGCAAGCACTGTGCCGCTGAGCTAAATCCCCAACCCCTGGGCTGTTTCGTTTTGTTTTGTTTTGTTTTTTTGAGACAGGGTCTCACTCTGTAGCTCAGGCCGGCTTCAAACTTGCAGCCATCCTCCTGCCTCAGCCTACTAAGTGCCAGATTACAGTCGTGACTATGATTTCCCTGGTCTTGATGTGGACTGCGTATATGAGTTTAGATTGCTGCTGATTTATTTCAGGGAAATGGAAGCTGAGTTGAGGTCAGATATGCAAAACTCTTTTTTTTTTTTTACTTTTTGAAACAGGGTCTCGCTATGCAGTTCAGGCTGGCCTTGAGCTCACTTTGTAGCCCAGGCTGGTCTCGAACTTGCAATGATCTTCCTGCCTCAGCCTCCCGAGCGCTGGGATTACAGGCGTGCGCCACCACGCCCGGTTGCAAAACACTTTTTACTCGTGTGTTTAACTGTGCAAAGACCAGGTACTGCTCTAGACTCCAGTTTCTGAGAAGGCTCCAGAGGGCGCTCCGGGGATGAATTGTCACGCACAACCGCGGGTTTTGGGACCGGGGCACTGCGACCTTCCAGATCCAGCCATGGGAAAGCAGTTCCGCAGTAGGTGCCGCTCCTCCCGCCCACTGTAAGGCACACGGCTCAGGGTGCCACTGACTCAAATTGTGCATGTTTTGCTCTGGCAAGGAAATCTATAGGTGGTAGTGACCGTAGACGACGGGCGGGTTTGTGCTTAGCAGGGAGACGGAAAGCGGGCAGGCCATGCAGGCCCGGGTGGCCTGGCCATCCTGTCCAAAGGGCTTCCCCTCGCCAAGCCCCACCCTGGAGCCCCGAGCGTCCACAGCCTGGCACACCGCCGGGAGACAGCATTCCTCGGGCCTCGCGCGGCTGGGGGCGGGGATGCGGAGGAAGCTGCAGGCAGGAAATGACCACAGCGCCCAGGGCGCCGGGGAGCCGTGGAGACCCTGCGCCCACGTCCCTCCGTCGTTTTTGGAGAGGAGGGCTGAAAATGGCTGGTTTCCGACGGGCCTGCAAAGGGCCTGAAGCTGCACAGGGGGTGACCCCGGGTCACCTCTGTGCGCAGGGTCACCCCCGACGTCCCCGCGGGAGGCTGCTGAGCTCGCCTGCGCCCGCCCACCCCTCAGGCTGTGGTTGGGCACGGGCGCCCCCGCGTGGCTGAGAGTAGGAACTGCATCCCCACAAGGAGCCGCCCCGCGGGTCTCTCCCGGCCTCCGCGCCCCGCCCACGCCCGGGACTCTGGAAATAGCACCTGGTCATGCGAGCGCTGACAGGTGCTGAGTTATGGAGCAACAAGTGTCCCGGCCAGAGTCCGCGGCCTTCTGGCCCGATCGCTTGTGGCCTGGTTCCCCCGCGAATGCAGAAAGCCCCGAGACGCCTCCCATGGGCGCGCCGCGCCGCTCCTCCCGCGTCCTTGGAACTGTGTTTCCTCGTCGTGCGCCCCAAGACCTGCAGCTCTCGGGTCTGCTGTTCACGATCCCTGTGACCTTGGAAGGACAAGTGGGCCCACGATAATTTTGATTTTAAATTTGCCCTACAAGTGTTGGGCGTGGTGGCACAGGCATTCGAGAGGCTGAGGCAAGAGGTTACATAGTGAGACCCTGTCTTTGAAAGAAGGAATAACCTTCCCATTCCGTACTACTTAGGCACCTCCCACAGCCTGTGCGGGGTGAACATAGGCAGAGCCTAGGTCAGACTTTTTCCCAAGGAAACTGGCTCCCTCTTGGCTTCACGTGACCTATTTTGAAGCGTTTCCTGGCCAACTCGTTCATTTGGTGCACTAAGGCTTCCCACTAGACTAATTTTTGTTATCCCCACAGGACTCCCCGGGGCTCTTCCTGCCCAGGACAAATGTTCCCAATCTGAAAGAGGCAGAAACCGTGTTTCCTTTCTTT
>NW_004955451.1:14763105-14764953 GCF_000276665.1 Chinchilla lanigera
GCTCAGTGGCACAGCGCCTGCCTAGCAAGTACAGGGTCATGCCAGGTGTGGTGGTGCACGCCTGTAATCCCAGCACTGGGGAGGCTGAGGCAGGATTGTTGTGAGTTACAAAGTGAGCTACAAAGTGAGCTCAATGCTAGCCTGAACTGCATAGGAAGACCCTGTCTCAAAAAAAAAAAAAAAAAAAAAAAGTACAGGGTCATGAGTTCGATTCCCGATACCAAAAATAAATACATAAATTGCTCATGCTGGGTTTGTAATTTGCCATCTTTCTGCCCCAGCTTCATGAAGGGCTGGGATTACAGGTGTGGGCCACTGCGCCTGGCTGTCTCATCTCTCAATGGGGAACTCTTAAAGTTATGAGCGGGGGAACTGAGCGGCTAAAAAACCACGTTGTTAAGCAGGGGCAGCCACCCAGAGAACAAACACGAAAAAGAAGCAGCCACCCTGTCCTATTGCGTGCAAGCCCTCGACCCCGCCCCGCTGTTGTCCCACCGTCTGCCTGCAGGGGGCACGCGTGTTCAGTCGTCAGCGGGGCCCCAGCACGGCGCCGGGGAAGGAAACCCCGCCGTCGGTCACGTGCCGAGCTGGGGCTCCCGCGGGGGCTGCCGGGACGGGAGGCAGGGCCACGTGGATGGGCGGGGCGCTGGAGGCTTTGACTGCGGCGGGGGCGCCGAGGGCCCGCTGCGGCCGCGGCTTTGGGGAGGGAAGGGGCCTTGGCCGCCCTGCTCGGCCGCGGGCTGGGCCGATGCCAGCCTGCAGTCCCTTCTGCGTTTGCCTTTCCGGAGCCTCAGGAAGCCACCCTCCTGGGACGCCGCCAGCACAGCCTCCGCTTCACTACCCAGCTCTGCCCTGCTGAGCGGGAAACTGCAGCCTCGCAGTCACAAAGCTGGACAGGACCTTGAGGATGGGCTATTTCCGTTTTTTCTTTTTTAAAATCTGTTACTCAAAGACAGGGTTTCGCTGTGTAACTCAGGCTGGCCTCAAACTCCCCGAGATCCTCCTGCCTCAGCCTCCCCAGCGCTAGGATTATAGGCATGCAACACCACACTTAGCCAGTTTAGTTTTGTTTTTTTGGGGGGGGGATCCTGGAAAAACCACAACCCGGGCAAGTAAAAGGGCCAACTCTGCATCTTTTCCACACTCTGAGCATATTCCTTTCAGAGAATGGATGGAGGTTGCAGACATGAAATCTTGCCACTCCGTGTAAAATTGAGAGATAGCTGTGCGTGGTAACTGTGGTACTCAGGAGGCTGAGGCAGGATCTGAAACAAAGATTAAGAGGGATGAGGATAAGACCTGGCCTTTTTTTGTTGTTTTTTTTTTTTTTCCTGAGACAGGGTCTTGAAGTGTAGTTCAGGCTGCCCTTGAACTCACTATGTAGCCCAGGCTGTCCTTGAACCTGCAGTGATCCTCCTGCCTCAGCCTCCCAGGTCAGTGCTGGGATTACAGGCTGAGCCACCATACCTGGCAGGAAGGGTCAGATTTCATTCTAACCGTTTGCCAGAGGGCAAAAACGATGGGTTACTATCCAGTTAGGGATAAAATAGAGCATTTTTTAGAGACTTGGTTATGACCCCTAAACACCTTCCTAGGCTCTGTCTTGGGCTTATTCTTTGAGACCTCTGCGTTTGTTTTTTGAGACAGGATCTCACTGTGTAGTTCAATCTGTAGTCTGCGCTGCCCTAAAACTTGCAGTGAACTTCCTGCCTCAGCCTTACAAGCATGCACCACCACACTGGCTGAGTAACTAATTTAAAGATAACAAAATGCAATGTATTAACCATTGTTACTTTATTATCTTGTTTTGAAATTTTGTTTTCTTTTTCTCTGTTAAAACAAACAAAA
>NW_004955451.1:14765458-14766823 GCF_000276665.1 Chinchilla lanigera
GCCCTTTTGATTGTTAGGAGAGCTCCACCCTCAGCCCCTTGGGGCTGCTCTGCACCACAATGGCGGAACTGAGGGGTGCAAAAAATATCCCCCAGCCCTCCAGTCGCAGTCACTGTATGGCCGTTTAGGAATAGCAGGCAGGGCTGGAAGTGTCGCTCCTCGGCGGCTGACACTGGCCCAGCATGTACGGGGCTCTGGCTTCCCTCCCAGCACCGGAAGAGGAGGGAAAAAAGCATCGGTAGGTCGATGCACTTCCAAGCTGGCTCTGTGCTGCTGAGCTACCTCCCCGGCCGAACTGTACTTTTCTGGCCCAAGAGCATCAGATGGAATCACTTGGAGGGAACAGGAATTGCCAAATCCCATGCCAAAGTTTGTGATTCAGGAGGCCCAGGTCACGACCTGAGGATTTGCATATCTAATTTGCATATGCAGCCAGTTTCCCAAAGATGCCAATGATGCTGTTTGGGACCACCCTTGGTCTAGAGAGGAGGAAAACACGTGGGACCGCTGAGGCAGGAGAATTGCAAGTTCTGGGTCAGCCTGGGCAATTTAGTGATTTAGCAAGAGTGTGTCTTCAAAATGAATAATTAGGCCGGGCATGGGGGCTGCAGAGTGAGCTCAAGGCCAGCCTGAACTGCATAGTGAGACCCTGTCTCAAACACACACACACACACACACACACACACACACACACACACGCACAAAGGCCTGGGGGTGTAGCTTAGTGTGATGATTCTGGGTTCAATCCCTAGTATTAAAGCAAAATAATAATAATAATGTTGTACATTTTCTAGCAACAATAAATACATTAAGAAGCATTATCAGGTGCCACAAAACTACAATACATACTATATATGGACTATCTCGATTAGTTATTTAGGGCTTTTGAGACAGTCACACTATGCTGTCCATGCTGGCCTTGAGCTCACTCTGTAGCTTAGGCTGGCCTCAAACTCATGGTGGTTCTCCTGCCTCAGCCTCCCTAATTTTGGAATTACTGGCATGCACCACCACACCTGGCTCAAGAGCCTTGGCCCTTACCTGCTGACTTTATCTACCTCTGCAACAACATACTCACTTTACCTTAATCTCTTACCTCACACCTGGACCACCAGCTGCCATGTTGACTTCCTGCTTTTCTGACAGACAGAAATACTATACTTTCAGAACAAAGCTGATCTTTCCCTGCTTTGTTGGAAAGAAATCTTGTGGCTTACTATGCTGACAAGTTGTACCTTCCTTTATTCGGAGTAATGGAAAATATATATGACCGCTCAGCCTTCAAGACCTACCTCAAAATTAGGTGGATTCTTTTCAGATAGTGTATCCTTTCTTCTTCATCGTCTTTTTTTTTTTTTTTTTTTT
>NW_004955451.1:14769892-14807004 GCF_000276665.1 Chinchilla lanigera
GGCAGCCGGCGAGGCCCGATGGAAGGGGGTGCGGAAGAGCCCTCTCGGGGGCGGCGGCGGCTCGGGGGCCTCCAGCCAGGCCGCCTGCCTCAAGCAGATCCTGCTGCTGCAGTTGGATCTCATCGAGCAGCAGCAGCAGCAGCTGCAGGCCAAGGAGAAGGAGATCGAGGAGCTCAAGTCCGAGCGGGACACGGTACGCGAGGGGTTAAGCGGCGTGCGGGCCGCCGGCGCTGTGCGCATGCTCGGGGAGGGGGCGCCTGGGAGGCCGGGGTCCCTGCGGGTAGGGCTGGGGGCGGCCACCCGCGCAGGAGCGGTGTCCTTGGTGCTGGGCCCTCGGCAGCCGAGTCACAGACTCGCTGGATCCGAGGGAAGGGTTAAAGGGCAGCCGCGGGAGTGGCGGGGGGAAACCTATTCGGGCGCCCAAAGGGTTAATTTAAAACGACAGCCCCAGACTTGTGGGAAAGACGTTTAGAGTTGGGACCGAGCTGATTTGTGAGGTGTTAGCAAGGAAGGAGTGGCGTGCAGCTGTATGGGACGCGTGGAAGGGGTTAAATTAAAGCGCTCTGGCGTTGGAAGTGCCCTGGGAGGGGAGGGACAGGTAGCTGCCGGCCTGCTGCAGCATCTCTAGACAGGGAGGGGCTCGGCCTCGGAGGGGGCAGAGGGGAGAGGTGACTTTCTGTGGAGTCCTGTTTCATCTTTCATAATGCTGTTACCCAATTAGCTTCTTTGATTTTGGAGTTTGTCATAGGGACCTGGGTTCCAAACACGACCCACCAGGCAGGTGCCTAGTATAAGCGTGGTATTTGCAACTGGAAAATTTTCAGACATCAGGGCAAACTAAGCTCGTCCCATGCACCAAGTAGCACCCATTCCTGTTTTAGAACCTCAGTGTAGGCCGTTTAGGATTTCTTTGTATTTGTCAGGAGCATGACTACCCTGGCTTGTTCCTACTGCGGCAGGAGTCAGGGCACCTCTGCACTAGATGTACTGCTTGGGAAACTGGGCAGTGGGGTGTTCCCTGCTAGCCACCTTTCAGCTGCCTAAAAATAAACATGGTTTCTGCAATTGTCCTCTTCGAGCTGCAGCAGCCTCTGTCCCTGTCTTTCTGTCTGTCAGTCTCCCTCAGCTTCTGTGTGTGTGTATGTGTGTGTGTATGTGTGCCTGCGTGTCTGCCTGTCTGTGTTTGTCTCCCTCTCTCTGTGTTTCTGTCTCTGTCTCTGTCTCTCTCTCTCTCTGCGCCAAGGGCTGAGCGAGGGAGCAGAGGGCTATTCATTTTGTTTGCCTTCCAAATGAATCACGAATCGCACCAGGCAGCTGTCTTATTGGAGAGTGCGTTCTGCAAGGTGGAGCGGGAGATGGGCAGCTCTCATTAAAAACCCCCGCGGTGCTGATGTGTGGAAGTTACTCAACATGGAGGTGGCACTGCTCAGCCACTGTACCGCAGTCTAGGGGTGCGATGGTACTGTAATTGCAACACATCATCTCCTTACATGGGCAGGGGGCGGGAAGAGGAGGGCCAGTGAGGGAGAAGGGATCCGGGAAATGTCACCCACAACCAGTGGTTAAGTAATGCCAAGGCTGCGAATCAAAACAGATAGGAAGGGATGGGATGGGAGCCTGGCGGAGAAGGGGTTTTCCCTGCTGGTGGTGGAGGTGCTGCTGAGCCCTTTGCAGGCTTCCCTGAGCAGGGGCCGTGGGGTGAGGTAAGGATAGCAGCAGTTTGAACTTGGCAGTGAGGGCCTCTGCTCTGTATTGCAGTGTGAGCGAGGCCGAAGCTTGTTTCTTTTATTCCTGTGGTGGTTTGGCCTCTGCTGAAATCCATGCAGTGGATGACAACAGCTCTGCCTTCATGCAGACAAAACCCTTGTAGTAGGGTGGTGCAGGTAGCACCTTTTCTCAAAACTGAGTTAATGTAAAGTTTTTAGTGGCAGTAGACTTCCATTTTGGCTGAGTATGTAGTACTTTTTAATTAGAATGAAAGACATTTGGTTTTAAGCAGTACTTAGATAAGTAGCTCTATCTTTTTCTCCATACTTCAAATGTAAGGCAGTGTGTATAGGTCATGTCTGTGGGCTGTATATTGTGGATGTCTGTTCTCATCTTTTGACGTGGAGTGTTTATTGCCTTAGAAGTGCTCCTTGCCCTGTACAAACATACCTCTTTCAGGTAACTCTGGTGACACTGTGTGAGCTTGTGGTCCCCTTGTAGAGCACTGTTTGGATGTTGCCACTGTGTACAGAGATTGGGGGTGGAAGTAGAGGGCAGGATTTAGACAGTCCTAGGACCTCTTTAAGAGGAGATAGGGCTGGGGGTGTAGCACAGAGGGCTTTGCTTAGTGTATGTGAGGCCCAGAATTCTAGCTCCAGCATCACCAAAAAATAAAAAAGTGAAGAACACATGTAAGGTTAAATCTGGAAATTCCCAGCCTGACTATGAGCTACTTGAACAGCAGCAGCAGAGACAAGACCATGGCAGTAAGACCCGCTTTGGCCCCTCCCAGTGGAGCAGGTCTGCTTTCAGAAGAGTGAACTGCACATTCCCCTCAGCCTCCTCCCATCTTGGTTAGCCCCTGAAATTAAGCTCTGTGCCTTGTCTTCCCTATTGTGCATCAGGAAAACCATTCAGATTAATGTCTGACGACTAAAAATAAATTGAACAGGGCTGGGGGTATACCAGGGACGCGTAGCACTCCCCCAGCCTGCGCAGGGTCCTGGCTTTGATCCCTGGCACCGGGGAGAAAAAAGAATTGCATTGATAGGGGCCACAGAAAGATGCTGGAGACCATGTTGTCCCTAAGAGAGCTAAACGGCTGTGTTTAATTTTTTTGTGTTAAGTCTGCATTTTGCCACTCTCTCTTTTAGCTCCTTGCTCGGATTGAACGTATGGAAAGACGGATGCAGCTGGTAAAGAAGGATAACGAGAAAGAAAGGCACAAGCTGTTTCAGGGCTATGAGACTGAAGAGAGAGAGGAAACAGAGCTCTCTGAGAAAATTAAACTGGAGTGCCAGCCAGAGCTCTCCGAGACGTCCCAGCCTCTGGCTCCCAAGCCTTTCTCATGTGGGCGGAGTGGAAAGGGACACAAAAGGTGTGCCGATAACGCGGTTGTGCTGTGTGGACGTGAGGAGGACCCTTGTTACCACAGACCAGGGCTAGGGGATTGAGGCTTATGGATTGGTTTTATAGCAACCACAGCCTAAAATTACGTAGTTTTCTGTGCTGAGAAACTGTCTTGAAACACCCTTGCAGCCTGTGAAAAAGCCCGTAGGAGCCTGCGGTCCAGTACTCGTTACAGAGGGCAGAGTACACCAGGAAGAACGGGCAACGGATGCAACGCCTGTGTTTTCTTCAAACTGTAGAGTAGCTCAGGTTAGGCACCGGAAGACACAGGAAAGTAACATGTAACTGTCCTCAGACGCAAGAAATCAGACTGTAAGGATAAGTGAAACTTTAGAAAAGTCAGAATTCAATGCCCTAAAGTACGTAGGCATGGAACACTGATAAGAACCGTGCTTTGCAAGTCCTCAGTAGTAAAGAGTATTCAGAGTTGGTGCCCTGGACGTGAAGGAGATGGTCTTGCAGTACAGAACTGAGGCTGTCAAAGGGGTGAGAAATAGGGACAGGAGAGTGAGCTGGCGGGCAGCAAGAAAAAACTAGGGATTATAATGAACATGCTCCAGAGTTGGGGGTAAGAGGCCAGTTTCTGGTTTTCAGGGATAAAGTCGGTGCCACAGAGTAGGACTTCGAGTAAATTAAGGCCTAAGAACTCTGAATATGAAGGACTTTGAATTAAGAAATTGAGGACTTTGAGTAAATTAGAAGCGTTTCTTAATCTAGTTGGTAACAGGGTATTATTAGAGAGTATTAAGCACTGAAACGTACTGTTCAGCAGTTGTTTACTCCTGGCTGTGGTGGCACGTGCCTGTCATCCTGGCACTCTGGAAGGCTGAGGCAGGAGGATCACAAGTTCAACCCAAGTCCGGGCAATTTAGCAAGACCTTGTCTCAAAAGTGTTTCAAAAAGGGCTGGGGATGTAGCTCAGTGCCAAGGTTCTAGATTCGATCTCCACTACCACAGTTTACTGAAGGCCTGTTCGGTATGCTTGAACTGCAAGGCTGCTTCTGCTCACGGCTTCCACATGAGTATCAGAGAATCAGGTGCCTTGAGTACTGGTCATTTTTGGGGCAAGGGAACGAACTAGTGATCTTGCCCCAGAATGTATTCAGATTAGATTTCACTCACGAATCAATTTTATAACATTTTCTTCCCATCTAATAGGAAAACCCCATTCGGAAATACAGAAAGAAAGACTCCTGTTAAAAAGCTGGCTCCTGAATTTTCAAAAGTCAAAACAAAAACTCCTAAGCACTCACCCGTTAAAGAGGAACCCTGTGGTTCCTTATCCGAAACTGTCTGTAGACGTGAACTGAGGAGCCAAGAAACCCCAGAAAAGCCCCGGTCTTCAGTGGACACCCCGCCGAGACTCTCCACGCCCCAGAAGGGACCCAGCGCCCATCCCAAGGAGAAAGCCTTCCCCAGCGAGACCGAAGATCTGCCATACCTTTCCACCACAGAAATGTACTTGTGTCGTTGGCACCAGCCTCCCCCGTCACCGTTACCGTTACGGGAACCCTCTCCAAAGAAGGAGGAGACTGTAGCAAGTAAGGCATAGAGAACACTTGCTCTTATACCCTAGTGGTGGAGGTCAAGCTAACAAGTGAAAATGCCTTTGGCATTTTTTAAAAAGTGCAATCAATAAAGCAGAGTTCTGTCAAGAACGCGTAAGTTAACAGCCAGAGACAGACACTGTGCAGGCATTGCAAATAGATGGAATCACAGCAAAGTGTGCTCAATGTATTTGCCTGCTTACAACCTGGGAGATGTGTTTGCCAGTAAGTTGCTCGTCACAAGAGCACCAGACTCGGGTGTGTTCTCCGGCAACTTGCATGCCCTCTGAAAGAAGGGTTTTCTGTGCTGGGGATGCATAGAACTCACACTGTGCCGTGCACGACTGTTCCGCGCTTGATACTGTGTGAAACCTGGGAGGGCGGTCTTTGGGGCTCTCAGAGGCCAGTGGGCATTTTCGGTTGGGGATCCAGCTTGGGGTGGGGCGTTTTCACCTGGGCCTCCACTTTCCACTATATAAACATTCATCTGTATCTCTGTGTCCCGGTCTGGGGGCAGGAGGAATCTGCCAAAGACCGACAGTCTTACTCTATCTCCTCTACTTCACAAAGGTTCTAAAATGTGAAGAGTTTACTTGGATTGCAGTAGCCCATTCATTGTTCATATATTTAAATAAAATGGTCTACAAACTATTTTTCAAACAATAAGGACTACCTTGGGATATCTGAGCCGCTTGGGGAGGGCGTGGGGGGTGGGACGTTGGTCTTCATTCCCTTTTGTTTTGTTTTGTTTTTCTTCATGGCTCCCACACAGAGATCCTCCTTTATCTCCTACATCAGCCAGTAACTGGACTGTGTCTGCAGTGGTGTCCTGGTAGTCTGTGACAGTCACTCGGGCTGCTCTGGGGTGGTGGCGGGAAGCCTTCTTGGATAGGGCCTCAGGCTGGAGTGCCTTGGCCTAGCAGGGATGGGGATGGGAATCCATTCCAGTGAGATGAGCGCATTCTCCAGGCTTTGTTTGGTTGTGCTGGCGACAAAATTCAGTGGGAAGCTAGATGAATTATCTAACGGTCGGTAGGCCTCACACAAGCCCATGATAGCGCAGGACCCTGAAGTAGATGCTGATCTTTTTGTTGGTTCAGTCAGTTGAACAGGTTCATTCTTAAGGATTAACTCTTGCTGCTGTGGCAATGCTGTGTAACGACTTAAGAGAAACCATGAAGCAACTTCCCATCCGGAGTGGGGAAATGGCTTGGTCCGGAGCTCTTCTGTGTGACTGGCTCTTTCTGAAAACCCTGTCCGCCCTAGTCAGGCAAATTGCCGACCCTTCCGAGATTGCGGGCGTAACTCTGTGAGGGCGTGTGACCGGGGCGAGCCCGATCCCTTGCGGAGTCTGAGTTACCCGTGTCCGTGTGGGAGCCCCTACTCTTGAAGTCCTGTCTCAAGAGGAAGTCGATGGCTTGTTCTAAGGAAGCCCCAGTCTCGGTGCGTGTTGTTCAGGCTGGACCAGCAAGGCGTAGTTTGTTTGGAGGGAGGAGGGGGTGTTGAAGAAGACTACATATGTAAGTTTTGAGAACACTGATCTTTTATTTGAAAAATAGGGTCAACTTTTACTCACCTGCCATGTTCTGAGTTTAAGGTTTGATATCCTTGGCCATCAACTGTTGCAGGGAAACCACCCTAAATAATGAAGAAAAGAAGTCGTCTCAGTGTAAAAAAAAAGTGGTGGGCTTATTTTCTTTTCTTTTGTCTGTTGTTCCCTCTTCCCCTCCCCCAGAGAGAAATTCTCAAAAGAACAACTCAAAAACCAAAATGGCTTCCTACTGAGAACTTCAGTGATGATCCTTTCCTCCACTTTGGGTATGGGCTTTTTTTCTTTTTACACTGAGATGATTCTTCTTTCCTGCATTATTCAGGGTGTCTGATGCCATCAAGTGTTGCAGGAGAAACTTCAGTCTTGGCTGGTGAGTAGAATAGGATTTGTGCTGGCTGGGCCTGGGCGGGGGCGGGGGGACGGTGGATGGTTGGGAGCCACGGTCCCCATCTGTTAGATGTGGGAGAGTGAGGTTCCGTGGCGTTTATCGATTCCACTCCCATAGACCAAAATGACGACAATTTCAGTTGTTTTTCAGGAACCGCAGTAGCGTCCGTTATAGGAATGGTCAGGTATTGGCTTAGGGTGTTTTGTGATCCTGAGTTGGGCAGACGGCAATGCATTTTAGGTTCTTTATACCATAGCAAGGACACTGAGTATGGCTTCAGGCAAGGCCATAGAATGGATTCCTATCACTTGGTAACTTTGTCGTGTTGGGGAGTGACCTCTTGTCCTAGGGAGTAGCTGGAGGGTCGTGTGATGTTGGATTTAAGGGTGGTTCCACCCCTCCTCTCTTTCTTTTTCTTTCTTTTTTTCTTTCAGTTCCTTCTTGGAGGGACCACTCAGTAGAACCTCTAAGGGACCCAAATCCTTCAGACCTTTTGGAGGTAAGAACCCAGGAGCTGTCACGAGGAGTAAGAAGTTGAACAGAGAGAATATGGGGGTGTCCAGTCTGGAGGTGGTAGTGCACCCTTATAGTCCCAACTACTTGGCAACAAGATTGCTTGAGTCCAGGAGTTCAAGGCCAATTTGGGCAATAATAGGGAAACCCTGTCTCAAAAAAGATGAGGTGGACCGGGCGTGGTGGCGCATGCCTGTAATCCCAGCACTTGGGAGGCTGAGGCAGGAGGATTGTTGCGAGTTTGAGGCCAGCCTGGGCTACAAAGTGAGCTCAAGGCCAGCCTGAACTGCACAGAGAGACCCTGTCTCAAAAAGACCAAAAAAAAAAAAAAAAAAGAGGTGTATCTTGGCTATGTATAGAGGATTAAATAGCACTTTAAGGCATTTGAGGGATTATATACTCTATTTTCTTCATTTAATCCAAGATGTGATTAAAAAATACTGGTGAAGCCAGCTGTGGTGGTGCACGCTTCTAATCCCAGCACTCAGGAGGCTGAGTCAGGAGGAGCATTGCAACTTTGAGGCCAGCCTGGACTACAAACTGAGTTGAAGGCCAACCTGAACTTCATAAGGAGACTCTGTCTCAAAAAACAAACAAAAGGGGCTGGGAATTTAGCTCAGCCGCACAGCGCCTGCCTGGCAAGCGCAAGGTCGTGAGTTCGATTCCCAGTACCAGAAAAAAACAAAAAAAATAAAAAAACAAACAAAAAATTTATGACAGTAAAAGGCGCATTTCCATTAATCTCCCTTAAAATATTCTTCCTTCCTTCAAACACACTTGTCCCATCACTCTTCCCACTTTCTGCAGCAGTCCTGGAAGTCATCTTTCGTGAGTGTCTTTAGTTGGGCTGGGATGGCTGCCTCAGTGTCCTGTATAGATTCAAAACATTTACATTTCATGGTCATTTTGACTTTGGGGAAGAGCCCGAAGTCATCCACTACTGGATCTGGTGAATGAGTTGGGTTTTTGTTGTTGTTCTGGGGTCACAGGAGTGCGCCACCATACCTGGTTTAAATTGGAAGTTTTTACAATCTTCCCTTTTATTGAATGGCACCTGGCAGCAACATTCACCATATTTTTGATCACACATTGTACATAAAAAAATTGAGACCCAGAGTAATTAATTGATTATCAGAAACAAATAGCTAGATAGTGTTCAAAACAAAAGTGGATTTCATGCTAAGTAAAAAATGTAGTGTATACTATTCAGCAACAAAAATTTTGTATGTTACGCTCATTTGACTTTAAAAAGTTTTGTTTATTCTTCCCAGAACTAGGGATCAAACCCAGGGGTACTGTATCACTGAATTATATCTCTGGCCCTTATATCATTTTATTTTATTTACTTATTCATTTTTGATTAGTATGTATTTTTTTTTTTTTTTTTTTTTTTTTGGGTACTGGGAGTCAAACTCAGGACATTGTGCTTGCCAAGCAGGTACTTAGCCACTGAGCTACATCCCGAGCCCCCTATTTATTTATTTTTGAGACAGGGTCTTGCCATGTAGTTCAGGCTGGCCTTGAACTCACTGTGTGACCCAGGCTGGCCCTGAACTCACAGTGATCCTCCTACCTCTGCCAGCTGAGTGCTGGTGTACACCACCATATGCAGCATTATTTTTTATTTTGAGACAAGGTCTGGCTGAGTTGCCCAGACTGGCCTTGAACCTGTGATCATCCTGTCTTAGCCTCCTGACTTCGTCAGCTGGGTTTACAGTTATGTGCCACTACACCTGTTCTTTTTGCTTGTTTGTTTTTGTCTTTTTGAGACAGGGTCTCACTCTGCAGTTCAGGCTGGCCTTGAGCTCACTTTGTAGCCCAGGCTGGTCTCAAACTGGCAACAATCCTCCTGCCTCAGCCTCCCGAGTGCTGGGACTACAGGCGTGCGCCACCATGCCCGGTTACCACACCTGGTTTTAAAATTTGATATTTTGAATTTAGATCCTTGTAAAGTATGGAGGTGGAAAGGGCTTCTGGCAATCTGAGGGGTGTTTCAGTTTGATGTGACTTTTACCTTGGAAAGTTACAAGAATGATTTTGAAATTCGAGAACCTCAAAGGCTGCGGGTGTGAAGGCTCCTTCGTTGCATTGATTCTGTTACAGGGAGGTTCACAGGATTCCCACAGAGCTGACAGACTCGGATAGAACCTAAAAGTGAAGGACTTTATGTCCCCAGAAGTTTGAAGTTAGTGTGTGCATGTAACATGGTGATGAACGGCTTCTCTCCCCTGTTCCTCCACAGAACCTGGATGATAGTGTGTTCTCGAAGCGGCACGCAAAACTAGAGCTGGATGAGAAGAGAAGGAAAAGGTAAGGCCAG
This sequence comes from Chinchilla lanigera, assembly GCF_000276665.1. Taxonomy (NCBI): domain Eukaryota; kingdom Metazoa; phylum Chordata; class Mammalia; order Rodentia; family Chinchillidae; genus Chinchilla; species Chinchilla lanigera. The sequence continues at coordinate 14,779,330 of NW_004955451.1, forward strand.
AGCTGTCCTTGCTGGGACCTGAGCCCTGGACCCCATCTCCCTCTCAGGCTGTGCGGGGCCCCGGCCTCTTAAGGGCTTCCATTCCTGGCGTCCCAGTTGGCTCCTTGGCAGTGGTGGTCGCAGCTGAACGCGTATGGCTGCTTTTTCTCCATGTGTGCCCGCCCTCACGTGCACTGTGGGCCACCAGCCTGTCTGGGCCTCACAAGCTCCGGCCTCACCGTGCAGTCTGTTCCCCAACCCCATCTAGAGCTGTCTGCAGGCTTCCTGCTAGCCACTAGGTTTGCGGGGCTTTCTTTTATAGCGCAGGTTTTGGGTAAGCAATACTGTTAGGTTTATTTGTTTTGTCTGTCTGGTTTTTCCCAGGTGGGATATTCAGAGGATCAGGGAACAAAGAATTTTACAACGACTACAGCTCAGAATGTATAAAAAGAAAGGAATTCAGGAATCTGAGCCTGAGGTTACCTCATTTTTCCCTGAGCCAGATGATGGTAAGTTTTGCTGTCTAAAAAAGCAGGTTTTTCAAAGAAAAAAAGGGCATAAGGTTCCTGGGTGCTGCTTGTGCATAGGCAGATTGTACTTTGGAGCTGGTGTAGTTGCTAGACATATGTCATCTGTGGCACTAATCTGGTCCCATTTGGCTTTCTCCATAGTTGAAAGTTTGATGATTACCCCCTTCTTGCCTGTTGTAGCATTTGGACGACCATTGCCAAAATTAACTCCCCGGTAAGTACAAAAGTTCCTTCCTCCCTCTCAGATAACCTGCATTTCACTCAAAGTAGAACCAGGCGGTTTAAGGGTAATCGTGATTGTTTGTTTGTTTGGTATTGGGGACTAAACCTAGGGGCACCCTACACTGAGCTATTTTGAGGCAGAATCTCACTGTGTAGTTCAGGCTGGCCTTGAGCTCACTTTGTAGTCCAGGCTGGCCTCGAACTCACAGCTGCCTCAACCTCCTGAGTGCTGGGATTACAGGTATGTGCCACCACGCCTGGCCTTCAATCATTTTTGTTTTTATTTTGAGACAGAGTCTTGCTGAGTTGCCTAGGCTGACTTTGAACTTGGAATTCTCCTGCCTCAGCCTCCAAAGTAGCTGGGATTACAAGCATGTGGCACCACGCCCAGCTTGCCATGATTCTTTGATAAAAGTGAAGGTATATGGGCAATAGCTTTTACAGTGATAAGATGCCTAAGCCCAGGGTTAGGATGCTTTTTGGAAAAAAAAAAAAGGATGCTTTTTGAGTGTGAGGTAGATTGTTCCATCACCTCAGTGATACATTGACTGTTGCTATGGCTTTGAGGCAGGAAGGACAGCCCTTAGTTGAAACACAGGAGTCAGGGCCACAAGTGGGAGGGGCATATTTTCTTTGGAGTTAATCTCATTCTAGTCACGCAAGTTGATTTCTCCTCCCTTTTTATCAGGAATTTTGAGCTGCCCTGGTTGGATGAGCGAAGCCGATGCAGGCTGGAGATCCAGAAGAAGCAAACCCCTCACCGGACGTGTAGGAAATAGCTGTGCCGCAAGAACCCTCAGATAGTTGTAGCATGCCATTCCCAGAGGGTGGCAGAGACCTGTATGTGTGACCTGTGTGCTCACGTATGTTACCGTTTGCTGACAGTGCCCTCCCGCACGTCTTGGTTTGTTTTGTTCTCACAAAAACTCTTTCATTGGGCTAACTGTGAATTATGGAGGGGGATTGGGATTTCTTTTCCCTTTCAGGGGAAGTGAGCTCTCAAGCTAAATCTGACGGATGGCAGGTTTGGAAGTTTCAGGGTGTGCATCTATGCATTTGCCTGTATCGAAGGGGTACCAGAGTGTCCTTCCTGAGACACAGGAGCTGTGGCTGCCTGGCACTCTGCTCGCTCCGGGTAATTGGGGTGTAGTGGTTTTTACCCTAAAATAAAACAGAAAATCTCACCATGAGCGTTAGGACCAGATGAAGAATAAGGAGTGAAGTGATGAGCAAGTCATCTTCTCAGAACAGGAAAGACATCCAAGGTTGGGTAGGCAAATATCTAAAAAGAGAGCTTTCTCTTAAAGCTGTTCCTCGGCCTAGTCAAGTGGGGAAAGGTGTTGATTGTTTTCTTAGTTAATAGGTAACTGACGTTCTTCCCCGACTCCTTGGAAAATAAAATCTCTGGAAAAGAAAAGGGGGATGTTAGTTTGAGGCAGTCTGCAGCCCCAAACAGATGCAGTTGTCCTTTGGGGATGGCGTGCCAGGCCCGTCCGGATGTCCTTGTCACATCACTTCTCGAGTGTCCCTTAGTTGGGGTTTGTCTCGTGGCTGGGCTCTTGGTGGTAGGGTGAGGTTTGGGCGGGGTGGGCCGAGAGTGAAGAAACGCGTGCTTCCTTTGGCTGGCAGATGTCTACATCTTGAAACAAACAGCTGTACCTAAGGAGCTTCTCCATTCACTTTGTAAAAATAGATTTGTATGTGTATCATCCTGGTCTCCCTCCCTTGCCTGTTTTGTTTAAAAAAAAAAAAAGAAAGAAAAAAATTTCAGGACAGCACTCCCAGGCCATTCTGGTCTCAGTGTAAGATCCCGGTTAACTATCTGGAAGGAAAATAGAGCCAAGACCTCTGGTCTTAACTATATAGGAATTGCCTTTCATTAGTTTTCAGGACTATTGTGTGAAAACAAGTAGGGGTCTAATCTCCTAGAAGGTAGGGGCTTTTATCCTTGAAGAGAAGATGTCCCCAGATTATTAGCACTTTTAGAGGAGAAGCCAAGGTATGTAGGGTGTGCGGCCGGCCCATTGGTGGAGCGTGAGAGAATGGGTTACCATTGTGGGAAGAGAAGAAAAGTTCCTCAGGGGCCTCCCACTGCTAAAGCTTTTTGTGAGATGTTGATCTGTGCTCCCTGGGTTTGACTTTGAAAGGAATTACTGCGGCAGCACGTGTAGTATTCTTGGATGATCTTGCTGCTCTTATTTCTCCTTTGTGTGTGCGTGTGTGTGAGCGTGTGTGAGTGTGGCTGTGGGTTTTCATTTGTAACTCCATCTGCTTAGGAGAGGGGGCTCTCTGTAAAGGAAAGTGCTGTAAGCTTCGTTGCAGCAAGGACATAGAAATAGGACTTATTCCACTAGGGGCTCTCATCTCACACCTTGAGGACAAGATTTCTAGAAAAACTGGGCCAGGTTTTCTTTGTTCTCCATTATTTTAACGTGACAAGCTGTTTCGTGTTCCTACGCTGACCTACGTTATGTTCCTTTATAACGTGCCCAAAAAAGAAGAACCCCAATCAGTGTCTCTTTATGATCTGCTGTTTCTCCTCGATTTCAGCCTTTGTCAAGTTCCTAATTTTGGGTATGGTTAGCAAATTTTCATGTTTTTGCCCTACACAAGGGACTCCTCAGACACTGAACTTAATTTAGACTGAGAGGAATCCATGAGGTGCTATCTGGCCAGACTTAAGTGGATTCTTTTTTCCTCCGTTCTCCTTTCCCTGAGGACCTCTTATGTTATTGTCCCGCTTCTAGATCAGTTCTCCTTTGATTCGGGTATGTTGTGGTTTCTTGAGAAGGAGGTTGGAGCGAAGTTCCAAGAGTTGAAATTACAGTGTGTTAGAGCGTGGGGGGAAAATTAATCTTATTTTTCCCTACATGGGATATAACACTGTGAAATTCAATCTTCAACTGAAGGCCCTGCAGTTCTCCTAAAACATAGTTCTTTGTTTCTTTCTTTAACAAAGTTTAAGCTAGTGTTAATAAATTAAAGAGAAATTGCTTGTCTGTCCACTTCAGCTTTGTTTTATGCCCATTTCATATTGTTGTCTGTGTTGTAATTCATACTTTTGATACCATTTCTGATGTGTAAAATTGGTTGTCTTGTAAATATCTTATAAAGAGTTCAATTGTAAATAAACTATTGTGGCTGTTAATTTTTGAACTTCTGCTTCAATTTATTAATTTGTTGGGAAACACTAAATAATTCTGCCTAAATACTTGAAAGATTGGAAGAAAACTATTTCAGTAACAAAATAGCACATTATTCCCCCTTTGTACAAGGTACACATTTTGTGTCTGAGTGCTATATATGTTTCACCCCTCTTTGTCCAGAGTGCTTCCTCACACATAATTGGCAACTTTATTTTATTTTTGTCTTTTTGAGACAGGCTCTCGCTAGGCAGTTCAGACTGTCCTTGAGCTCACTTTGTAGCCCAGGCTGGTCTTGAACTCGCAAGGATCCTCCTGCCTCAGGCTCCTGAGTGCTGGGATTACAGGTGTGTGCCACCACACCCCACACTTCTTGTAATTTGAACCCATTTGTTCATGCTTTTGCCTTCCAGGGTGATGAAAAAAGATTGATCCCTTCTTTTGCTCAAGTTCTGACAGTTAGGATGACTGTGGCAATACCTAAGGCCTCAGTTCATCTAGAGATCTTGAGAAAGATCTGGATGAAGATCTCAGTTGTTCCTCAAAAGAAAGGATTCTGAATTTTCACTTGCCTTTGGCTGACAGAACAGTTTATCCATGTCCGTTCAGAAGCTGGACTTGGACAAAAGGACTGAAGGACAGAGTGGCTGACTGTCCCTTTCTTTATTTAGACATTAAGCTTGGCAGCTGTATTGGCACCAATCGATTGGACTCTCCAGATTGTTTTCAGCACTTCCTAAATCGTCCGCTATTTTGAACTCCGTTGGTTTTTAGAGCCGGAGTTAAAAAGCTGTTACATTCAGCCACCTGTCTGACCAGCTGAGATTGTTTGAATCCTGATTCAGTCTCTGAAGGCATTCGTAATTCCTTCCAAATTGTCTACAAATTTGATAAACAGGATCCTTAACCATACCATTTATAAAAATACAAGCATGGAATTCTGGGCAGTATCACTGACTTTTATCTGACATTATTAATGTGCTCTCAGTAGGTGCACAAATAACTTGGCTCATGTGTCTTCTATGTCCCTGTTATGGTCCAAAGACAATACACTTTCTTTTACTGTTGCCAGATCCCTTGCCATAATCAAAGCATGTCTGTCTGGTACCCCATACCAAGGGTCAAGATTTTGGACCAAAGACCGGTTTCTACTGATCATCTCTTTAAAGTGGTTCTAATATCTCGGTAAAAGTAGCATCATACCAGCCTGCACTCTAGGAGAGGTGCTGGCTGGGGTCGGACGACACAGGAGGCGGGGAGAGGAAAGAGTAGGACACGCTGCAGCAGCGGGTGCGCTGTCTTCACTGCGGACAACTGCTTCTTCACTCTGGCTGGCGTGGCAAATCTGACGCAGCACTGTGGCTTTGGGGGTTCACCTTGATGTAGGATTTTGTCAAGCAGATGAATTCATAAAATGCTTTGCCTCAAACGTAGGGGGAAACAAGAAATAGAAACAGCTCCCGTGTTTCACTGGCGCTGGGACAAGAGTGCCCCCAGGAAAGCCCAAGATGGCCGGGCCAAGGACGCAAGGAGGCTGCGGGAGGCCGGCTTCTGCGGCCCCGCGCCTGCCCCGGGAAGTCAGCAGCCGCGCCACGCCCCTGACGTCACTAATACGCCACCCCGCTCGCCCGACAACGTGCCGCAGGACGCAGCCCCGCCCCTCAAAAGCGGGGAGGGTGTGAACCGGCGCAGCCCGCGAGGCATGCCGGGATTGGCGCCCGCGCCTCCCGGCAGCCCCTGCGACAGGCGTGGTGCGTCGGAGCTGGTCGGCGGCGGCCGTTCTCCGCAAGATGGCGGATCGGCGGCGGCAGCGCGCTTCCCAGGACACGGAGGACGAGGAGTCTGGAGCTTCGGGCTCGGACAGCGGCGGCTCCTTGGCGCGGGGAGGCGGGAGCTGCAGCGGGAGCGGCGGCGGCGGCAGCGGCTCCCTGCCCTCGCAGCGCGGCGGCCGCTCCGGAGCCCTTCATTTGCGGCGGATGGAGAGCGGGGGGGCCAAGAGCGCCGAGGAGTCGGAGTGTGTGAGTGGGCGGGGCGCGGCGGGCGGGCCCCGGTGCTCGGGTGGGCGAGTGCGCGGCGCTGCAGACCCCGCTGGAAGGAGGGCCGGCCCCAGGGAGGAACTGCTGTGGACGGAAAGCGGCTGTTTCCTGGGGATTTGGGGGAGGAGACGAAGAGACCAGGCCTCCCTCGGATGCGGTTGCTCACGGTTCACCTTCCTCTCCCCCTGTTCGACCATCTTGTTTGAGTGTTTCGCGCGCCGCTTGCGTTTCTTCCTTGCCCGCCCCGCGTCGGGCCGTCGCAGCTAACCCATGCCTTCTCCTTAGGAGAGCGAAGATGGCATGGAAGGCGATGGTGAGTAGCGGCCTCTGCCCGGTCCCGACAGGAGCTGTCTCGCCCGGAAGCGCAAGTACCTGTTTCCCACGGTGGTCCCCTCCCAGCCTCGCACCGAGGAGGATGCCGGGGGTGGGTTCTGGGACGCAGTGGTTAGGAGCGCAGGTTTTGGCGCCGTGGTCCTGGCCTAGTCAGTCACCCTTGGCCAGGCCGTTTTCCCATCTGTAAATGGGGACTATAATTTTATCCGCCTCCTAGACTGATGTCAGCATTGAGAGTTTTAGCTTGACCTACAGTAACTAGTCAGGAATATAAGTATAATGATTTTAGGTTTTTTTCTTTCTTTCATGCATTTCTCTTTTCTTTCAGCCGTTCTCTCGGATTATGAAAGTGCAGAAGATTCAGAAGTGAGTGTAATAGGTTCTTTTTTCTGTGGTGTAAGTTGGAGAAATGTGTTTTAAAAACACGTACACGTGTACACGATATCCAAATGTACACATGTGTGGTATACCCTGACCTACTTGTTTTTTTTCTTGTGCAGGCTTCATTTATATTTCTTGTTGTTGTTGTTTTGTTTTGTCTTTTGAGACAGGGTCCAGGCTGGCCTTAGACTCCCTATATAATCTAGGCTGGCCTTGAACTCGAAGCAATCCTCCAGCCTCAGCCTCTGCTGCTGGGATGACCGTTGTGTGCCACCATGCCCAGCTCACATTTGTGTTTCTTAAAAACATAGAGAAACATTTTGTTCAGTGAGTGATGGAAACCTGGGCCAAACCCTTTCAAGCTATAGGTGTCTTACTGTTAGGTAGTAGTGGACATCTGTCCCTATTTGAAGAAAATAGCCTTCTAAATAAGAGAATGAGAACACTGTGAAGTCCTTAACGAGATGTTTGAGGTTCATTTTATAGTGACTAGGTTGAGATGCCAGCCGGTTGGATTTTTTTGCAAGAATATGTGAACGTTTTGAAAGGACACAATTCTGAGTGATTTGTGGCTAAAGTATCTCTCACTTTATGGGTGGAGCTTTTTTTTGTCTGTGGGAGAAAGTTTCCCAACAGGAGACTTCTGTGAGCTTATTTGATGAGATAAATAAGTACAGATGGCACCAGAATGGCTGTTTGTCCTATACTTTTCTTGATCGGAGTCCTGAGTTCATGGGGTTAAATGCAAGGATAATTGGATTAAGGGTCGGATGTTTATTCTGTAAATTTGTTTGGTTTTTGAGACAAGGTCTTGCTGTGTAGTTCAGGCTGGCCTCAGACTCATTATGTAGCCCAGGCTGGCCTTCAACTTGCAGCAATTCTCCTGCTTCAGCCTCCTGAGTGCTATAATTACAGGTGTGTGCCCCTATGCCTGACCTATTCTATAAATTTTATAGAACAGTTAACTACATCTCAGACTCTGTTGAGCCTTTGGAGATACAGTGGTGCTCGCTATAATACATATTCCTAGGGGCTGGGGATGTAGCTCAGCAGCAAAAACACCTGCCTGGCAAGTGCAAGGTCATGAGTTCGATTCCTGGTACCGGAAGAAAAACAAAAACAAACACACAAACAAAAATACCTATTCCTATTTTTAGGACTCTTATAGCTAAAGGAAGTCATACACTCAGGCAATCACATTGTTGTTGGGAAAGTAACTCCCAACAGTTGTCGCATGCGCTGAGTTTGTGTCTCCTGATAGTGAAGAATGGATATGAGGACAAAGGAGGCTAAAGGAGGAAAACTGAAAGGTCGTGAGAAATAGAGGTCTCGAAAGTGGGTGGCCCCTGGGCCCACTGGGCCAGGTGCTGCTAATTTCATTGTAATTGCTAATCTTAAAGCCTGGCTGTCTTCAAATTTTCCTCCAGCCACGATTTTGATGTTTCTCATGTAACTGTCAGGGGCCCGCTCCCTCTTAAGCCTGCCCTATAATAACATGGCTTGGTGACAAATGCAGGGGTAGCCAGAGAGTTGTGGCTGGAAATTAAATCCATCATGGGACAGAGGAAGCTGGGCAGCACCTGTCCTTGGGAAGGCAGAACAGGTAAGAAAGCACAGAGGCAGAAGAGAAGATTCAGTGTTTGGGAACTTGAAAATAGTTTGCTATGAGGGAGCATCCTTGGGACCGCTTGAGTACCAGAGAGAAAGGCACGTTGGTGAGCAGAGACCAGATGGCAAGGGGGCGTGTCCTTTTTCTAAGCTGCTTTGTACCAAGAGTGTAAGCACCGGCTGAAAGACAGGCCTCTTCCCTCGTGGAGTTTACAGTCTGGGTCTGAGAGGGAAGGACAGATAATGTTTGATAAGGTCCGTGATGTTACAGGCTTAGGGCACATTGGGAGCGCACGGCAGTGGCATCTAAGGGGACCTGGGTTGCTTGGAAACAGAGAGAAGGGGATGTTTAAGTAGGGCCCTGAAGGGTGAATAGGAGTTAGCCAGGTAGTTTTCTAAATGGAGGGAGGGCAGAGTGCGGAGGTCGTCTGAGAGGGATGGTTTGTGTGGTGAGCTGGAGGACACAGTGTTTAATGTGACCACAACACAGGAAGGCAAGAAGGTGAGGCGGGAAGAGGGGAGTCTCAGCCCTGTTTTTGTTGGGTTTTGCTTTTTGGAGAGGTCTCTGAGGTGCCCAAGCTTGAATTTACAGTCCTTCTGCCTCAGCCTTCTGGGATTACAAGCTTGTCCCAGCACACCTGTCTTCAGTCCAAATCTTAAAGAACCTTGTGAGACAGGTTCACAGTACTTGGATTTTATTCTAAGGAAGTGATACACAGGAAAAACATTTTAAACAAAAATATGATGTGAGTATACTTAAATTTTAAAGCAGTGTTCTTCATACCAAAACAGAAACTTGGAAGAGGAAGGGTGGCCTCAGATGTTTGCAGGTAATAAGATCTCACTATGCTTATGCGTAGTGAGGTGTGAGAATTATTTTATAACAAGGTGTTCTGTGTGCTGGATTGAGAGGAAAAGTCCGTGAAGGAAGCACGTGGAAATGGAGGAAAGCAGCAAGTGCTGCGTGGACTAGGACGGTGGCCTCGAAGATACAGGCGGACAGAACGGAAGGTCTGAGTGGCGGGGTGGGCGATACTCAGGCTGTGACCCGAGGGAGGATTCCGGTGGGGGAAGGTTCGGTGAGGTCGGGTGATGGGGAGGTAACAGTGGCTCAGTTGTGAGGAGAGGAGTTGATGCTTACCTATTGGTTGGGATGCCCCAGAGAACATGCTGGTGCTCCTTCGAAGAAGGCAGGTGTCCAGGGTCCAGCCACACGGGGCAGAGCTGAGGGAGCTCTGCTTGAATTGGGGCTTGAATTAAAAAGGGGTCAAAGCTGTGTCCAGGTTGATAGGTGGTGTTGGAAACGTACTGAGACAAGGAAGGTGTGATGACGTTGCAGGAAGGGCAGTGGTGAGTTAGGTTTGGGGTGGCCTCTTTCCTGTTCTGCAGTGCTGGTGATGGGTCCGAGGGCCTTACGCATGCTATGCAAGTGCTGTCCCCATTAGTAGCACCCCCACCAAATTTGGGGTGGCTTGAAATGAAGGAACCAGTGAGACTTTTAAGTGGCGATATCTAATTTAAAATTTCCAATTAATCTCTCATACCTTCCTGAGTATGGGGGTGCTGGTGCTGGTGTGGTGGTTCTGAAACAGGTCTCACTCTGTCGGCCAAGGTAGCCCTGAACTAGCAGTGAGCCTGCCTCAGGCTCCCCAGTGCTGAGATTGCAGGTATGTGCCATCACGCCTGGCTCTTGAGTTTTTGAGTTTCTCTGATTTAAGTCTTTCACACCTTATGTATTTCTCTTTCTCTGTTTCTCTGTCTTTCCTAGGTATTAAACCCAGGGCCTTTGCACTAAACTACCTCCCTAGTACTTCCCCCTCCCCTTTAAAATTTTTTTTTTTGGTACTGGGAATTGAACTCAGGACCTTGCGCTTGCCAGGGAGGTACTTGTGCTGCTGAGCTGTATCCTTGGTCCTAAAAAAAATTTTAAGACGTGGTCTTGCTGAGTCACTAAGTTGTTGGAGCTAGACTCAAACTTGGAATCCTCCTGCCTTAGCCTCCCGAGTACTGAGATCACAGGCCCATGCCTGGCTATGTTATTCTTAATATCTTTTTAGCTCATTTTGAAATAGAAGTTGCATTTCTGGTATGATATACACGTTTGTTTGGCATGCTTTTATTGAATGCTATTCTTATTTTCTCCTTTGGGATTTGACTTCTGTATTTTCTGTTCTTTTTTATGTAGATTTAGTTTTACTGAACCTTCTAGGAACAGCTTTTTCTAACTTCACAGTGCTCCCCTTCCGTTGTTTGCCTGTGATGTAGAAAGTATGGTGCCTTGCCAGGCACAGAGGTGCACGCCTGTAATTCTGGCATTCTGGGATGCTGAGGCAGGAGGATCACAAGTTCCAGCCCAGCCACTTAGTAAGACCGTGCCTCACAATTTAAAAAAAGAGGGAAAAAAGGCTGTGGTGTACCTCAGTGAGAAGGCCCTGGGTTCAGTCCCCAGTTGCACAAAAGCAAGGTATAGTGGCTGCTTTTGGAGAATTCTTGCCTTTGTTCTAGACCTTCGCAGACCTGCTCAGTTTGATTTTCCTCTTCTGTGTCCTAGAAAGCAGCCTGGCAGCTGGGTTAGTTTAGTGACTTCAGCCTTTGTTTGTATTTTGAGATAGGGTCTTGCTGTGTAGTTCAGGCTGGCCTTGAACTCACTACAAGCAGCAATCTGATCCTCTTGCCTGAGCCTCCCAAGTGCTAGGATTAGAGGGGTGTGCCACTGTGCTCATCTCTTTTTGGTTTTGGGGGTTTTGTTTGTCTTTTTGAGACAGGGTCTCACTGTGCAGTTCAGGCTGGCCTTGAGCTCACTTTGTAGCCCAGGCTGGTCTCGAACTTGCAGCAGTCCTCCTGTCTCAGCCTCCCCACTGCTGGAATTACCCACAATATACCACCACATCTGGCTATCTTTTTGGTTTTTTTTTTTGTGAAGGGAGTCCGGAACCGGGAATCGAACTCACGACCTTGAGCTTACCAGGCAGGCGCTGTGCTGCTGAGCTAAACTCGCAGCCCCCTCTTTTTGGTTTTTTGAAACAGAGCCTGACTATGTAGTGCAGGCTGGCTTGGACTTACTGTGTACCCTAGGCTGGCCTCAAACTCAAGGTGATCCTCCTCTCTCAGCCTCCTGAGTGCTGACATTACAGGCATGCACCACCATGCCCATCTTAAAATGGACAAATTAATGACTTCCAGTGAATTAATAGGTAAGTGCAGTCATTACCATAGTCAATTTCGGAACTTTTTTTTTTTTTAATTTTTTTTAGTTTAAAGAGTAAAAGAAGGATAATATAATAATAGGGGGGCTTACCAAATTACAGACAAAGTGGTAGGAAATTATCCATGGTTATTGTTTTACATATTTTTATCTACAAGATAGTTTCTCAGGAAAACTAATGGACAAATAATAGTGAGTTACAGACAAAAGAGGTAGGAGATTATCAATAGTTGTTGTACTATACTTAGTTTTGGAACATTTTTATCACTTTTAAAATAATCCCTCAAAAAGAAAACCAATCCCTGTGTCCTTTAGCTGCCAACCACCCCGTTCCCCCATTCCCTTCCCTAAGCAACCATGTGTGGGGCTGAGGATTTAGCTTAGCGGCACAGCGCCTGCCTGGCAAGTGCAAGGTCGTGAGTTTGATCCCTGGTACCGGAAAAAAAACCTAAGCAGGCATGTGTGTACTTTTTGTCTCAGTAGATTTTACTATTCTGGTTTTTCATATGAGTGGAATCATAAAGTATTTGCATATTTGTGGCTGGCTTCTTTCATTTACCATAATGTTTTCAATCATGTGTTAGCATTTATCGATTTGTTGTTCCTTTTTTTTTCCCTCCTCAGTACTAGGGATTGAGTCCAGGGCCTTCACACTGAGCTGTATCCCCTATTTTTTTATTTTTTTAATTTGCAGCAGCATCTTGCAAAGTCAGTAAATTGCCCAAGCTGGATTTAAACTTAAGATCCTCCTGCCTCAGCCTCTCTGAGTGCTGTGATTAAAGGTGTGTGCCACCATGCTGGGCTGCATGTATAATACAGTAGTTACCGTGTTGTTCATTAGGTTTTCCAAACTTCTAACTGAAGTTTGATACTGCTTGCCCAGATAACCCCCATTATCCCTACTTCATGGTCCCTAGCAGTCACCTTTCCAGGAGTTTGGAGTCTTCAGGTTCCTCTGAGGGAGATCATGCAGTGTTTTGTGTCTGTCTTATTTCACTTAGCAGTGTCCCTGTGGTCACAGCAGGCAAGATTTCTGTTCTTTGGGCTGTATGCTATCCCCTTGCAGATGTGGGCCACATTGTTTTGTCCGTCAGTGGGCACTCAGATTGTTTCAGTTTTGGGGTTTTGTGAACAATAGAGCCATGAACATGAGCCAGGCTTTCATGTGGACATGGGTTGTCACTTCCCTGGAGTGTGTGCCCAGGGAGGAAACATACCTGAGAGGATAGGTGTTTAGTGTTTGAGGAACTGCCAACCTCTCTCCCAAAGTGCCCGTGCCACATTGTTTTTTGTCTCTTGTCTTTTTGAGACAGGGTCTCTCTGTGCAGTTCAGGTTAGCCTTGAGCTCACTTTGTAGCCCAGGCTGGTCTCGAACTCACAATGATCCTCCTGCCTCAGCCTCCCAAGTGCTGGGATTACAGGTGTGCGCCACCATGCCCAACCCTGTGCCACATTGGACATTATTCCCAACAGCAAGGTAAGGGTTCGAATTTCCCCAATGGCACTTTTGCCTGATTATTAGTTGTCCTAGTAGGTATACGACATTGTATCTTGTTTGGGTTTGGATATCTTCATTGGAGAAATGACTCTAAGGTATTTTGCGTATTATTAAATTAGGCTTTTTTGTGATGGCATTGTAAGAGTTCTTTATTTTTTGTATAAGTTCCTTATCAAGTGTGATTTGCATGTTTTTTCTCATGCTGTGGATCACTGTTTACTATTTTTAATGCTGTTCTTTGACGCACAAAGATTCTAATTTTGATGAAGTCCATTTGTTGGCTTTTTCCTTTTGTTGCCTGTTTTGGTACCCTATCTTAAGAATCCTTTGCCACAGGGCATGGTGGTACGAATAACTACTCAGGAGGCTGAGGTAGGATAATTGAAAATTTGAAGCTGATCTCTGGAACATAAGACCCTGTCTCAAAATAAAATCTAAAAATAGGTTGGGAGGGGCTGGGGATTTAGCTCAGTGGCACAGCGCCTGCCTGGCAAGCGCAAGGTTGTAAGTTCAATTCCCGGTACCAGAAAAAAAAAACAAACAAAAAAAGAACCCTTGGCCAGTCAAAGCCATAATGATTTATCTGTGTTTCCTTCTGAGAGTTTTGTAGTTTGCCTGCATTTAGGTCTTTGATGCATTCGGTGTTTGTTTTTGTGTGTAGGCTGAGGTGAGAATCTCGCTTCATTCTTTTCAGTAAGGACTGGGGTATTGAAGGTTTTGAAAGTAGAACAGATCTCGTCTGAATCTCGTTTGGATGCAGTCGTGGACATGGGTTGTTAGCGGGGAGATGAAGACTGACCTGCCGGTGTTCAAGTCCTTGGCAGGGTGGGAGGGGCTTTGTAGAAGCAGGGGCATAAAATGAGGCTGAAAAGCTGGGCACAGTGGCACATACCTGTAGTTCCAGCTACTCAGGAGGCTGAGGCAGGAAGGTCATTTAAGCCCAGGAGTTCAAGTGCACCCTGAGCATTATGAGACCATATGTGTGTGTGTGTGTGTGTGTGTATCTGTATCTGTGTGTGCACATTAATAAGGCCTGGGAGTTAGATCCAGAAGAGACCTGGAGATCTTTCTCAAAAAATGGGGCGGGGGGGGGTGGCCTCAACCTATCTTTCACTTAGAAATATGTGGGGAGCTGAATCTTCTTCATGGGGAATCTTAAGGTTTGCAGTCGATTCAGGGCAGAGCTAGTAAGAGCTGGAAGAGCTCACCAAAGCATAGACAGTGTGGAGGAGCTTGTCTCAAGAGAAGGGCTTTGATCAGCTGGATGTGCTGGCACAGCGCTCAGGGAGGCTGAGACAGGAGGATTGCGAATTTGAGTCCAGTTTGGGCTGCATAGTGAGACCTTGTCTCAAAAATAAAACAAAGCAAAAGAGTTTTGATGATGTCCTTTGGGTACAGCAGTGTGGCCCTGGTAGTACTTCACTGCAGTTAGACCAGGCATGGACTCTCATTTGGAATCTCCTCAGCACAAGGCTATCTTTCTTTTCTTTTTGGTTTTTTTTTCCCAGTACCGGGAACCGAACTCACAACCTTGCGCTTGCCAGGCAGGCGCTGTGCCGCTCGGCTAAATCCCCAGCCCTTATGATGCTATCTTTCTGTTCTTTCCTGGAAACAAAATTAGTTTCTCATCAGAAGAAAAGAGTTGCCTCATTTGACATCTTGCCTAGGTTAGAGTGGGTGGAGCCCAAAACAAAAGTCCCTCTTTAATCATGCTGGTGCTATTTTAAGGTGCTGGGGTTCAGTGTTCTGGAGTGTTTAAAGTCCCAAGTAGATCCCAAGCACCTTCTTTTATTTTTCTCTGCAGACCTGTGGGGACATAGGATCAGTGACCCATATGCTTACCACCCTCCCACCCTGTATCAGAGGAGGAAAACTGTGTAATCCAGGGGGATGGGAAGAATCCAGGGGGGTGGGAAGAATCTAGGGGGGTTTGGTAATTTAAAAAAAACTGTAGGTGGGGCTGGGCATGTTGACGCATGTTTGTAATCCCAGAACTCAGGAGGCTGAGGCAGGAGGACTGCTCCCAAGTTTGAGGCCAACCTGGGCTGCATAGTTTAAGGCCAGTGTCATAGGAAGACATTGTCTCAAAAAATAAAATAATAAAATAAGCTGTAGGTGGCTGGGCGTGTTGGTACACACATGTAATCGCAGCACTCGGGAGGCTGAGGCAGGACCACTGAGTTCGAGGCCACCCTGAACTACCTAATAAGACCCTGTCTCCAAAAAAAAGAAAAAAATGAGTTCAAGGCCAGCTTGACCTGTGAAACCCTGTCTCAAAAAGACAAAAAAAGAAAAAGCTGTAGGTGAGATATCATCAGAAAATCTCCAACAGTTCTCTGTCCCTCACAGGAGTGAGGAAGAGCAGACCATAGATCCTGGGTGCTACCCACCTAGTCAGGACTCACACTGAGTCTCTGACCAGCTTCCAGGCCAGCCTGGGTCCAGAGAGAGGGCAGGTAGAACAAGAGACCGGAATCTGCACATCTCCCCTGCACAGCAGCGAGCCAGCTGTGGGACGAGACCACCTTCCTGAGAGCTCATGTCTGGATGTCCTTGCAGGTCTAACCCTGCCTGCCCATCTGTGACTCCGCCACTGTGGTTCCAGATCCAGGGAGGATGGGGAGAGGAGAAGCCAGTTCTATTCTGAAGCCAGGCCCCTTCTCCACTGCCGCTGTCCCTTCCTGGCACTAGCCGCGCCTCTTGTGTCCTGTCTTTCCAGTGGCCCCAGCTTAGAGTGCTGGCCTAATGGCCGTCTGTGTGGGGAGACTCAGTGCTGTCAGGAGTAGAATTGTCCAGGCTTTTTTTTTTTTTTTGAGGCAGGGTCTTGCTGTGTAGCCCAGGCTGGCCTTGAACTCACAGCAGTCCTCTTGCCTTGGCTTCCCGAGTACTGGATGACAGCTGTGCGCCACCACACCCAGCTTATCCAGTCTTGATATGGGAAGAGAGGGAAAGATCATAGGTGCGAGCACCTCACCTTGCCGGGTCGAAGTTTTACAGTTGCTTTTTTCCTTTCAGTCCTGAGGTTTGAGCTACCTGCCCAGCCCTGTGTAGTTTGAGACAGGGTCCCACTAAGTCTCTTAAATTGCCCAGGCTAGGCTCAATTTAAAATACTCCTGCCTCAGTCTTCCAGACAGCAGGGATTATAGGCACATGCCTGGATTATACTTAATTTTATAATGTGATTCTAGACTGAGTCATTGGCTCGGGAATCTCATGGTACAGAAAATTGAGTG
Source organism: Chinchilla lanigera (assembly GCF_000276665.1). NCBI lineage: Eukaryota > Metazoa > Chordata > Mammalia > Rodentia > Chinchillidae > Chinchilla > Chinchilla lanigera. The sequence continues at coordinate 14,795,498 of NW_004955451.1, forward strand.
CTTCTGTCATAAGACATCAGAAATGTAGGTCATGGGCCTGGGAAGTGTAGTTCAGTGGTGGAGCACGGCCACGCCACATCCTGTGTTCACTCCAGCACTGAAACGAAGGCGCACAGACAGAGCCAGTGTGGCGTGTGCCTGTGATCCGGGGAGGCTGGGGAGGCTGAGGTAGGAGGATTGCTGTGAGTTTCCGCCCAGCCTGGCCTATATAGTGAGGCCCTATTTTAAAAAAAAGAAAGTTTGGAAGAAAAGTAAAAGTCACCGTTTCTTGCCTTAGGGGGTTGCAGTGCCTTGAGAAATCAATCACAAGGAGTTTGCAGGCCGTGCTCCACCTTGGGCAGAAGTTTTGAATGTAGAAGTAATAGAAGCTGAGTTTCCTGTGGGGCGCTGGATGTGTAGCGGTTGTTCTTCATTAGGTGCTTTCTCATCTGGGTGCTGTCCTGAAAGTTTTCAGTCCTGGAGTAACAGGGACATTTGTAATCCAAATACCGAGAATTTAAGCCATTTTGAGATGGGGAGAATCAGTTTAAATCAGGCCACAGTGTTTAATCCTTGCATATGTAAGAGAGACCTCAGGGAAAGGGGCGGCCATGGCAGCAAAGACGAGGCTGCCTCGGAGACCCTACCCCCCATGGGAGAGGGGGCCCCATTCCGACCCTACTTCCAGCACTGATGGGAGCTTTTCCAGGGTGAAGAAGGGGAATACAGTGAAGAGGAGAGCTCCAAGGTGGAGTTGAAATCAGAAGCTGATGATGCTGCCAACTCACCAGCTAAAGAAGAGAAGGGAGAGGAAAAGGCTGACAGCAAGGGCACCGTGACCGGAGAGCGGCAGAGCGGCGACGGACAGGTCAGGCCTGGCGCCGTTCTCCCTGCGGGCTGGGTGGGGCCTCCAGGCTCGGGGCTGGAGGGTAAGGAGCCCCCTGTCGTCCTCCAGGAGAGCACGGAGCCTGTGGAGAACAAAGTGGGGAAGAAGGGCCCCAAGCACCTGGACGACGATGAGGACCGGAAGAACCCCGCGTACATCCCCCGGAAGGGGCTCTTCTTCGAACACGACCTCCGCGGGCAAACTCAGGAGGAGGAAATCAGGTAACAGCGCCCCTGCTGCTGTGTGGCGGGTCGGGTGCCTGCTGCACACCAGGAGGTTTGCTAAGTGCTTTACCTAGCTACTCCTAGACCTTTGAGACCCGAAGTACTGCTCAGGCTGCTTTTCTGAGGAGAGGGAGGTGTTGTACGGGCCTGAGTGGCTCGGGACACTATCCTGGTTTTTGTCCAGGCCCAAGGGGCGTCAGCGAAAGCTGTGGAAAGATGAGGGTCGCTGGGAGCATGACAAGTTCCGGGAAGATGAGCAGGCCCCCAAGTCCCGGCAGGAGCTCATCGCTCTGTATGGCTATGACATCCGCTCAGCTCACAGTCCTGACGACATCAAACCCCGAAGAATCCGGAAACCCCGGTGAGAAAATTTCAGAGCCTACATTACTACTATTTTTAGAAAGAACTCTTTTGCTTCTCTCAATCCCTTTCTAGCCAGTGAGTGAATGGGTAAGAAATATTTTCCTGTTGTTAGCGGTCACCCTCCCATTTTGTTTACCTCTGTTTGCCTTGCCTGCTGAGTTCCTGCTGTGGGGGTTCGTGGAGCTGTCGTCCTTGTTGTCTCTTTCTAAAATGTCCTTCAGAACTCACAGGGATCCTCCTGCCTCAGCCTCCCTAGGGCTGGGATTATAGGTGTGTGCCACCACACCTGGCTGTTGTTTTATTCCTCACATTTTCTGTTTCCCTTTGTTTTAGGTACGGGAATTCTCCACAGAGAGATCCAAACTGGGTTGGTGAGCGATCAGTCAAGTCCCATCGTCACCAGGGTCCCGGGGGCACCCTACCACCAAGGACATTTATTAACAGGAACGCGGCAGGCACTGGCCGTATGTCTACACCCAGGAATTACCCCCGATCTGGAGGCTTCAAGGAAGGCCGAGCTGGGTTTCGGCCTGTGGAGGCTGGAGGGCCACATGGCGGCCGTTCTGCTGAGACTGTGCGGCATGAGCCTGGCTACCGCTCTCGGCGCCTAGAGCAGGCGCCTGCACGGGCCCCGTCGCCAGAAGCAGACGCTGCGGTGCTTGGCAGTCCCGAGAAGGAAGAGGCGGCTTCGGAGACACCAGCTGCTGCCCCTGATGCTGCCCCACCAGCCCCTGACCGGCCTGTTGAGAAGAAATCCTATTCCCGTGCCCGAAGAACCCGAACCAAGGCTGGAGATGCGGTCAAGGCTGTGGAGGAGATGCCCCCGCTGCCTGAAGGCCTGACGTCGGCCCCTCCAGTCCCGGAAGCTGCCGCTCCTCCGTCGGGGAAGGCTGGAAGCTGGGAGTCTCCTGTGGACTCGGCCACAGGCGGACTGGAGCAGGATGTGGCACAGCTGAATCTTGGGGATCAGAGCTGGAGTCCAGGACAGCCCCCCTTCCTGCAGCCCCGGGAGCTTCGGGGTAGGCTCTGTGGGCTCAGGGCCTTGGGAGGAAGGCATCTCAGGAGTGTGGTGTCTGGTGTCATTAACCAGGAAAGAGAGGGTGGGAGCCTTGCTCCGTTTGTCCAGTCCCCAGACCTCCTCTTGCCTTGTCCCAAGGCTGCCCAAGATCTCCATACTGTTACGTGATGGCCGTTTTCCAGTCTCCGTACAAAATGTGAGGCAGCAGCATTGTTCTTTTGTTAAACAAGGACATGTTGGTTTCTGTTTTTTGGTTTTTTTTTCCTGTACCGGGAACTGAACTCACGACCTTGCGCTTGCCAGGCAGGCACTGTGCCGCTGAGCTAAATCCCCAGCCCTAACAAGGAGATGTTTAAAAGCAAAAACTGACTTGATTGCGATCACGGTCTTCTGTCCCTGAAGGAGGCCTTTTTAATTTCCCTACTCTTCTAAAACACAGTGCCCGGTAGAACTTAATGTAATGCCCGTGTTTTTTAATCTACTTGACATGGCCAGAGGGAGGAATTGAACTTTCAGTTACATTAAATACCCACAAGTGGATGTGGCCATGTAGGACAGCATAATTCTACAGAGTAGGACATGCCTGTTGCCCCTTTTACCTGTTCTGCTTTGTCTAACTGGATACAGCAAGGTGTCTTTTGCCCAGTTTTTTAAATTTAGCTCTTAACTTGAAGATGAGAAGTCCTTTCCACACGTGTCATCCCAGCACTCGGGAGGCTGAGGCAGGAGCATTGCTCTTAGTTCAAGACCAGCCTGGGATACATAGTGAGACTGTGTCTCAAAAAACCAAAACAGAAAGAAAGAAGTCCTCATTGGGCCTGGGAGTTTGTGCACCCTTTTCTGGTAGGGATGATGTGTTTTTTCTTATTTTGAGACAGAGTATTTTTTTTATATTTTATTCTAAGACAGACTCACTAAATTGCCCAGGCTGGGCCCGAACTTGGAATCCTGCCTTAGCCTCCCAAGTGCTAGGATTATACATGTGTACTGCAACACCCAGCCTTCTACTGATACCTTACCATCATTGAAAGACAGTCTGTAGAACATTCCTTTACTTGCTGAGAAAATTTCAGCCAGAAGGGTCTCTTCCAGATTTCTATCCCAGACTTCTCTGGGGTCAGGGTATCAAGTAGATTTATAGAACCTCTCACCCTGTCCACCTGTTGCTCAGCGGCTTTGGGGCTGAGATTTTACAATAGGTTTGGTAACAGAAGGTGCTGATTAGAACTGCCTAGGGCTCCTTGGTGTGCAGGAAGTACTGGGTAGGAAAGTGTGAACCTGAGTCTCAGTGGGCATCTTCTCATGTTGACGGGCCTTATTGCTGTCATAGGTGGTGGGCAGCGGGAGCCAGTTTTCCAGTGCCAATGTGGACAGTAGCAGGTGGTTTAAGAGGAACTTTGCTACTTTAAAAGAAGAAAGCAGTTCTTCTCATTTCTCTTGTTCTGTTCAGAGTGGCACCTGAGTCACACTTCCCTGCATCTGTCTGCAGCAGTAACTTTTTGTGTATTACAGGTGTGCCCAACCACATCCACATGGGGGCAGGACCTCCACCTCAGTTTAACCGCATGGAAGAAATGGTACTGGGGGGAAGGGGGCATGGGGAAGGGTGCTTTATTATAGTGTACTCCACTGATGCTTCGCCAGGTGTGATGGTGCACACCTGTAATCCCAGCATTTGGGAGGCAGAGGCAGCAGGATCGCTGTGAGTTTGAGGCCAGCCTGGGCTACATAGTGAGTTCAAGGACAGCCTGAACTACATAATGAGACCTTGTCTGCAAAAAAAAAGTCGATGCTTTCCATTGACTTTTCAATTCATTTTGCAAATATCTATGAAACTTGCTCTGTGCCGAGAGTTCTGCAACATCAGAAGAGTCAGGTCTTTCTCTGAGGAGCCCTGGAAGTCTTGTTCAGGTCTGTCTCTGTCACAGGGCGTCCAGGGTGGTCGAGCCAAACGCTACTCATCCCAGCGGCAGAGACCTGTGCCCGAGCCTCCTGCCCCTCCGGTGCACATCAGTATCGTGGAGGGACATTACTACGACCCGCGTGAGTAGTGTCTTCTCGTTGGGGCAGAGCCGCCTCGCCTGCCTTGATTTCCCTTCTGACCTCTTGTGGTTATCAGACATTCTTTAGCTGATGTTTTCTTCATGTGCACTTTTTTTTGTCTTGTTCTTGTTGTTGGCAGTACTAGGGATTGGATCCAGGGGTGCTCTACCCTTGAGCCGCATTTCCATTTTTAAAAGTTGAAGATGGAGGCAGGGTCCCACTGAGCTGCCCAGGCTGCCCTCAGCTTGACAGTCCTGCCTCAGCCTGTCGAGCAGCTGGCAGAGAACGTCTTTTAAAGGGTTTGGGGGACAAGACAACTTGCCCATGAAGAGGGAGGGTGTATATGAGCCCCACTGTGCTATCTTACAGTGCAGTTCCAGGGACCAATCTATACCCATGGCGACAGCCCTGCCCCGCTGCCTCCACAGGGCATGCTTGTACAGCCGGAAATGCACCTTCCACACCCAGGTAAGTAGCACTCCCGCTTGTGCTTCCGGGATGTGAGGGTATGTCGGGATTTCCGCCTTACGAAAGCGCCCCCTTGGAGCGCCCACCCGGTGCCTGGATTCACCCTGAGGACCTCCCTCCAGAGCAGCCAGCCAGGCCTCCTTTGAGAACAGTGGTGTCATCTTTTTTAGATTCTATTTCCTCTTTCTCTAGGTTTACATCCCCACCAGACACCGGCACCTCTGCCCAACCCAGGCCTCTATCCCCCACCAGTGTCCATGTCTCCAGGACAGCCTCCTCCCCAGCAGCTGCTTGCTCCAACTTACTTTTCCGCTCCCGGCGTGATGAACTTCGGTAACCCCAGCTATCCTTACGCTCCAGGAGCCCTGCCTCCCCCACCGCCGCCTCATCTGTACCCTAACACACAGGTGAGATGGCCCGTGTGCCCACAGGCTTCTCCAGCTGCTCATCCTTTAACACAGGCAGGAGTGTGGGCAGGGGGAGTACTGAAGAGATTTTAGTGCCACTGCGTTTTGTGTGGTGCCAGATGCCTCTTGGTGGTCGGGAGCTGGAAATGCAGCTTACGCAATGGCCCTCAGCTGTTAACTGTCCTCGGTTACTGTCGTGGCGTCAGATCAGTGTTTCAGTACAGCCTGGCCGGCCGTATCCCTGTTTATCTGCGTGAGGGGCTGTATGCTGCTCCTCTGTCGCTTCCCTGGCCCCTGTCCTGCTCAGCTGTCAGGGTTGACACCATCTGTGTCTGATTGTCACCATGAGCTTAGCCTATTCCACATGTCAGCTGATGGTAAGGTAATTGGAGAAAGCAGGGCAGTACTTGGAAGACTCAAAGCCAGAGCATAATAGTGACATACCGAAGTGAACGCTCAATGTATTTTGGAGGGGACAGCTTTAAAAAAAATTGAGAATTCTTCACATTTTCTTTTGAGGGGGTGAGATCATTGTAGTCAGCTGACCTTGAAGTCGTAACCCTCCCGTCCCAGCGTCCTGCGTGCTGGGATTGACAAATGTGCAGCACCGCGCCTGGCTCCAGACTCCTTTTCGAAGCTGGATAGTGTTTCCTGTTCATGGTTGGATGGACTCTTAACTTTCTCTTCTGGCTTGTGGGGTCCCAGGCCCCGTCACAGGTGTACGGCGGAGTGACCTACTATAACCCCGCCCAGCAGCAGGTGCAGCCGAAGCCCTCCCCACCCCGGAGGACGCCGCAGCCAGTCTCCATCAAGCCCCCTCCGCCGGAGGTATGGGCTCCTTCCCACGCTGAAGGCGCAGGCCACCGCAGGGCTCCTTTCTCCAGAGGACTCTGCTTTTCAGGGTGCATTTCTGTGGAAACGTCCTTTTTATGTGACCTGACAATAGTTTTCACCTTGGTTATTGCAGGTGGTGAGCAGGGGCTCCAGTTAATGTGACGTTCTGAATATTTCTGGCCCAACATCTTAAAAACGTAAGTGCACAACTTAACTGTCACTGTTCTTTTTTTTTGAGACAAGCTGTCAGTATGCAGTTCAGGCTGGCCTTAGACTTGCTGTGTAGCCCAGGCTGGCCTTGAACTCCTGGCAATCCTCCTGCCTCAGCCTCCCGAGTACTGGGATTACAGGTGTGTGCCACCATGCCTGGCACAATGACGGTTCTTAATGTCTGTGCTCCTTCTTGATGAACAATGTTACCTGCTTAATGCTTTGCTTTTAATCAGAAGACTCTTGGGAGGCTTAGAGAGACCTGGGAGTTGCCATTTTCTTTGTTTTCTTGAATGTATCAGAGAGAGTTGAAGTAGAAACCATTGTTAGCTGGGCAGTCAGTGCTTTCACTCAGGGAGCTGAAGGGAGAAATCCAGACATGCAGCCAGCCCTGGTGGTGCACACCTGTGACCCCAGCACTGGGAGGCTGGTGCAGGAAGTTGCGAGTTGTAGCCCCTCTGGTGCAAGTTAATGACTTAGACCCTGTCTTGATATGAAAAAGGGCTGGAATATAGCTCATGTGAAGGTCCTGGCCTTCATCCCAGTACCCCGCCCCCCACATACACACACACAAAGAAGGGAGGGAGAGGAATACAGGAATGAAGTATGAGATTGACCAAGAGAGGGGAGGTCTAAGTTTAAGGTGATACAGCAAAAAAAGCCAGTTGTAAAGGTCATAGAGGATGGAGACCATGGAGAGCCTCTCTATTCTCCTGTTTTAAGGGCATTACAGCCCAGTCTTAGGGCCTAGGGTGTGGCTCGGGCGCAGGCGGCAGGGCCTGTGCTTAGCCCCCATGCGCCTTGGGCTCAGTCATCAGCACCCAGACCGTAAGTGAACAAGCACAGTGGTCAGCAGACGTAAGGGCCGGCCCACTACTGACACTGCGGTCTCCCCTTTCCCCTTTCCCCGCCCTCACAGAGGCGTGATCTCAGGAGAGGAGAGCTCCAGCGGCTGTTACCACCCCACGGAAGCGCTGGCGAGGCGCGGCCGGGCCCGCCGCGGGCAGCGGAGGAGCTTCCTCCAGACAGGCTCAGCAAGGGAGCCAAACGCGCGGTCCACCCAGCTGCGTGTCCCCCGGAGCCTGCCTTGCTGCGCTTCACCTTCTCCCAGGACATTCGAGGGTCTCTGGCTCACAGGGATGTCCCTTCCTGGGGTGGTTTCGTTTTCTAAAATGTTCATGTTTTAAAAGCCTGGCTTGCTGTTCTTAAGTTAAAGTCTGTCTCCATGAAATGAGTGTGTTTTTCTGGCTTGCTAACCCTCGGGTCCCCTTGGCCTCTCCCTGGACCGCCGCTGGCTGAGAGGGTGTCCACACAGTGTGAGGGGTGCACTGCACTGTCTGCGGCCCTGCACGCTCTCTACTCGGATCCTCCTGGCTCCTCTACCCCGAGGAGAAAGACCTGTCCGCAGTGTCCCCCTGCAGAGGAGGGGTCGTCAGTGCCTGGCTGTGGGGACCTCGGCCTCTTCGAGTGTAGAGCTGCTGGGGCGGGGGGCAGCAGCGAGCGGGGGGCAGCAGCGAGCGGGGTAAGTGGGGCTGGGGGCCTGCTTCTCCCCTCCCCCGCACCCACCCCCAGTCGCTGTGGACCAGTGCATCTCTAGCAGCAAGGGCTGTCTGGCAAGCACTGCCTTGTTGGGGCAGCTGCTCCTCTCCGGGCCGTTCCTGCTGTGAGTGTCTGCGATGACCCCACCTCCCTTCCCCTCAGTCTCTCGTCCTTGTGGGCAGAAGGCACTGTGCCTGGGCTTCCGGCCCGCGGCAGCCAGTCGTCCAGTGAGCGGGGCTCTCCCTGCTCTCCTCCCTGTCGCAGCCCTAAACGGCCCCCTGCTTCCTCTGCAGAAGAGTTCCCTGTCACTGCAGAGCCCACGTCTATCCGGAGGCCTGGCCCTGCCTGTCCTTCAGAACCTGAGGGAGAGGGCAGCTGTAATGTCACCATTGCAGCTCCCTCCACTGGCAGCTGGCCTGACTGCTCTGAGTCGCTGTGCAGGGGAGAGGGGGAGACCTGGGCTGTGACCCCAGGAGGAAGGCATGAGGGCTTCCCGGGGTGGCTGGTGCTCGTGCCTTTGTCAGCTTCCCTTTGCCTTAAACCTGAAGACGTCTCTGCAAGCCTGTGGGCGCTGCCCCGACTCCCAGACCTGAAGACACTGTGACAGTTGTCTCTGTCGTCCACTGTGTTTAGTTGCAAAGTGTGTTGTTTTTTATTACTAAAGAGTGAACCTTTGTGATCAGCATTGTGACCTGAACATAATAAAATTTAGACTATAAACAGCTTCCTTGCCAAGGTTTGTGTGAGTCTCGATTTGGGCAGGGTAAGGGCCCCCTGATCCCCCGTCAGACTTGTGAAGTGGAAGCCGGAGGGGTGGGTGAGTGCGTTGGGATGCTGGTGAGCATAGCTGCCTCCCGGGGCAGGGGAGGTAGCTGCTGGGTCCTCCGTGTGTCTGGACGCCCTGTCCGGTGCCCTTCCTCATCCACGCTGCACGGACAGCAGAGGTGCTGCAGCCTCCCACAAACACATTTTGGGGACAGAAAAGCTGCTGCCCTAGGACGCAAGTGTCGATGGTGCCTGCCTTTGGCAGCCACATTTCTCCAGGCAAAGCACAAGTGCCAGTACCTCTGCACCAGCTCCCAGCTGAGAGGTATAGACCGCCGTCCCCTGGAAAAGTAAAGTTGCTGTCCCTGACCGAGGTGTGAGAGGCTCCCAGCCGTCCCTGCAGGGAAGGGGCTCGGAATGAGATGCCAACGGCTGTGGCCCCCAGTGTCCTTTCCCTGGGCCGTGGGCCCCAGATGTGCCAGGGAAATGCCCAGCTTGAATGGACTTTGCTCTGGGTTCTGGGTAGGGTGGAAGTCAGGAAAAGGCTCCCCTGGCATGGGAGAGTAATTGCGTTGAGTGAGCTGGTGACATTTACTGGGGGCACCCTGAAGTGACATGGAAATCCCACACCCCAGTGCTGCTGCAGGCAGATGACCATGACTTCCTGACCTCGTCTCCAATTCCTCTAAGCCGTCGTTTTGCTTCCCTCCTCACACAGGGTGGCGGTGGGGATCGGCGGGCCTCCTGGGGTCATGCCAGCAGCGCCGGCCTGCACTGGGCTGAGGTGCTGGCAGGAGGCGTGAGTGTTAAGATGCTTCCCCCTCGCCCCTGCCTCTCACCTCCTCAGGCCTGCAGTTAGATCCCATTGCTCTCTGTTGCCCTGGTAACCAGCTCAGCAAGAAGAAGCTCAGGCTCAGCAAAGCCCCCAGGTTCTCTGCCCTCCCAGCCTGCCTTTCGGTGGGCAGGGAAAAGGGGAGGAAAGGGCAGTCAGAGGGGCCTTTGATGACCCCGCCTAATCCCCTAGAAGGCCAGGCGCAGGGCTGTCTCTCAGAGCTTTCCGCCTGGGCTCCTCAGCGGTAATTCCTGTCACCCTACCGTTTATTTTCTCCCGTATGCCCACAGGTGCCCCGCCAACCCTAACCCTCCAGGCTGGCATGCAGGCCTCCTATCTTAGGGCGACAGCACAGCAAGGACTTGAACCTCCCGGTATCTGCAGCCCGCTTGGGTTGGGCTGCCTCTCTAGGGTGGTGGTGGAACCCTGGCTATTTAAGCCACCTGGGGAGCTGTTCAAAAACACAATACATAAGCTCGGCTGGGCCTGCCCCACGTGCCTCCTCTGAGGCATCTGCGGTGTGACTGGAGCATCAGGGTTTCCGAAAAGCTTCGCTGTGGTTCCGGGTGCAGGAGGACACGCTGGCCCTCCTCCTGATGAAAGCTCTCAAACTCGGTCGCCGCCTGGCCCCCGTGAGCAGAGAGCTGCTCTAGTCCCGCTCCCCAAGCTTGCGGTTTCCAGAAGTCGCAGTCCCTTTTATTTCCAGCTCCCACTCCCCCCACACTCCCCAATTCTTCGCCCTTCCTAACCGACAATCCCAAATCCTGCCCAGAGAGGAGGTTACCCTGGCAACCAGCTTAATCTGGTAACTGTGGCATGTGCTGGGAGAGAAGCCCTCCCCTCTTCCTGTTTGGTTCACAAAATGCTACCTGGGCAGCTCCAAGCCACTCCAGCCAGTGTCACCTTTCAAAGCCAGGAGCACTGGATGTCCCATAAAGGCAGCGCGGGAGGCTGCCCCTCAGACCTGCCTTGTTGCCACAGTTGGGCTCAAGCTCCCCATCGTCCCCTCCAAACCCACAGATGGGTGTGTGAAGCTTCGTTTCTGTGAACACATGCTCTAGCACACATGGCCCCAGAAGCGCAGACGAGTCACGAGGGCAGCGCACACCACCACCGCTCCCAGCGATCAGCCTTCCCGACTGCGCCGGCTGTGCACCCTGAACGGGTGGGGCGCCGTCCAGGAGCCGCAACCCACCTCGGGCCTGGTGCCAAAGCCCAGCCTGGGCGTGCTCGCCCTGGCTCCAGCCTTTCCTGGGCAGAGCACACTTAGGGACACACTGCTCTGGGCATGGGCATCCGAGGATGGCTTGGAATCGCAGCTCGGCATCACCTGTCCCACTGCACAGAGGTCCACGCCGGCTCAGCGTGGTGACGGCCCTTGGCAGTTCTGGGGCACTTGTCACCCATGGCGTGGCCCTGCTTCCCTCTGCTGTCAACCTCCTCCCCGCTGCCTACTATCTCTGCTCAGCCCAAGACCTGCCACAACCTGCTGCTCTCTGCCTGCCAGTACCTGTCTCGCAGGCCAGCCCTGCACCACCTACTCTACCTGCCCGAGAGGGCAGGTGAGCACCGCCCCCGGTGCCCATGCCCACCCACCCGAGAGGCCTTTCAGTCCTTCTCAGGGCAGGACAATAAAGGCCACATGCTCCCGCCAGAATAGCAAAGGTGCGTGGGGGCCAGCAATCTTACAGGCCTCACCTGCGCACAGGTAAGTGCGCCCAGCCACAGACCCGCCCCAGCTCTTGGAAATGACGCGAAGCACCCAGCTCATCCCCTAAGTCAGGTCTCCTCCATCGCTAGACTGCTCCCTGGCCCTTCCCCTTCATTTCTGCGCCTGTCCCGCGCCCAAGCCCCTGACTGCCTGCTTCGGGGGTCCACCGTGCGCCCAACTTCAAGCCTGGCGCGGCCAGGGGGCGGGGCCACGGCGGGGCGGGGCGGG
>NW_004955451.1:14807771-14814487 GCF_000276665.1 Chinchilla lanigera
GCCCGGGCCCCTGCGCTCCCCGTCCTCCTACTCCTCCGACGAGCTGTCCCCCGGGGAGCCCCTGACTCCGCCGCCCTGGGCGCCCCTGGGCGCCCCCGAGCGGCCCGAGCACCTTCTGGACCGCGTCCTGGAGCGCCTGGCCGGCGGGGCCACCAGGGACAGCGGCGCCTCAGGTAAGGGGTCCGCTGAGCAGATCAGGGCCCTGGCTCCCCTTCATGCCCTTGGAGAAGGGGGTGGCGCCAGTGCTGGAGCCTGGGGTGGGGCCGAGGGGTTCCCGGAGAGGTAGAGTCTGAGCAGGGCCACAGACCCCCAGGGGAGAGGCGACAGTGCCCACCATCCCTCCAAGGAGGAAACAGCCTTCGGCCCGCTCCTTTAGCCGCCCTAGCTCCCCGGTGGATGTCAGCCACGGTCCCCGGTCCCCAGTGAGTCTGTAATGCCAGTGCCCCGACATCAGGCCCCGACACGCTAAGATGGAAGTGTGCAAACCAGCCCATGCCACCCTCAGCCGAGCTCAAGGCCGACGGCCTGACTCGAGCCCCGGGTGTGTGGAGGCCCAGGGCCCAGGCCAGGCCGCCTGGGGGACAGCAGGGAGAGGCCCAGGGCCCAGGCGAAGGGATGAGCCGTCCATGGGTGGGCGAGGGTGTTCTCCTTGGGGTGGACTCTGAAGGCGCTGTGAGGAAGGGGGGCCAGCATCAGGACCCCAGCATTGGCAGGGGCGTCTGAGCCTTTCCATCTCTCCCTCCAGGTGGGCAGCCTCAGCACCTGACCCGTTTACAAAGTAAAAACCCTACCCTGAGAGGTGTTTTCCCTAAACAACGCTATTTCTCCCCTCCCTCAGCACCCTGCTAAGGGGGCTGTAAGGAAACCGAGACCCCAAAATGCTAAGGTAGAGGATGCGAGGGTCGCTGGGTCTAGTTCAAGGCATTCCACTAACCAAGGGTGCTCTGAGCTTGGGAGGCCCCCGCTGAGACCCTGATGATGAGGGGTTTCAGCCTCTGCTCTTAGCCCTCTGTGTGGAGCCCCGGTTTAGGTGCTTGGGGTGGAGCACCACTCCCCAAGCTTTTTCCCAGGGAAAGTCTGGGTCCTCGCCTCTGGCGGAGGCTGTAGTTGCCCTGGAGAGCTGACACCTTTCGGATTTAATTAGAAAAATATCAGACACACACAGCTCTGCTAACCATAACTTCCCGCCCACACCACACACCCTCTGTCTCTATGACACATTCCCTGGGGAGGCTGCGCCTTGGACCAAAGCCTGCTTTGGAAGAGACGGACGCCACACCGTAGCCCCCATATAGCGTCTCCCGCACGCTGCCCTTCATGCCTCCTTCCTTGCCCTGCCGGCGCTCTCCCACCCCTGTATGCGGGAGCGGGCGGGGAAGGGGGCTGCGCTCCTCGCTGCTCTGAGGGGCTGGGGGCTGTCCCGGGCACAGAGGGGTGGGACCTGTCTTCCTTGCCCTTAAGACCTGCTGCCACGGGTTCTCAGGGTGCCCTGGGAAAATAGAAGACTCCTGTTTTGATCATCTCACCCTTATCATCAGCCCTAGGAGCTGAAATCCCCAAGTAACTGGTCTGTTAACCCCGGTCCCGTCTCAGAGGAAAGAAGGGCATCGCCGCTCTGACAGTTCCAGGGGAGCCCGTGTTCTGTTGGCTCCCTTGTGGGGTGTGTAGGAAGAGGGACTTCCAGAAGGCGGAGTCTCCCGGATGTCCAGGCGACCCCCTAGCTCCGACCCTCTGCTTGCCTCGGCACGCTGAGGGAACAGACTCGGGGGTCTGGGTTCTTCCAACTCCAGGCCTCAGTGTGTCCCTCGACATGGGATAGTTGAGGCAGGTGATCGTCGGTGGGCGCTCCGTCTCCACCTTCATGGCTAGAATTGGTTGGCCATTCGGTGGCAGGAGCCCGGGTTCTGTCTGGAGCAGCGCCTGGGGACCGGGCCCTAACCTGTCCTGGCAAGGACACCTGGCTCCTTCCCTGTGCCCTGCCTGCCTGCGAGTGCCAGGCGGCCCTGCCCCACCCCGGGGCTGGCTGCAAGTCAGGGCGACCTTGTACCTGGCCAACTGGCTGGGCCAGGCCAGACAGGGGTGTGGAGGGGGAAGGGAGGTGAGGAGAGCCCCTCCCGCCACCTGCCGTCGTTAACCCTTGCATCTCCGGGTACACAGAGGACCGGGGCTCCCAGCTCAGGCTCTGAGATCAAAGAGATGGCAGTCACTCCCTCCCTTTGCTGGGGCCGGTTCCCACCTGCCCTGCCTGATCAGAAGGCCCGGCTGGGAAGGAGGGAGTGGGGAGGGGAGGGAGTCTGGAGACCCTCCGGGGGCTCCTTCCCTGTTTGGGGGGTGGTGCCCAGCTCCCACCATACTGAAGGGGAAAGTTTGTGGCCATCAAAGGCGCCCCCTTCCCCAGCTGCCTTGGCAGCTGCCGGCCCCACCCCCGGAGCGGCTGCCCGGAACCTTCACCCTCGCGCCTGTGTGCGCACACGTGTGTGCAGAGCAGGACGGGGCAAGTGGCTGCGGCTCCGGGCTGGCTGAAGAGGACTCATCCTTGGTGGCAAGAAAGGGGCACGGGGTGGCCCCCGACATCTGTGGCACCCACCGATCTCCACAGATATCCTGCTGGATGACATTGTCCTCACACACTCCCTCTTCCTCCCAACGGAGAAATTCCTGCAGGCCCTGCACCAGTAATATCCTTTCGTGGAGTCAGAAGAGGGGAGGCCAAGAGGGGCCAGCGCCCTGCACCCCACAGGTGATATCGGGGCCCATGTCGCCCCCCAAAAACACCCCGCTTATGCCTGGTGTGGTGCTGTATGCCTATAATTCCAGCACTTGGGAGGCTGAGGCAGGAGGATTGTTTCGAGTTTGAGGCCAGGCTAAACTACATAGTGAGACCCTGTCTCAAAAATAACAACAACAAAAAAAACAACAATGAAAACACCCAGCTTTTCTGTTCCCCAGATGTGTGGGGCCTCATTTCCTCCTGTAAAATGGCATATGCCCTGCTGCATGTGGGCTGCCATGAAGGTCACTGTGCGAGTGCGAGTCCCTGGGCCCCTGTGGCACCTGGACCTGTACAGAAGAGGGGGTTGTTATTCCACGAGAAGTTACGGCGGTAAACATCTAGGTGCCCGCTGAGTTACATGGGGAGCGACACCCACGTCGGGGTGTGGGTGTGTCAGAAGGGTCGTCGGGAGCCTGGCCTGTCCTGGGAACCCACGCTAGCACATAGCCTTGTGCTGAGTTTTTTTAATTTCGTTAGTCATTTTTTCATTATTTTGAGACAGGGTTTCACTATGTAGCCCAGGCTGGCCTCGAACTCAAGCCTTCCTGCCTCAGCCTCTAGAGTGCTGGATGGCAAGTGTGCGCTACCACGCCCAGCTTCATTGAGTTATTTTAGAACCCAGTCGTAAACATGAGGCCACTGAGTAAAAATGCCATGGACTGCCTTAGAAATGTCAGGCCCCGCTCAAGGTAAAGTCGGGTTCATGGGTCTCACCGTGAGCTCCACGCCCTGGGCTGGCTGTGGTTAGGGGAGCCCTGGCAGTGTATTCTCCGTGCAACCCTACCAGGTGGGAGCTGGCTGTGGCCTAGCAGATCCATTGTTACCTGCTCTGGGGAAACCCTTTGGCTGGCCCAGGACTCCTGAACCTCTTGTGTCGCTGGCCTAGAGAATAACCGAGGGTCATGTAGCCTCCGGTAGCCTCCCGCCCAGCTTCTTCCAGTCTGCCCACCTGCCTCAGGCTTTTCCTTAACTTCGGGGTCAGCTTTGTTCGGGCAGGGGGCCTGGAGGACCCGGAGGGGCTGGGCCGGAAGCAGGCCTGCCTAGCCATGCTCCTCCACTTCCTGGACACCTACCAGGGGCTGCTGCAGGAGGAAGAGGGCGCCGGCCACATCATCAAGGTGGGGCATGGCGGGCAGCCGCGCACCCTGAAGGGGGCCCTGGGGAGGAGCTGCTGTCCTTGAGCCGGTACCCAGAAGTGGAAGACGCCACCCATCGTCTGAGCTTCTCTGGTCTTCTGTGCCCTGCCCTGGCCGAGACCCCGGCCTCACCATGGCTGTGTCCCCTCCCAGGACCTGTACCTGCTGATTATGAAGGATGAGTCCCTCTACCAGGACCTCCGGGAGGACACGCTGAGGCTGCACCAGCTCGTGGAGACGGCGGAATTGAAGTGAGGGGGACGGGAGGGGTCTGGGACCCTGAGTTCCTCTGTTACTGAGGCTGCCTCCTGTCTTTGGGTGTCACTGTGAGGTTTCTGTGTTTTTTGTTTTCTTTTGTTGTGTTTTGTTTTTGTTTTTGTTTTTTGTTTTTTTCCGGTACCAGGAATCAAACTCACGACCTTGCGCTTGCCAGGCAGGTGCTGTGCCGCTGAGCTAAATCCCCAGCCCTGTTGTGTTTTTTTTTTTGAGACAAGGTCTCGCTGTATACATCAGGCTGCCCCTGAACTCACTATATAGCCTGGGCTGGCCTCAAACTTGTGGCAATCCTCCTGCCTCAGCCTCCTGAGTACTGGGATTACAGGTGTGCACCACCATGCCTGGCTGGGCTTTTGTGTTTTGTGTTTTGAGACCGGATTTTGCTATGTAGTTCAGGCTGGCCTCAAACTTGTTGCACTGTGAGCCACACCCTTCCCTTTCCTTCCCATGTCCCCTCCATCCATGACACGCCACATACAGCCACCGCCTCTCACCTCTGTGCTCCTCAGCTTTCTGTGTCCCCAGGACACCCTCCTCCCACCTCTTTCTCTCCCTCTTTCTCTCAAGTCCCAGATCAAGTGCCACCTTCTCCATGCAAGTGTCCGCAGTCCTCCTCTAGGGACAGATGGCTCTGTTCCCAGTGCCAGAATCACTGTCCTGTACCTTGGTCGCATCACCAGTGCCTCTCGCCTGTGTGCACATCTGTCTGCCTCCCAGAGTGAGACGTCCTGGTTGGCCAACGTCACTAACATCTGGCGGCCTTTGACCTACTGTGTGCTGAGCAGGGTGCTGGGCCCTGAGGAAATAAAACTTCAGTTAGAGCTAGTCCCAGTCCTCAGAGGCTGTCCATCTGCTAGGAGAGATAGGCATACAGCCAGACTATAGTCCCAGCACTCTGGGAGGCTGAGGCAGAAAGATTCCAAGATTGAGCTCGTCCTAGGCAACTTGGTGACCTAATGAGTTACTGTTTCAAAATAAAAAGATGGGCCAGGGTATAACTCAGTGGCATAAACGTCTGCCTGGCAAGCGCAAGGTCCTGAGTTCGATTCCCAGTACCACACCAAAAAAATAAAATAAAATAAATTAAAATGCACTAAGAATATAGCTCAGTGCAGAGGCCCTGGGCTCAACCCCAAGTACTGCCCCCTGCAATAAATAAACAAAAATAATAAAATCCCATGAATAAAGGCTAGCAGGTGACCTCGGCAGCTGGGTCAGAGAAGGTGCGTGATGGCATTGGACGGGTCACTGTTCTCTCTGCTAACCCTTCTGAAACGAGCCGGAGCACCCGCGACCCAGGTCCCGCGACCCAGGTCCCGCGGCCCTGCTTCCTGTTGGCTGCCTGGTGCTCCCTGAGCCTGGCAGTGCTCGCTGATGCCCGCTGTGCCTGTGCCAGGACCCCCGAGGAGAGCCAGCCGCCCAGCAGGCAGGTGAAGCCGCTCTTCCGCCACTTCCGCCGCATCGACTCCTGCCTGCAGACCCGCGTGGCCTTCCGCGGCTCGGATGAGAGTGAGCCTGGGCATCGGGGGCCCTGGGGCGGGGTACGGGCTCCCCCTGCACCCAGCCCAGCTGCCGTGTGGTGTGGGGCCCAGGCGCCCTGGGGCCTGCACCCACTGCCACTCCGCCCTGCCTGCAGTCTTCTGCCGGGTCTACATGCCCGACCACTCGTACGTGACCATACGCAGCCGCCTCTCAGCGTCCGTGCAGGACATCTTGGGCTCCGTGACCGAGAAGCTGCAGTACTCTGAGGAGCCTGCTGGCCGGGAGGAGGCCCTCATCCTGGTAGCTGTGGCCTCCTCGGGAGGTGAGGGGGCAGAAATGAAAACTGGATTCTAAATTGGGTCTGGTGGTGCATACCTGTAATCCCAGCAGGAGGCTGAGGCAGGAGGATCTCTTCGAGTGTGAAGCCAGCCTGGGCTACATAGCGAAACCTTGTCTCATAAAACAAAACAAAACAAGGAAGGGTGGAAACAGGAGCCTCATTAGTCTAGAATATGCCTGTGTTGGGTTAGGAGCGTCCTCATGGGGATGGAGGTTGCAGCTGGGGTGTGCAGGACACACGGGGTCAGGGCCAGGCTGAGCCCTGTTCTTCTGCAGAGAAGGTCCTGCTACAGCCCAATGAAGACTGCGTCTTCACCACACTAGGCATCAACAGCCACCTGTTTGCCTGTACCCGGGACAGCTATGAGGCCTTGGTAAGAACACTTCCCTGCTGGGTATGATGGACACAACTGTAATCTCAGCACTTGGGAGGCTGAGGCAGGAGGATTTCTGCAGCCAGCCGAGGCTGCAGAGTGAGACTGTCTCAAAAGAAAAGCTTTCACAAGGCCATGGCTGGGAGCAGGGCCCTCACCCTTCCCTACTGCCCCCAGGTGCCCCTCCCTGAGGAGATCCAGGTATCCCCAGGAGACACAGAGATCCACCGAGTGGAGCCGGAGGATGTTGCCAACCATCTGACGGCCTTCCACTGGGAGCTGTTCCGCTGCGTGCACGAGGTTAGCCTGCACGGGGCGGCGGGGGGGGGGGGGGGG
>NW_004955451.1:14815250-14823089 GCF_000276665.1 Chinchilla lanigera
GGATGTGGACGCCTGACA
Organism: Chinchilla lanigera; assembly: GCF_000276665.1. Taxonomy (NCBI): domain Eukaryota; kingdom Metazoa; phylum Chordata; class Mammalia; order Rodentia; family Chinchillidae; genus Chinchilla; species Chinchilla lanigera. The sequence goes on from NW_004955451.1 coordinate 14,815,269, forward strand.
CCTGCCGCCCCTGCCCCGCAGCTGCAAGCAGAACCAGGACCTGCTCTCCTTCTACGCTGTGGTCATGGGGCTGGACAATGCTGCCGTCAGCCGCCTGCGGCTCACCTGGGAGGTGAGGAGGACCCCGTCCCCACCCGGCCATACCATGGGGACCACAGCCTCCTGGGCATCAGGGGCAGCATAGCAGAGCACATAGCTCTGCTCAGGTTGAGGGGTAAGAGTAAAAAGCCCTGCCCACACCTGTGATCCCAGCAGTGGGAGGCTGAGGCAGGAGAATCGCCTTGAGTTAGAGGCTAACCCCAACTGCATGAAAGAGACTGTCTCAAACAAAACAAAACAAAACAAAAACCCAGAGAGGGTTCCAGCCTCCCTCGGTGGAGGTGGCTGGTTTCAGGGCTAACTCCACCCCCCATCCCCACCCCCTACCCCTCTAACTGACTTCCTTCTCCTTCTCCGAACTCTGCAGAAGCTGCCAGGGAAATTCAAGAACTTGTTCCGCAAATTTGAGAACCTGACGGTGAGTGGTCTGTCCCTGTGCTGGCCTGGGACGTGACCCCCGCTCACATCGGCCCTCTGCGTCACTGGCGGGGGTGGGGTGGGGAGAGCAGTTGCCGCCTCCCCAGCCCCGCATCCTCCACCCTGTCTGTCCAGGTGGGGCGGGGGTGGTGACCTCTCAGAGCCCATGCGCCCCTGACCCCGCTTCTGTGGAACCCTAGGACCCCTGCAGGAACCACAAAAGCTACCGGGAAGTCCTCTCCAAGATGAAGCCCCCCGTGATTCCCTTCGTGCCCCTGATCCTCAAAGGTGAGTGCTGCCCTCCTGCCTGTGACCTGCACTGTCCCCACACCGTCCCTTCCCCTCCCCTGGGCTCCAGGGTCCCCTCTTCATGCCTGGGTCCTGGCTCTTGACTGTCCCTGTCCCCAGACCTGACGTTCCTGCATGAGGGCAGCAAGACCCTGGTTGACGGCTTGGTGAACTTGGAGAAGCTGGTGAGTGGCACTGCCAGCCCTGCGCCCGCTCCCATCTCCTCCCTGTGCCCAGCGCGCCTGGCACCCTCCCTGCCGCCTTCGCAGTGGCGTCGCTGGGACCACCGCCCGCAGGTGGCGATGCCAACAGTCACATGGGGCCCATGCTGCCCCCCGCCCTCAGAGCCCCCCCGAGTGGGAGCTGCAGAGCGGAGTGGGGTGCAGGGCGCACGCCTTCCCCCTCCTGAGCCTTCTCGGGGTGTCCTTGTCACCTTGCAGCACTCGGTGGCTGAGAAAGTGAGGACAATCCGCAAGTACCGCAGCCGGCCCCTCTGTGAGTCCCGGGGCTCCCGTGGGGGGACGGGCTGGGCCCGGGTCCCTACCTGACACTGTCCCCGCTCCAGGCCTGGACATGGAGGCCTCGCCCCACCACCTGCAGACCAAGGCCTACGTGCGGCAGTTCCAGGTCATCGACAACCAGAACCTCCTCTTTGACCTCTCCTACAAGCTGGAGGCCAGTGGCCAGTGAGAGCCACCCCCACCGGGCTCCTGGGCACCTGGCACCCGAGCACTTTGTACCCCATTCCCACCGCCCCGTGACGGGTATCTCCCACGAGCAGCTGAGTGGGATGGACTTCTGGGGACTTGTCGGCATCCTGCTGGAAGCCTCTCCCCCATGCCCCTTTAGCCCGAGCCACAGGAAGCAGAGGGCTCCTTCCTCTGTCCCCACCCAGCCAGCTCTGCCTCAGAGATGGAGCTCCTGCCTCCTCTGCCCAGGCAGGAAGGGGTGGCCCTCCCGCTCCTAAGTGAGTTCCCTTTCCCGCCCCACGTGGTCTGGTCTCCCTCGGGTCAGGGATGGAGCCCCGAACGTTGCCACGCCTGTGTGTGTGTGTGTGTGTGTGTGTGTGTGTGTGTGTGTGGCGGAGGGAGGGGTCCCTTCTGTTTGGTGCTACCCTTGACTGCGCAGGTGCCCCCAGGGTGGAGTGGGGTGGGCGCCCCCAGCTCCTCTGCTGCCCTGCACGTCAGGCCTGGGGGGCCTGGCTGCTCCGGGGCTGCCCGAGTCCCCCAGCATCCCTGGCAGGCTCCCGGAGAGGGTGTGCTCAGGGAACACAGGCCTCAGCTGCCTGTAGGACCCTCTCTCTGCTCTGCTCTGCAGTTGGTGGGGTGCGGGGAGCCAGGAGCCGGGTGCCTGCCCCGCACATCTCTGCTCCCCTGGCCCTTGTCTGACACTGACCGCACTCACTGCCCCTCCCGCCCTGTTTGTCCCCGCCCCCCCCCCACCGTGCTGGGGGCGTTGGCAGGCAGCTCCCCAAAAGTAGTAGAGTGGAGGCTGGTGGCGAAGACTGTAAAGGGGAAACTAGACTCTGGGGAGGCCTGGAGGGCCTCCGTGTCCCCTCCTGGGGCCCAGCACGAGGGTCTGGGCTCCTGGCAGCTCGGGGTGAGGCTCCCGGGCGGTGCAGGCTCCCTCTTCCTGCCCTCCCGTCTTCCAGCGCAGCTGCCGCTCCCGCTGCTGCTCTGGGGTGTACATATATTTTTTACCCAAAGCTCTGGAATTGTACATTTATTTTTTAAAACCCTGAAAGAGGGAACAGGCCTTGTATCATATGTAAACACTGTATCATAGGTCACGTGTACAGTCTGTCATTTCCTGTCCCCTCCACAATGCCTGTGGATGCAAAAGGCGTCCCTGGGCCTCCCGGCGCGCCCCCCCCCCCCTCCCGGTCCCCAGTAGCTTCTCCTGGTCCCCAGCCTACTTGAACATGGCCCCCCAGCCCGGGTCAACAGTGAGCCCCGCACATGGTGCAGACCTGCTTGTCCTCAAGAACCCGATGGGGGGTAGCTGATAAAGTCTGGGAATCAATAGTCCAGTGTCCAATCTGTGTGGCTGTGGCCGGGGAGGCTGGAGGGAGAGCACAGGAGTCCTTACCTGACCTGTCACTGGTGGGTGCTCAGCAGAGTGGACATCTCCTGGGTGTGTGTCTCGGCGGCGTGCACCTGCCATGGTGGGAAGTAGGAGTCTTAGTCACCCCCAGGGAGGACCTGAGGGATGGGGGATTGCAAGATGGCATGGGAGCCCCAGTCCTGCTCCCTGCTTTACCAAGACAGGACATCTTCTGTCCCAGGAGCTGACCTATCCCTCCTCCAGCTGTCCTCGTGACAGTAAATGATCCTGTTGCCAGGCGTGGTGGCCTACACCTGTCATCCCAGCACTGGGGAGGCTGAGGCAGGAAGGTCGCTGCAAGTTTGAGGTCAGCTTGGCCTACACAGTTCAAGGCCAGCCTGAAATACATAGCAAGACCCTATCTCAAAAACAAACAAACCTGGGCCAGGGATGTAGCTCAGTGGCACAGCACCTGCCCGGCAAGCAAGAGGTCCTGAGTTGATTCCCGGTGCCAAAAACAAACAAACAAAACAAATCCATCAGTCCTCAAAGGGAGGACAAGGTTGGCCTGGCCTGCACCCTGCCGCGGCGCACGAATTCCTGGTCCCATTTATCTTCTCCACAACCCTGGAGGCTGGTGCTGTTCGCTGTTCTTCCCCGGTGAAGAGTGGAGATCTTTAGAGGCTGGGAGAGGCCAAGATCTCAGCCCTGGGCCTCAAAGCGAGCAAGAGTCTCTGAGCCCGGAGCTTCGACTCTGCAAACCCAGACCCCGAGTGCCGCTTCCTGCCCCTGCGACCTGGTGGAGCACCCAGTGTGGCCCGCACGCCCCTCACCAGAAACTCCTGCGGGGACAGGGAGGAGGATTGCGGGCAGTGCCCTTGTCGTCCACTAGGTGTCACCACCGAGATGACCGTCTGGGGCGTTAGGCGTTGGGAGGAAGGGGTAGAGAGCAGTTTCTGGAGGATTTTAGTCCCTGTTTGGGGTCTGTCCCCAGGGACGACTCAGACCTGACCTAGAAGAATGCGTTTCCTCAGCCTCTCCTACTCTACCAGCCCCTTTCCATTTAGTATCAAAACCCTCTTAAATCACTAAGGTGTTCATGAGGACATCCTCCTGCCTCTGCTGCCCCCGTGACCAGGCTGCAGGAGTGCACCTCCGCACTGCCTTGCATTGCATTTTACTTAATAATCAATTGATGGGGGCTGGGGATTTAGCTCAGCGGCACAGTATCTGCCTAGCAAGCGCAAGGTCATGAGTTTGATTCTGGTACCAGAGAAAAACCAAAACCAAAAAAAAAAAGATCAAGTGATGGTTTTTTTTTTTTTCTTTTTGAGGCAGGGTCTTGCTCTGCAGTTCAGGATGGCCTTGAGCTCACTTTGCATCCTAGGCTGGTCTCGAACTCGCAATGATCCTCCTGCCTCAGCCTCCCGAGTGCTAGGATTACACCATGCCTGGCCTGATTGCTTGTTTTTATGTATTTATTTTTGAGTCAAGTTCTCACCATATAGTCCAGGCTGGTCTTGAACTCACTGTGCAAACCAGGCTGGCCTCAAACTCTACAGTGAATCCTCCTGCCTCAGCCGCCTGAATGGTGGCATTACAGGCATGCACGACTATACCTGGAAGTCTTCTTTTATTTCTAAGATAATCTCACTGCCTCACATAGGCTGGTCTTTGAACTCATGGTATTTTACCATCCTTCTGCCTCAGCTGCCCAAGTGCTAGGACTCCAGGTGTTTGAAAACTGTCTGAAAGTAGGTTGCAAAGATGATCACTTCATTCCTTGTACAACTTTTTTTTTTTCCAGTACCGGGAATTGAACTCACAACCTTGCGCTTGCCAGGCAGGAGCTGTGCCGCTGAGCTAAATCCCCAGCACACCCCCCCCCCGCCCTTTTTTTTTTTTTTGAGATAGGGTCTCGCTATGCAGTTCAGGCTGGCCTTGAGCTCACTATGTAGCCCAGGCTGGTCTCGAACTCATGATCCTCCTGCCTCAGCCTCCTGAGTGCTGGGAATACAGGCGTGCACCCTCCCCCAGTATTCCTGTACAGCCTTATCATGGGTCATACTTCTACATACTTACTACACAATTAACCACACCTAAACAAATCAGCAATGGTTTTGTGATCTCGTGTGGTACCCAGTGCCTATTTAGGTTTCCTTGGTTGTTTCAAAAATGTCTTTTAGAAAATGTTAAAAACAAAACAAAACAAAACAAAACAAAACATGCCCAGCAGGTGGTGCATGCCTGTAATCCCAGCAAGCACTCAGGAGGCTGAGGCAGGAGGATTGCTCAAGTTCCAGGCCAGCCTGGCTACAAAGTGAGCTCAAGGCCAGCCTGAACTGCATAGTGAGACCCTGTCTCAAAAAGACAGAAAAAAAAAAGTTAACATGCTTGACTGCTGGCAGACACCTGTGATTCCAACACTCCAGAAGCTGAGGCAGGAGGATTGCCATAAATTCAAGAATTGGGAAGAGGACTGCAACTTTGACCCCAGCCTGGACAATTTAGTGTCTGTCTTGAAAGAAATAAAAGGTCTGGAGATGCAGCCTAGTGTGAAGGTCCCGGGCCTAGTTCAGTCCCTATTCAGGAAAACAAAAGTGCTGTGTGATATTTCAGGCATACAAAAAGTTTACTAGCTGGACATGGTGGTGCATACCAGCACTCAGGAGGCTGAGGCAGGAGGATAGCCACAAGTTCGAGAACAGCCTGCGCTAAACCCCCTGGGCTAAACAGCCCCTGAGCTAAACCCCCAGCCCGCTCCCCGCCTTTTTTTTTTTGAGACAGGGTCTCGCTATGCAGTTCAGGCTAGCCTTGAGCTCACTTTGTAGCCCAAGCTGACTCGAACTCGCAATGATCCTCCTGCCTCAGCCTCCCGAGTGCTGGGATTACAGGCGTGCGCCCCTACGCCCGGCTTTGTGAGTCCATTAGAATGAAGTGTCTAGAACAGGCAAACCCACAGTGACATTAAAAACATGGATTAATGGTTGTCAGGGGCTTGGCAGAAGGCTGGGGGAACTGCTAATACATAGGGCTTGAGAAAAATAACTATTTCAGGGAGTGCTGGTCGCTGTATATTATGAAGACACTAAAACCCACCTATATATTTTCTTTTCTTTTCTCTTTTTTTTTTTGCATCTTTTGAGATAGGATCGTGCTATGTAGCCCAGGCTGGCCCTGAACTTATGATTATCTTACCTCAGCTTCACAAGTAGCTGGAATTACCGTTGTGCATCACCACACTTGGTTCAATAGTGGATTTTTTTTTCGGTACTGGGTAGAACTTAGCGGTGCTATACCACTGAACTACATTCCCAGCCCTATTTATTTATTTAATCTTATTTTGACGCAGAGTCTGGGTAGGTTGCTAAATTGCTCAGGCTGGACTCCAACTTTCCATCGTCCTGCCTCAGCCTCCTGAGTGCTGGGATTACACGTATGCACTGCCACACCCAGCTATCCATATCTACACCTGTATCTGTATATCTATATGTATGTATATATTTTATAGCAGTGCGTCAAATCATTTTAAAAATTTAAAACTATTTTATCCCGGGGTTATAGGCATGCGCCACCACGCCTGGTCCTCTCATTCCTTAGCGGCAATTAATCACGCCTTGGCCTGACACTCCATAGCGTATTCCCCGGACACTAGTCACCCGCTGACGTAGCTGTTGACACGCCAGTCTGCCCACCAACACGTTAAGTCCCCTGAGGGTAGAGGCTCCGTCTTAGTCACCCGAGGGCGAGCCCAGTGCCCGCCCCAGACCAGGGTCACGTTGTGACCTCTCACTCGATCTGTGCGTGGGATCCGGCACTGCTCATGGTGGAAGAGAAAGAAAACAAAAATAACGACGTGCGGCTCATCACATGCCGTGCCATTCACGGCTTGAGACTTGTAAGAACCCTGTGACACACCAGGGACAGCCCCAGCAGCTCTCCTGTGCAGACGCTGGGGGAGGCCCCGCACTTGGCGCGGACTCAGTTCCAACCCGTCGCCTGCCTTCGGCTTCGGCGCTGCGAACCGCGCGGACCCGGAGCATCGGGAGAGGGAAATCGACGGCGCTGGCCGCAGTGGTAAAGTGTTTCAGTGTGCGGACGGGGGGCAGATCCTTCGCTGCCACGAGCTGAGCAGCCGGGGAACCCAAGGCTCACTCAACGAGGGAAAGATGACTAAGAGGACCTAAAGGAAGACTGTCAGCAGGGCCCGGCCTCTCCGTTGCTATGACAACCACGGCTTGCCCGCTGGGCAGGCTGAGGCGTGCGCTTCTTACCTCGAGGTCTGGGAAGGATACTTCAGGGGCAGGGTGTGTGTGCGTGCGGCGGGGTAAGGACAAAAAAGAAGCATATTCAAGAAACACTAAGTGTTTCTCCACCTCGGCAACGCGTTCGTGTCACCTGCGCAATTTTTAAAAAGCCGCAATGCCTAGGCTGCATTGGACCCTAGTCAGTGAGACTCTCTGGAGGTCGGAACTGTGGCACCGCTAGTCACTGAAAGATCCCCAGGTGCTTCCAACCGCAGCCAAAGACACAAACCCCGCTTCCAGGTGCAGAACGGCGGCGACCTTCCAAAGATGGCAGCCGATCCGGCCGCTTCCCCCTTTACGTGCGCCGCCAGGGGGCGGGCTTCCCGCGCGCGTGCGCCCTCCGTCTTTCTGCGTTCCGGTCCCTCCTCCGGTTTCCCCCGCCTCCATTTTGTTCGCGGACGCTGAGGACGGTGGGAGCAGATCCATTTCCGGGTTGGCCAAAGGGGCGGCGGCGGCGGCGAGAAGGAGAGCTCGCCGGGGAGGGGGCTCGCGGGAAGAGACGCGAGCGGGGCAGAGCTGGCGGAGGATTCGCTCCCGGAGCGGCTGTGACCAGGTCGGGAGGAGGCTAGGGCTGCCGGGGTCGGGCGCGGAGGGGCCCCGCGGCGCCGAGTGGGAGGGAGGGCCGGAGAGGGGGCTAGGGGCGGGGCTTGCGGGCGAAAGGGGACGC
>NW_004955451.1:14824284-14826628 GCF_000276665.1 Chinchilla lanigera
TGGCCTGTAACCGTGCTGTCATGTGGTGGGGGTGTCATCCATTGTGCTTTGGGTGACTTTCCCTGCTTTTTTGTTAATTCTTTGTCAGGTGTGAAATCCTGACTCTCCCAACTTTTTCTTTGGGCCCGATATCCTCAAGACTAGTCTGTCCCTTAGAAGTAGCCTTCCTGAAAGTCTCAGCATTTCCGAGCTCCGGTGTGGACTTGGCGGAGCTAGGGCTTTGCAGTCAGGCGAGGTGTTTAGCCTTGGTGCTGATTAGTTATGCGGTGCTGGCACAAAGGTGACGTGCAGGTGGGAGTTTTCAGGAGAGGGGCCTCTCGGCCTGTGGAGGAGAAAGTTATCAAATGTTTTTTCTGACTTGGGCTCTCAGGCTGGCTTTCTAGTCCGTGCTCTGAGTTGCTCTAAAGTGATTGTGAAACTTGCAGGTTATTTGTTCAGGCCCTTTGAGTAAACCACAATCTTGATACCAAGTCTAGGAAGAACTACAAAGTATATATGCTTAATGGGTGTGGGCTACACTGTGTATACCTTTATTTGGGGGCAAAACATAGGCTGATATTTCAACGTACCATGTACTGTTTTGGAGGTTTTTCCTCTTCAGTGCAGGGGTTGGAACCCCTGGTCTTGTTAGGCAAGTGCTCCACCCCCTGCCCACCTTGTTTTTTGTTGTTTGTTTCAGGGTCTTACTATGTAGCCCAGGCTGGCCTGGAACTCCGACGCATGGGGATCCTCCTGCCTTTGCCTCCTGGGTGCTTGGGTTAGAGACCTGTGCTGTCCTGCCTGGCTCCCCCTGGGCTCACTTCAAGGGGTTTGGAGATACTGTGGAGGCTCGGGGCTCGCAGGCAGGCTGTTGGAATAGCCCCTGCTTTGTGGAGCGATTTTCCGCTTTCCCTTCTGTCACAGTTTCCCACTGCCCGGCTCGTCCTGGTCCTGAGTGGAAGGGAAGGGGGAATCAGTTTCCCCTCCCCTCCTCATCTCTGGTGGACATCTTGTCTGTGTCACAGTTTGCTGCCACCAGTTTGAAAGGCTTCTGACCGCTTTCGTTGGGAGGGCAGCAGAAGCCGGGCTGGGTTCCTGGGGCAGGGAACAGCCTCTGTCAGAGCAGAGAATAGTTGCCGAGACACAGAAGCTGTGACTGACATTTTGGCAACGCGCCTCCCACTGCCAATGACTCCTTTTCTTAGGGGTGTGATCGTGGGTCTGCTTCTCACAGTGGCTCCCCGCCACGTCCAGAGGGCTGTGGCAGCCCTGGGGTCCCACAGACCCTGAGGGCTGCTCTGGGGGAATGGAGGCAGCCTCCCCCACCCCCAGTGTGCTTCCCATCCTCGACCTTTCTCCTGAATTCCAGTCTGTTTCTTATTCGTCTGGTAATCAGAGGCAGAATCTTTGCCTTTGCCCAGCTTTGCCAGTCCAGGTTGTGGCTCTGCCCTGCTCTCCCTCCCAAGCCCTTGAGCTGGAGAGGCCTTACGGTTCAACTTGAGGGCTTGTCTTGTCTTTTCTTTTCTTTCCTATTTTATTTTTTTGGCAGTGCTGGGAATGAAACCTAGGATGACCCTGCTAGGAAAGTGCTTTGCTCTTGACCTACGCCCCTACCCCTAGTGAACCTTTCTTTCCTTCTTTCTTTCTTCCTTCTTTTTTTTTTTTTTTTTTTAAGATAAGGTCTGGCTGTGTAGTTCAGGCTGGCCTTGAACTCACCATATAGCCCAGGCTGGTCTCAAACTCAAGGCAGTCCTCCCTCCTCAGCCTCCCAAGTGCCGGGATTATAGTCATGTGCCATCACGTCTGGGTCCAGTGAACGTTTTTTGATATCTCTTATGGACGGGCATTGAAAAATGCTAAATACAGCCTTGTCAGGTTAGTGTTTTTTATTTTCTGAGACAGGATCTTGTTAAGTCACTAAATTGCCCAGGCTGGGCTTGAATTTTCCATCCTAAGTCAGTCCCCCAAGTGCTGGGGTTACTGGTGTGCAACAGTTAGGTCTTAAACCGTAAGTAACTTACTTTATTTTATTTCATAATTTATTTTTGAGACAGGGTCTTGCTTTGTAGTTCAGGCTGGCCTTAAACTCACTATGTAGTCCAGGCTGGCCTTGAACTCACAGCGGTCCTCGAGTCTCAGCCTGCCAAGTGCTGGGATGACAGGTGTATGCCTCCATGCCTGGCACAATTCATAAGTCTTGGTGGACATGCAAGGGAGTCAGTAACTCAAGGGCTACTTGAACTCTGCATTTGTGAAAGTATTTTCCTCTGGGCCCATGGCAACTCTGGCTGTGTGGAAGCGTTTCAGTCTGCAAGAGTATTGTCTTGTTTGGAAACTCCAGCTTTTTTTTTTTTTTTTTTTTTTT
>NW_004955451.1:14827324-14837443 GCF_000276665.1 Chinchilla lanigera
GTACATTGTCTTTGAAACAAGGCATGCCCTTCCTCCAGATGACACCCAGATGGCATTTGAGGAAGCCTGTCTTTCTCCTGGAGAGTATGGTCCCAGGAGTCTCCTTGTCCCTTGCTGTCCTGTACTTACCTGCTGTGACTCTGGGCTGTGTGGTGCAGGCCGCCCGCACGGAGCTGGAGGCTGTGCTGGAGTGAGAAGAGCCATTTTGTTATTAGTGCACCTTGTACTGGCCTTTTAATCTGTCCTTAGAAACTTCAAAGATGTTTTGACAAGTGTTGTTTTTAGCAGTTGGTAGCATTAAATTAAAAGCATGATCTAAAAAGGGATAATGTAATGATTTTAAGATTCCTTCTTCTGTTTTGTGCTTATCTTAAAAAATAAGGTCTGGATAGATTGCCCAGGCTAGGCACAAACTCCTGGACTCAAGTGATCCTCCTGCCTCAGCCTCCCAAGTGCTGGGATTACAGGCATGTGCTACCATGCCTGGTTCCTATTATTTCTTGATTTTTCCATTCTTAGTGTTACGATTGAGTTTGCTCTGTAGAAGATGAAGATTTGTCGTGTTAATAATGTCCCCCACCTACAACATATCCTGCTATCCTTCTTATCCAGATAGAGTCCTATTCTTAGGTTATACAGGGTGCCAGGGATTGAGCCCAGGCCTGCCATGTGACAGGCATGCACTCTACTGCTTAGCAACATTCCCAGCCATTTTAAAATTTTTTTAGACAGTGTCTCACTAAGTTGCTTAGGCTGGTCTGGAATTCAGCCTGCCTGCGCCTCCTGAGTAGCTGGGATTATGGGTGTACACCACCACACCCAGCTGCATATTTTTATGTTAGGGTTCAGTCAGAAATGCAGGCCTTTCTTGGTATCTCAGAGAGGATATTGTACGCGCACAGAATTCTTGGGAGGCTGCGAAAGTGTGTCAGGGGAAGCCGTGTTGCAGGGATTCCAAGAAACTTGCCTGTTAATCTCAGCTGCCATAAGCGTCACAGCAGGCCGTTTGCAGGACATTGGAGACTGCTGCATACCCCTTCTGCCGTCTCTCTGCGGCCATCGATCTGCTCCTTGGTGCTGGAAATGGCATCTGCCTTTCTTCCTCAGCTGAACCTTGGTGGAGTGTAAGCCACAGCCCCACTGGGAGGGATTCTGGGAAATGTAGTTCCCGGCCCTACAGCTTTATCCTAGCATCAGATGGGTCTAGAAGAGAGTAGAGGTGAGTGTTACCAAGAGTGTGAGAACGTGTGTGTGTGTGTATGTGTGTGTGTGTGTGTGTGTGTGTGTGTGTGTACCCCGCTAGACCACTAGTGCCCATCTTCTACCTCCGTGCGGACTCTTCGGGCCAGCCCAGTGTTGCTTCAGCCTGCGTTTCTCAATTAGAATGTGTCTTTCACCTGGTCAGCGCCTCTACTCCACCTGGTGGTAATAACGCTGGCCTTGGGTGAGTCCATTTTTCTAGTCAAATCTCAAGCCTCCGGGATCCTGCAGTGAGTGTGTGGGTGGAGAAGAAATATTAATTACGAACATTGAGCACTCTGTATCATTTCACTGTCTAAATCCAGGAATCTGTTAATATTTTGGTAAAACGGAAAATTGGCGCAGGCTTTGAAAACATGTCCCCATCATCTGCCTTGGATTCGGGCAGTGTCTCCGTGGAGATGTGAGAGCCCTGGGATTGGAAGTTGGTTGCTAACTTTGACAGTAAGGGGCGGCACGTTCTCGTCCCTGCATTCTGGACTGTTAGGCCTAGAAGAGGAAACCAGTGCCGAGCTTTTCTTGCCAGGCTGTGAGCATCTAGGGATGTGTGTGCAGCTCCTCCTTGGCCACCCTGAGTTGCTCAGAGCTCAGGCACAAAGCGTTCTCAGAACTTGGTCCGGTGGCTGGGGATAGTTGGAATCGAGCCTGGGGATGCTGTGTGGCTGAGAGATCTAGAGAGAGTAGCTCTATGGGAACAGGAGGGATCTTTTTATTTAAATTTTTGGGGTGCAGGGATTGAACCTAAGGCTGTGTGTATGCCGAGCACACAGTCTACGCTGGGCTGTACTGCCAGCCCCCTTCGTGTGCCTGTGTGTGTGCGTATGTACATGCTTAAGCGTGGTACTGGAGACGGAATCTAGAGCCTTCTCGCTGAGCGACAGCCCCAGCCCTTCTAAGTGTTTTTGGGGGACGGGGACAGGGCCTTACTGAGTGGCCCAGGTGGAACTTGAATTTGTGACCCTCCTGCCTCACTCTCCCGAGTACTGGATTACAGGCGTACCCTGTATACCTGGTTTACATTTTTTACAATTTGTATTGGAACAGTTTGGTGAACAGTGACAAAATGAACACTCAAAGGGAGGGCTGTCTTGGCTGAGGATGTGGCTCACTGAGTGGTGGAGTGCTTCCTTTGCACGCACAAGACACTGGGTTTCAATTTGCAGCACCAGGGAAGCATGGCAAGGTGTGACGAGCTTATTGATTATGGGTCACTGGGTGTTTTAAGGCACGCCTTTGAAACGCCCTTGTCTGTTCCAGCTCGGTGCAGTATTTTCTTCCCTGCCCCCGCCTCCCAGTAGGCAGTGCTTTCGGGATAACAGGGTTTTCTTCTCTGGCCCCGAGGAGTTGGGGCGGGAGCTGGAGGTGTTTGGTGAGGTCATTTCCTGATCGTTTTTGGATGCTTTTCAGAGTTTTAATTTATAGCCTCCCTTACGTTAGTTAACTGTAGTAATCTTTTTATGGAGCCATTCTTTGTAGCTGTGGTTATTTAATTGACATGAGAATAGACTGCTCATCGATTTGCCGTCATTTTAGCTGGGAAGCCTTGGCCCGGGCTGGCCCTGTGTCTGGGAACTACCTGTGGTATCTGGCTTGCCACAGGAAGTAGGGTGTGAAAAAGCGCACTTGTGAGCTCACATTTTGAGGGCGTGTAAAGAATGATCTGGCAGGCTCAGTAGTCAGTAGTGCCCCTTTAACATCCCAGCACCCAGGAAGCATGAGGCAGGGTCAGAAGTTCCAGCCGGCCTGGACAATTCAGCAAGACCTTCTCAAAATAAAACCACAAAGGACTGGATGGGTCTGGTGGTGCACACCTCTAATGCCAGCGGGAAGACTGCGAGTTCCAGGCCGGCCTGGGTAACATAGTGAGACTGTGTGTAAAAGCAAAGCAAAAAATAAAAACAAAATTTTATAAGGGCTGAGGATGTAGGTTAGTGGTAGAAAGTTTGCTTAGCATGTCTGAGACCCTGGGTTCAATCCAGAGGACTACCAGAAAAAATCTGGACAGGAGGAAAAAGTCATATGGGGGGATCCTTATGTTTTTATTAGAGAAATTGTCATTGAAAGGATTTTCTTATATAGTTTATCTCTTCTGCCTCCTTTATTTTCTCCTTTAGGGGTGTGTGTTCCTATTTTTTTATTTTTGTTTTTGTTTTTGTTTTTCAGATAGAGTCTCACTATATAGTCCAGGCTGGCCTTGAACTTACTGTGTAGCTCACGCTGACCTCAGCATCGTGGTGATCCTCCTGCCTCAGCCTCCCAAGAGCTGGTATTATAGGTATTCACCACCATGCCTGGCTTGCGTGTTCCTTTCAGTGATGAAAAATCATTGATCTAAAAAATAAAACATCCAGGATCAGTTTGTTTTAAAAAGTTTAGTATGTTCTATTTAAATACTTATGGTGATCATGTGATTTTTTTTTTTTTTTTTACTTGTTCCTTCTTTCGGATTTGCTGCATAGTTGAATTTCCAGGCAGGCGCTTGTGCTGCTGAGCTATATCCCCGGCCCACATAGTTGAATTTCCATGATGAAAAAAATGTCTGTAGCTGGGGGAAAAAAATTCCCTTCATCAAACCTTGGAATTTTAATTAGTTCCATCTCTCCACTTGATGGAATCTGTTTCACCAGAAGCTTGACTGATCGTGATTCAGGGGGAGGTGGCCTTCACCGCTGAGAGAGGCCTGTGACCACAGAAGCCTTTTACGTATTTTCTTTGAATTCTAGAGCAACTAGAAAGGACTTGTGGAAACTCACTGCTGCGTCCTAGAACACGGAGGTTTTTTGTTTTTCCTGTACTGGAGGATGAACCTAGGGTGTTCATAACCCTGAACTACATCATCAGCTCTCTTTCTTTGAGACAGAATTTCACTAAGTTTCCCAGTCTTAGCCTTGAATGTGACGTCCTCCTGCCTCAGCCCCCCAAGTCGCTGGGGTTATGGGCACAACCGTGCCTGTGGCCGGTGTGGAGCCCTCTGTGCCCGTGCCGTTGGGCTGGCCCCTGGTGTGGGGTGGTGTGCTCTCTGGCAGCTCCTGGCGTGAAGGTTGAGGATCTCTCCCCAGGGACTGAATTCTACCTGTGGCAAGGAGCTTCTGCCTCCCGGTGCCCAGGAGCCAAATCCAAGGCAGCTGGCGGCACAGGCTCCCACTGGGGGACTCTGGCCCTGGGAGGCCTGCAGTTAGCGGGAGTCCCTAAGCTGCACTGATCCCAGAAATGCCAGGGTGTGGGCTGGAGATGACTGAGCTTCCTGCTGGCTTTGGTGTTTGAAGGTCGACCTCTTTGGTGTTACAGGCCTGTGGGTGGTGAAGGGTGTGACGTTGAGCTTGGGGCACAGCTCCCCAGCCTGTTCACTGGCGCCCTGGCACCCTGGTGCTTTCCCCGACCCTTTGGGCTCAGGGCCGGGAATCTCGCTGGGCCCCTCTGCCCAGGTCCTCCCCACAGAGCCAGCCAAGGACGCTCCGCTCCGTGCTGCCCTGGTTCTGCCTTTTTTTTTTTTTTTTTTTGGCGGTACCAGGGATTGAACTCACATCCTTGCACTTGCCAGGCAGACACTTATGCCACTGAGCTATATCCCCAGCCCTGGTTCTGCCTTTGTGATGCTGCGCTCTTCCTTCCTGGGAGTTGAAGTACCCAGATGATGCTGGTTTCCATGCCCCTTCCGCTAGGACGCAAGGCCGGTGTTGTAGAACCCTGGCCCACTCCGCCTCTAGAGTAGGGTTTATCAGCCTCATGTGGCGGCGCTGTGCCCGGAGGACTCCCGCTGGGGGCTGTCTTCTCAGAGCTGGGTGGTGGTGGCCTTCTTCATCTCCTGCACGTCCTGCCCTAGTTTCGGCAATCCACGGAGAGTCTACACATTGCCACCGTCTCCGGGGCCGGAAACCACCAGCGGGTGCTGGTGAATGAACAGAGTCCAGAAGTGAAAAGTGCCTGGCAGATTGTTAAGCCTGCGGCTACAGGTGCCCTCTGCCCTCCTCCCGCAGGTGTCCGTCCCTACTCTTCTGTCCTTTCTGGTGGCTGTCAGTCCTTCTGCGGTGCTTTCCCTCCACTTGGACTCGCCTAATCTTTTATTCTATGGGCTCGCACCCTCTGCTGCACCCCCGCCCTGGCCATTGTTACTCTTGCATTTCCTTCTGCTGTCTTCAGCAAGTGGCTGTTGAGTGTAGTCTGAGCACCGGGGAGGCTGAGGCAGGTGGACCATTGCAAGTTTGAGGCCAGCCTGTGCTAGTGAGACCTTGTCTCAAAAAACTGAAAGAAAAAAAAAGAGAAAAAAGAATAGTTTATTGAGTAAAATAGGTAAAGATAGAGGAAATATTGCTGCAGAGCTTAATTTGCAGTTCAGGATAATGTGTAACCTGATACTAGTGAGCCATCATGTTATTAGAGTCAGTAGTTAATTACTTATTAGAATGGGGTGAAATTGCTCTTAAATTTAGACTCTGGTTTGATTTTTTTTTTCTTTTTTTTTATGGTGCTGCAGATCAAACCCAGAGCCTTGGGCATGCAAGATAAGAGCTGTACCACTGAGCCACGTCCCCAGCCCCAAGACTGCTGTTTAACAACAGCTATCCATTCAGTTTATCTTTGGTTTCTTGCTATTAATAACTGAAACCTCAGGATAGACATGGTGGTGGATGCGTGTAATCCCAGCGCCCAGGAGGCTGAGGCAGGAGGATCCATCCCCATGACTTTAAGACCAGCCTAACCTACATAGTGAGACCCTGTCTCAAAAAAAAACAGAAAGAAAACACTGAAACCTGGTTGAGAAATTATACAAAGTAGGCTTCGTCTTTTGTTTTTTTAGACAGGGTTTCACTGTGGCTCATACTGGCCCTGAGCTCACTTGTAACCCAGGGTGACCTTCAACTCATGATCCTCCTGGCTCAGCCTCCCGAGTGCTGGGATTGCAGGCATTTGGCACTGTGCCTGGTGGATACGATCATTTTGAATTTGTTGGCCATGTTTCTGGATTCAGGTGTATAGAAATATTATGAATGGCTGATTCGTCCATCAGTGGGTTTTTTATGTCCATGTAAAGTTTTGTCACCTGCCTATTTTGGTATGGTTTGGTTTGGTGGTACATAGTGTTGCACCCAGGACTTTGCACATGTTAGGCAAGGGCTCTACCACTGAGCTTCAGCTCCAGCTCTTAATTTTTTTATTTTGAGCCAATCTCACTAAATTGCCCAGGTGGGCCTCGAAATTCTGACCTTCCTGCCTCAGCCTCCCCAGTTGCTGGGATTATAGTCATGCACTACCACACCCAGCTCTTACTGAGTTATTCAAGCCCTGTTCAACAAGATTGCAGTTCCTTCCGACTGAGATTAAAATGCACAGAACAAAAGCTCCATTCTCTGCTATGATGTGACTGTCTTTGTCTTAGAGCAACTGGCCGTCTTTCTGCTGACCATTCGTCTCCCAGCTTTGGTGCTGTGGAGAGGCTTCATCTGTGGGAGCACAGCGTCGGAGGGTGCTGTTTGAGGGAATGAGTGTCTGGGCCCTGCGCTCCAGACGTGGTGTCTCTTCTTAGAGATGGGCAGGACCGTTGTGATCTTTCCAAGACCCTGAACTGTATTTCACTTTTCTCTGGTTTTGTTGGGTTTCTTGTACTCGAAAAAGGCTTAAGAGGACATTAAATAATGGACTCGGTATTTACAAAGTGAGGTGATTCTCCTGTGGACGCCCAAACCTTCTGCCTGTGTGGCTGTGGCGCAGTCTGGGAAGGTGGAGTAGGGCCTTTAAGACTGATGAGCAGGAGAGGCAGCCTACTTTGTGAACTTAATTATCCTGTATTTTATTTATCTTTGTAGTGGTGGTGACTGAACCCAGCGTCCTCCGGCTGAGTCGCATCCCCAGACCTCTTCTACTTTTTGTTTTGAGACAGTGTTGCTAAGTCACTTAGATTTTCTGGGCGTGAATTTTTGACCCTCCTGCCTCGTCTTCGAGTGCTGGGACGGCAGACAGGCGCACCGCCCTGCGAGGCCACAGTTTACTTCTGAGGTCATTCTCTCCCACTTTAGGATTTTGTTGGTTATTTTGAGAACTGCAGTTTACTTTGTAGTCTAAACTGAGATGAAAGTAAAGTGCTGTTTCCCAGGTGTGAAAGTAGAAGATGGAGTTGGGGTGGCGGCGTGTGCCTGTTATCCCAGCGCTCGGGAGGCTGAGGCAGGAGAATCCGCATGAGCTTGAGGCCAGCCTGGGCTACAAAGTGAGTTCAAGGCCAGTCTGAACTATAGTGAGAGTATCTCAGAAAGACAAGAAAAAGAAATAAAAAGAAAGTCAAAGATGGTACTAAGATTTAGAATTTTTTTTCTTTTTAAAATAACTTGCAGTTTCAAAAAAAAAAAAACAAACTTGCAGTTTCATAGCAGCAGAGTGCCGTTTGAGTAAGGCCCCAGACTGTAGTGGTAACTAGGGAATCTCAGATCATTTTCAGTATACGAAAAAGCAACGACCACATTAGGTCCTCCATTTATCAAATGCAGGGACAGTCGTTGGTGTCTGTACTAAGGAAGTCCGTTCTTCGGGGAATATTTGCACTGAAACACTAGGAAATTAAGTAGAAGAGTGGGTTTGAAGGAGTAGAAGGAAACATTTTTTTGTGTTTGGTTGTTTGAGATAGGCTCTCACTATATAGGCTGGCCTTGGACTCACGTAGCCCAGGGTGGCTGGAACTCACAGTGATCCTCTTGCCTCGGCCTCTTTTTTTTTTTTTGGGTACTGGGACTCTTAACTCAGCACCTTGTGCTTGCCTCTTGAGTGCTGAGATTGCAGGTGTGCGCCACCATGCCTGGCTGAAGGAAACACTTTTTAAAATTATACCCAAGAGGTGTGAAGACATATCTCTGGATTCTGTGATATATTTGACATTGGGATGATTTGAAATAGTGCTTTCATCTCTACTCAAAGACACCGACTCCTGAGGACGTGGAAGTCTGCTAGGCGGGCTTAAGGCACACTGAGAAGTACTGTGTGGCTGGGCTTAGAACCTTTCTGAAAATCAAGCACCCTGAAGAGCAGTTGATGAGGCTTTAGTTCTAATTTAATAGATCAGACAGGAAGTAATTCTGCAGAGAACTTTCTAGGCATTTCAAGTTTAATTTCAGGTTTGACCTCACAACTATAATAGTACTTTCAAAAGGCCTAGATTTGTCTTTTTTTTTTTTTTTGCAGTACCGGGGATCGAACTCACGACCTTGCGCTTGCCAGGCAGGCGCTTATGCCACTGAGCTATATCCACAGCCCTTTTTTTTTTTTTTTTTTAAGTACTGGGGATTGAACTCAGGGCCTTTCTCTGCACTAAGCTACATCCCCAGTTCCTTGCCCTCCTTTAATTTGGAGAAAGTTTTGCTAAGTTGTCTAGGCTAGGCTTGAACCTGGGGTCATTCTGCCTCAGCCTCCAGTGCTAGAGTCACAGGTGTGTGTCACCATACCTGGCTTGTATTTTGATAAATTAAAGGGTATTGTGTTAGATCCATATGCAGAGGGGCTGTGTCTAGCTTTGAAACCAGAAATGGGAAGGTATAAAGGGGATTAGTGGCTTCCTGTGGGGAGTTAGGACACCCCTCCCCCAAGGCCCACCTGGCTGAAGTGCTGCCCCGTCTGTCCACGTTGGACCGCGCAGGTCTGGGGCTGTGCAGATTTGGATCACGTTTCTTACCCACTCTTATCCAGAAGTTCCTGGGTTTACAGACTTGGAATACTTTGCCTTTCATCACTCCCAGGGCACTGAGAAGAGTTTAGGTCAGCTCCTTATTTACAGAGACTTTGGTTATCCCTGCAAGGAAATAAATCAGGAAGAGCCAGACCTTCCCAGTGGCTGGCTGGTTTGATTATTTTTTCTTTTGCAATGTTGGGGGTGGAATCCGGGGCTTTTGCATGGAGCTGCAGCCCCAGCTCTTTGCTTTTTTTTTTTTTTTTTGTCTTTTTGTGACAGGGTCTCGCTATGCAGTTCAGGCTGGCCTTGAGCTCACTTTGTAGCTCGAATAGGCTAGTCTCGAATTTGCAGCGATCCTCCTGCCTCAGCCTCCGGAGTGCTGGGATTACAGGCGTGCGCCACCACACCTGGCCTTTTTTTTTTTGTATTTTGATACACGGTCTCACTAAGTGGCCAAGCTACCCAAGCTGTGCTCAAACTGGCGATTCCTGTGCGGGCACTGCCACATATGCTTGCTGGTTTCATTTTGAGGTGAGGCTCCGCACACGAGAGCTCCCATCTGTACTGCGGGTGTCTACACTTGCATGTCGCCTTGTCCACCGCAGCTCCTCCCTGCCTCGATGGTGATGTTGCTACCTTACGTGGTAGCCATGTTATTTTGGCTTCTGTTTTTTCCTTCAGTCAAATGGAACTTCCTTGCTGCCACGCTTTTTGGAGATACGTATTATTCACTGCTCCAGAGTTCTGGTTTTATCTCTGTTCCTTACTTTAATGTCTTGGGTAGGTTAGTCCTCTGTACTCTCCTCACCTGTGAGATGAAGGGGCCTACAGAGCAGCAGGGGGACAGCTACTGAGTTTCTGAGTGCCAGTGCTTTGTGACCTAAGTGGCTGACTTCTCGCGTCGGTGCTGTGTTCGTGTGTGTTCTAAGGGTTTAGCTGTACCAGGGGCCAGTGAGCTCTGCCCGGTGAGTCATAGACACTCCCCAGGCTGCTCTCACGGCTCACGATCAGAGGATGGTTCTTACATTGGAAGAGGTTGTAGACATGAAGAGAATGAGAGGACTAGCCACAGACCAGGAGAAAATATTTGCAAAAGACACATCTGATGCCGTGCTGTTATCCAAAATGTACAGAGAGCTCTTAAAGTGACACAGTAAGAAAACAGGCTGGGGATTTAGCTCAGCGGCACAGCTCCTGCCTGGCAAGAG
>NW_004955451.1:14837785-14859766 GCF_000276665.1 Chinchilla lanigera
GAAACCCTGTCACAAAAAAAAAAAAAAAAAAAAAAAAAAAAGCACAGGAGCAAGTGTTCACTATTACACTACATATTAGGAAAGTATACACTAAAACAAGATTGTGTGCCATGGTGTACACCTGTAATCCCAGCTCTCAGGAAGCTGAGGCAGGATTATGAGTTTAAGGCCAGCCTGCACTGCAGAGTAAAACCTTATCTCAAAAAACAAAGTTCTCATCATGTACCTAGCTGAATGCCCCAAGTGGAGAACACCAGCAGCTCCAGGTAATGGCAGGGGAATGATGCCACAGGAACTGCCCTCCTTGCTGTGGGATGCGGAAGGTACAGCCAGGCCGGCGGAAGTGTGGCACAGTTGGCCAGAAGTGGATGTGATTTCAGCATGCGGTCCTGCAGTCCCTCTTCTTGGTGTCCACACAGAACCCTGCATGTGGATGTTTAGAGCATCTTTATTCAGAATCGCTCAAGCTTGGAAGCCACCAAAACAGCCGTTTCCATAGGAGGAAATGGATAGTCTGGGGTCCATTTGGACCGTGGAATATTATTCAGCACTGAAAAGAGCTGTAAGCTGGGTGTGGTGGTGTGCATCTGTAGTCCTAACTACCTGAGAGGCTGAGGCAGGACAATCACTAGAGCTCAGGAGTTAGAGAGCAGCTTTGGCAATGTGGTGAGACTCCCATCTGGAGAAGAAAAGAGCTGTTGAGCTGTGCAACCCTTGGGGGACACTTCAGTGCATGTAACAAAGCGAGAGAAGTCAGTCTGGAAGTGCTGCGTAGCCTGTGATTTCACCCCTGCTGATGAGTTCATAGTACATCGACATTCTGCAAGGAAAAACTAGAAAACTAGGAAGTACAAAGATCAGTGGCCACATAGGACAGGGAAGAGAGGGAGGAGGCAGAGCACAGTTCAGAGGACTGGAACCCTGGTGTGATTCTGCAAACGTGGATAATGTGGCTGTGCGTTTGTCACGCCTGTGGCGGGCACCCCACCTGAGTGAGTTCTTGTGTGAGTGCTGGGGTTGGTGTGCTTGTTCATTAGTCGGTCGGGCTGGGCTGTAGCCGGCAGTACAGCGCCTGCCCCGCCTGCTGCCCCTGCGTTAGCAAAGCACGATCTACACTCCAGCTGTTTCCTGCAAAGCCTAGAGTAGCCGTGAACTGGCCTTTCACGAGGGAAATGCCCCAAGGCCAGCAGACCCAGGAGATGAGTGCCTAGTCCTTTCTGGTGCTGTGCGTGGTCCTCCTGGCGCCCGGTGACTCTCACTCTGCTGGTGCTGTTTGTCTGACAAATTCTGTTTCATTTCCAGGTATATGAGTGACCTAAAGCTCCCAGGGAAGACGGAGAGAGAGCAGTGCCAACTGGGAGCAGGGCAAGGATGCCGATCCCTCCTCCCCCACCGCCCCCGCCAGGCCCCCCGCCGCCCCCCACTTTTAATCAGGTGGGTGGTTCTTCTGCCAGGCTCTGCCGGCTCTTTTGGGAATCAGGCCAGTTGGTCTCACACGCCACTGTGGTGAAAAATCGCAGGTTTCCCTCCCCCTTCCATGCTCTTCAGTCACAGGGGTTCAGCATGTGCACTTGGTGCTGTCTGGTGGGAAGATGGAGAACCAACACGCCGACCTCCCTACTCCTTCCGGTCCGGGCGCCCCCCCGGGCCTGCAGTGGCGCTGCGGGTCCCTGTCCCGGTTGTCCTGCACCATGGGTGTCCGGCCTTTCGGCTGGACTGGGCCACCTGAGTGACAAGTGGCTTGGGCACATATAAAATACATAGCTAATGTGTAAGGAGTGGAACATGCTTTAGTTTTTATATTTTTAATTATCACAGCCCTAGTCTTGGTGATACTGTAATTAGAAGACTGTCACGAGCAAATAATACTATTTGATACATTTTCATGCTTACTTTGCCACAGCTGCTAAAAAACAGTTTCAACTTATTATCTTATGGAGTAACAACATGCCCACGCTTAACAATTAGATAAAGCCTGTCGTGGCGGTGTGCCCCTGTGATCCCAGCACTCGGGAGCCTGAGGCAGGAGGATTGCTGGAGTTCAAGGCCAGCCTGAACTGCATAGTGAGGCCCTGTCTCAAAAAAAGACCAAAAAAAATTAGATAAGAAAACTCACTGGGGCAGGGGATGTAGGAAGGGGGAAGGGCCTAGGCTCTGTCCCCAGGGCCGCGAGTACGTACGTGGAGGCAGGCAAGCGCCTGCATAAGGAACGTACTGGTAAGAAGCCTGAAAAGTCCAGTGATGGAGGAAAAGCCCCCAAAATATTAATAATTATTATATATTAGAAAATGTAAATAAAGAATTATTATATATTAACCTTTAGTTTGTTTTAGCATACAGGTATGTCCTTCCAGGAATTTTCCATGTGTGTCCTTTTTTCCTTTTAAAATATATACTGTTTATTTATTTTGGAACTAGAGAGTAAACCCAGGGCCTTTGCACTGAGCTACATCCCCAGCCTTCTCCATTCATAGATTGATTGATTCGTTTATTTATGAATGAATGACGAGGCCTTGCTAAGTTGCCAGACTGGGCTCTACTTGTACTCCTCCTGCCTCAGCCTCCCCGGGCGCTGGGATTCCAGGCCTGTGCAGCATGCAGCCTGCCCACTCAGGTCCACGTGCAGTGCTCACATAGGAGTGTTCTGTGCAGTGGCATTGATGCCGGTGACGCGCGGGGCGGATGCGAGGGGAACAAAATAGAAACACTGGAGAGTTTGGGGCTCCTGTGTGGTGTGCAGACGCTGTTGCCGGATAAGCTTGTCCTGGAACAGGCAGATGAGGCAGAGGAGGTGAAGGAGGTGAAAGGGCTTGAAAGAGTGTAGCACTGAGGAGGGCAGCTGGGGCGTGGAGGGGACGTCCGGCAGTCAGAACCACGCGTCTGTCACATGACAGCGATTTTCCCGAACCTTGTCTGCTTTCCGTGTTTAGAGGCTAACTAAAGCCAGGGCAGGTGGATGCATTGGTTGGGATGCAGAGTCCCTGCCAGGGTCGCGGTCTGTGCTTGCATCCTGGCTGCGGGGCCTTAGGCAGCGCTCAGCTCAGCCGTGCTGCACTTGGGGGCGATGTTGGTAAAGAGCATGGGACGGTTTCTTGACGGTAAGCATCACGGGACGGTGCAGTAGTGTGCCCAGCCCAACCCTGGAAGCATGGCATGACTCGGTGAGTGTCCCCAGATGGCGGTGCTGTGCGGTGCGGAGGTGCCTGTCACAGAGTATCCCACAGACACTCAGTGCAGTGCAGACCTCTTTCAGAAGCCTGGGCCTGGGGCGGGGATCCGAGGAGGGGAGACGGGTGGTGCTGGCCCGTAGCTGTTTGGCAGGCGCACCTGATCCGGTTGCGCAGGCGCTTTAGGGTGTTAAGCCAGGCGTGCTGAGTTTGTGACACCTGTCTTCCTCTCCCTCTCCTCCAGGCAAACACAGAGCAGCCCAAGCTGAGCAGAGATGAGCAGCGAGGCCGCAATGCGCTCTTGCAGGACATTTGCAAAGGGACCAAGCTGAAGAAGGTGACCAATGTTAACGACCGGAGTGCCCCAGTCTTGGAGAGTAAGTCCCCGCTTCCTGCCCTGGATCCCCGGCTGACTGCAGTCTCAGCGGGCTGCTGTCCTGTCCTTGCTGCCTGGGGTTTCTGTCCAGGGGTAGTATGCGTGCTCCGGCCTCTTCCCAGCTACTCACTTGAGCAGCTGAGAAGTTTCCCTGCCTCCTGCTGCACCAGCGCCTGTTGGGGCGCATCCCTGGCTGCTCTCCGAGGAGCCGTCCCTGAGGAGCCTCTTCGCCGAAGCCAGTGTGGCCGCAGTGTCACTCCGCACCCCACACCCTATCATTAGCCCCTTCTTGCCTGGGACTCACAGGGGAGACCCCTAAGCTTGGGCACAGGGAGGGCAGGCTCTGCTCCCTTGCTCGCTCTCATTGCAGAGCTAGCTCGTCTAAAGGACAGGCAAGGCAAGAGGGGTTTGCTTGCAGATCATAGCCCAGATGGCGGCGGGGTGGCGGGTTCTCCTCTGCACCGATGTGACCCCCAGCTCAGGTTGTGAGCTGAAAACCGTGCTGTGCTTTGCAGAGCCCAAAGGAAGTGGCGGCGGCTACAGCTCGGGAGCTGCTGCCCTGCAGCCCAAGGGAGGCCTCTTTCAAGGAGGGGTCCCGAAGCTGCGGCCCGTGGGGGCCAAGGACAGCTCAGGTATGTCCCACCCTGACGCAGTGGACGGGGTCAGAGTGGACTAGAGTGGGAGCTGAGGGGAGGAGTGGAGCTGCCTTCAGCTGAGCTGCGTAGAGGACGGGAAGCGGACTGTAACGCAAGCAAGGCGACAGCGGGGCCAGACCCTGTGACAGTGCTAGAGCAGCATGCAAAGGTGAGCGCCCCGTGACCTTGCTTCAGTGTGTGGGACCCGAGGCCAGCAGCGCAGAGGCAGCGGGCAGAGTGGTGGCGCCAGGCTGGTGTGGAGGTGCTGCACGCAGGGCGGCCTCGGCTGTGGGGAGAGGGGTGGTCAGCGCCGGGTGCAGTGTGACTGCTGTGTGGAGCTCACACTTCTGCAGGAGGAGATTTTAAACGTCGTCATCACTGATAGGTGTCAGGTGAATGTGTGACGTAACCCAGTGGAATCATCCTGCAGCCTGGCAGACAACAGCCCATACATACATAGAATTACTTGTTGATTAAAAATTAAGTCAGATTTTAAAAGTATATTCAGCTTACTGGCAATATTTGTGAATGGGCCCTGAGCCAAAAGCCAGACTAAAACTCAGAACTAGGTGCCAGGGTGTAGCTCAGTGGGGGACAAGTGCTTGGGTGAGCCTCGGCTCTGGGTTCAACTGCCCTTTGAAGACAGGTAAATAGCAGAACCAGGAGGGCCCGAGGTCTGTGGGTGCTGACCCTGTTGTCTGCTTGTCACAGAGAACCTGGCTGGGAGACCAGCCCTGCACACCCCCGGGTCTCGAGCTGCTGCCCCGAGGCCACCGGTGTCTGCAGCCAGTGGGCGGCCTCAGGACGACACGGACAGCGGCCGCGCCTCCCTCCCTGAACTGCCCCGGACACAGCGCCCCTCGCTCCCTGACCTCTCACGGCCCAACGCCACCAGCGGCCCGGGCATGAAGCACAGCTCCTCAGCGCCCCCGCCCCCACCCCCCGGCCGGCGTGCCAATGCACCCCCTGCGCCCCTGCCCACACCTGGCAGCAAGGCCCCGGCCTACAACCGGGAGAAGCCCCTGCCACCCACCCCAGGACAGAGGCTGCACCCTGGGCGTGAGGGGCCGCCTGCGCCACCCCCAGTCAAGCCACCACCTTCCCCTGTGAACCTCAGAGTGGGACCAAGTGGCCAGTCGCTGGCCCCTCCGCCGCCGCCTTACCGCCAGCCCCCTGGTGTCCCCAATGGGCCCTCCAGTCCCACACATGAGTCAGCCCCCGAGCTGCCGCAGAGACACAACTCTTTGCATAGGAAGACGCCGGGGCCTGTCCGGGGCCTTGCACCTCCTCCGCCGACCTCAGCCTCTCCCTCTTTACCAAGCAGTCGGCCCCCTCCCCCAGCCCGGGAGCCTCCCAGTAGGGGGGCAGGTAAGTGCTGGGGACCCTGCTCCCGTAGCATTGAGCCCCTTTTAACATGTCTGCCTCTGTGGTGAGGGAAACCGCAGTAATGGAAGAGTCATGCCATCTTCTGGGCCACGCGGTACAGCACATAGTACCTCACACACGCTGTGCTTCAGAGAAACCCGGAGTAGCGCAAGGAAGCCGGAGCACGGAGGGGTGACACCCTGGGCAGCGCGACAGTGACGTCTGCAGCTGGGAGAGGCTGTGCTGACAGGGACCTGAGGGAGGCAGTGAGCATCTTCCTTCTGCAGCCAGGCAGTGGGAACTGCAGCTGCCAGGGCCTTTGTGGGACTGGCCTTTAGGTCTTGGGACAGCGTGCAGGTCACTGTACTAGGGTGACAGGGAGTGGCAAGGGGAGGAGTGGCAGGCATGGAGAGGAGAGAGCGAGGGCACCCTGGGAGAATCTCCCCAGGGCCTTCCAAAAACTTGGAGCTCCTCAGTGCCAGCAGTTCAGGCCTGTAATCTCGGCTTTCTGGGAGGCTGAGGCAGAAGAATGGCACATTTGAGCTCAGCTTGGGCAACTTAATGAGGCCCTATCTCACAATACGAGAAAAAGCGTTGAGAACATAGCTCAGTGTCAGAGCACTGGGTTCCAGCCCTCGTACCATGACTCAGAAACAGCGGAAAACTGAACTGGACTCCGAGATGGAAACCATGTACGTGGGGATTTGGAGCAGAGTAGCATGACTCGATGTGCCCTGCGCAGGAACCCCAGCTTCTGTCCGGCCACAGGCAGGCGGACACGGTGGAAGGAGCCAGCGTGGGAGGTGGGCAGGGGGCCTCCCTCCAGTGTGGGATGGCCCGGACGCCTGCCCGCCAGAGCGAGCGCATGGGTGGGGGCCTCGTCCCAGGCCGGCGCGATCCACAGTGGCCTGCAGAACTGCACACTCTGCGCGCGGAGGGAGCGTGTGAGAGCCTGGCAGAGGGAAGCCTGGAGCCCCAGCTGAGGAGAAGGGAAAGCGAGAGCAGTGGAAAGGCTGCATGCCTGGGCAGGGCTGGGCAGGGCCCGGGAGTCGGACGGCAAAGACTCAGCAGCAAGGGACCCTTCTGAACAGGTCCAGCAGGGTGGCGAGGGCTGCTCGTGAGAGCATCACTTGGAGTGGGGTCAGTGGCTGGGCGTGGTGGCGCACACCCCTAACCCCATTGCTCAGGAGAGCAGGGCATGAGATTGCTGTGGGTTCGAGGTCAGCCTGGGCTACACAGTTCAAGGCCAACCTGAGTACATAGGGGGACCCTGTTTCCAAAAAACTTAAAAGAGTAGATTCCAGCTACTCAGGAGGCAGAGGTGAGAGGATGGTTTGAGCCCAGGAATTTGAGGCCAACCTGGGTAATGCATTGAGAGACTTGCCTCTAAAACAGCGGGGTAGAGGGGTGGGTGTGGTGACCCATGCGTATAATTTCACCCAGCATCTGAGAGGCCGAGGCAGGAGGATGGCCAGCCTGACCTACATAGTGAGATGAGAGCTTATCTCAAAAATCCAAAGAAACACCCACAACAACAAAAACACAAACCATGCATGCTGGTGTACTATGACGTCAGTACCTGGAAGGCTGAGGCAGGAGGATCACAAGTATGAACCCAGCCTGGGAAACATCAAATTAGCAAAACTGTCTCAAGGTAAAAATTCAAAAGGGTTGTGGATGTAGCTTGGTGTGAAGGCCTTGTTTTCAGTTCCCCTTCCTGAAAAAAAACGAATGTGGGAATTGGAGGTAGCGGTGTAGTTTGTGTAAAGGCAGAGTGTGCGCGTGCAGATAAGTGACATTTTTGCTGGAGGAGGCTGCAGGGTTTCAGGGTTTCCACCCAGGACTGGGTTCTGTTCGCACACCGACAGGATGGGTCTCATGAACCAGTCACAGAGGGAGAGTTTGCCAGCCGGCTTAGCATAGCGGTGCATGGCGAGGGCCTGGCAGGGCAGCCTTCTACTTGTTCTCCCTGTGAGACAGCAGCTAGAACACCAGCTGTAGCACGGGGATGCTTTGGGCCGGTGTGTGGGCCCGAGAGGACAGGCCCTGTAGCTCAGGACAGTCAGCACAGAGCATGTCTGGCCGTGTGGCATCTGCTGTTGTCAGGCCTGCAGCCTGCACTGGGGAGGTGTCTTAGTCACTCCCTGCGTCTCTGGGAGACAGTACTTGACACCTACACAGTGAAGGAGGAGGCATTCATTTGGTGGAGGTTTCAGTCCATGGGCGGGGCTGGCAGACTGGAAGCAGAGGCAGGGAACCTCCCCCCCTGGCCTCCCCCCTGCTGGCCAGGTGAGGAACCCACTGATGAGAGTCCCACCCCCAGATCCAGTCCCCTCCCCAAACCCCAGCTGTGAGCACAGGGACCACAGGGGACTGAGGAATCCTAGGGAAAAAGAGACTGGTATGGATGGTGGTGCACGCCTGTATTCCTTGCACTCGGAGGCTGAGGCAGGACTGCAGGTTGGAGCCGAGCCTGGGCAACTTAGTGATTTCTTGGGGCTATGTCTCAAGGGTGGGGAAAGTAAAGGAGTTAAGTGATACTAATTTTTACTGTATTTTTGCCAGCATTGGGGATTGGACCCAGGGCCTTTGCACTGAGCTACATCCTCAGCCCATTTGTTTGTTATTTATGAATGAATGAATGGGACACAGTCTCCCTAAATTGCCAAAGCTGCAATCTTCCTGCATCAGCCTTCTAGAGTGCTAGGATTACAGGCATGTGCTACCACTCCTAGTTTTTTTTTTTTGTTTTTTGGGTTTTTTTTTGTTGTTTTTTTGAGACTGTCTTGCTGTGCAGTTCAGGCTGGCCTTGAGCTCACTTTGTAGCCCAGGCTGGTCTCAAACTTGCAACAGTCCTCCTGCCTCACCCCCCAAGGGCTGGGATTACAGGCACACGCCACCCCCACGCCCCACCCCCACGCCAGTTCTAGTTTTGTGTGATCACTTACCAAATAGCACGGCTAAAGTTTCGAGGGTATGGGTGACAGTGACAGCTCTTTGGAGCCTAGTTGGGCCCACGAGCTTTGGCACCCACATCCTTGTGTTGGACCTTGAGCTGCACTTCTCACGAGCGGCTTTTGAGCTGCTATTTCAAAGTCAGTCTCTGCAGCTGTGGATCACTGATCAGGAAGTTGTGTCATGAGGCACAGTGGCACCACCCACAGCCTTTCTTTCTTGGGCAACTGAGGCAGGAGAACCATTTGAACTAGGGATTCTAGACCAGCTGGGGCAACGTAGCAAGACCCTGTCTCAAGATAAAGTAGAAGTCTCCCACAAGCACATACTAAAAGCTGGGCATGGAGGCATGCCTGTAATTGCAGCTGCCTCGAGGCTGTGGCTGGAGGGTTGCCTGTTCAAGAACACCTCGGCCAACCCTGCGAGACGTGTCTCAGAGTGACAGTCAGAGGGCTGAGGAGACCGTGCACAGTACAGTGCTGCCGGGCGTCTGCAGTGGGGGCGCGGTCCTCAACCCCAGAAGCAAAAGCTAGTTAGCCTGCGCTGCTGCTGAGGCGGCTCCGTGGGACTGGAGGCCAGCACCGTGTCAGGGAGTAGCTGGGGGCGTTCCTGCCCCATGGGAGACACGGTCAGGCTATGCTGGCCCTTTAGTTTACTGAGGTCAAAGTTAAACCTTTAAACATAGGCTGTTTAAGCAGACGCCTCATCTGAGTGGAGCACGTCTTTCTGACCTCATCCAGGAAAGCAGGCCGAGGAAACTGCAGCGTGTGCTGGCTGGGCTGAGTAGTCACAGGTGTCTGCAGACTTCTTTCTCATGTCTCACTTCCTTCTCTGTAATTGTCTTGGAAGATTTGAAGTTGTAAGCTGCGTTCCTCTCTCCAGTAGCCGTCATCATTATGCAGGCTTCGAAGCGGCCTCGGCTTGTTTTCCATGTGGGTAACAGCAGCGATTCCTAAGAGGGGCACGTTAGGGCCGGATGTGGTGGTGCCCACCTGGTAGCCCAACCGTCTTGGAGGCTGAGGCAGGAGGATCTCATGTTGGAGCCCATCCTGGGCAATTTAGTGACTTAGATGTGAAAATACAAAAGGGCTGGGGATGTGGCTCAGTGCGGAGATCGTGTGTTCAATCCTCAGTATCACTAAAAGAAAAAAAGAAAAAGTGATACATTAGGGAAAAAAGAAATGTTCATATTTGTTTCTTCCTTGCAACTAAAAGGGTCACTGTGAGTTCAAGGCCATCTTGAACTACATAGGGAGACCCTGTCTCAAAAAGAAAAATGCTATGGATGTAGTTTAGGACCGAGGCCCTGGGTTTAATCCCCAGAACTCCAGAAAATCAAATTGTATCTCCCACAGCATGGTGGCGCACACCTATAATCCCAGCACTCAGGAGGCTGAGGCCTGAAGATGATGGGTTTGAGGGCTGTGTGGGCTACACAGTAAGTTCAAGGCCAGCCTGAACTACATAGTGAGACCCTGTCCCCCAAAATAATGCTCCATCCCCGCAACAAAAACCTGGGTCTGGGGCTAGGGACGTAACTCGGTGGTAAGAGTGCCTGCTTAATACTGGGCATGGTGGTGCACACCTGTAATCGCAGCACTTGGGAGGCTGAGGCAGGAGGATTGCTGTGAGTTTGAGGCCAGCCTGCACTACATAGTGAGACCCTGTTTCAAGAAGACAAAGATCAAAACAGAAACAGGGGGCTGGGGATTTAGCTCAGCGGCACAGTGCCTGCCTGGCAAATGAAAGGTCGTGAGTTTGATTCTCGGTACTGGAAAAAAGCCAAAAAAAACCAACCTGGAAACAAGGCCCTGGGTTCAATTCCCAGTACAATAGAAACATGGGGTCATCTGCACATCCTGATGTGGAGAAGGGCTGGAGACACAGCTCGCAGAGCACGGGCCCAGCTTTGTGGAGCCCTAGGTGGAAAGCTGTTTGCAGAGAGTAGACTGTGCTCAGGACGGTCCTGCCCGCAGTAGGTGGCCCTGGGCCTGCTCTGTCACCTGCCCTGGTCTAGCTGGTGTCGCCCGGTGATCCCACCCTGCCCTGTGCCGGTTACTCCAGGCTGTCCTCAGAGTAGATGCGAGCACATTTCAGAGACTTGAGAAGTCCATGCTTAGGGAATATTTTGAGAATGACCTGAAGAGCTTTGCTGTGGGCAGATGCAGGGTGAAAGTCAGGCTAGGGATCTGCCAGGAGGTTCTCAGGAGGTTTCTTCCTAGTCATTCCCCCCAGGGACCCCTGTGTACACGTAGACCAGAGCTGGAAGAGAGGGAGGGAGGGGGCACTCCGGGTGTGCTGTCGGAAGGAGAAACAGCACTTACGGTGTCTCTGCAACTGACACTGTTGGTGCGTACATTACCCCATGACTCTGTCACATGCTACAGGAAGCCGGGCGTGGTGGCGCACGCCTGTAATCCCAGCACTCAGGAGGCTGAGGCAGGAGGGTCCTTGTGGGTTTGAGACCAGCCTGGGTTACAGGGTGAGCTCAAGGCCAGCCTGAACTGCAGAGCAAGACGCTGTCTCAAAAAGACGAAATTCTGACAGGAGTGCAGGAGGAAGTCTAGGATGTAGCTTGGAAGCACCCTTTTTTTTTTTGGAAAAAAGGTCTTCTGTGCAGTTCAGGCTGGCCTTGAGCTCGTGGCAATCCTCTTGTCTCAGCCTCGTGGTGCCGTTACAGGGTGCACACCACACGCTACTGAGAGCGCTTTTATAACTAAAGCAGTGCTGTGTGTTAAGCTGAGTCGTCTCAGTACTGCTGTGGTGACAGCTGTCTGTGGAGTGTGGTGTGCACCAGGTGACAGACTTCCCAGTCACTGGGTTGTAAATGTGGGTGGGAGCTGAAATCCATGGTGCTCACGGTGACTAGGGAGAGCAGGGAGTGCTGAGAGCACACCTGTGCGTGCTCAGTGTGTTTTTATCAGGCCTGTGACCTTAGTCACACAGTCCAGGCGTAATTCCGCATACCTTCGGCAGGTGTGGTGGCACACGCCTGTTACCCTGGTGTGCACCCGAGAGGCCGAGGCAGGAAGATGCAGTGCATCTGAGGCCCCTCACTCTACATAGCAGACCTTGTCTGAAAAAACCAAAAAGAAGGGGCTGGGGATGTAGGGGCACCTGCCTGGCAAGCATGAGGTCATGAGTTCGATTCCTGGTACCAAAAAAAACAAAAAGAAAAAAAAAAACCACCTGCTTTGTGGGAGCAGCTATAAGAGTTTTTACAGACGTAACCTGCAGTAAAATGCCTGGAGTATACCTAGTGCATGGTAAATGGTAGCTGCTTCTGCTGTGGCTGAAGAGGCTGAGGACTTCCAGGAATGCGAGCTGCTCGAGGAGAGCAGGGTGTGGGCGTTTTTTAAGTGCGTAGTTGACATTGCCTTTGGGGAGGAGGGTTTCGTCCTTGAAGGGTAAGTTGGGTTTTTGACAAGAGGTAGAAGTGTTTCTGGTGATGGCGTGGCAGCCCCAGACAGGAGGTGTGGCCGCCATGCAGTGCTGTTCCCGGGTCCGTGTGAGAGGCTGGCTTCGGAGGTTCCTGAGCAGCGTGGCTGTCACCCATGTACGATACTTCCCCGGCGAACCTCCTGTCCTGTTTTGAAAAGGGCTCATTTCAGTCTGTTCTGTCCCAGGCTGGTGTTAGTGTCTTTTTTTTTGTTTTGTTTTGTGTTCTGGTACCAGGGATTGAACTCATGACCTTGCACTTAGCAGGCAGGCACTATGCCGCTGAGCTAAATCCCCAGCCCCCCAGTGGCGGTAGAGTCTCTGCTTATGGCGGGGGGAGTGGTTCAGAAGAGAGCGGGGAGCTTTGGGAACACCTTTGAAGGTGGGCTTGAATGACCTTGAGAGTAGGTCATGGATACGAGGGGTATCGCGTGAGTGAGGCCAGAGTGATTGGACCGAGGTTGGGCTCCAGGCCATAGCGTGGTATGGACACACCATGTGGGCACAAGTGGGGCATGTGACGCAGCCTGGAAGTGAGAGGGGAGGACGGGTGAGTGAGGCTGCTGCTGTGGATGCAGACCCTCGTGGGAAGACCACCGCAGGTGTGTAGGGGACATCGGGCTGCTGGAGCTTAGAACACTGGGGCAGCATTAGATCAGGCCCGGGGTGGTGCCTGCCTATATTGCTGCCACTTTGGGAGGCTGAGGCAGGGGGATGGAAGTGGCCAGCCTGGGCAATTTAGGGAGACCCTGTCTCAAAACATAAGTACAGTGCTTGTCTAGCACATGCAGGGCCCAAAAGGGTAGAGTTGTCTCCCTCCCTCATTTGCAGGTGTGTGAGAGTGTTACTGGGAGTCAAATCTAGAACCTTTGCAATGAGCGTTGTCCCTGGCCTTTTTTTATATTTTACTTTGAGGTGCTGTCTCACCATGATGCCCAGGAGAGGCACGAGATTGCACCCTCCTGCCTCAGCCTCTCCGAGCACTGGGATCACGGGGGCGGGGGTATGTCTCCATGCTCAGCTAAGGGTAGGGTTCTTGGCTGAGTTGAGGAACACGAGAATAGGTCACACATTTCTCAAGTTTCCATCTGGAAACAAGTGTACCAGGAAGGTGACCGAGCTGATGAATGTGTCCAAAGGCCACAAGCCTGTCCTTGGGGGAGGCAACCCCCCCCCCTCGGCCCTCACCCTCCAGCCCCTTGGCCCTTCCCCAAGCCCACCAAGTGCCTTGCTTTCTCTGCAGCCCCACCACCTCCGCCGCCCACGATCCGAAATGGTGCCCGGGACGCACCCCCACCACCCCCGCCCTACCGCATGCATGGGGCAGAGCCCCCTAGCCGGGGGAAGCCCCCGCCCCCACCCTCCCGGACACCCGCCGGGCCGCCGCCACCACCGCCGCCGCCGCTGAGGAATGGCCACCGAGACTCCATCACCACTGTCCGCTCCTTCTTGGGTGAGTGCTTACTGTCTCCTCACTTCCACAGGGACCCCATTGAGCCCAGGTGCGGCTCCTGCAGGGACTCAGGCTGGCCTCTTCCTAGCAGGTCCTCCGGGGGCCGTGTCCATCCATTGGCATCGCTGCCCTTAGATGGCTCTAGACGCCATGGCGTGGGCTGGGCTGAGGTGAAACTAGCAGGTGTTGTGCCGGGGCTGAGCTCCTCACAGGCCCTGGAGGACCAGTGTGTCTGCATCTTCCCTAGCGTCCTTCAGACGGATTGTTTCCTACAAGCCGCGCTCTTTTCTGGCTCTTTAAAAACGAAACAAGCTGGGATGCCGAGGCCCTGGGTTAGATCCTCCAGCACTAAAAAGAGTAATCATCATAGTGAACTAAAGCCGCTGGCGCGGGACGGCTCTGGCACAGAGCCTGCCTGGCAAGCGCGAGGCCCTGAGTTCGATTCCCAGTTCCCAAAAGTAAAAAACAGCACAACTGAAGCTGTCCAGCTGCTGCCCACTCTGTTGCTTGGAGGAGGTCGTGTCATTCCTCTCCCTTATCCGTGAGACCGAGAAGCCGATCCAATCAGGACCTGTCACGTGAACTTCCTAGGCGTAGGCGTTGGCGCCCCATCGAGCGGCGCTGTTCCGCCTGGGACGGACTGGGAGTGAAGGCTGGCCAGAACGTGTCAGACCCCTTTTGAGCACCCTCTGAGCTGTGGGCTCCCTTGTGGCCCCAGCACTGCAAGATGGTTTCATGGCTGTCCCTGCACTCGTTCCATTCTGTCCCGTGGGACAGCCGTCCTGTCACGAAGACCTTAGGGATATGATAGCCTCACGTGTAGGAACTTGCGCCTTCTTGGGCAGGAGCCAGGAGGGAGCAGGGCCCGAAAAGTGGCCCAGCTGTGGTGCCGAGATGGCGATCGAAGGGTTCGCGCACGGTCATGCTCAGCTGGAGACAGTGTTCCCGCTGGAGATGAGCTTCTGCTAGCTTGCAGGCAGTTCTGTTAGTTCCCCTTAACAATGGTCTCTAGGATGACCGTGTTCGTGAAGCAGAACTGTGCTGCTGCCTGCGTCCGTGCAGACACAGGCCTCTCCGGCACCGACTTCTGGTGGGAAGCATGAGAGCAGCAGCTCTGAGACGCCGATGTGGAGGAGAGCCCTGTGCAAGGTGGCACCTGAGGCTGCTCCGTGCCCTGGGGACCCTGGTGCATCGGTCAAGGAGGTCATGTCGGGCTGCGCTCCAGCTCAGCGCGGGAAGCACAAGGAGGCACAAGGGGGTGACAAGGTTCAAGCCTCTGCTCTCTTCACAGATGACTTTGAGTCCAAGTATTCCTTCCATCCCGTAGAAGACTTCCCAGCTCCAGAAGAATATAAGCATTTTCAGAGAATATATCCCAGCAAAACACACCGAGGTGAGGCAGGCGGGGAGGAGCGTGGCTGGTAGTTGCACGTAACATAGTTGTGTATTTCTCTAGTCAAGTTCTACGCTGTGTTTTCATGAAAAACCAACACAAACCCTAGTCCCCAGACTTGCTGGAGGTGAAGGTGCTGTCTCCCATCTCAGGGCTGCTGGGGTTCTGCACAGTTGCTGTGATGGGGCAGGGGGCATGCCTCAGGGTTGCTGACACGTGTGTGTGGCCCCTCGGTTGCTCTGACACGTGTGTGGTTTTTTCCAGCTGCCCGTGGAGCCCCCCCTCTGCCACCCATTCTCAGG
The DNA here is from genome assembly GCF_000276665.1 of Chinchilla lanigera. NCBI lineage: Eukaryota > Metazoa > Chordata > Mammalia > Rodentia > Chinchillidae > Chinchilla > Chinchilla lanigera. Next base: position 14,852,870 of record NW_004955451.1, read on the forward strand.
TGAAGCCTGGCCGGTCCTGTCCCTCAGGAAAGGACAGACCTGCTCTTCTCAGAGGGCCCCCACCCCGAAACCTGCATGAGCGCTCCCGCCCGCCTCCAGCATCCTCCAGCTCGCCTCCATCTCTGCCTCTCCCCCAACTTGCAACGGCTCTGAGCAGCAGGGGGCTCACGCTGCCGCCCCTCCCGCAGCCAGCCCTGCTGAGCAGAAGAGGAGGGAGCCCTGCCTTCCTGGGCAGGGGTGCCTTGTCGTGGACGGACGGACTCGGCGGTGGGGAGCAGGGCGCTGCACTGCCTGCTGTCACCCGCTTCGGGGAGGCGTGGCGGTGCATCAACTGCTGCTGTCAGGACGCTGCACGGCCCGGACTCTGGCGAGGCAGCATCTGCAGTAAATTGAGGGGCAGTTCAGAGCAGCAATCTGTTTTAGAGGTTGGGTTTGGAGAAAGGATGGAAGCAGCTCTGCTTCTTTCCAGGGGTATTTTGCTCTGTTCTCACCTCCCCGTCCCAGGGCTAAGGTAGCCATGAACACTAAGTACTAATCAGCTGACTAAACATTTGATCAAAGAGAGTGTGAAGTAGCCCGAGGACACTGAGCCAGTCAGTTCTGCAGCCAAGGGACCAGCAGCAGCCGAGTCCTGGGACACGCTGCCTCCTTTCCTCAGGGTGCTAGCCTGAAGGTGTTCGCCCCCCAGCACCTCAAGAGAACAGTCCCTTCTGGGGGACATGAGTCATTCCTGTCACAAGCCCCCGGAACCTCTGCTGGGAGATAGGAAGCTAGGGCCTGGGGCTCAGCCTCTGCCGTGGCTGCTCCTGACTGGCCCTGCTGCGTGAGAGGCGCTTTGTGCCCTGCTCAGCTCCTGGAGACCAGGGACAGAAAGGTGAAGCACTTGGAGGGCTGCAGAGGGCCTTAGGGCCAGCTCCTTCGGAAGCTCGGCTGCCTTCCCCTTCCCAGGACCGTAGGGCATGGGGCGGGAGGCAGTAGACCCTTAGGGTTGCTCAAGGGTTCTCTATGCAGGGAGCACAGACTTGAAGAGTTGTGCCTGGCCCAGGGGTCTACCCTGGCAGCTAGCAGTATGCTTGTGTCTTCCAGGCCCTGGGCCCAGAGCACAGAGAAAGCAGGTAGAGGCCCTGCTGAGGCTGGAGGGTGGGGCGGTGGCTTTCCTTCCTCCAGTGGCCGCGGGGGCTCCTGGCTCCACACACCAGCGGGTCGGTTTGGAGAGGCTGCCCAGAGTTGGCGTGGGAGCAGAGAGACTAAGCTGACCTCCTTCCTCTGTCACCGGGCATGTTGCAGGTTTACACTGCCATGGGAACCTTTCGTTTTGGCTGGGCCACAGGCTAAGGGTCTGGGCCAGCTCTGCCCAGTGCCAGGCGAGGAAGGGCTCTGGATCGTGTGTTCTGAGTGCTGTCCCTTGTCATCCCCTGGACTGCACAGACTGGGGCGCAGACCATGATAAGATCTTGCTGTAACCGTTCTCTGTTTACCGCTGTTGTCTTCTAATGCGTTAGCGGTCACCTCCCGAAGTCTCCCCGGCATCCTGAAGCGAGGAGGGCCGAGAGGCAGGGGCAGGAGTGGCCCTGCAGCGCAGCCCCGGGTAGACACTGACAAGCGGCGGAGCTTTGACTGTGAAGTCTTCCCATTTATTTTTGAAATGGGAGTCGATGCCTTTTGTACAATGTTCTCAAAGTGTGTCTTTCCTTTCCCTTTACTCAACGTAGAGCGTCAAAGCAAGCATCACCAATAAAGCCAAACCCCAGTGTCTCCTGGGGCTGCTATCTTCCGCCTCATGACCTGCCGCCCTCGTGTCCCCCAGCATTTGTGCTGTGTCACTTAGTATGGACTGTATTTTCACCGCTGGCCTCAAGACAAAAAAAGGCGTGGCTCTGGGTCTGACGGGGTGGCTGTCCTCCGAACTCGCTGGTGGCGCAGCACTGTTGGGCTAGCTTTGCCTTACACGCTGTTTGGTCCCGCTGTCAATAACAGACTTATTATCACGTGTATTTGCTATTGAAGATAGGCGCGGACCCGCATGGCTGGTCTGTTTTCTGTCTACAGAACTTGTGCTGTAAGTTTAAGATGGGCACTAACCTTCTCACCTTTCGAACTGCTCCTGGGGTCTGTAGGTGGGATGACCTCTCCAGGTAAGCTGGGTGGTCTCACGTTGAGGCTGCCCTTACTTCCCTTGTTCCCTCCTGGAGGGAAGTGGCGTTGCTCAGCTTAGCATGGAGAAGCTGCGTGGACGGCCCTCTTGGTGGTTTGGTTTGTGACGTTTTTCCCCAGTGGGAAAAGCATCCTAGTCGCTTTGGTTTAGATGCACGAGATGCCTCCTTCCCTCGCCCTGGTCCCCGAGCCCAGGCCAAAGGGCTCTGATATCCCAGGTGTGGCTTCTCTGCTGCAGGGATCTGCTCCAGCTGTGAGCGCCACTGTCACCACAGCTGGGGCAGCAGAGTGAGTCTGGAGCTGTCCCAGGCACCAGCTGTCACACTGCCCCCCCAGCTGGGAACCCACATTTACCTCCTGAGAGAGGAGAGGAAGTTGTAAATAGACTTGCTACAGAGCAACTCAGGGTTGGGGTGTGTGTTCGTTCTCCTGATAACTTGAAATAATCTGTAGGCGCACTTCTGGGGTGGCTGGGGCCCTTCCCTTGTGTAGAGGTGGGGTGGAGCGGGGCCTTGGGCGGCCCCTGACGGACGCCATGTGGGTGTCTGTCCTTCCACAGCCCACTGCCCCACCAGCTGCAGCTGGATTCCGCACATTCCGCTGTCCTGTCTGTCCCTGTCGCCTCGGGCCCCTGGTTGTGCAGCCTGGGTGGCTGTCTGAGCCACCCGAAGTGAGGGAATGGGAGGCGAGAGGGCCTCACGGCTCTGCCTCCAAGGTTCACCTCTTAAAATGAAACAAAATTATAACCACCTGCAAAACCACATGCAAAAAAGAGAAGAGGCCTGTGTCCCCGAGGGGGTTCCATCCAGCTTCACGTCCATTGTGCCTTCACTCGTGCGAGATTCCTGTGCTCTCCTCCTCTGCGTCTCTGAAGTCATTAAAATCCTTGATAATGGCCGTTTCCTCCTTCCTAGTCTCCTTTCTGACGCTCGCGGGGCTGCTTCTATGCCTTCACCCCGTACGCGGGCTCCGAGGGCCCTGGCCGCCTCCCCGCGAGCCTGGTCGCGGCCCCTTCGCGCGTGGCGGTCACAGGCAACCCTGAACAGAAGATGGGAGCGGTGTGTGTGTGTCCGTCTGTATGCAGATCACTTTCTTTTAAAGAATAATTTATTATATGATTTATCTTAGAGTTATATTCTCATTACAATGCTCCTTCCAAGTAGCACTGATTATTTTTTCCCACCCCTGAAATGTATCATCTGGTCTCAGGTTGGATTCTTCGGTACGTTTCGTTCTTTGGATGCCTGTGCAGTTTAAATTAAACCTTGCTAAAAACAAAAAGCTGCAGACTGTGTGCTCTTTGGAAAGTCAGCTCGGTGGTGGCACAGGGACGGGACAAAACCTGTGGCCGCCTGTTCCGGGTAGCCCCTCACCCCGCCCCGCGGTGGGTGCCTAGCCTGGGGGAAGTGCGCGCGCCCGCCCCTGTTCTGATCTAGCCGGCAGCTCTGCGTTACTGTACTTTGCCAGCTGACTTGCCACGGACCCCGGCCTTGTGTCCTGTGCTCCTGTTCTAGGTTTCTTTCTGTCTGTGTTGCTCAGCTGATTCTCAGATAAACTCAGGTCTGTGTGTCCCTTTTTTGATGTGGGTGTTGGCTGGTGTTTTCCCCTGCTTTTTTTTTTTTTTTTGGTGCCAGGAGTCGAACTCCTGACCTTGCACTTGCCAGGCAGGCGCTTGTGCCACTGAGCTGTATCCCCGCTCCCTCTCTCCTGCTTCTTAAACTGTAATCTTAGCTGGTTTTCTTGAACTTGGACTTCAGATGTAGAAATTTCCAGCAGGCATTTTTTCCTTCCTGTAGTCAGTTGGCACTATCACGGAAGGGCCGTGAGCTTAACTTGCTCTTTCATCGCCAGCGAAGGCCTTGGAGTGCGCCTTGCAGTGCGCCTTGCGCGGGTTCATCGTAGGTGTGCGCCTGAGTCACCCCCACATACTTCAGATTAAAAACCTGCAAAGGGGAGGGAAACGGGGGAGGGTCCACTTCGTTCTCATCCCGACTTCCGCAGGCGGTTTGACCTGTGATTGTGAATCTGACTAATAAACTGCCTATTTGTTGATTCAGTTGCTCTGATTCTAAGTCGCCTGCAGATGGACCTGGCTCGAATGGGCTCAGCTTCCTGCCGGCAGCTCTGTCTCTGCTCGGCTGCGCTCGGAGCGCAGGGCAGGTCGTTCCGGTGTGGCCTCATTCCCCTCCTCCGCGACACTGCCTGAGCAAGGCCATGATGAGGACTCCTGCCTGCCCGAATTACTACTGAGGCGCAGCCGCTCCCGCGATGGGCCTCGGACTTCGCTCCCGACCCGGATAGCTGAGTCCTGCGCGGCCCCTGCAAGGGCACTGCTTCTGGCGTCAGCGCTGTGCAAATGGGAAGGAGGGCAGAACTGCCACCCTCGGACCCTGGCCGCCCCAGAGGACCACTGACAAGGGTCGCTCCGAGCGCCCCAGGGCCCGCAGGCTCAAGTTCCTCCTCCGCAACCAGGCGGGGGTGCGCGGCCACCCCCTTGGGAAGCGTCGTCCGCGGGGCTGCTGCACACGTGGTTCCGACTCTGCCCCGAGGCCACCGAGCCGGGCCTCTGCCTCCAGGGCCCACCGTGGCGGCGCACTCGGGCCGCCACCGGGCACGCGCAGGGTTTTACAGAGCGTCCCGGGCGGCGGGGAGGGAGGACAGGCGGAGGAGGAGGGGCTGTGCTGCGTGATGAAAAACGGGGTGACTGTTGAAACTAAAAACCACATTGCCGTGGACCCTGCTCAGAGCCCTCCCTCTTGCGTCGGACACACTTGCGGGGCTTAATGGCCAGTGTCTTACTGGGATACGTGTTTAAGTGGACACGCTCATCGTACATTTTGATCGTGCCTCCAGCATCCACGCACTGCTCCTGTGACTCAGGGGTCAGGAGTTTGATCTGTCAAGCTCTAGCTCTTTCAGTCACAAGCGTTGTCACCGTGGGAAGTTTGCTCACCCCCCCTACCCGGGTTTCCCCATCCGTGAGACAGGAGAAAACGCCGACTTCCTGGGGTGCTGCTAAGACGCAGTCGAGGGGTACAGGGAAAATACTGAGCGCAGCCCCGGCCTACACTTCCTACTGTGTTGCTCCCGCCTCCCGTGTGAACGGAGTGCAGCTAACTGGTGAGTGTAGCAGTGTGCCTTTCCTGTCTTTCAGCTTTATGGTTCTATTTTATTTGCTACCGAAGGACGGAAGAGAAATATTTCCCATGGCCTAGAACTGGGTTCCCGCATTTCGGGGAACCTGATGGTCATTAGCTTTGGAAACTGGCCTGCAAATTACTGCTCTAATTTATACTTTTCATTAAAAGCTCAGCTGGCCTCTTCTATAACTGTCTTCCCCGGCCCCGAAACCCTAGTGTTTGGCCATAAAAGATTTTAAAATTAAAGAATCATAATTCTTTCCAGTCCCCATAATGTGTGGATTAATGTGAAGTAAGAAAGTGTAGCCGGGGGTGGCCTCAAGCTTGCGGGGAGCCTCCTGCCTCCTCCTTGTGAGTGCTGGGATTACAGCCGTGCACCACCACGCCCAGTTGAAAGAGTTGGTTCTTCTTTATCATTTCTGGTGCACAGGAGATACTTTGGATCCTGGAAGCCAAGAAGCACTAAGTTACATCCTGAGCCTTTTGTTGTTCCTTTTTGATTTTTTGAGACAAGGTTTCACTAAATTGCCCAGGTTTGTCTGAGATTTGGAATCTTCCTGACTCAGCCTCCCAAATACCTGTGATTACAGGTGTGTGCCACCACGCATGGCTTGATTCTTTACTTTGGTACAGAACTTCATCGCGGTGTCAGAAGTGCAGAGCCCTAGTCCTGCCGCCACCACGCCAAGGTGCAGTGATCTCTAACCCCGTACACTCCTCCCCCAAACCCTCGCCTTGCGAGAGTTGACCAATAGAGATGAGCAAGGGGCACAGCATGCCTCCTGGTCCGCAGAGCGTCCCTGTATGGTACGTGCTACGTAGTAGCTCGGTGAAAATGCAGCCTACCAGGATAATGAAACTGGGTACGGGTGGCAGAGAAGGGACAAGGACATGGTGACCCAGGCTTTCGGAACGCAGGAGAGTCGCACGGAGCACGGACTACACTTCCCGTCGGGCTTCGCGGTGGGGCGGGGCATAACTTCGCGTCAGCCGTCTTCCCGCGCCGTCGGAGGAAGCCCCGGATGTAGACATACCCTAGCCTGGTGGGCGTGGCCTCACAGCTTCTCTGAGACTCGTGGCCTTCTTATTGGCTGGAGGTCTTCCAGCGGGATTGGACACTAAAAAGGGGGCAGGGCCTGAGGCGCGCGACAAGGCGCAGCGACCAATCGGAAGCCTGGCTGGGTTTTGGCGCGAGACGAGAACGCTGCTATACTGCAGATTTGGCGCGAGCCGAGCTTAGTGGTTCCGCTGTGAGTCGGTGAGAGACCGCGGTGGACAGTGCTGAGGCTGGGCGCCACACGCGAGGGAGCCTGCCACGAGCCGACGCCGTCCGAGCAGCCGGGAGGAGCGGAAACCCTCGAGGAGACGGCTCCGGTGCCGGGAGCGGAAGGAAGCCAAGGTCCGGCAGGGTCGGGTCCTGTCGGGCTGGGAGGGACGGCAGAGGTGGCGGTCGTGGGCCAACCAGGTGATCAAGTTGTCCTCGGGCCGGGCTGAGGGTGCAGAACGCCTGTCATCCTAGCACTCGGGAGGCTGAGGCAGGAGGATCACAAGTGGCAGCCCAGCCTGGGAGACCCTGTTTCCAGATAAAAAAAAAAAAAAAAAA